>NC_060139.1:993067459-993681626 GCF_021461385.2 Schistocerca piceifrons
TAGATGAGGACCATCGCCAGCCAAAAACCATCGGCTCATCAGCCTGCTGCTAATACTCTCCAGGAACGGATCATATTCCAATGACTTCTCCCAGCAGTTACCGAAGGGGATGTGATACACCTGTACCAGTTTGCCTTCAGCCACGCGTGTCAGCCGAACTCCAGCTCCTCCCGGTTATAAAGTACAGGGTATATAAAAAAGAATTATCCGATTTAAAAAAATCTTAACTATTATGTATTGTTGGACAGAGCAAATTCTCGAGTTTTGTATGGTTCCCCTTAGGTAGCAGCAATGTGCACCCACTTCAGCTGTAGTACAAATGGTGTCGGGACAACAGAAAGCGTTCGTGTTCTATGTTTTGCGCAGTGCGGCTCAGTAACAACTGTTCAGCGTAACTTTGGTACTAGGTATGGTGTGCATCCTGCTATTGCACAGACGATGGCATGAACAATTCCGAGAAACAGGTTGTCTGTGTAAAGGAAAATCGCCGGGCCGTCCCCGGGTGTCTGACATAGACGTCGAGCGCATAGTTTCACAAGGAGTCCGCAGAAATCCGTTCGCCGTGCAGCTCGACAGCTCAACATGCCCCGACATCCGTCTGCCGTGTGTTGCGTCTACGTTTACACATGGCACCATACAAAATTCAGCTACTGCAAGCTCTTCGTGAAGGTGACAAACAACAACGTGTGGAGATTTGTAATTTCGTTCTCGGCAAGATGGAGGATAAGAATTTCCTTCCACGCTTATTGTTTAGTGACGAGGCATTATTCCATTTAAATGGAAAGGTGACCCGTCAGAATGTGAGAATATAGGGTAGGGAAATACCACATGAAGTTGTACAAAATGAGAGGGACTCTCCATAATTTAGTGTGTTTTATGCAGTTTCACAGGAAGATTTGTATAGTCCATTTTTCTTTGCCGAGAACGATATGCTTGAGAACGATATGCTTGAGAACATTTTTTTCCCACAGTTGGAGACTGATTCGAATGACTTCATTTACCAACAGGGTGGGGCACCGCCACCCTGATCTGGACGAGAGGGAATTTTTTAAATCAAAGGATTACTGAACGATGGATCGGTCGCACTGGACAAAGTGGTTCAGCCTTGCATTACTGGCCTCCAAGGTCTCCGGACATGACTGTGTGTGAGTATTTCTTGTGGGGATTTAGAAAAGACTCTGTTTACGTGCCTCTGTTGGCAGCAACAATGACATCGCATAACAGGAGCCGTGGAAGCTGTAACTCAAGACAAGCTCGTTGCAGTGTGGGAAAAATCTTGAGTACCGCATTGACATATGCCATGCGTCTCAACAGGGCTTATTGAACACCTATGAAAAGGTACGAAAAAAACTTTTTGAATTTCCTGTTTATCAGAAAACAAAATTCATCGTAAAACAACAAAAAAAGTTTTGCATCACCTCGGTTCCGAGAGTTCCGGAACCTGTACAGAAAACTGTAATAGAGATCAACATAAACATCATTTCTGTCCTTTTTATTGATCATGAAAACCACACATTGCATGGTCTACCACCATACAGCGAGACCTACAGAGGTGGTGGTTTAGAATGCTGTACACACCGGTACCTCTGATTAGCACCTCCTGTTGCATTTATGCATGGCTGTATTCGTCGTGTCATACTATCCACAAGTTCATCAAGGGACTGTTGGTCCATATTGTCCCACACCTCAACGACGATTCGGCCTAGTTCCCTCAGAGTGGTTGGTGGGTCACGTCGTCCATAAACAGCCCTTTTAAATCAATCCCAGGCATGTTCGATAGGGTTTCATGTCTGGAGAACATGCTGGTCACTCAAGTCGAGCGATGTCGTTATCCTGAAGGAAGTAATTCACAAGATATGCACGATGGGGGCGCGACTTGTCGTTCATGAAGATGTATGCCTCGCCAATATGCTGCCGATATGGTTGCACTATCGGTCAAAGGATGGCATTCACATATCGTACAGCCGTTATGGCGCGTTCCATGACCACCAGCGGCGTACGTCGTCCCGACATAGTGCCGCCACAAAACAGCAGGGATCCTCCACCTTGCTGCACTCGCTGGGCAGTGTGTCTAAGGCGTTCAGCCTGACCGGGTTGCCACCAAACACGTCTCCGACGATTGTCTGGTTGAAGGCATATGCGACACTCTTCGGCGAAGAGAACGTGATGCCAATCCTGAGAAGTCCTTTTAGCATGTTGTTGGGCCCGTCTGTACCACGCTGCATGGTGTCCTGGTTGCAAAGATGGATCTCGCCTTGGATGTCGGGAGTGAAGTTGCGCATCATGTAGCCTATTGCGCACAGTTGCAGCACGACGTCCTGTTGCGGTACGAAAAGCATTATTCAGCATAGTGACGTTGCTGTCAGGGTTCCTCTGATCCATAATCCGCAGGTAGCGATCATCCACTGTAGTAGTAGCCCTTGGGCGGCCTGAGCAATGCATGTCATGGACAGTTCCTGTCTCTCTTCATCTCCTCCGTGCCCGAACAACATCACTTTGGTTGACTCTAAGACGCCTGGACACTTCCCTTGCTGAGAGCCCTTCCTGGCACAAAGTAACAATGCGGACGTGATCGAACTGCGGTATTGACCGTCTAGGCTTGATTGAACTACAGAATTACAGACAACATGAGCCATGTACCTCCTTCTGGGGAAATGACTGGAATTGATCGGCAGTCGGACCCCCTCCGTCTAATAGGCGCTGCTCATTCACGGTTGTTTACATCTTCTGGCAGGTTCAGTGACTTCTCCGAACAATCAAAGCGACTGTGTCTGTGATACAATATTCACAGTCATCGTCTATCCTCAGGAGTTCTGGGAACCGGGGTGATGCAAAACTTGTTTTGTGTGTTATATTGTTCATTAGTTTCAGAAATACAGACGTGCCAAATCGGATGATTCTTTCTGATACACCCTTTATATAGCTTACAAGCCGAAAAAATACTCCTATCGGTGCGCAAAAAATGCGAATATGTTCCTCTGTATTTAAATGACTCAGATTGAAAAGCGGGGCACCAGCTGCCTTGTTGTACCTTCCTGAGTCCCTTTAAAAATTGCCCAAAAAAGTTTGTCATGCGAAGTTCGCGCTTTTCTCAACATGCAACTCACCCCAAACTCCCACAAGCCCTCCTATCTCACAAACACTCCCAGTTGCCCTTTCTCACTCACTCAATCAGGCCAACTCATTGTCAATATATCTGAGCCTATCTGTCATTTTCTCCACTGTCGCAACCTCGGTCCCCTTCGGTCTATCCTACTACTACAGTTTTCTCTCACTGTCGCTGTCTCCCTCCTGCTATGACTTAGTGCTAATATCACATTCCTTCCTTTCCACTGCTTCTGTTTCTTCTCACTGTCACTATATCTCCCTTCCTCGTTGCCATTGTCATATACTCTGTCTTTCACCCACTTCCACTTTATCTTTGTCTCCCCTGGCTCTGTCTCCTTCACTTCGTAGCACGGTTTTCTCACTGTCAACTATGCTCCACTGCCACTGTCTCCCTTTCTTTTCTCACACTGCCATTGTCTCCTAGAGTATTTCTATAACACAACCACTTTCTACTATCTTCCAGTATTTACTAATTTTCTTTTTCTTTGCCACTACCACTGTCTTTTCTCTCAACATCAAAAAGCGTGAATATGTTCACACGCCAAAAGTTTTAAAGGTGCCGAGGAAAGTAGAATGAGACAGCTGGTACCCCAGTCTTGTAAATAAACGGGAATATATACGCATTTTTGCTGCTGCAGGCCATTTCACTCATATGAAAAGAAATGTATTGTTCAATAAAATTTAGATAGTTTCTTAAGCGAAATTGAAATAACCAAAATTAACTTTACTCCCCAGACCGCATTTTACATGGGAAAGAATTCTGAATGTGCTTCAGTCTACAATGTGGGGTTCCCAGACATAATGAATACAACTTTACAGCATATTTCTCTCTTATAAGCCACTTTATAAACTACGTTTTCGCCTCACAATTGATTTTACGGGTAGAACTAGGATAACTTTCAACCATTGTATCTTGGTTGATATCAAGAACATTTTCAAGGTTCTTCGAGACCAGGATCTTAGGAACGTACCGTAAAAATTTCAGCCGTTTTCTGTTTATAGCCGTCTGGGAATTCTCCACTGGGTTTTGGACCGGTGGTGACGCTGAAAATATACTAAAAAACTCTTTTTATGGGCAATTGAAACAATTGTTGACAAATTGTCAAAAATAGTGACCGAGGGCTGATTTTCTTTCAAATGTAACTATTCACGGTCTCTGAACGTGCAGCCATGTACAAGATTTTCCTTTTTGTGGGGTTTTCCGAGGAACCTCCCATGAACTAGTAGTGCCTCCATAAGTTCCATCAAACTCATCGTACACCACATCAAAAGAAAAAGAACTAAACAATTTACTCCATTTGCCTAAGCAAAAGGAAGAGTGTAATATTCATACTTTGACCCTGTACTGTAGGATCGTGATCCTTCTGATGCATATACAAATGATCCCTCGCCCAAAGGCTATCCAAAACGCTTGACCCTTGATACATTCTTACCCATAATACGAACTATGGGAACCATACAGCGGCTGCCTTTCTGGGTTCTGAAAAGGCATACTCGTATAATCGGAAAAACAAGCTGCTCACCAAACGGCACAATGCCCCCACCATCCCGGGCTACTGCACGAAAATTTTTGATAGCTATTTTCAGTACCGCTTTGTCTGAATAGACAGTCAGCGGTCCAGCTTTCAAGAGTTGCCGTCTTGTCCGTAAATGACCTACCGTTGCTTCCACAAGTCGTCCTTACGCAGTTCGCAGAAGATAAGAGATCCTTAACAGCAGCCACAGAGTCAATGTAGCAATATGACGTCTAAAACGTCAGATTACACTTACTGAATTACGAACAGCAGCAAACCTCATTACCTTGAATACGGACAAGACGCAGGTCATTATGTTTACTCGCTGTCAGCCCGAACTCAGAGACCGTCTCACACTACACAATATCGCGCTCCCTTGGACAAATCAGTCGAAATACCTGGGAGTGATATTGGACCAGAAACTCCTCTTCATGGAGCACGCAAAATGCATCTGTTTCAGCATGTATACTCACTACTGTCCGTTCAATATCTTAACGTGAAGATCGATCTACGTCTCTACTGAACAACGATCCTGCCGTCAGTTTTATATGCATACTCCTCCTGGGGGTCACCTGTAACAGCAAACCCTATAAAACCAACGTCTAGGCTAATCCTTTGAGAACCTAGACATGGGCAGGGTTCAGGGACCTCCATCAGAAACTGCACAGGGGGATCATCAGGGAAGTAGTCGTACCATTCACTCAAAAACAGCTTGCTATCATTGAACCGCTAAGGTCCTCTACGAGACATCTTGGTTATGTGCTATTGCCCCTGAGCGGTTATCTGCTGTTGCCCCTGAGAGGTGGCACCGCATTAAAGTCTCCCGTGCCATCATAGAGACGCCGCAACGATATAACACAGTAATATAAGTTTAAAAAGAAGGAGAAAAAGTAATGTTGTGTGACAGTAACGTGAAGTCAACTGGAACCCTATGTGACAGTAGATCATTAAAAGAAATGTAATAAAGTAACCAACACCTTAAGAGGGTCGGAGGATCTAGTGCCCGATACCCGTCCCACGCGGAAATAAAGAAAAAATTGCTCCTTCACCTTTTACCCCTAAGAAGTCCAGCCACGAAATAGTAGTACTTATGGGGAAAAAACTGAGTAACAGACGGCGCCTTTATAGTCGATATCGTGCAGTACGTTGCGTTGGAGAGAAGCGTGTGTGTGTGTGTGTGTGTATGTGTGTTCGTGTGAGTGAGTGAGAGAGAGAGGGGGAGGGGCTGAGGGAGGGAGAGCGTCTCATAAATGGTGACTGTTAAGTGTTATGGGCCACGAGTAAGTGTGCCGGCCGTTGTGGACGAGCGGTTCTAGACGCTACAGTCTGGAACCGCGCTGCTGCCACGGTCGCAGGTTCGAATCCTGCCCCGGGCATGGATGTGTGTGATCTCCTTAGGTCGGTTTAAGTAGTTCTAAGTCTAGGGGACTGATGACCTCAGATGTTAAGTCCCATAGTGCTCAGAGCCATTTGAACCATTTGAACGAGTAAGTGTCAGGATTCAAAAAATAAGATCCACTGTTTAGGAATTTTTAAAAAGAATGTTTTCAGCTATTAATAGACCCTTGTTTAACCAAATTGCAAGGGACTGAAAAATTACCAATTCGGTTTAAAGAAATTTGAATTAACGAGTTGCTTCTGTAAAAAAATACGATTGTTTTCTCTTGTTGTTGGTACCAACAAATGAGGATGCCTTAATTTCAGGACCTCTAAGAAAAAATAAAAATAGCTACACTGTATTTGTACAACAGTATTTCTGTCATTTGTTTAGCTGGGAAAGTATATCAACTACCATTAAATACTTTTCTTCTAAAGAAAAAGAGTCTCCGCATTATGAGTAGGTCCAGATGTTGGATTGCCTGTTTCCTCTTCAGTTTCAGCGGCGTTATCAGTTGCTGTTCAGGCCTTCTTAAAACATGGTGTCTGGTGTGGCTTCATCCCAAACAGCAGATATGTTACGGATAGCTTGCAGTACGTCCCTATGTAGAACTGTTTCTTGTAGTCTGATTGCACTGATGGCAGCCTTAACAAGTCGGCATCTCTAATTACGCTTCATTGAGGCGATTATTCCTTTATCCAACAGGTGCAGACGGCTCGTTGTACTAATCTGCTAAGTTGACAATTTCTATGTTAGGAAGTTCCAGGTCATCGAAATGGTGTGCAGAGCAGTGGTCCTATGTTAGCAAAATACTATTTCTTTTCCTTGCAGCTTTCCGTTGTTGAACCTTCAAGAGTACGGAGAGAAGGTTTGTGATTCAAGCTTTATTATTATTCTCATAGTGGCATGGTAGACTGAATAGTTTAACATTTAAAAAAAAGGTGGATTTTTGTATTTTTCAATCACTAGCGATATGATCATAAATTTAAACAACATTGTCGCTAGAGCGCAGCGATTTGGTGCCGTACTTTGGTTAAAAACAACAGTGAAGATCGCAATAAAATTTGTTTATTATGAGCAGTTTCGGCTTATGTTGAAGCCATCCTTAGATTTTCTGCGCCCCCTATGGCTCCTCGGTTTTTCACGTAATACCACGATCATACAATAAAGCAAAAAAGAAAAAGCAGAAACGAGCTGCCGCCATCACCAGCCACAGGGGGCACAAAAAAATCTGAGGATGGCTTTAACATAAGCCGAAACCAGTCATCACAAACAAATGTTAATGCGATCTTGACTGTCAATTTTAACCAAACTAATGATTTGAGCTTCTCAGAACCATCTGAATTACAAGAGCACCGTCAGTGTCTCCTTGCTGCGTTTGCTTCCGTCACGTTTTTCGCCCTTGAAGCGTAATGTTTTCACATGTACCAAGTTATAAAAAAGACCGTCGTTATCCAAATTAAACACATCTTTTGGGTGTTACAAAAGAGAGAGCGTAGACAAATTCCCGCGTCCACTCATTTTCATCTTCCTGTGCCTCCCCATAGACACTGAAAGTGCCGCAGTCAGACCTCAGAACATAATAACCCAGAAATTCAATGTTCTGTGCGATTTCTCAAGCCCTTCCTTGAATCATTGCGCCTGACAACTGAATGAGAGCGTGTCTTGGAACGATTCAAACAGCGAATCCTTCGCTACTTCATGTTCAATTGGCTACATGCGTTTACTATTGGCACTAAATGAGCAGCTTGTTAGACTTGCCTCCATTTTCTGTTCTGAACTTTTTGTCGGTGAGAGAGAAGACTCGCGATTTTGAAGTCTTCAGCAACCTGTGTAGACCAAACGTAGAATCTGCTGCTCTTGTTTTAGCGCCAGAGCATTATGAGCTCATCTCTGTTTCGGTGGCATGTTTCGAGTGATGGAGCGAAAGGAAAAAAAAAGAAAAAAACGCACACATTCACTGTTCACAGACACCGAGAGCTCTCTGGATTGTTGTGTGTCGCGCACTGTGTGCGGTCTGCTGACCAATCATTCTCTTCCCCAACCCTCCTGTCTTACGCTGTGGTAGTGACACGTGAGCAGTAAGCGAGTCATTGGGGAAATGTTGCGATATTATGTTACAGTATATTACTGAGAAAAAATTATGTGAAATGCATAACGGAAAATACCGTAATGCACAGCACTACGTATGTACACTGCACAACACAATTAAAGAATCACTTTTTCGAAACCCCTAAATTGTCTCCTAATATGACGTATAAGTTTGAAATTTCGCTCAAAGGTGTCTACCACATTTCTCCGTAATGGTGCAAAAGCGTGGTGTCCTAAGACTTCATTATCGGGCTCGATGACGTTCAAAAAGAAAGATGTCGACAAATGCGGAAAAAAGGCCAGGGCTCAGAAGTTCAAGTGACGTAAAAGGTGGGTTAATGGTATCAAGCCGGCCGCTGGTGGCCGAGCGGTTCTAGGCGCTTCAGTCTGGAACCCCGCGACCGATACGGTCGCAGGTTCGAATCCTGCCTCGGGCATAGATGTGTGTGATGTCCTTAGGTTAGTTAGGTTTAAGTAGTTCTAAGTTTTAGGGGACTGATGATCTGAGATGTTAAGTCCCATAGTGCTCTGAGCCATTTGAATGGTATCACATCAGCACCAAATTTCAACGAAATTCTGCCCAGCGCCACCGTGGACATGTCATAGGATGAGAAGGTCGTCACACGCCCTCTTTTCCACATTTCACCTTCATTTTGACGCCTGAGCGATGGTGGTGAGAACGGCTACACACAGCGTTGCAATCACGCGTTTTTCTCACGGGTGGCCAAGGTAAACATTTCAGACACAGCGGCGCTCACAATCGACAATGAAGTGCCTCAGAGTGTGGCCTAGAGCTCTTCAATGAAACCACGACTTACCCTGGGGCATTGCTTTCCACACATTTTGCGGAGGAAAAATAACAGTTTGCATCGCGATGAGCAACAACAAGACATTTTTGGCAAACTTGGACACTGCTGACACCCGAGGACGCTTCATGTCTTCTCTGAGGACACTGTGGGGCTGAATTGACGTTAAACGTGATCGCTCCCTTTTGGATCTCAGCGCCACCACAGTTTTTGCTCTCGTGAACAGGTTCGAACCACTTGGGGCCGATCAAAATCATTCGGCGAAATTTCAACGTGATACGAAGCAGGAAAGGATGCATATTCACTTTATATGCTACTGTGGCGTGATCAAGTAATGAGACATTGACACATAATATCTCCCAGTTCTGCAATATCTTCTGCGATACCCAACCGATATTTATTAACAATTTTTAAAATGTGATTGCGAAGTAGTAATTAAACGAGAGGAATCAACGAAGTGTTAAGTCTCCCTCAATTTGAGAACAGGAAACACTGTCACTTGGCAATCTGAAAGAAAGCACTCCGTCTTCAGGCCACAAGTGACCCATCGGGACCATCCGACCGCCGTATCGTCCTCAGTTGAGGATACGGATAGGAGGGGCGTGTGGTCAGCACACCGCTCTCCCGGTCGTTATGATGGTTTTCTGTGACCGGAGCCGCTACTGTTCGGTCGAATAGCTCCTCAATTGGCATCACAAGGCTGAGTGCACCTCGAAATATGGCAACAGCGCACGGCGGCCCAGATGGTGACCCATCCAAGTGCCGGCCACGCCCGACAGCGCTTAACTTAAGTGATCTGACGGGAACCGGTGTATGCACTGCGGTAAGGCCGTTGCCGAATCTCGAACAAAGAATGAGATTTTCACTCTGCGGTAGAGTGTGCGCTGATATGACACTTCCTGGCAGATTAAAACTGTGTGCCCGACCGAGACTCGAACTCGGGACCTTTGCCTTTCGCGGGCAAGTGCTCTACCAACTGAGCTACCGAAGCACGACTCACGCCCGGTACTCACAGCCCTTCTTCTGCCAGTAACTCGTCTCCTACCTTCCAAACTTTACAGAAGCTCTCCTGCGAACCTTGCAGAACTAGCACTCCTGAAAGAAAGGATATTGCGGAGACATGGCTTAGCCACAGCCTGGGGGATGTTTCCAGAATGAGATTTTCACTCTGCAGCGGAGTGTGCGCTGATATGAAACTTCCTGGCAGGTTAAAACTGTGTGCCCGACCGAGACTCGAACTCGGGACCTTTGCCTTTCGCGGGCAAGTGCTCTACCAACTGAGCTACCGAAGCACGACTCACGCCCTGTACTCACAGCTTTACTTCTGCCAGTACTTCGTCTCCTACCTTCGCAGGAGAGCTTCTGTAAAGTTTGGAAGGTAGGAGACGAGGTACTGGCAGAAGTAAAGCTGTGAGTACCGGGCGTGAGTCGTGCTTCGGTAGCTCAGTTGGTAGAGCACTTGCCCGTGAAAGGCAAAGGTCCCGAGTTCGAGTCTCGGTCGGGCACACAGTTTTAATTTGCCAGGAAGTTTCAAACTCGAACAAAATTGATCTGATCCATAAATCGAAACCGGAAACAAAATTCTTCTGAATATCCAACACAAGGTTAACTCATGTTGGAAGTGCCCAGGTCAAAAGAACGAAATTTGTCAGTTCCTAGCAGGAAACTCAAACAGCACCGGAAAAAAATGCAGGCAGAGTCACTACCCTGGCGCGCAAAACACTGAGGTGGCAAAAGTCATAGGCTACCTTCTAATATCGTGTCGGACCTCCTCTTGTCCAACGTGGTGCGGCAGCTCGACGTAGCGTAGACTCCACAAGTCGCTGCAAGTCCAATGCAAAAACATTGAGCTCTGCTGCCTCTATAGTCGTCCATAATTGCGAAAGTGTTGTCACTGCAGGACTTTGTGCACGAACTGACCTCTCGATTATGTCCCATGTCGGGCGATCTGGCTGGCCAAATCATTCGCTAGAACAACCCAGAATTTTCTTCAAACTAATCGCCAACAGTTGTGGCCCAGTGACATGGCGCATTGTCACACATAAAATATTCCTAGAAACATTCAACAGCCTAAATTGCATAAAATATTTCTTTGTGTAAGTTATCAGTTTCGACAGAATTTGCTGTCATACCAGGTATTAAAACTCTTTTTGTTGTGAAACGTACTCATTTTACATTGTACCTCACGTCAAGTTGTCATGTGGATAAACTTGGCGTGAGCTCCACCGTAAAATGAACACGTTCCACATCAAAAAGATTTGTAACACCAGAAGATGACAGCTAAGTCTATCGAAACCGGCTGTCCTAATCAAGAAATACTTTATAAGATTCAGGCTATTGACTGTTTTCACCAAGTAAAAAAGATCGCTCCTTCAGTATTCTCAAAATGAGAAAATTAAATCACAAAAATTCCGCGGTTGTTTTGGAACATAAAGTAGATGAATGGCTGGAAAGCGACTCCAAGTAGCCGAACATAACCGTTTCCAGTCAATGATAAGCCCAGTTGGACCAGAGGACCCAGTCTACTCCAAGTAAACACAGCTCACAACATTATGGAGCCACCATCAGCTGCCGGCCTGAGTGGCCACGCGGTTCTAGGCGCTACAGTCTGGACCGCTACGGTCGGTGGTTCGAATCCTGCCTCGGGTATGGATGTGTGTGATGTCCTTAGGTTAGTTAGGTTTAATTAGTTCTAAGTTCTAGACGACTGATGACCTCAGAAGCTAAGTCGCATAGTGCTCTAACATTCTGCGTGGTGTCTGTTTGTTCTATATCGTGTCTCCCTACCACTTTCGCGCAACGACGCTCTGAGCGTGTTTTTTAGGGAATTGACTAGTTTGAACCTGGGACCTGTTGCTGGTAAGGAGACGTCAGACCACACATGGCATGTGGAGTTCAGAAGAGCTCAGTGAGACTAGCGATGATATAACCAAATACTTAATGATCTCAGCGTCAGCTCCACTGCACTCCCTGTAAAAGAATCTTAATACTAACTAAATTTAGTGGAAGGGGTTCAACGCTTTCCTATTTTTAGTTAGCTGGTAAAATAACGTCGAAAAAGCAGTTAAGTTTACCATTGGAAATTTTATTCTACTCACAAAACATCGTTTATAAATTGCACTATTGATAAAAGGAAATGTTTTAATACAGGATCGTAAAAACCAACTGCGTTCAACAAAAATGTGAACGAATATTCCCTGAATGGGTTTCCAAGTTCTACAATGGATCGAAGGATGACCTATGTCATATCACATCTATAATCTAGGTTTAAATTAAGTTTCACAAGAGAGAAAACGATCAAAATGGTCTACAGTGACCCTCAATTATCTTTAATTACTTATCTAACTTGACGTAAATTACAGTGGCTGATGTGGCTTCTCAATAACTATATAACAGAAAAATGATCGGGTTTCAGATTTTTGCTTCAAGTGGCAAATGTGAACACCATGGGCTTTAATTGACGATTGACACTAGTATTACGCAAAAAGGGGATGTAACAGCTGAGACTTCTGCAGTTCTGAGTGAAGCCTTATGCGCTCAAAAATGCGGCATCGCGTCCGTTCATTACCTTGTCGGTGTTCGTCAGGGGGTGGCGGGCAGCATATCTCCACTCACCTCTCTGTCTCGGAAGCAACTCTTTTCTAACTTCTCCTTACTACAATTTGCCGAAGTTGGTTTAAAAAAAACTATCTGGCTGTGTTTTCATCTGACCAATCAGGGTCTCAATGTTAACCTTAAGTTCCGCCTACAAAAATTCTGTCTATCCAATGAGAAACGTTATACTTTTCGTGGTGGGGCAATGTTTTTAAAGTTTGCAACGTAACAGAGACACGAAAAAGTCTCACGCTAAAACTTTCAGGTGGTGTGGTCCTAGCGGTTAGCTGGCGACGTAGGTGTCCGTCCGTCCCTTATCGTAGGGCCTTCCAGCTTAACACGGTTCTGCTCTCGGCTTCTGTTCTCGTTTCTCCCCTCGGAACTGCGTCTGTCCCACAGTGGGAAGGTATGACATGCATTTAGGCATTCTTGTGTTAGTCTGTGGTATTCCATTTGCTCACTCGTTACTCGCATTACTTTGGTTAATTTAATGTCAAGATTTATTTGGAGCTATGTGACATACTACTGGATTTGCTTATCATGTCAGGGTTTTCATGGAAGGTGTTGGATTTGCCTGACGCCTTGCAGTGCTCAGAGCCATTTGAACCATTTGAACTACCATCAGCTTGCAGAGTGTCTCATTGACAACTTGTGTCTATGACTTCGTGGTGTCTGCACCACACTCGATGCCTACCATAGGCTCCTGCCAACTGATATCGGGACTCATCTGACGAGGCCACGGTTTTCCAATCGCCTAGGGTCCAAACCAATATGGTCACGAGCCCAGGAGAGGCGCTGCAGGCTATGTCGTGCTGTTAACAAAGGCACCCATATCGGTCATCTACTGCCATAGCACATTAACACCAAATTTCATCGCACTGCCCTTCGTCGTACGGTCCCCAGAAGCGCGGAGTTGAAGGCGGACTGCGACGGTGGCGACTTCAGAGATGAACATCAGTCATCAGCGGGTGGATGAACTGCCGATTGCAGCCAGAGCGGTATCTTTTCTACCCTGGCGGCGCGGGTGACTACAACTTTCTAATTGGCTGGTTCCCTTTTCGGTGGATGCATTACAATACAAGAGACGAAATGTTATCATAAAATACAGTCAACGTTAAAGATAACCTCAGATTTTAAAGTTCCCTTTTACAGAGACGAATGATATGGGACACACATTTGACAACGGACCTATTCATGGAGCTAAGACGTACCGCAAGAGATAAATAGTCCATAATTTTTAAAATATCATACAATGTAATTTTTCTTGGATGTACATTCCGCGAACGGTATCTGAAAGCTTAGCGATCGTTACAATGTAACTGCCAGGTGGCCAATGCGCATGCGTATAGAAGTGCTGCTCAGTGCTAAAACATTTGGTTGCCTTCCGTTTGCTATGTGTGTCTGTTGTGTGTCTTTATGTGATGGAGTTACTAGTGCGCAGTGACTGCAGATTGAAATTAGCGCGCCTGTTAGTACTTGAAAACTGAAAGGCTGAAAACTTAATAGTCAGTATCGTCACAGGTAAGCGGAAAATCGTGGAATGATAATACAAATCAGGATCTTCTCAGACCGTTATCATAGGGATAATGCCTAATAAGAATTCATGTAGACGGTGAAAATGGCTTTATTCTTAATGCGTTTGTCATGTAGCAGTCAAATCAAGCAGTGGGAGGTTACCATAACCACGTGAACCAACAAAATTATGAAAAGGGGTTGACAGAAAAGGTGATTTCCAATACTGCATATCAGCGACCTCAGTAGTCATTACACATCGTGAGAGAGCAGGGTGGGGCGCTCCGCAGAACTCACTGACTTCGAACGTGGTGAAGTTTTGGATGTCGTGTCATAAGTCTGTATGCGAGACTTCCACACTCCTACACATCCCTAGGTCCAATGTTTCCGATGTGATGGTGAAGTGGAAACGTGAAGGGACACGTACAGCACAAAAGTGTACAGGCCGACCTCGTCTGCTGACTGACAGAGACAGTCGACAGTTGAAGATGGTCGTGATGTGTAATACGCAGACATCTATCCAGACCATCACACAGGAATTACAAACTGCATCAGCATCCACTGCAAGTACTACGACAGTTAGGTGGGAAGTGAGAAAACTTGGATTTCATGGTCGAGCGGCTGTTCATAAGTTACACATCACGCCGGTAAATGCCAAACAACGCCTCGCTTTGTGTAAGGAGCGTAAACATTGATCGAACAGTGGAAAAACGTTGTGTGGAGTGACAAATCACGGTACACTATGTGGCGATCCGATGGAAAGGTCTGAGTATGGCGAATGCCCGGTGAACGTCATCTGCCAGCATGTGTAGTGCCAACAGTAAAATTCGGAGGCGGTGATGTTATGGTCTGGTCGTGTTTTTCATGGAGGGGGCTTGCACCTCTTGTTGTTTTGCGTGGCACTATCACAGCACAGGCCTACATTGATGTTTTAAGCACCTTCTTGGTTCCCACTGTTGAAGAGCAATTCGGGGATGGTGATTGCATCTCTTGACACGATCGATCTCCTGTTCATAATTGACGGCCTGTGGCGGAGTAGTTACACGACAATAACATCCCTGTAATGGACTGGGCTCTCAGATCCTGACCTGAATCCTATAGAACACCTTTGGGATGTTTTGGAACACCAACTTCGTGCCAGACCTCATCGACCGACATCGATACCTCTCCTCAGTGCAGCACTCCATGAAGAATGGGCTGCCATTCCTAAAGAAACCTTCCAGCACCTGATTGAACGTATGCCTGCGAGAATGGAAGCTTTTTTCGCATCAGTTTTAATTCTTTTGCGCTGACATATTTTATTCTTCACACTTTCAGTTTACTGAGGTTTTTCAAATGTTTGTAAGTACAAGATACGTTTCAGATACAACCGCGTCGCTGTTCTAACAATTCATCAACAGTCGCAATAAATGAAAACCGTATCCACATATTAGCCTGTAGCTTACAACGTGGAGGTCCGAATGGTTCAACTAGCAAGGTGTCTGATGGCTACAACAACAGGACACTGACTGATGGCCGTACTCCTCCACACAGGCAAACACACGACCCCTACCTTGCTTACTTTTAGTAGAGAAGAGCAGACGTTTGTGGGACGTCTTGCCCTGACAGCAGGCAGTGGCTTGCAGTGCTGTTATTTTGTTACTATTTCAAGAAGTTTCACACATGTTATGCCATTAAAATTCTCTTCTGTGGCTCTAGAAAATGCACAGAAAAAAGTAAATACTTCCATTAAAAAATAAAAGTCAAAACCTGCTTGCGAAGCTCAAAAAATATGCCAAGCTGTCCATTATCACTCGAAGAAAACGCTTCTGGAGGTACTTCGGGTGACCTGTTGTAGTTGTCTCGTAGAGTATGCCCATTGATGCCGGGAATCTCAACTGGATCTAGTCGTGTTGTGGTGCAAACATTGTGAACGACACAAGAGGAAACAGAATATATTGAAGTGAGAAAATCATCGTACGCACTGGTGCAACTATTAAGACATTGCTCTCAAAAACTGGAGGACATTATATACAAAAAGGTGCTATTAACTAGAAACGTAGATAGACGTGGAATTACAGTTTACAGCGGAAGAATTAAATCTTTTGGTTTTGAATCTCTAGCAGCAGCCTTGTTTGCAGAATAAATTGTGGGAATACAGATCGGCCTATTATGGAAACAACTATTGTTTACAAATGCCCCAATATGTTTCAGCAACAGACTGTCATCAACAGTGACTACTTTTGTTCAGTTCTGTAAAATGGAAACATGTTTCGAGTAATAATTATTCCAACAAAGTTATGCCTGAAAAACTGTTAGTCTATTGGGTTGTTACGTAATTTTATATATTGTTCTGTAGGATATTGTTTTATAGGACACCCTTCTCATTATTGTGTACCCATAGTTTCTTATCTGCAACTAAATGACGTTATTGTGAAACGGTTGGTGAGATAGTAAATAGCTATAAATGTAATTTTGTTGCCCGTCATATCTGTAACTATATTCTACATTCAGAGTTATTTTATGAGTATCCATTCTCGTCTGAAGTTCGTTTGTTTTGGAATTCACACAGAAACAAGATACATGTTTTCCAGGAACTTCACTGACACGTTACTCTTGCACTTCACAAAATACAATGTTTATGTTGCTGCTGTATGTTTAGTTCCTGTCGATGTTCATTTGGTTGCATGTTAGTCTGGCGCCAAATTTGAACTTCACTTTCACTCTGCGCTCGCGCGCACCCGCCTGTGTATGTGTGTTTAGCTGTTTGCGTTGTCTTTATTGTACAGTTTCTTTAATATGTTACAAAGTGTGCCACTGCATAGCGTAAAATAGTCGTGTATAGCCTATTTCCTTGCTGTGCCATCTGTACAAGGTATAGAATGCTACTAAAACCCCGTATTTTTAAATGCGTGTCCTGTTTAGTTGGGCTGTGGTTGCAGCCTACTAACTGATCAGAAAACATGTTATAGGTACTATTGTCTTGTAGGATTCTGAGCTGTTCAGGATGTCGTATTTTAAGGTATCTGCATGTTTGTTCTTTGTATACTAACTGATAAAAGTGGCATTGTAAGTCGGTGTATGCCTGATTTGTTGAATCTCTGTGTGTGTGTTTATTTTATCCTCAGATTTTTCTGTAGCGTGTTATCTCTTCAGTATTTAAATTATCTGTTTCTTTAAAATGTTACCTACTCTGTGAACTATTTTAGTGTTATGTGTGAGTATATGCCAATTTGTTCTCTGTGTGGGTTTTTGCTGTATTGTGTTCTGTGTGTAGCCATTGTCTGTGTGTTGGTTTTTCTGTGTTGTTGTGCAAGGTCTTGTGTGCATGTGGTTTTCCACTCCCTGTCCGTTTACATATTTCATGGTTTAGTTTTTCTGTCATTGATCATAACCATTCTCCATTGCTGTTTGTTTTACTGTGTTAACTCCCGTATGTGGTTCTATTTGTTTATGGACGTTCCGTTTAATCTGTGAAACATGAATTTGAAGCTTGCTTGTTTGTGTGTGAATGTAGAAAATAATGTATCAACCACAAGAGACAGCCAGCCGCGGTGGCCGAGCGGTTCTAGGTGCTTCAGTCCGGAACCGCGCGACTGCTATGGTCGCAGGTTCGAGTCCCGCCTCGGGCATGGATGTGTGTGATGTCCTTAGGTTAGTTAGGTTTAAGCAGTTCTAAGTTCTAGGGGACTGATGACCTCAGATGTTAAGTCCCATAGTGCTCAGAGCATCTGAACCATCATCACAAGAGACATAACGTGTTCTTATTACAACAATTAGTACTTAAAATATGTTTGCATTTTACAGGACTGAATGAAGATACCCAAGGATGATGACACAAAAGTGCTCCAAATACGTTTGGGCATTAATTAACAATAGTTTGTTCGATAATAAGCGGACCTAATGCCGATAACGAAGGTTTAAACAGTCTGTTCCATCATCTTATGGGCGTGCATCTGGGACAACATGACTGCATCTTCCGATAGTTCTGCTGTTACCGTATTGTTACCTTAAAAGTGTGTCGCTGAAGATGGCTGTACGGTAACATCAACACTCTCCGAAGATGAAATACTACTGTCCCCAGTACACTAAGTACAGAGTACACTAAGGCGACAAAATTGATAGGGTAGTGAAATGCACAACTACAGATGGCGTACAGGAGGGACAAAAGAGCAGTGCGCTGACGGAACTGTGATTTGTACTCAGGTCATTCAGGTGAAAAGTTTCCAATGTGATTACCACCGCGCAACGTGAATTATCGTACTCTGAATGCGGAATGATAGTTGGAGCTGGACGCATGGGATATTTCATTTCCATATTCGTTAGGGAATCCAATATTCCTAGATCCAAACTGTCAAGAGTGTGCTGAGAATATTAAATTTCGGGCATTACCTCCCACCACTGACAACGCGGTGCCCGACAACCTTCACTTAATGACCGATAGCAGCGGCGTTTGTGTAGAGTAGTCAGTGTTAACAGACAAGTAATGCCGCGTGAAATAAGCGCAAAAATCAACCTGGGACGTATGACGAACGTATCTGATAGGACAGTGCGGTGAAATTTGGAGCCGGCCGGAGTGGCCGAGCGGTTATAGGCGCTACAGTCTGGAACAGCGCGACCGCTACTGTCGCAGGTTCGAATCCTGCCTCGGGCATGGATGTGTGTGATGTCCTTAGGTTAGTTAGGTTTAACTAGTTCTAAGTTCTAGGGGACTGATGACCTCAGTAGTTTAGTCCCATAGTGCTCAGAGCCACTTTGAAATTTGGAGTCAATGCGCTTTGGCAGCAGATGACCGACACGAGTGCCTATATTAACAGCATGATATCGCCTGCAGCGCCTCTCCTGGGCTCGTGGCCATAGCGGTTGGAGCCTAGACGACAAGAAAACCATGGACTGGTCAGATAAGTCCCAATTTCAGTTGGTAAGAGCTGATTGTAGTGTTCGAGTGTGGCCCAGACCCCACGAAACCATGGATTCAAGTTGTCAACAAGGCACTGAGCGAGCTGGTGATGGGTCCGTAGTGGTATGGGCTGTGAGTATGTGGGACTCGGTCCTCTGGTCCAACTGAACAGATCATTTATTGGAAATGGTTATGTTCGGCTACTTGGAGACCATTTGCGCCTAAACAACGATTGAATTTTTATGGATGACTATGGGCTGTGTCAGCGGGATCATAACTGTTCGCGATTGTTTTAAAGAACATTCTGGACAGTCCGAGCGAATGGTCTGGCCACGCAGTTCGCCCGACATGAATCCCATGGAACATTTGTGGGACATAATCGGGAGGTCAGTTCTTGCACAATATCCTCCACCGGCAACACTCTCGCAATTATGGGCGGCTGTAGAGGCAGCATGGCTCAATATTTCTTCAGAAGACTTCCAACGACATGTTGAGTGCATGCCAGTCAAGTTGCTTGGTGAAAGGAGATCCGACATGATGTTAGGAGGTATTCCATGACTTGTCACCTGAGTTTATTTCATCTGCAGGGAATCTTCAAGGATCACAATTATTATACATTCGTTTAGCACAAGGATCGACTAGATCACAAGATAGGCTTTCTTTTCGTGACTGTAGTTCGCCAACAGCGCAGACGCCTGAAGGAAAGTTGAGAATATTGTAGATTAAAAGTAAACTGCAGCTGGTGCATTGTCACTAATTGCACCGAAAAGTTCGGGAGGAGATGACGCTGGCAGTAGCTGAATACTGAACGACCGAGAAGACTGAAAATGGTAAGAAAGAAAGAGAGAGAGAGAGACTGGGGAGAAAGAGAGTGAAGCAGAGAGAAGAGCAGTATAATGGATATAAATAACAACGGCTGTACGCGGAGTTTTATTACGCGTTTAATTCCGCAACGGCGCTCGTATAATCAGCAGAAATGTCTGCGTCCCATTAGCGAGCCATGATTTGAAGCGGGCCAACAAAACAGCAATTCTCCGGGCCGGCGAGCCGTCCGCCGCTCGGCGGCGTCGTGATTACCAGACGCTACGCCGCCGCCGTCGCCGCCGCCGCGACCGTCCGCGCTTAATCGACCCGCCACATTGACGGGGGATCTACCGGCAGCAGACGCGACGCCCTGATTGTATTCTGCCGCCCCACGCCCAGTGGCGCGCAAAAGCGCCCACACGCACGAGTTTTCACGTCGTCCGATGTAGTGCTGACACTTCCAATCTCGAGTGCGTACCATCGTGGCTGACAAACACATGGATATCCACTAATCGACAGGCGTCGGCCAGACTGCATCCAAATAAGTACGAGCAATTTGTGGCACAATGCTTCCGGTTGTAATATATTCTTTTGATTGCAGCCGTCGATACTAGTCTTTGTTCCGTACATAATCGGAGATACCGCTGGGTGGTACACCACAGCAACTGAGATTGCTTCTACAGTACGTGTGTCTTGACGTTTTCTTTCACAGTTCTGGCACACAGTACTAATTTTCTGTAGGACATAAACAAACTACTATCCTACTATCGCAGCTGATTTGTAGAATCTATGACACTAGAGGTATATAGCCACACTTGCAGAAAAATATCTTTCAGACAATTCCGAAAATATCAAGTGCAGATAACTGCGAGAACTATCGCAGAATCAGCTTAACCACTGATGACAATAATAATACATAGAATAACAGAAAACAGAGGATAAACCGAAGAAAGACAAAACTAATAAGAAGCAGTAAAAGTAACATTAGAGACTAACTTAACATCAAAATCACGAAACACATGAAGTGAAGCAATTAAGATACCTTGGAAGTAAAATTAAATGTATTCGCAGCTGCGAATATGGACGACCATCCGCTGTAGAATGGAGTGACGACAGTGAAAATTTGCGGTGGACCGGGACTCAAACTCGGTTTTCCCACTCATCGCGGGTGATCACCTTACCATTTTTTTTTTTTTTGCATTTTATTTATTATTGTTCGTTGCAATGGGTCGTAGCGGACGTCACATAATACCAGTTGAAATTCATTGTTGAGTGCTTCACTCAGTTTTTTTTATTACAGAAACCAGCCAAGTCTCTGACCGAACAGGCTGAGCTACCATGCCAGCTACCATTTGGCTATCCGTGCGCGACTCACGACCACATCCAAACTTCCATACGTCGTCAACCCTGCGTCTACAACATTTACTCCTATATCCACAATGTATATTCCCGTACAGGAGAGACATTGTACTTGAAAGTCGCTAGCCCGGTGTCGGCGGATAAATACAGTATTGCAGTGCCTGCCTTTATGCATGTACAAAGGAACTTTGCATCGTAAAACGGAACTACACAGGTACTGCAATATCATATCGTGTCGTAAAATAACACAAGACTGACGAATCAAGGAGGACATAAAAAGTAGGTTAGTACAGGCAAAGAGGACATTCCTAGCCAAAAAAACTCTACTGTTATCAAATATATGGCCTTAACTTGCGGAAGAAAATTCTGAAACAACTGGCATTCGGTTACCAATTTTTCAACCTGGGGCAACCACAAAATTAAGGGTCCATTTATTATCCCAAGGTTATAGGATGTTAATAAAATTATTGATATATCAATCAAATTTACCTTTAGATGATATTGCAAGTCTGTTGCCGGTCCATCCATTTTTCATCTTTTAAAGCAAATGCAGCACTGTACTTCATTACTGCAGTTTGCGAAATACTTCCAAACAAGGGAGGTGCCAGTCTGCAATCCAGCCGATGTCCGAGGATGACCACAGGAAACTGCCATGTTCACCAAGTGAGAGAAAGCCTTGCACACTACTACACACGTACAGCGTAATAGTCCATGCCACACGGCAACACGTACAACTTTGTCTCAGTAGTGTTGTACCCATACTTATTATTATGTGTTCATTGCTAGTTTATAACTGTCAGCGTCGTAATTAAAATGGCACTGATCGCTTTTCCCATTCCTTACAATTGCGCAATATTTCAAATCTGTGGGTATTTTCCAAAAGGCGTTACTCGTTTAAAAAAAAAATTATTTAAAAACAAAAATTTTTAGTACTCCTGCTATGTCAAATTGATAGGCCGGATTTTTTACCTCGTTATTAATAAAATTTAAAAAACCTTTTATAACCGAGACGGGACAAATACCGAAAAACACCGACTATTCAGAATTAAAATATCGGTATCGGTTTTAACCAGTCCGTTTTTTTTTCCATCCTTGTTTGGACTACAGTAGTTATGGTAATGAATCATTGATTTTAGGAAAATTGAAAATAAAAAAGAGAATAGATGTATTATGTTGTGTGCTATTAAAGGATGTCGGAAACTATGTGGACTGATCGGGCAAGGAACGAGGAATCGGGAAAAGAAGAAACATGGAAAACACTGACAAGAAGAAGGACAGGAACATAGGACGTGTATTAAGAGATCAGGGAATAACTTCCTTGGTATTACAAGGAGGTGTAGAAGGTACAGCTACAGGGGAAGACGGAGATTGGAGTATACCACACGTTTGAGGAAGTTGTGTGCAAGTGCTACCTGAGATGAAGAGGGTGGTGCAACAGAGAAACTCGTAGTGGCTGGCCCACACCAAAAGCGTCAGAAGACTGATGCCTCAAAAACAAAATCGCACCTATGTTTTGCAGACATTCAGGATAGCTGGATCAGGTATACAACCCTGAATCCTCCTCACACGATCAACTATTCCATTTTACCGATTTACATTAGTTACAGTTCTCACACTAAACCAGTTTATTTATACAGGGTGCTTCAAAAATGACCGGTATATTTGAAACGGCAATAAAAACTAAACGAGCAGAGATAGAAATACACCGTTTGTTGCAATATGCTTGGGACAACAGTACATTTTCAGGCGGACAAACTTTCGAAATTACAGTAGTTACAATTTTCAACAACAGATGGCGCTGCAAGTGATGTGAAAGATGTAGAAGACAACGCAGTCTGTGGGTGCGCCATTCTGTACGTCGTCTTTCTGCTGTAAGCGTGTGCTGTTCACAACGTGCAAGTGTGCTGTGGACAACATGGTTTATTCCTTAGAACAGAGGATTTTTCTGGTGTTGGAATTCCACCGCCTAGAACACAGTGTTGTTGCAACAAGACGAAGTTTTCAACGGAGGTTTAATGTAACCAAAGGACCGAAAAGCGATACAATAAAGGATCTGTTTGAAAAATTTCAACGGACTGGGAACGTGACGGATGAACATGCTGGAAAGGTAGGGCAACCGCGTACGGCAACCACAGAGGGCAACGCGCAGCTAGTGCAGCAGGTGATCCAACAGCGGCCTCGGGTTTCCGTTCGCCGTGTTGCAGCTGCGGTCCAAATGACGCCAACGCCCACGTATCGTCTCATGCGCCAGAGTTTACACCTCTATCCGTACAAAATTCAAACGCGGCAACCCCTCACCGCCGCTGCCATTGCTGCACGAGAGACATTCGCTAACGATATAGTGCACAGGATTGCTGATGGCGATATGCATGTGGGCAGCATTTGGTTTACTGACGAAGCTTATTTTTACCTGGACGGCTTCGTCAACAAACAGAACTGGCGCATATGGGGAACCGAAAAGCCCCATGTTGCAGTCCCATCGTCCCTGCATCCTCAAAAAGTACTGGTCAGGGCCGCCATTTCTTCCAAAGGAATCATTGGCCCATTTTTCAGATCCGAAACGATTACTGCATCACGCTATCTGGACATTCTTCGTGAATTTGTGGCGGTACAAACTGCCTTAGACGACACTGCGAACACCTCGTGGTTTATGCAAGATTGTGCCCGGCCACATCGCACGGCCGACGTCTTTAATTTCCTGAATGAATATTTCGATGATCGTGTGATTGCTTTGGGCTATCCGAAACATACAGGAGGCGGCGTGGATTGGCCTCCCTATTCGCCAGACATGAACCCCTGTGACTTCTTTCTGTGGGGACACTTGAAAGACCAGGTGTACCGCCAGAATCCAGAAAAAATTGAACAGCCGAAGCAGTACATCTCATCTGCATGTGAAGCCATTCCACCAGACACGTTGTCAAAGGTTTCGGGTAATTTCATTCAGAGACTACGCCATATTATTACTACGCATGGTGGATATGTGAAAAATATCGTACTATAGAGTTTCCCAGACCGCAGCGCCATCTGTTGTTGACAATTGTAACTACTGTAATTTCGAAAGTTTGTCTGCTTGAAAATGTACTGTTGTCCCAAGCATATTGCAACAAACGGTGTATTTCTATCGCTGCTCGTTTAGTTTTTATTGCCGTTTCAAATATACCGGTCATTTTTGAAACACCCTGTATGTCAGCAGTATAGTCGGTTTCCCGATTAATTTCTGTGAATTACAGTGACCTATTACAAACAACACAGCCCCTCAGTGATTAGAGGAACAGTACTAGATAGCAAGATCACTACGTGTCTTTGAAGAACTGTCGTTTGTTTCTAACAGCCTGTAAATCTAAACTTTCTGGCAGATTGAAACTGGGAGGGTGGGTCACGAGTCGTGGCTGGACAGCGTAAGAGCATTGCCCAAGATGGGCCGGGTTCTCGGTTTGAGTTCCGTCGAGCAGTTGTAATCTGCCATAAAGTCTCAAAACAGGGCACACTTCGCTGCAGGACGAAAGATTCAACACCGAATGGCTGCTATCCTTCCTCTCAGCGGTCTGCGTACTGTCGAAGACGGATCTGGCAAGCGAGCAGATGGCGGGGAAGTGTAAGATTTCCCACGTAGTTAAATATAACGGTCGTGAGTCAGAAGCTCTTATATCGCCAATTTCTCGCTTTTGGGCTAAAAATATTCTTGCTGTATCTGAAATGAGTTGCCGGTAAAATTGTCAGACGCGAATACTAAGGATTGCAAGAAGCAAGACTACTAAGTTTCAACATGCTTATTGGTGCTGACTGTGGGTAGTCTGAGGAGGAGCAGTTCGAGATCGCTGTGGTACGGAGAATTTCAAGTAAAAATGTTTTAGAGTCCTGGTTTCGATGTTAATTGGCAATATGGGCGTTATATCTAAGTTGTTCAAATTGTGGTTATTATGTATAGTGAAAACCACTCAGAAACAACACGACCTCATTTTTCTAGATTCGCTTTGAGAAAACTAAATTGGAAATTTGCGCTAAGGTCTTGTGGTCTTATGGGACCAAACTGCAGAGATCATCGGTCCCTAAGCTTACATACTACTTAATCTAACTTAAAGTAACTTACACTAAGGACGACACACACAACCATGCCCGCGAGGACCATGACAAGACACCTAAGACCGCTCGGCTGCCCCGCGCGGCGAGAAAACTAAATAAATAAAAAACACTCATTGTCGTTTCTTATACACGGTTTTACCGTAAGAGCGTGCAAAAGTTTAACAGGATGCTCCACTGAATAATTAGAGGTGGGGAACCTGGGGTCGGAAAAACCAGCTTAACAAGATGATTGGAGTAAAATCACATTACTGTGTACGTTTTTATTTACATTAGTTACAGTTAACTGCAATTATCATCACTGACCCAATGAACGTACCATTTATATTGTATCTTACAAAATGTGCTGAAACTGACGGCCATCAACCTCAATCCAAACATGACATCGGCGAACAAGATTCTGGACGCACCCTGACAAATATCCCTAGTGTGTTTGGAATCACAATATAGGCAGCTACGATTCTGGCAACTAATTCCAACTCCTTATCCACTGGGGTCTCATAGACGAGTGAATTTAGTTACCCCATAGGAAATAATCAAGGGGGTTTCAGGTCAGGCGACCTCGCAGGCCATGGAATAGGACCTCCAGTTCCATTCCAGCGAACAGGAAATACAGCATTGAGATGGTTGCGGACATCCACGCCGAAATGAGGCGGTACACCGTTCTTCTTCGAGAGTCACTAAAAGAGTTAAGGCCTCTAGCTACGCGTGTCCATCTTCGTAAAGGAACTTTTTGGTTTCCGACTCGAATAAAGCCGACAAGGGCCGCTGGAAGGCGCTGAGCTTGTCCCGTGCTCCGTTGTCCGGACTTCTGTCCCTCGAGAGGTCGCGTTGTGAGGTACCCCTTATTTGCAGATAAGAGCGCATTTTACTTTATTTCCTGTTGTGCTATTTCGCATACGTGAAGTGAATGTATCAGCACTGCAGTACGTACGGAGTAAGGAACGAGCGGTAGGTTCTTGTGCTGGCTGGCAGAGGCTGTTGGCCATCAGGCACTTTCAGAGCCAGTGAGATGACGTGCCGATGCAGAAATTGCTTGTGACGTCAGAAAAGAGACACGTAGGGAAAGTACATTTATTTTAGCACAAATCAAGTGATTATTATTAATAAACAACTTCTAACAAAATTTGCCTTTTGCCACTCAGACAGTGGCATAAATACGATCTTTCAGTAATTCAACGATGCCAGGAAGCGTTGATGTTAATACAAAAAAAGAATAACTTTCGCATAAACGAAAATGTACGATCTTATAAGAACTATACCGATAGTACGCTCAAGTTACAGACTGTGCGCGATAATCAGCAGTCGTCGATATGATGCCTTTACATATAGTCATGCATAGCCCATGCTCTCGTGCCGTTAATAGTTAGCTTATAATCATAGTGAACAAATTCAGTTTACAGTGTTTCTTCAATAAACGCACTATAATGGTATCCTGTGTAAAAATTATTTCCACAGAAAATTTATTCCCGCTGATTACGTGAAACATAGACAGTGTTACTGCACTTTCAGAATGCGACGGCGCTGCTACGGCTCTGCAAGGAGACATAAAACTATGACACCATCTCCACATAACAGGTAGTAAGAATTCCTGCGAGACGGCTCACTAAGTCAGTTCAGGTATCGCAATGTCCCGTCAGCACCGACGTCAACGTTAACTGCCTCGTCCCGTGTGAGGACGGCTTAAATTTGGAGGGCCGACCCGGTTCTGAACCGTCCTCCTTCCGAGGGCGAATCTGTGTGCTAACCACTGCGACACCTCGCTCAGTGACACAGGACTGACTTTGATTTTGATTTTTTGATGCCACAACAAGAATGTACCACACTGGCAATAGTAAAAGCTTTTATATTAGCCAACAATTGTTGGTTAATTTAAACTAAAAGTCGATAAAGCTTTATTTCATCATAAGCTTCTTGTGGTTCTTAAAATAATGTGACTTCCTTCAAATATTGGGAATACATGAAAAATTAGGATTCGTACATCACATGGAAAACACACCACTGGCTGTAATGAGTGAAATATAGTGCTGTGAACAATAGGTAAATGTGAAAAAGACTGACCAAGTTGTCAGCAACACAGAGTCACAATGCCGTTGACATTGCCGTACCAATTTCATAACGGGAGCAACGAGGAAACGGAGTAAAATGGCCATATCCGCAGTCGTGTCAGTGCTCTCACGTCATATTCTCACCTACCCACGCAAGAAACAATACGTCTGAATCACAAGAGAGTACAATTTCCCACAAAACTTAATGCTAAAACCCTTGGATGCAAATGTATCTGCATCGTTTAATTAATACTGCGCTATTTTGGGAACTGTCTGCGCAAACGCAGTGCAGTGGGAAAACAGTGATGTATGTAAAACAAATTCAGAAGCTGTGTGCTGTGACCGTATCTCTATTAGTTACGCATTTTTTTAAATGATTGGGGCAATGAACGGAAGGAAGTCAATCACTACGGAACACACAGGTTCTTGTCATATACAAATTCCTTGACGAGGGTGGAGCATGCAACTCCTTACTGCAGTATTGCTAATTCGTTTCTGTCCCTCCTGTGTGGTTTCCTCAATTTGAAAATAACTTTCTGGGTCAAATCTCAAACATTTACAAAGTTGCTCAGGCTGTTGTTCTGTGACACAGATGAATGCGAGCCGTCTATAGAATAACGACGCCAAACTCGGCAGCCTCTTTGGCTTTCCACGAGAGGAGTAAGCTACTTGCCAGCACTAGGATTCATGCCTCTTCTCCTCCATCATGTAATTTCATTGAATACTCATCTGTAACAAGGTAACGCTACACTGCAAAAGTTTGGACATAAATCAGACACACACGACACAACAGTTTGAAGGAAGGGAATGTCAAAACAGCTTTACGAGTGCATTGCGTTGGATAGGAAGATTATTTATTTTGTCTGCCACCATCACAAACGGTAGAGTATCGTGTTCGCGAATAGAAGAGAAGAATGCATATGGTACGCACCCCGGAATGCGGAGGAATTTCCCGAACAGTATCAGCTGTGGAATGCAGCGGAAATATACGGAGGAGCATCAGCAGCACAATAAGCAGCAAATTGGAATTGTATCGATATATAGGTCTGTTCTGTCGGACATGTCAGACAGAATAGACACCACGTATCAAAATATATGTATATCCGAGGACGGATGTAGGTAGTTTCAGTGCCGATGCACCATATCTTGCGAACGCCTGTGGGGCATAAAAAAAAGTTCCAATGTATATGAATTCCTTAGGAACCAAACTGTGGAGGTCATCGGTCCCTAGCCTTACACACTGCTTTAACTAACTTAAGCTAAGTTCAACGCACACAGCCGGCCAGGGTAGCCGAGCGGTTCTAGGCGCTACAGTCTGCAACCGTGCGACCGCAGGTTCGAATCCTGCCTCGGGCATGAATGTGTATAATGTCCTTAGGTTAGTTAGGTTTAAGTAGTTCTAAGTTCTAGGGGACTGATGACCTCAGAAGTTAAGTCCCATAGTGCTCAGAGCCATTTGAACCATTTTTCAACGCACACACCCGTGCCCGAGGGAGAACTGGAACCTCCGGCGGGAGGGGCTTCGCAAACCGTGACATGGCGCCTTAAACCGCTCGGCAATGGGGCATAGTGAATGCTACAGGCAGTGGGGCAAGTGGATGGGACGCGAAATTTGCGCGTTACAAGTTGAGAATTTGGGTAAAATGGGATTCGTGTCCGGGTGGCCGAGGCATTTAAGGCAAGTGTTCTAGAGAAGTGAAACATGTGATTTCGAGTCCCGGTGCGGCACAAATTTTCAATATTCGCCATTTATTTCAGTGCCTGTAGACGGCTAAAGTCCTGATGTCTCATATTATAAACTGGAATTAAGCGAGATATGCAGCTGATGTCGCTCTGTGGCGCGGATTTGTCGGAACAGCAGCGTCGCAACGTACTTGAACTTGGTTACGTTTTTAGTTGAAAGGAGTGTAGCACGTGTGGCAACTCATTCACGTAAGAGAGCTTCCAAGATAATTCACATATAGCTGTAGCGCCGTATATGCCGAGCGAGAAACAATCATAGGTTGTAGATCTTACAATAACGTTTTCCTGAGTCTTATCATTACAAACAGAAGAAATGAATTAAAATTTGTGCCACAGCCGGGACTCGAGGCCGCGTCTTCTTGCTTACTTGGCAGAAATGCTAACCATTACACCACCGCAACGTAGTTGCCTGAACTACCGAATCTGAGTGCCCTCCTCAACACAAGCTGCAATTCATATATTCAGCCTATACTGAAGTTTGTGTTGGGAAGGGCAATCGACTTGGGTAGTTCGTGCAGCACTGTTGACCATAACGCTGCGGTGATGTAATGGTTAGAAATACCCCGGGTTCGAGTTCCAGCCGTAACACAAATTTGAACTCTTGTCTTCTGCTTCCATCATTATCGCAATCATTGGCTGGTGGGGATTCAGCCACTAGAGTCAGAAATCCATCTTAACAATACGTTACTTGTCATTTTTCAACTAGGCATCGACTGAATGCTAGTTACGCAATACACGGATATTCAGGTAACAAAAAATTTCCAGTTTTTAGCACAATCACCTTTCGACACTATTATGGAATGATAATAATATACACTCTAAGACCATAAGACAAAAAAAGACAATTATCTGAATGGATTGGAAATTGGTAGATGTGATGTACATGTACAGACAAAAAGGTGATTACAATTTCAGAAAAACTGGATGACTTATTCAAGAGAAAGAGCTTCACAAATTGAGCAAGTTCACTGGTCTACCCATGGACCTAATGTAAGCAGTGATTCGGTTGCCATTCATTGATAGTGTTGCTGGATGCACTCCTGAGGGATATCGTCCTCGGCCTGTAATCTCACCAACTGGAGTAGAATTATCTCCAGTGACGAGTCTCGCTGATGACCAGCGAAGACATGTCTTCAGACTCCTCGGACAGTGGTGGGATATCAACCTGACTGTCACCTTCCATACGGCCTTATAGCACAGCGGAAAGTCGACGATATACTACGCCCCGTATCGTTGTTCTTCATGACAAGCCATCCTCGGCTTACATTTCGGCAAGATAACGCCCGCCCGAACACAGCGAGAGTTTCAGCTGCTTGCCTTCGCGCTTGTCAAACTCCGCCTTGGACAGCAAGGTCACCGGATCTGTCCCCAGTTGAGAACGTTTGCAGCGTTGTGGTTCAAAATGGTTCAAATGGCTCTGAGCACTGTGGGACTTAACATCTGACGTCATCAGTCCCCTAGAACAGAGAACTACTTAAACCTAACTAACCTAAGGACATCACACACATCCATGCCCGAGGCACGATTCGAACTTGCGACCGTAGCGGTCGCGCGGTTGCAGACTGAAGCGCCTAGAACCGCTCGGCCACACTGGCCGGCCAGCGTTGTGGGCTGGACCCTACTACCAGCTCGGGATTTTAACGATCTAACTCGCCAGTTGTGCAGAATTTGGCACGATATCTCTCATGAGGAGAGCTAACAACTCTATCAATCAATGACAAGCCAAGTAAATGATTGCATAAGGACCAGAAGCGGACCAACGCGTTATTGAGTTGCTCAATTTATGAAGCTTTCTCTCTTGAATAAGCCTTAGAATTTTCTTTTCTGTACATCTACATCACATCTGGTGATTTCAGTCCCACTCGAATAAGTCGTTCGTGGTACGTCGTTATTTTGTTTTTGTCTTAATGTCTAGTAATCATGATCGACACTGACATGCACCGTAAAGCTATGCGTCTACTTAACAATTAGATATTAGATTCATCTGAAGAATATGGACTCCTACGAAAATGTTGCAATTATCCTATAATTTATTCAACGTTCTCACCTTGTGTATAGTTGCATATGTTTCTACCACTGTCCAAAGCAAGGTTTCAGCCCATCAGCTGTTACTCTGTGCAAAAGTTCCGCCATTGTTTATTTAATCTCCATTTAACTTTTGAAGACAGATATGTTGCATGGAGAGAGAGCTGGGGAATTAAGCACGGGAATACATAAAATAGCCTATCGTTTGTACCTCTTCCTCAGATGGGGCACTGGGATGTCGTTCAATGTCCTGGTAGACAATCAAGTTTCTATCACAAACTTTGACGCTACTTTTTCCCAAACTGAACAGAATCAGAGAGAAGCACATATTATACATTCAGAAATGACCATAGCCTCAATATCGGAAAAATGTTTTTTTCTAAGTTTTATCATTCTCATTAGGACATTATGTTTTATGTTTGCGAGTCGATCCATTGCATCTACTTAACGATGCCTTCGCGTCGTACTGTTAAGTCCATGTTTCATCATCTTTGATTTTGCAGGAAATGTACACTCCTGGAAATGGAAAAAAGAACACATTGACACCCGTGTGTCAGACCCTCCATACTTGCTCCGGACACTGCGAGAGGGCTGTACAAGCAATGATCACACGCACGGCACAGCGGACACACCAGGAACCGCGGTGTTGGCCGTCGAATGGCGCTAGCTGCTGCATTTGTGCACCGCCGCCGTCAGTGTCAGCCAGTTTGCCGTGGCATACGGAGCTCCATCGCAGTCTTTAACACTGGTAGCATGCCGCGACAGCGTGGACGTGAACCGTATGTGCAGTTGACGGACTTTGAGCGAGGGCGTATAGTGGGCATGCGGGAGGCCGGGTGGACGTACCGCCGAATTGCTCAACACGTGGGGCGTGAGGTCTCCACAGTACATCGATGTTGTCGCCAGTGGTCGGCGGAAGGTGCACGTGCCCGTCGACCTGGGACCGGACCGCAGCGACGCACGGATGCACGCCAAGACCGTAGGATCCTACGCATTGCCGTAGGGGACCGCACCGCCACTTCCCAGCAAATTAGGGACACTGTTGCTCCTGGGGTATCGGCGAGGACCATTCGCAACCGTCTCCATGAAGCTGGGCTACGGTCCCGCACACCGTTAGGCCGTCTTCCGCTCACGCCCCAACATCGTACAGCCCGCCTCCAGTGGTGTCAAATGGCTCTGAGCACTATGGGACTTAACATCTGTGGTCATCAGTCCCCTAGAACTTAGAACTACTTAAACCTAACTAACCTAAGGACATCACACACATCCATGCCCGAGGCAGGATTCGAACCTGCGACCGTAGCAGTTGCGCGGCTCCGGACTGAGCGCCTAGAACCGCGAGACCACCGCGGCCGGCTCCAGTGGTGTCGCGACAGGCGTGAATGGAGGGACGAATGGAGACGTGTCGTCTTCAGCGATGAGAGTCGCTTCTGCCTTGGTGCCAATGATGGACGTATGCGTGTTTGGCGCCGTGCAGGTGAGCGCCACAATCAGGACTGCATACGACCGAGGCACACAGGGCCAACACCCGGCATCATGGTGTGGGGAGCGATCTCCTACACTGGCCGTACACCACTGGTGATCGTCTAGGGGACACTGAATAGTGCACGGTACATCCAAACCGTCATCGAACCCATCGTTCTACCATTCCTAGACCGGCAAGGGAACTTGCTGTTCCAACAGGACAATGCACGTCCGGATGTATCCCGTGCCACCCAACGTGCTCTAGAAGGTGTAAGTCAACTACCCTGGCCAGCAAGATCTCCGGATCTGTCCCGCATTGAGCATGTTTGGGACTGGATGAAGCGTCGTCTCACGCGGTCTGCACGTCCAGCACGAACGCTGGTCCAACTGAGGCGCCAGGTGGAAATGGCATGGCAAGCCGTTCCACAGGACTACATCCAGCATCTGTACGATCGTCTCCATGGGAGAATAGCAGCCTGCATTGCTGCGAAAGGTGGATATACACTGTACTAGTGCCGACATTGTGCGTGCTCTGTTGCCTGTGTCTACGTGCCTGTGGTTCTGTCAGTGTGATCATGTGATGTATCTGACCCCAGGAATGTGTCAATAAAGTTTCCCCTTCCTGGGACAATGAATTCACGGTGTTCTTATTTCAATTTCCAGGAGTGTAGAAGAGGCGTTCAGTCAGTGATGCAACACATTTCTTTCTGAAATCTGTTTTTTTTTTTTCAGGATTCCAATACACCACATTCATTGCGACCACCTTGGGTCACCTTGCTGCGAGGGCCTGCAAGCTCGCATGGTACCACTCCGCTAGTCGACGTCGGAGCCAACGTCTTGCAGCATCAGTAGCCGTCCCGTCATCCACGCACTGCTTCCCGCAGAGTGCATGCTTCACTGAGCCAGACAAATGGAAGTTGGAAGATGCGAGACCCTGACTGTAGGGTGGATCAGAAACAACGGTCCCTTCCAGTTTTGTGAGCTCCTATCGGGTGCACAGACTTGTGTAAGGCCTTAAGTTGTCATGGAGAAGGAGAAGTTCGTTTGCACTTTTGTGACGACGAACACTCTGAAGTCATTTCTTATTTCTTGAGGGTAGCACAGTAGACTTCATGGTTGATCGTTGCCCCATGAGGGAGGACATCAAACAGAATGACGGCCTCGGAGTCCCAGAAGACCGTCGCCATGCCTCTACCGGCAGAGGGTACGTCTTTGAAATTTTTCTTCGGAGGAGAGATGGTGTGGCGCCACTCGTTCCGTTTCGGTTAGAAGTGATGAAACCATGTTTCATCGCCCATCACGATGTTCGACAAAAATTGTCACCATCAGCTTTGTAAAGCACAACCAATTCCGCACAGATGGTTTATGTCTTCCATTAGGCAGCGAAGAACCCAATGGTCACACATCTTTGAGTACTCCAATTGGTGGACGAGTGTGTCAGCTGTACCAACAGAGACGTCGAGTTGTGCAGCAAAGTGTTTGATTGTGATCCGTCCAATACGGCGATTGTGAATGTCCCCACTTTTCAGCATTGCAGGAGTCACAGCTGTGTACGGACGGCCGGCACGTGGGAGATCGGACAGATTTGCGCGACCTCGCTCAACGACTCGTCGTGCTGTTGTTCACTGGCAGAGTTCTGCAGACGTTCTGCAAGTGCCTGCGAATATCTGCGATGTTCTGTTTCTTGATCAAAAGAAACTCAAAGATACCTCATTGTTGGGTCTATCTATAGAGCCGCCATTGTCAGAACCTTGTGAAACTATAGGAGCTGAAGCGGGAATATTTCATGACGTCCCACAACAAATTTCACATTTTTCCCAACAGAAATTGGCCAAAAAAGAAATGAGTCTGCATTAGTTATTGAACGCCCCTCATAATTAATTTGACTATAGCTCTTTAAATGGCACGGTTCTGTCACGTTGCAAAACGAGACTTTACGTAAGCCTTTTTGTACACATTTTTAACATTATGTAGTTATCAAGTAAAATTTATCCCACTGCCTCTTTATTAAAGGTCAACATGTCTGAATTTACAGCATCTAAAGATTTCAGTGACAGTATTTCACTATAATTACATTATTTTTCTGCTTCTTTTAAGTACTTCTTACAGTCAAAAATCGACCAGATCATTCGTTTTGTTCAACCTTTTCCGAACTTTCAGAAAAAATGGACTCACTGAAAAACTTGTGCACGAGACATGGCATTATCACCAAACAGTTTCACTAAATTCAAAAGCTTTTCAGTGGCTGCGTTTATATTATAATTTCGTAAGGCACATGAGAGTAATGAGTTGTCGACTTTTAGGTTAATCGCGATTCAAGTGTGTATACACTACGGCGACCACCGCAAACAGTGTTCAGATGTGGACTAAAGCTGTTAGTACGTCCTAACCTGGCGAGTATGTGGACTGATTCATGTTGATTATATCTCAATTACGAGCTGTTATTGAGTGGAACGCGGTAGAGTGTTCGTGGCTGTTTTGTGCAATCTCTGGTTTATGAAAGCAACTATGCAATACTAAGTTTTAAGTGAAAGTGGAGAAAACAGTTACAGTTATGTTTAAACGTTTGCAAAAAGTATGTGAAGATAATGCTCTACGTCAGACACCTTAGTAAGACTGCTTCTAATGCTTTCTTCAGTATGACAGCAACCCAGTGAAACTTTGCTATCCTCTAATAACTGCAAAATTCTATTAATCTGTCATGTTCTAATGAAACGAATTTTTATGCACTTAGCTGGAGACTGAAAGAGAATAGAAGATACAAAATTATAGCTTATGTGTAATTTCTCTGGGGACGAGTCGTCTTTGTCGTAGCTCTTCATTATACATTAACATCAGGTCCACAGGTTTTCTTACGTCTCGCATGCTAATTTTGGTTGGGTTAACGTAATTATTTATAAGGTTTCATTTCAAAATTTCATTTCTTCGTGTTTTTTATCTTCCAGTACTAGTTCGATTACATCAACTGTCCTGATTGAGCATCTTCCACGAAGTTCTCTCAATTATTCTCTGCTACGAATTCAAATTATTAATGTGAGTGCCTCGAAAACTTCTCACGCAGTTCAGAGAACAGGTATCTTCTGCTCTTCAAATGTTTAAACATTTAAAGCACATCGACTGAAGAACAATAGTAGCACTGAAGGGGTTGATTAAATCGTATGGAATGAACACAAAAGTAAATCCGGCAGATATTGTTCACATAACTGGCCAAAAAGCGATTCACGGGTAACAAAAAGCATTACAAAATGGTTCAAATGGCTCTGAGCACTATGCGACTTAACTTCTGAGGTCATCAGTCGCCTAGAAGTTAGAACTAATTAAACCTAACTAACCTAAGGACATCACACACATCCATGCCCGAGGCAGGATTCGAACCTGCGACCGTAGCGGTCGCTCGGTTCCAGACTGTAGCGCCTAGAACCGCACGGCCACTCCGGCCGGCAAAAAAGCATTACATAATGGTAGTTTTACATATAATGACGCAAACGATCGCTCGCAAAAGTAGAGCGCATATGTATTCTACTGGGGCTTCAGAACACAATCAAACTTTTACCAACATTTGTGCGTAAAGCATGCGTTTACAGGAAGACTAATTCCGCGGAAGCGCGTGCCGTCTGTTCTAAGTCCAGAATAGGTAATATATTTAAGTGATTAACATTCAAGAGCGGAGGATAATGTAAGCACGAGATAAGCCATTGCAAATCTGAAATGTAGGTACATTAATAACCGTTTTAACCGCCAGAATGTTGAATGTAAGCATGCAAACGTGCATCCATTGTGTTGTACAGGTGTTGGATGTCAGTCTGTGGGATGGAGTTCCATACCTGTTGCACTTAGTCGGTCAATACAGGGACTGTTCTTATTGGTTGTGCATGGCGCTGGAGTTGTCGTCCGGTGATATCCAGTAGGTGCTCGATTGGAGATATGATAATAGAGCAGGCCAAAGGAACAAGTGGACACCATAGAGCATCTTGGATTACAACAGCGATATGTGGGCGAGCGGTATCTCGTTGGGATGCACCCCCAAGAATGCTGTTCATGAGTGGCAGCACAACAGGTCGAATCGCCAGACTGACGTAAAGATTCGCAGTCAAGGGGCGTGGGATAACCACGAGAGTAAGAACCTTCAACATCGCAGCGCGTGAGCAATCGTTGGTTAATATATTAAAAAACTAAAAACCCGCCTCGATTGCGAAAAAAGCATCTAGTGTTAACCTAGGTTTCGGCGTAGGTAACTACACCTTCTTCAGAACAACAATAAAACCCACAAGTGCCTAAGAAGACCTTTGTCAATGATTAAAAGAACAGCTTAGCTATATATTTATAAACAAAAAAAAAAAAAAAAGGAAAACACAAACAGTAAATACGTACATAGTCAAAACCACTACTTAACTTAATGGTGTACGCTCCACCTCACACCGGCCTATGTTAGATGGGCCATGACCCGCCATAAACTGCAGCTACAAATGGTCGCTGTTCTATCCATTCCATTTTTTGATATACGTCGATCCACGGTTGGGAATATATGGGCTATTTAGCCCAGACCCATCTATAAACATTCTCGTATTCGTATGCGCATGCGCATTCAAGTAACTTCCCCTGTCTTGCGCATGTGCATAGGTAGCGGTCGGGCTTGTAAGTGAGCGACCATTTGTAGCTGCAGTTTATGGCGGGTCATGGCCCATCGAACATAGGCCGGTGTGAGGTGGAGCGTGCACCATTAAATTAAGTAGAGGTTTTGACTATGTACATATGTACTGTTTGTGTTTTCCTTTTTTTCGTTTATAAATGTATAGCTATGCTGTTCTTTTAATCATTGACAAAGGTCTTCTTAGGCACTTGTGGGTTTTATTGTTGTTCTGAAGTAGGTGTAGTTATCTACGCCGAAACCTGGGTTAACACTAGATGCTTTTTTCGTAATCGAGGCGGGTTTTTAGGTTTTTAATATATAAACCACGAGAACGCTTCTGCTGTCATACGACATCGCACTCCAGATATTGGTGCAGTATTTCTTGCACGCAGAGAGGTTCATTGCAGGCCGTCAGCTGGCCTTCTTCTAACCAACACACGGCCATCCCTGGCACCGGGGCAGATCCATCTTTCATCAGAATGCACAACAGTTCGAGCTGTCCTCGAATTAACCGATTTCTGACAGTTCATTGTGTCACTGTGGTGCTACAGCTGCTCAAATTGCTGTTGCAGATGCTTTACGATGCGCCAGATCTACGTCGAACACAATGGTCTTCCCTCTCGGTAGTTGCACATGGCCGTCCGCAGGCCGCACCTCTTGCGACCGTACATTCCCGGGACCACCGTTGCCAGCAATCAGGTACAGTGGCTACATTCCTGCCAAATATTTCTACAGGATCACAGAAGGAACATCCAACTTCTGGTAGCTCTGTTACACGACCTCATTCAAACTCAGTCCTAGTCGCCTTAAAGGCATACTTGACTGACATCAACTTACCACGTCCAATCTCAAAGGTAACAACGAAAGACGCAGTAGTGTACGAGTGTACGTTGCTGTGTCTACTGAAAAATATGTAAATGAGATCTTTTTTCAGTGAGATTTAATTTTCTTCTTTTAATGAAAATTTTTTATACAACTCTACATAACATACGTTGTGGTGATAACTGCCGATTCGATAAATATCTTCTCTCCAAATCATTTTTGACGCTAGACTACAGAACAATGTCTCATGGAGCCAGACCATAGTTGAGTAATTATTTTCGCCACAGCAACGATCGATGTGCGGGCACACACATTTTTAATGTTAGTTGCTGAGTTTCAACTTATTATGGTAAAGATCCACTAACTTTGAAGTATAGTGTTATATTTTTGAATCAGGACGTCCTCCGAATAATGAAGAACCTATTACAAATACGTTTCTGAAATGTGCTCCGTAGAACGTTTTTGCCTGACGACAAGTAACGCGACACATTCATCTTCTTTACATGCAGAATTTTAATATGTATGCCAACCACAGCAGCAGTATCATTAATTTTAATACAACGACCTGTCACATGTTTTCTTGTGGTCCACTTCCTCAGCGGAAACTAATACTGAAGAACCAAACGATTATGACCGCTTCCTTAATAACGTGTTGGTCCACCTTTGGGACGATTACTGTCACAGCTCCCATGAAAGCCCAGGCGAATTCCCACCATAACGTAACACTTCTCCCACCAGCCTTCGTTGCCGGCCGCGGTGGTCTCGCTGTTCTAGGCGCGCAGTCCGGAACCACGCGACTGCTACGGTCGCAGGTTCGAATCCTGCCTCGGGCATGGATGTGTGTGATGTCCTTAGGTTAGTTAGGTTTAAGTAGTTCTAAGTTCTAGGGGACTGATGACCACAGCTGTTAAGTCCCATAGTGCTCAGAGCCATTTGAACCATTTGAACCATTTGAACCAGCATTCGTCGCTGGCGTGGCGCATGTTTAGAGCAGGCGTTTGTCGTCCGAAACATTCGTGCCTTCACCAGTACTGTACCCTGTAGTCATATCTGCTGCAGCTGGTCTCCTAGCTTGCTTTACAGAATGGTCAAACCTCCGACATACACGTTCTGTGACGAGGCCTGACTTCCATCACCTTGTCGCCTAGTGCTCTTTCACCTGCCCTTTAACTGTCTTTCAGCCACTTGCCATGCGTGGTCGTGACAGAAGAAAGTAACCAGCATACCAACCTCGATGTTTTCGAGATGCTCGTTCACAGATCCAGGTCATAACTATCTGTCCTTCCTCAAATTCTCTTGTGTCAGTGAATTTCCTCATTTACTCACTAGAATGATCCTCCATTCGTCTCTGCTTCGCTTATGTACTTCTCCTATCATATCACAAGCCCGCGACGTCATTACGTGTCATCCATTCCCGCCTTGAGCAGTCGCCGTAATGTTTTGGCTTGCCAGTGTGTGTTGGGAGGTTAGAATGTGCCAAATTTCCTGATGGTTATGTAATGCAGTTCCCTCATGGGGCATGGTAGTACTCGTAATTAAACTGCACACACAATCATCTAGAAGAAGTAATAAAAGCTAAAAATTTATAGAAAAGCAGTAAGAGTTGTGTAGTAAGGGCATTTTGAGACTAAATTCGTGTGTGTTTCAGAGACAATCGGGAGATAACATAATGTAAAAATGTTCCTCAAGTTTAGGGGTATTTTACCCAATTTTTTATGGCTCAATGAATATTACTAGTAACGGTTACTAGGTTAGTTACACATTATTAAATAAGAACCGCCTCCAAGGATGTCATATTTGACTGCAGCGTCTGATGTGGAATTACTCTGTTCAAAATGGCTCTGAGCACTATGGGACTTAACTTCTGAGGTCATCAGTCCCCTAGAACTTAGAACTACTTAAACCTAACTAACCTAAGAACATCACACACATCCATGCCCCAGGCAGGATTCGAACCTGCGACCGTAGCGGTCACGCGGTTCCAGACTGTAGCGTCTAGAACCGCACGGCCACTCCGGCCGGCAATAAAACTCTGTCCAAAGTCCACATTGCCCATTAAGCATTACGCTGACCAGCATCAAATAAAATTTACATGGCTAACAACCCGAAATAGTCGACAGGAAATACGCTACGCAAGGACCATTACAACAACAGTCATAAGTTACATTCACTTTACCTGAACATGTCGGACCTTGGAAGTCTATCGCAAAAAAAGCATTAAAGCGCGCGGTGACTGGAAACAGAGAGGTCATTGGATCGATTCCCGACCGGACCACCCACATTTCCCGTCTGCATTTATTATGTCCTTCACCTTTCAACGATTTGAGGAGTCGCGATGAACGGCATTTGGTTCAGATTTCGCTTTAGACAGTAGGTCCAGTTTTCCGGTATTATAAGTGTGGTAGGTTAGAGAACGCAAGTCGCCCAAGTGGTGTCCAATGGAAAGACTTGCTCTCATCCATTGAGCGACATGTATTTACCATATTGTTAGTAACTGAAATTCGGAAATTTTTGGTAGGTTCCTAGGGGACCAAACTGCTGAGGTCATCGGTTCCTAGGCTTACACACTACTTAGTCTAACGTAAACTAACTTACGGTAAGGACAACACCCACACCCACGCCCGAGGGAGGGCTCGAACCTCCGACAGGGGGAGCGGCGCGAACCGTGGCAAGGCGCCTGACCGCTCGGCTACCCCGTAAGGCAGTAAGAGAGTTAAAATAATTAATTAATACAAAAGGAGGGTTGATAACATGAAGTATCTTATTTATGAACTATATTGTAAAAAATCGCCTTTCCTACATTCTTATTCATTCTGCTATAAAGTCATACAGATCTTTATACTTTTAGATATTGTTTCGTTAAGAATATTTTGATGTGCTTTGGCATGGCATTCAGATCTGTTAATGTATCAAAACACTAGAAGTTTACCACCAAAAATTGGTATATTAGGGATTGCATGAAACTGTGATATTTTATATTCCTTTTGCGGTGCCATTAAGCTGTTAACATAAATGGTGTTGTAAAAACGTAGCAATAGTAGTGAAATATCGAATCAGTGCCAGTAAATTCACTGTCAGAACTAAGGCGATGTTCCTTGCTCCTCATTCTCCAGATATGCCACTGATACCTTCCTGCTGGTTGACATGAAGCCTGTATAGTAAATCATTAACGAGCATGTGTTTACTAATAATACCGACGGGCGTGGGGGGTTAGGGAGAGGTGTAGTTTGTGGTCACCTTTTCAAAACATTGTAATTAAGTTAATTTATACTTTAAAATTTTGGAAAAAATTATTGTTTCTAATGAATTTTTCTACCTGATTCCACTTAATTTCTTCAGTTAAACTTAACCCATCAAGTTTTGTCTCACTAGTAGATATAATTTTTCCCAGTGAAGATTATATTTAATTTTTTCGGGTCCAGGACCTTAAGTACAAATCAGTATCTCTTTACAAGTATGTTATGAGTAAAAATCAACAACTCCCAATTTGCTTTTTAATTGGGCATGGAGTAACCCCACCCCTTTTGTAGTACACTTTACAGAGAATACGTTGAGGAGGGGTCAGTAGAGACGGGGCACAAGCTCGGATTAGAGAAGGATGGGGAAGGAAACAGCCGTGCATTTTCAAACGAACCATCCATTTGCCTGAAGCAGTTTAGGGAAATCACGGAAAACCCGGACGCGGGTTTGAACCGTCATCCTCCCGAATGCCATACCATTGTGCTAAAAATTGCACCACCTCGCTCGGTGGAATACTTTGACGTCGCTAAGGCTATGCTAAGAAATATATTCATGTTCTGAACCATACCAACTCATCAATACGTCTTTAAAAAGTATATTTTTAACAAAAGTCAACAACTGATTTAATAAACAAAGTCGTGATCGCATTTAAGTTGTTAATTTTTATTTTCAGATGATCGGTTTCGATCTTTTAAAAGATCATCAGATCTGTATTCCTTGATGACAGCAGAAATTGCTGACGCCGAGCCAATCCGTCTGTGCAGGCGTGGAGCACACTGGAGCAGTGAACAGTGCAAAAGAGTTGAAGAGAATAACAGACTGGGAAAGACCAGGGAGCTTAACAAGAGAATTAGACACATCAAAGGAAAATGCAATGCGAAAATTAGAATGATAGAAGACGGAAATGGTAAATATTTAACGGAAACAAAATACATTAAGAAAAGATGGCCATATACGTACTGTAAGTAGGCTGTTTAGGTTTTTTTATTGGTAACGCCACCTCTGTATGAAAATCACTGGCTGTGCTGTGTGCAGTCTGTGTCTAGTTTGCATTGTTGTCTGCCATTGTAGTGTTGGGCAGCGGCAGCTGGATGTTAACAGCGCGTAGCGTTGAGCAGTTGGAGGTGAGCCGCCAGCAGTGGTGGATGTGGGCAGAGAGATGTCGGAGGTTTGTAATTTGTCATGAACTGCTATATTTATATATGATGATATCAAGGTAAATACATTGTTCGTTCTCTATTAATATCTTTCATTTGCTAACTATCCCTATCAGTAGTTAGTGCCTTCCATAGTTTGAATCTTTTATTTAGCTCGCAGTAGTGGCGCTCGCTGTATTGCAGTAGCTTGAGCAGCGAAGATTTTTGTGAGGTAAGTGATTTGTGAAAGGTATAGTTTAATGTTAGTCAGGGCCATTCTTTTGTAGGGAATTTTGAAAGTCAGATTGCGTTGCGCTAACAAAATATTGTGTGTCAGTTTAAGCACAGTCATGTAGAATTGTTCTAAGGGGACGTTTCATATGTCGACCCTTAGCCTAGGATACCTCACTGGAATCTTCTGATTTTTTCTTGTAGTTTGTGTATTTAGTGTAGCTTTTGTTTATTGCTAGCGCGTAATTGTAGAGAGAATCCCCTTTGTAGTTGTAGCCTTTCATTGTTGTACAGTAAAACAGTTGTGGCATGCATATAGATTTGCACCAAGTATTTCGCAGCTACGCTTGCAATTAACTAGATATTATTTTCAGTGCTATGTTAATGTGTTCTCCTATTTTTGCACTTCAAATTGTGCTTTTCTGTGTTATCGTGTGAAATATTGTGACAATTATGGCGTGTGAAAAACGTAACACTAGGCTCCAAAGTAAATTGAGAAATGATAGTGACGACGAGTGTAGCTTGCCAGCACCACTGGGTAATGAATTAACTAATGTTCAAAGTAGTAATTTGGTAATTGCGCATAGGGAAATAGAGCGGGCGGCAAACAATGGTGTAGACAGTGAAACAGGTAGTGAACAGGGAAGCGTTATCGATCGATTGGTCGGCAACAGCTCGCCTCAGGAATCGGGAATGACAGAACACAATATTGCAAATACTGCAGACTCAGGTTTTGGGTTCTCACCGTTTTCTCAAATGAGTCAAGACACATTTTCCGCTTGTCAAGATGTGAATGTTGCCGGTGCAAATTCACTGCCGAAAAGCACTGAGGAACATGTTTCAGACACCAGTGCATTGTTATTACAATTAATGCAACAAATGGGACAAAAGCTTGAAAAGTTAGACACAATGGAACAAAATCAGAGACAAACACAGCAAAAGTTAGACACAGTGGAACAAAATCTTCAAAAGTTGGACACAATGGAACAACACCAGAGACAAACACAGCAACAGTTAGACGCAATGGGACAAAATCTTCAAAAGTTAGACACCACACTTGAACAAACACGTGAAGATTTAACTAGTGAGTTACATAACATTGAATCGAAATGTCAAAAAGTCTGTAATGACATAAAAACACAAATTTGTGAGCATTTTCAACCCATTTTTTCGCGGCATGAAAATGTATTACAGAATCACGAAGCAGCCATAAAAGAACTGCAAACCATTGTTCATGAAAATCACAACACCTTGCAAGCTAAAATTGACTCAGTTGCATCTACCGATTCGGTTACGCAACTTGCAAAAACTCAAGAAAACTTAAAGGACACAGTAGATACGATTTCAACACAAATGGACACTCTGAAACTTGGTTCAGAAAAACACGCTGAGGAAATGTGTTCACTATCGGAGAAAGTAGCCGAACTTTCGGATAAGGTCACTAACTTATCTACAAAGGTAGATGATGATCTGAATGACACAAGACCTGTAGCCTTCACTGACACAGAAGAGTATGAACAAATTAGAAAATTCAAACAGAATCAAAATCAAATCAATACACAGTACAAAAGAGAAATCCGAGAAGTACAAGATCAGCTGACACAGGTAATACAAGAATTACGTATTTCAGAGGATACTCGCGCCCCAATACGGGAAGAGGGACACAGAAATACGGAACAGCCACAAAATAATAACACAGGGCATTTCGGAAGTTATGAAAGAAATTGGCAAGGTGCACCGAATTTTGAAATGGAACCGCCGAAACGACGTAACAATGACCGATATGCGACTCGCCGACATGATGACTTTGACTATAAGCTGTTCATTACTACACGTAAATTCAAAACATTTAAGAATTCTGGCAACGACATTCATCCACAAGCATGGCTCCATCAATTCTCTCATTGTTTTCCTCCCAACTGGTCATTAGAGCACAGATTAGAATTTATGTGTGGCTACTTGGAGAATGAACCAGCTGTAAGAATGCGATCGGTAATTCACGATTGCCACAGTGAAGGAGAGTTTTACCATGCCTTCCTCTCAGCATATTGGTCTCAAGCCACACAAGATCGAGTAAAACGTAGCATCATAATGATGAAACGTTTCGAACAATCTGAATTTTCCAATCTTGTGAAATATTTTGAAGACATGTTGCGTAAGAATCAGTATCTTTCAAACCCATACAGTCCCTCAGAACTCATCCGCATTTGCTTAATCAAACTGCCTGAACATTTACGACATATTATTTTGGCAGGACGTTGCAAAGACGACATTGAAGCATTTCAGGGACTGTTACAAGAACTGGAAATTGACACTGACAATCGTGGAACGCAGGAGCACAACAATTACAGATCACATCCGTCGCAATTCCGCGATGAAAGAAATAATAACTGGACACGACAAGGCTATTCTTACAATGCAAATCGTGACCAAAACAGACACCACCCATATGACAACCACTGGCAGAGTAATAATAGTTACAAAGAAAGATCACATTTCCGTAGTAATGAATATGACAGAGACAATCATAGAAACAGACTATATGGTAACCAGAACTGTTATTATCAAGGGAGACAGAATAATTTCAGACGCAACAGTTCAGCGCGCAGGTACGATTCAGGAAAAAATTCTCCACCACATGACCGACAAGAAAGAAACTACAGGAACTACCGACATGACGACAGACGATATAATCATAACGATAGACGTGAATTTCATCAGAACTGGCGGGATTCTAACAGAGCTGGGCCTTCTCGTCAGAGTGAATTTGTAGAAGTTAGGTCTCCTAATCCCAATAACGACGCGCGCCAACAAAGAGACAGACAATGACTCTCACAGCAGGCAGCTGCGTGCGGCCGCTGGCTCAGGGAAAAATAACAAAGACGCTAGCCTTGAGAAAAGATTTAGCATTCTTTACCGATGTAAACAACATGATAATTGCTTTGAAGTTGAAAGTCTGCGTACTTAAAGGTTTACACCACATTTCACATGTAAAACCATTTATTGAAAGATAATCTGCTTTTTAACTTTGTCTTTGCCATAAAACTTTTCACTTCACATTTCTAGTATGCTTTGTCAGACTTAAGAATCTGTTAACATGCAACAATGTTTGAAGTTAAATATCCAGTCAAGAACCAAGAGAACTTATTTAAACAGATATTATGAATGCATTGTTATAGTGAACAGACGACACAGTGTTGTATTTGTACATTCTTGCTTGTTAGTTGCACGATTACATAACGGTAATCAGGCTTACATACTTAGAACATTTACCAGTACTGCTAATGAGATTTTAATGCAACATTTTGGTTACCTGAAAATACATTCTGTATTTAAAGTACTTTCTGTGAGATACCAGATGACACAGTGGTTAGTTTATGGGACAGCTACACGATTTATATCACGACGATACTAATGTGTGACAATTTACATTGTTGCTTTTGCGGAGTATCTGTTTTATATCTGCACAGTTTTTCTGTATTATTCTGGAAAGTAAAACATGTTTTGATAGTAACTTTTGTGGTATAGCTACAATGAGACAGCCTTTTCCGTAGCACAACAATACGTTACAGCACAGTAATTTCTTCATCACAACAATAAGCGTAATAACTAAGATATCTATACATAAAGCATTTCACTTTTGTTTATCATGAGGTAAGTACATTGACTTCTGCAGAACTTACCTTTCGGAGGACGATAAGTACGACACTTCCACAGAATTATCTTACAGCAAGACGCACATTTAGCACTACAGGACACGCATTTGAGTGATTAATTTTGTACTTAAAACATTTATTTTTAAAGATATTTGAAGTACAATGATACAAAGGTTTTCAGTGATACATTTCATTTCATTGCTGTAATCTGTAACACCTGAGGGTATAATTACATTAATCCTCAGGGGGGTACACGCTTACTTTGTGTACCATGTGGGTGGCAACCACAAGGAACCCTAGCTAATATGGTATTTGCTTATACAACTTTACACATCGGTACCATATTTCTCTAACACAAATTACACAGCTATCTGGTCATTTAACAGAGAAAGAACCTTTTTTACTACATCAGTGACATATGTTTACGCAATTACAGAGTTGGATTACTTCACACTTACGAAATTGTATTTTGTCTGTACTTTGTAAACTGTTCATATTTTTTCGGAATCATTGTGATGCTATGAGAACTTTGAATGATGTATTTGGTAAGGGAGCATGATTTTAAAGTACGTTTGAGGTAGATGACACTATTGAAATGAGCAGAGAACTTTTTTTTAGGTTTTGAAATTATTGCAGAAAGCTACGACGTTTTTGAGATTTGACTGAGGTTTTATGATATTATTACGACGACGATGTGTACTATGCTGTTGAGATATGTTTATGATCAATAAAATGATGCTACCGTATATGAGGAATAAGAAGTATGTTGGAAACCAAGAATCATACTTTAAGAGTTATGAAATGTGCGTAAATGCGTGACTGTATCACAATGGTGACGAATATTTTATTTGGACACTTATATTTATAGGATTTTCTTTCTACAGATTTGCAACACTAATTCTTGACCTGTGAAATATTTTTATGTGAGACTGTCACGGTAGCGGAAACTGCTGTCGTAAATATTTCCGTAAGAAAGTTAAGTGAACACCTGCACGTAATGCGTCGCGGGCACCCACCTGGGCGACAGCCGCCCGAAAAAAAAAAAAAAAAAAGCCATTAGCCTTTCAGCGGCACAGGTAGAAAACAAAAAGGGGAGGCCATTGTCCGTGCTACTGACATTTCCTTGTTGAAAGCATACTGTGGAGCTCGTAATTTATGATATTTACTGAAATGCCTAATAAAATGACAAGAAATATTTTTTACATCTGCACACCTGATTACGACAAGCGTCTTTCTACGAGAGTTGAGAGCTACTAACTTATGAAATGTCACATGACTATTGAACGATATTTTTATGCTTTGGTTTGCGTAATTGCTTATTTCATTTGACATCTGTTTTCCAGCTGTGTTGCAGCATTGCTTTTATAAAATGAAATGCCTTTGCTAATGTGAACACTTTCTGTCAACAGATCTATTAAATAATTATTTTATGATCCACATTCTTTAAAAAAGGAGCACTTGGAAAGGAAAGAACAATAAGAAGGAACTAGTAACAGTAACTGCATACATAATATTCTTTTCAAGTACATGGTAATATTTCTTTTACAATAAGTTGTTGTGGTGCACCACTTTAATTACATAGATATTAAGATGTGATTATACATTTCCCTTATCTGCATTGTTATCTTTAATGTACTATTTTTCCTGCTTGAGCTATGTCATGTTTAGATATAAGCTGCTGTTTGCCAGCCATAGTGTTACTGAATTTGACTTTGTGTTACTCTACTAAGCCAGACTTATTTTTTTGTGTGCTGCGCATTGCCTCATATTAGTTGTAATGTTGAATTGCTTGGTAATTTAGATTTACTGTAGCTTGCTTTGCGATTTTCCATTTTTTTTATTGCTGTTTATATTAATTGTTTTATGTGCTGCTGCATTGCCTCGTCCCTTAGTTTAGCATCTGAGCTCAGTGGATTTAAGTTAGCTTAAGAGGGGGTAGACTATATAAGAAACTAACTATTATAAATTTATAAGAAATAGGATACTGTACAGTGGAGAAAAACTATTATTGACAGAGGATGTGAACAAAATACAGAAAGCAGGTATAGATAGGACTTTTTGGGAATAATGATGAACAAAGGGAGATCTCCATGCAAAATACTGCAGTAAAACAAACCCTGTCCTTTCCCTTTTGTGTTATCCTACTATATGTTTGTGTACCCTTGTGTATTTGTTTTCTTCTTGTCTCTGTGTAGTTTCATAGAATTTTTTCTTCTTTTAATATTAAGCTACATTCACTATGATGAGGAATACTGTTATCCTCGAATATAATTGGCATTAATAATATGTTATTTACTTTGTAAAGATGTTATACATTATTAATTCCGTTCTGTTTAATGCTCATGTGTGAAGTTGATGTTTCAAAAGTTATTGTGATCTTTTATGTATGTACTCATGTCATAATTCCACTGATGTATATGTTAGTTCGATTCTTTTGTAAAGCCTGTACTACAAATGTTATCTGTTTTGTTATGTTCTTTAATGATGTATTTTGTACCTTTGTAATTGTATTCTTATGTTATACAATTGTAATTGTCACCAGTTCATGATATTATTAACTTTTTAGTTACATTTCACTGCACACGTTTCTGTTGGTCATAGTATATGGACAATATGTGAGAAGTAGGGACTGTTAGTGTTTGCACGTGTGTTAATAATTCAGCAAGGGGCTGGATAACAGCATTGCTGGTTCTAAGGACAATTCCAAAAACTTTGTGAGTGCACAAGTGGTGGTTTATGGACTTGCTATATTATCCGCAAGACTCTTCAATGGTGATTGTGCACCTGCACAGTCACAACAGATGGCTGCTGGCTATCTCTACAAGGACTACAGTGGGTCTGCATCTTTGATGACCCACCAGTACCATTATCTCTACAAGGACTACAGTGGGTCTACATCTTTGATGATCCATCAATACCATTATTTCTACAAGGACTGCAGTGGGTCTGCACCTCTGGTGGCCCACCAATACCGTAATCTCCACCAGGACTACAGTGGGTCTGCTCTGTGATGACCTACCTACCAATACTCTTCAAAATTTCGACTGACTCTGCTGTGGGTTTGCTCTGTTGTGGCCCATTACCTGTATGCATGTCAAGAGTCAGCACTGTCTTTCCGTTGGAAGGACAACACTACTTCTTCAAGACTGCATGGAAATCCACTACTTCTGTGTGCATTTTCTTTTACTGCTCAGACTTTGAAAAAAACACTGCAATTCAACGATCAGGACTATCTTTATGGACTGCGAGAAAATTTTTGCTTTTGACCAACATTGTATCAATAAGTGTGTGCATTTGATATCTTTGTTATTGTAATTATGAAAAATTTTATCAAATCATTATTGGGCACTGCCCAAAAAAATTTGTAAAATTTTTTGTGGGGAGCATGGGGGCTATGTAAGTAGGCTGTTTAGGTTTTTTTATTGGTAACGCCACCTCTGTATGAAAATCACTGGCTGTGCTGTGTGCAGTCTGTGTCTAGTTTGCATTGTTGTCTGCCATTGTAGTGTTGGGCAGCGGCAGCTGGCTGTTAACAGCGCGTAGCGTTGAGCAGTTGGAGGTGAGCCGCCAGCAGTGGTGGATGTGGGCAGAGAGATGGCGGAGGTTTGTAATTTGTCATGAACTGCTATATTTATATATGATGATATCAAGGTAAATACATTGTTCGTTCTCTATTAATATCTTTTATTTGCTAACTATCCCTATCAGTAGTTAGTGCCTTCAGTAGTTTGAATCTTTTATTTAGCTGGCAGTAGTGGCGCTTGCTGTATTGCAGTAGCTTGAGCAGCGAAGATTTTTGTGAGTTAAGTGATTTGTGAAAGGTATAGTTTAATGTTAGTCAGGGCCATTCTTTTGTAGGGAATTTTGAAAGTCAGATTGCGTTGCGCTAACAAAATATTGTGTGTCAGTTTAAGCACAGTCATGTATAATTGTTGAAAGGGGACGTTTCAGTACAAGATCTACATAGAGAAGAATTTGATATTGAGTTCGTTAGCTATTTAGATAGTTAGTTTCATATTCCATGGATCGTTTTGCACGATCAATCGTAATGAGGTGGAACGAATCTCTTTTCAAAAGATTTACAGATGTGAGTTTGTAGGTTCTACCCAGCAACTTTTACAAATTACAATAATAGAAATTCTTCTACGGAATAGAAAGAGTTGTGAAGGAAACACTTTCTCAGTATCTTTTCAAATTTTTCTTTGGTGACTGTCAGACGTCTTATATGGCTAGGTTCGTGATCAAACATTTTTTTGCAACATTATGCTCCACTTTTTGTGCTAAATATAACCACAATATGGAGTAACGAAAGTGGTGTTTCCTTTTGGTATTGTAATTAAGTACATCATTGTTCCTTTTGAGCTGTAGTGGATTATGTACAACAGACTTCATGAGGAAATAAATATACTGCGAAGCAGTAGTCGGAATGCCCACCTTCTTAAACAGATGTCTACAAGATGATCGTGATTGAGCACCACATATTATTCTTCAGTTAGGTTTAGAGCAAGGAAGACTTTGTTATTGATGATGATGAAGTTAATATTATTGTAGAATCAGAGTCAGGTATTATGGAGAGCGTACTCAAATGGGCTCTAGGAAATACTGCTGAAAACAAGGCTAGTGGACATGATGGAATTCCAACAGAATTTTTCAAACTCATTTGAACGAATGTAGTGAAAGTTTTGTAATGAGTATTTCAGAAAATATAGACAACCCAACAGTGGTCAAAACCCTGGGAGAGTTCAGTATTCATCCCGATTCCAAAGAAGTGAATTTATGAAGAGTGTTCCAATAACCGAATAATAATACTTCTCTCAAATGCTATTAAAGTCATGCTTAAAATCCTACAAAACAGAGTTCGCCAGTATATAGAAGGAGTACTAACTCAGGAACAACGATCACGCTCAAAATCTTACAAAAGAGAGTTCTCCAGTTTATAGACTCTCCAGTATATAGACCGAGCACTACCTGAAGAACAAAGGGATTTAGTGAAGCGCGGTAAAAACGAGCACTTAAATCTTTAGATGCGAGCTCTGATTTCTCTTATATTACAATGATGATCACTTCTCCCTATGCAGGTGGGTGCTAACAGAATATTTTCGCAATAGCAGGAAAAAGTTGGTGATTGAAATTTAACGCGAAAATCCTGCTGGAACGAAAAGCTCCTTTGATGGAATGATTGACACCACAATCCACGTATCATATCGCCTATTTCGAGGCAGTACAAAACGAGCTGCCGGTTGTTGAAATTTTTCGAAGACCTCAGTCAGTCCCATTCCGGATCCCATACCTCACAGCGGTACTCCAGAAGAGGATGGACAAATGTGGTGTAAGCAGTCTCTTTAGTAGACCTACTGCATTTTCTAAGTGTTCTGGCAGTAAATAGGAGTCTTTGGTTTTCTTGCCCCACAACATCATCTGTGTGACCGTTCCAATTTCAGTTATTTGTAATTGTAATCTCCAAGTATTTTGCTGAATTTTAGCCTTTATATTTATGTGATTTATTGTGTAGCCGGAATTTAGTGGATTTCTTTTAGAAAGCATGTGGATTACTTCACAATTTTCGTTACTTTGTGTGATAATGTGTGTGAAATCTTATGGGACTGAACTGCTAAGGTCATCAGTCCCTAAGCTTACACACTACTTAACCTAAATTATCCTAAGGACAAACACACACATGCCCGAGGAGGACTCGAACCTCCTCCGGGATCAGCCGAACAGTCGTTACTTTGTGTCAACTGCCACTTTTCGCATCTTACAGATATCTTGTCTAAATCAATTCGCAATTGGTTTTGATCATCTGATGACTTTACGAGACGGCAGATGACAGTATCATCTGCAAACAATCTAAGAGAGCTTCTCAGATTGTTTCCTATGTCGTTTTGTAGTTCAGGAACAGCCGAGAGCCTATAACCTTCCCGCGGGGAACGCCAGATATTACTTCTGTTTTACTGGATGATTTTCCGTCAATCACTACGAACTGTAAGTCTTCTAACTGGAGCTCACGAATCCAGTCACACATCTGAGGTGACACTTCATAGGCAACCAATTTGATGAGAGGTCTCTTGTGATGGTTCAAATGGCTCTGAGCACTATGGGACTTAATTTCTGAGGTCATCAGTCCCCTAGAACTTAGAACTACTTAAACTTAACAAACCTAAGGACATCACACACATCCATGCCCGAGGCAGGATTCGAACCTTCGACCGCAGCGGTCGTGCAGTTCCGGGCTGTAGCGACTAGAACCGCTCGGCCACTCCGGCCGGCGTCTCTTGTGAGCAACGGTGTCAAAAACCTTCTGGAAATCTAAAAATGTGGAATCAATTTGACATCCCCTATTAATAGCAGTCTTAATTCGCGCGAATGAGAAGCTAGTTGCTCCAGAAGAACAATATTTTCTGAATTTGCGCTATTTGTCAGTAAATCGTTCTCTTAGGGTTAATTCAAATGGTTCAAATGGCTCTGAGCACTATGGGACTTAACATCTATGGTCATCAGTCCCCTAGAACTTAGAACTACTTAAACCTAACTAACCTAAGGACAGCACACAACACCCAGTCATCACAAGGCAGAGAAATCGGGTTAATTCATGATGCTTGAATACAGTACATGTTTAAACACCTATTGTAAACCGACGTTAGTGATATGGTCTGTAATTCTGAGGATTACTCCTGTTTCTTTTCATGGGTACTTTCGTGTCTTTGGGTACGGATCTTTCGACGAGCGAACGACTGTATATGATTGTTAAGTATGGAGGCAGGAGAAGAGGGTGGCAAAGGATGAGATAGATCGATGGCATCATAGAAGTAATGGATTCCAGCCTGGAAAGTCTGCGGGAGAAACTGCAGGACAGAAGAAATTGGTGTATTTTAGTTTATGGGGTCACGGATACTCGGAATCATCTACACGAATAGAGAGAGAGAGAGAGAGAGAGAGAGAGCGAGACTATCCAGAACTCGTCAGCAATGTAATGACTGCTATCCAAGTTACCGGCTACACGAATAAACGGCGCTGTGGTCCCGTTGCGTACCCAATGGCAACCCTCAAAAACGATCGCCGTGCAGGCAGTTGGGGCTTTACAGATGACAGTTATTGCTGAAACTGCCGGTTTTTGGTTATATCGATTTGTTTGCATACCAGTTTAACCTGACTGTTAAAACCACTCGAAATAATCAGTTTCTTAAGGGGACATTGTATGTCGTATGCCGTCAGTGTTAAATTATGGAATTTTGTGACCCATTATCTTGGAAACTCTTTAAGACATCAATTTACAATTTTCTATAGTTATTGAATGCACTTTTCTTGATAAACTGAACTAGAATTATTACTAAAATTGTATTGTGGGGCATCTTACCTTTTTTTCAGACACTCAATTTTTACAGAATTTTCTAAATAAATGAACATAAAAACAAAAACACTCAGGATATTTTAATTACTCTAATTCGATATGTTTTGAATCTCACACTTGGCATGCTGTGAAAGTTTCATGTCTCTACCATCAGTACTTTTTTAGAAAATGGGTCATTTATTGCAAAAAATCTACTTCAGAGATATTAAGTTTTAAGACTTTTTTATTACAAATTCTTACACAGACTTACATTTCTGCGTATTTTTTGCACTAGAATTGCCCTGCCCCATAGTCTGTGTCTTTTTCAGTGTCACAACAACCCAGTGCTTGCCTCCTCCTTTTCTTTCTTGCTTCTTTTACCCATTGCTGAGCAACTAACTCTGCTTCAAACCCTGCTTCACGTACACGAAGCTCATACAGTTCCCGCAGTCCTTTAGCTGTGTTCTGTCCAAATCTTACCCCTAACTTCTCCAGAACCTTAAGTCTTTCATAGATCGCACTATTAAAAGTTATTACAGCATCAGACACTACTAACTTTAGAGTCATAAGGCCAACAAACACATTTTTAGGCGCACGGCACCACACAACATTATTGAAGGACTCGTTCACGTTCTGGGTATTCCCACGGAAACACTTCTTTAGTAGCTCAGGATTTGCCAAATCTCTGTAAATAGGTTTGATTGCTTCCATTACTGCCAAAGGAAGAGAATGGTTATGCGTAAATTCATGCAGGGTGACAGAAAATTCAGCTTGCCTACATTTTCACCAAGTGTTTGGTGGAGGTGGACACAAAGCATGACATGGCTTTTCACCGGTTGATATTCGATGAAAGAAGTACTTCAGAAGAAAATGCAGGTCTCACATATCTGCTACCCACAAATTTGCGTTTCTTGCAGTTACTTTTACACTTAGTCATTTTATTTACGTGTAAAAAGCGATAGAAGTTAGCTTACCACTAAAATTAGCCGATAATCACACTACTTTCCAGGAAAACTAGTATCAGAAACAAAGGACTGATTTGTTTATTCGTTATGCTAACTTCTGAGACGTAGCAGTAGGCACAAAACAAACCAATTCACAGGCTTCTACACTGTGTAGTTCCCAAAATATGACTGCTAAACTGTAGCAGTATATGCATAGCCGCTAAATTTGACGTTCACACGACAGCTTTCAAAATATTGAAACTTCCTGGAAGATTAAAACTGTGTGCCGGACCGAGACTCGAATTCGGGACATTTACCTTTCGCGGGCAGGTGCTCTACCAATTGAGCTACCCAAGCACGACTCACGCCCCGTCCTCACAGTTTCAACTCTGCCAGTACCTCGTCTCCTACCTTCCAAACTTCACAGACTCTCTTCTGAGAATCTTGCAGAACTAGCACTCCTGGAAGAAAGGATATTGCGGAGACATTGGTTATGGGGGATGTTTCCAGAATGAGATTTTGACTCAGCAGCGGAGTGTGCGCTGATATGAAATTTCCTGCAAGGTTCGCAGAAGAGCTTCTGTGAAGTTTGGAAGGTAGGAGACGAGGCACTGGCAGAAATGAAGCTGTGAGGAGGGGTCCTGAGTCGTGCTTGGATAGCTCAGTTGGTAGAGCACTTTCCCGCAAAAGGTGCAGGTCCCGAGTTCGAGTCTCTGTCCGGCACACAGTTTTAATCTGCCATGAAGCTTCATATCAGCGCACACTCCGCTACAGAGCGAAAATCTCATTCTGCATTCAAAACATTATTTGAAGGTCTCACAATTGTCTGATTTTAATGTATTATATGCCAAAATGTTCAGGAAAGTCCAAAGTACAATATGTAGTACAGAACATAAAATGTGAAATTTCAACGAATTTCACATACAATGTCCCCTTAAATAATCGATTTTCGGTTTCTTATTCCTATTATTTCAAGTAATTAAAGTAGAAATCGAGCAAAGATTGAAAAATTTTGACTCCCACAGTTATAAGATACGAAGAACATGAAAGGAGTTTTTTTTTTTTTTTTTTTTTTTTTTTTTTGCAGAATCTTCTCACAAAATTTCAATCGCCAACTTTCTCCTCCGAATGCGAATATATTTTGTTGACGACGACCTACATTGGGAGAGACGTTCACCATAACAAAATAAGAGAAATCAGAGCTCGCACGGAAAGATATAGCTATTTGTTTTTTCTGCGCGCTGTACGAGATTGGAATAATATAGAATTATTGTGAAGGTGGTTCGATGAAACCGCTGTCAGGCACTTAAATGTAATTTGCAGAGTATCCATGTAGATGTAAACCAAAATATTAAATTAAGTAGCCAAATAAAAGAAACATTAGTCTGTCCGCCGTTTGCCGATTTTCTCGAAAATTGGCAAGTGGTTGAATACTACAAAAATAACCAGTATTCTTCTACTGATACTAATTTTTTTAATCTCTGCTCAAATCAGAGATCATAGCACAAAGTGGGAGTTACGAATAGTCAGTGCTAAAGGGTCAAAGCTGAGATCGAAGATCTCTGTTTTTCATGGTAACTTGTCTGTTTTCAAGGGCTACAAGCAGATAATGGAATGTTATATAAACACAGGCAGCTGATGAGCTACTTCCTATTTGTATTGTGTACTATGAATGATTTGTTGTTAAGTTCTTAATTTATTACTGTTACCATAATTTCCTTCCCCTTTTAGTATTTCGAAGAAACGGCAGACATATTCTGAATCTTTCAATTCAAATGAAACTTTGTACTTCATTGCTATGTCACTTCGTAAAAATATTTCCAGACTAGGGTTGGTATCATTTCGCAGTACGACGGCAGTCCGTCGACGACAACGAGAAACTACCGCAGAGGCCAGGTGGGGGCAAGACTTGCAGATTGCACATACAGCCGTACCTTATGCGACGTCACACGGCAGTACGAAAATTATCGTCTCAGCAATGCTGTAGCAATTCTTATGCTACTCGCATATGTTCGTTGCTCATTTCTGTCGAAACGGATCGCTTTTCTTGTTGTTGTGGCCTTCAGTTCAGAGACTGGTTTGATGCAGCTCTCCATGCTACTCTATGCTGTGCAAGCTTCTTCATCTCCCAGTACCTACTGCAATCTACGTACTTCTGAATCTGCTTAGTGTATTCATCTCTTGGTCTCCCTCTACGATCCCACGCTGCGCTCCAATACTACGAGTAAATTGGTGATGCCACAAAACATATCCTACCAACCGATCCCTCCTTCTAGTCAAGTTGTGTCACAAATTTCGCTTCTCCCTAGTTCTATTCAATACCTCCTCATTAGTTATGTGATCTACCCATCTAATCTTCAGCATTCTTCTGTAGCACCACATTTCGAAAGCTTCTATTCTCTTGTTGTCTAAACTCTTTATCGTCCATGTTTCACTTCCATACATAGCTAAATTCCGTACAGATACTTTCAGGAAGACTTCCTGACACTTAAATCACGACGTTAACAAATTTCTCTTCTTTAGAACCGCTAACCGTGCCATAACCAGTCTACATTTTATATCCTCTCTACTTCGACGATCATCAGTTATTTTGCTCCCCAAATAGCAAAACTCCTTTACTACTTTAAGTGTCTCATTTACTAATCTAATTCCCTCAACGTCACCCGACTTAATCCGACTACATTCCATTATCCTTGTTTTGCTTTTGTTGATGTTCATCTTACAACCTCCTTTCAAGAGACTGTCCATTCCATTCAATTGCTCTTCCAAGTCCATTGCCGTCTCAGACAGAATTACAATGTTATCGGCGAACCTCAAAGTTTTTATTTCTTCTCCATAGATTTTAATTCCTACTCCGAATGTTTCTTTTGTTTTCTTTACCGCTTGCTCAATATACAGATTGAATAACATCGGGGAGGGGCTACAAACTTGTCTCACTCCCTTCCCAACCACTGCTTCCCTTTTGTGCCGCTCGATTCTTATAACTGCCATCTGGTTTCTGTACAAATTGTAAATAGCCTTTCACTCCCTGTATTTTACCCAGGCCACCTGCAGAATTTGAAAGAGAGTATTCCAGTCAACATTGTCAAAAGCTTTCTCTAAGTCTACAAATGCTAGAAACCTAGGTTTGCCTTTCCTTAATCTTTCTTGTAAGATAAGTCGTCAGGTCAGTATTGCCTCACGTGTTCCAACATTTCTACGGAATCCAAACTGATCTTCCCAGAGATCGCTTTCTATCAGCTTTTCCATTCGTCTGTAAAGAATTCGTGTTAGTGTTTTGCAGCCGTGACTTATTAAACTGATAGTTCGGTAGTTTTCGCATCTGTCAACACCTGCTTTCTTTGGGATTGGAATTATTATATTCTTCTTGAAGTCTGAGGGTATTTCGCCTGTCTTATACATCTTGTTCATCAGATGGAAGAGTTTTGTCATGGCTGGCTCTCCCATGGCTGTCTGTAGTTCTAATGGAATGTTGTCTGCTCCCGGAGGCTTTTTCGGCTTAAATCTTTCAGTGCTCTGTCAAACTTTTCACGCAGTGTCATATCTCCCATTTAATCTTCATCTACATCCTCTTCCATTTCCATAATATTGTCCTCAAGTACATCACCCTTGTATAGACTCTCTATATACTCCACCTTTCTGCTTTCCCGTCTTTGCTTAGAACTGGGTTTCCATCTGACCGCTTGATATTCATAAAAGTGCTTCTCTTTTCTCCAAAGGTCTCTTTAATTTTCCTGTAGGCAGTATCTATCTTACCCCTAGTGATATATGCCTCTACATCCTTACATTTGTCCTAGAGTCATCCCTGCTTAGCCATTTTACACTTCCTGTCGATCTCATTTTTCAGACGTTTGTATTCCTTTTTGCCTGCTTCATTTACTGCATTTTATATTTTCTCCTTTGATCAATTACATTCAATATATCTTCTGTTACCCAAGGATTTCTACTAGCGCTCGTCTTTTCACCTGCTTGAACCTCTGCTGCCTTCGCTATTTCATCTCTCAAAGCTACTCATTCTTCTTCTACTGTATTTCTTTCCGACATTCTTTTCAGTCGTTCCCTAATGCTCTCCCTGGAACTCTCTACAATCTGTGGTTCTGTCAGTTTATGCAAAAATTACACGTTTTCGTTTATTTAAAAACGAAAAATTTTAGCACTGCTGTCGCTAATTGATATTTCGGTACGCTACTCGATTATTAGCGAAGAATGAAAGAAACCACCTGAGACTAAACAAATACCAAGAAATACCGGTTATTCAGAACTAAAACACAGGTATCAGTTTTAACCAGTCGGTTTTTCCTAACACTATGGTGCTCTGGACTTCGTCGTGCAGTCAGTGTAAATCCCTATCTTACTGCAAAGAAGCCCATTTCCTGCTTCAAGGCCCGTGATGTGACTCTATGATCCTGCACGGCATGTCCTCTTGAGCGCTAGTCGCGTGGGGGGATTGGGACTGTGCGTGATGTTGAGTATGACACTCCACAATGTGTCAGTTCCGTATTGGGAGGACAGTCGTGGATCACCGACCAACTCGAGCAGGAACACCGCCTTCATGATGTTACTGTCGCAATGTCCAGCAGTTAATGTTATAATGGTACTGTTTTGAAATGGATTGTTTTAACAGTAAAATCCATAAAACTGCATGCATTGAACAGGAAAGCACTCGCTCTCTTTTGCGCTACACAGTGTAAAGACATAACACGTAGGCGGCGCGTACAGCGCACGTGAAATTGCAGTCCGCAGCAAATTTCGGACGCGTGCGGGGGTGCAGCTGCGCTCGTGGTTATCTGCATCTGCGTTATTACATTTCGCTCTCTTTTGCCGCATGTTACTAATAATCGCAGAGCAATATTTGTAACGCCACTTAAGGGCGCGTAATAACCTACTTGGCGTAATGAACTGTCAGCCATAAATTATTTCCTTACGGAATGCGGCCGCTCATTTGTAATTTACGAACGGCACGCCATAATTCGGGCCGGGTGACGGCACGGCTTTTCCCCTTTAATGTGGTCGCGTCGCACGCAGCGGCCTGTGCTGCTGTTGTCTGCCGCTTTAATTGCGGGCTTTATGGTTCGTCACCAGTGACGGCGCGCCGTCAGAAGAGACCTCTGACGCACAAAATATGAAACCGGCTGTCGAATGAAATTATTTTTACCGCAACAGATCTGAGAGTACTTGCAGCAAACTGGGCCTGAGTACTTGTTACTCGTTCCCCAAAATATCCGACGCGTAATAACACCGCAACGACTGCGTCGTTACTGTTATTTAAAGTGCTTCACCCTGTGTCGGTTTACGAGTACTTGCGGCTTTTAATTTGTAAGTGTTGGTAAAAAGAGCAAAGGACGCAGTCGCGTGGCGCTGTTTGTTTGCGGAGAGACTTCCCTCTCACTCGCAGTGTTGGCGTCTCTGTTTCAGAGATGTGCTTCATGAAGCTAAGCTGTAAGTGGAGGCAGGAAACCAGCTCCCGTAGCAAGTAATTTATTTTACTGACCGCTTTCAACTTCGGGTCACTTTGTGAGTTCAGAAGAGGGAGAGATAAGGTTTGATTAGATTAGAAATATTTTTATATCATAGAGCAATAATGAGAAGGTCTTCAAGTACGTAAAACGTCTCCTGAAACAATAATACGAGGGTCACTCCAAAAGAAATGCACACTATTTTTTTAAAATCCATCTTTAATTCTACATGTTTGAAAGTTTTACAGTGTGTAGATACATCCTTTAGGAACAATATTTTCATTTCTCCACATAATTTCCATCCCTCTCAACTGCCTTACGCATCTTGGAACCAGCGCCTTTATAACCGCACGGTAAAATTATGGACCAACCTGTTGGAGCCACTGTTTGGCAGCGTGCACAAGGGAGTCATCATCTTCAAACCTTGTTCCAAGAAGAGAGTCTTTCACTTTCCCAAAGAGATGATAGTCACATGGAGCCAGCTCGGGACTGTAAGGCGGGTGTTTCAGTGTTATCCATCTGAGTTTTGTGATCGCTTCCATGATTTTTTGACTGACATGTAGCCGTGCATTGTCGTGTAACAGCAAAACATTCTGATTTTGCCGATGTGGTCGAACACGACTCAGTCGAGCTTGAAGTTTCTTCAGTGTCGCCACATATGCCTCAGAATTTATGGCATTTGCACTTGGCATGGTGTTCAGCGCTGTGTTGAGTAGAACGTTGTGTCGCACAGTTTGCGAATTTCGAGATGGCAGAGTTAGAGGAGCAATGCGTCTGCATTAAACTTTGCGTGAAACCCTAGAAAACTTTTACGGAGACACGCCAAATGATGCAGGAAACCTAAGGCGATGAGTGCTTAAGCCGTACTCGGTGTTACGAATGGTTCACACGGTTTAAAAATGGCCGGACCGAAATTAAAGATGACCCTCGTTCAGGACGCCCTTTGACGTCTACCGACGACGCACATGTGAGAAACGTCAACGAAACCGTGCGTGCCAATCGAAGACTGGCTGTCCAGTAGATTGCAGAATGCAGATGCAGGAAACCTAAGGCGATGAGTGCTTAAGCCGTACTCGGTGTTACGAATGGTTCACACGGTTTAAAAATGGCCGGACCGAAGTTAAAGATGACCCTCGTTCAGGACGCCCTTTACCGTCTACCGACGACGCACATGTGAGAAACGTCAACGAAACCGTGCGTGCCAATCGAAGACTGGCTGTCCAGTAGATTGCAGAATGCAGATGCAGGAAACCTAAGGCGATGAGTGCTTAAGCCGTACTCGGTGTTACGAATGGTTCACACGGTTTAAAAATGGCCGGACCGAAGTTAAAGATGACCCTCGTTCAGGACGCCCTTTACCGTCTACCGACGACGCACATGTGAGAAACGTCAATGAAACCGTGCGTGCCAATCGAAGACTGGCTGTCCAGTAGATTGCAGAATGCAGATGCAGGAAACCTAAGGCGATGAGTGCTTAAGCCGTACTCGGTGTTACGAATGGTTCACACGGTTTAAAAATGGCCGGACCGAAGTTAAAGATGACCCTCGTTCAGGACGCCCTTTACCGTCTACCGACGACGCACATGTGAGAAACGTCAACGAAACCGTGCGTGCCAATCGAAGACTGGCTGTCCAGTAGATTGCAGAATGCAGATGCAGGAAACCTAAGGCGATGAGTCCTTAAGCCGTACTCGGTGTTACGAATGGTTCACACAGTTTAAAAATGGCCGGACCGAAGTTAAAGATGACCCTCGTTCAGGACGCCCTTTACCGTCTACCGACGACGCACATGTAAGAAACGTCAACGAAACCGTGCGTGCCAATCGAAAATTGGCTGTCCAGTAGATTGCAGAATGCAGATGCAGGAAACCTAAGGCGATGAGTCCTTAAGCCATACTCGGTGTTACGAATGGTTCACACGGTTTAAAAATGGCCGGACCGAAGTTAAAGATGACCCTCGTTCAGGACGCCCTTTACCGTCTACCGACGACGCACATGTGAGAAACGTCAATGAAACCGTGCGTGCCAATCGAAGACTGGCTGTCCAGTAGATTGCAGAATGCAGATGAAGGAAACCTAAGGCGATGAGTGCTTAAGCCGTACTCGGTGTTACGAATGGTTCACACGGTTTAAAAATGGCCGGACCGAAGTTAAAGATGACCCTCGTTCAGGACGCCCTTTACCGTCTACCGACGACGCACATGTGAGAAACGTCAACGAAAGCGTGCGTGCCAATCGAAGACTGGCTGTCCAGTAGATTGCAGAATGCAGATGCAGGAAACCTAAGGCGATGAGTCCTTAAGCCGTACTCGGTGTTACGAATGGTTCACACGGTTTAAAAATGGCCGGACCGAAGTTAAAGATGACCCTCGTTCAGGACGCCCTTTACCGTCTACCGACGACGCACATGTAAGAAACGTCAACGAAACCGTGCGTGCCAATCGAAGACTGGCTGTCTAGTAGATTGCAGAATGCAGATGCAGGAAACCTAAGGCGATGAGTCCTTAAGCCGTACTCGGTGTTACGAATGGGTCACACGGTTTAAAAATGGCCGGACCGAAGTTAAAGATGACCCTCGTTCAGGACGCCCTTTACCGTCTACCGACGACGCACATGTGAGAAACGTCAACGAAACCGTGCGTGCCAATCGAAGACTGGCTGTCCAGTAGATTGCAGAATGCAGATGCAGGAAACCTAAGGCGATGAGTCCTTAAGCCGTACTCGGTGTTACGAATGGTTCACACGGTTTAAAAATGGCCGGACCGAAGTTAAAGATGACCCTCGTTCAGGACGCCCTTTACCGTCTACCGACGACGCACATGTGAGAAACGTCAACGAAACCGTGCGTGCCAATCGAAGACTGGCTGTCCAGTAGATTGCAGAATGCAGATGCAGGAAACCTAAGGCGATGAGTGCTTAAGCCGTACTCGGTGTTACGAATGGTTCACACGGTTTAAAAATGGCCGGACCGAAGTTAAAGATGACCCTCGTTCAGGACGCCCTTTACCGTCTACCGACGACGCACATGTGAGAAACGTAAATGAAACCGTGCGTGCCAATCGAAGACTGGCTGTCCAGTAGATTGCAGAATGCAGATGCAGGAAACCTAAGGCGATGAGTGCTTAAGCCGTACTCGGTGTTACGAATGGTTCACACGGTTTAAAAATGGCCGGACCGAAGTTAAAGATGACCCTCGTTCAGGACGCCCTTTACCGTCTACCGACGACGCACATGTGAGAAACATCAACGAAACCGTGCGTGCCAATCGAAGACTGGCTGTCCAGTAGATTGCAGAATGCAGATGCAGGAAACCTAAGGCGATGAGTCCTTAAGCCGTACTCGGTGTTACGAATGGTTCACACGGTTTAAAAATGGCCGGACCGAAGTTAAAGATGACCCTCGTTCAGGACGCCCTTTACCGTCTACCGACGACGCACATGTGAGAAACGTCAACGAAACCGTGCGTGCCAATCGAAGACTGGCTGTCCAGTAGATTGCAGAATGCAGATGCAGGAAACCTAAGGCGATGAGTGCTTAAGCCATACTCGGTGTTACGAATGGTTCACACAGTTTAAAAATGGCCGGACCGAAGTTAAAGATGACCCTCGTTCAGGACGCCCTTTACCGTCTACCGACGACGCACATGTAAGAAACGTCAACGAAACCGTGCGTGCCAATCGAAGACTGGCTGTCCAGTAGATTGCAGAATGCAGATGCAGGAAACCGAAGGCGATGAGTCCTTAAGCCGTACTCGGTGTTACGAATGGTTCACACGGTTTAAAAACGGCCGGACCGAAATTAAAGATGACCCTCGTTCAGGACGCCCTTTACCGTCTACCGACGACGCACATGTGAGAAACGTCAACGAAACCGTGCAGGCCAATCGAAGACTGGATGTCCAGTAGATTGCAGAATGCAGATGCAGGAAACCTAAGGCGATGAGACTTTAAGCCGTACTCGGTGTTACGAATGGTTCACACAGTTTAAAAATGGTCGGACCGAAGTTAAAGACGACCCTCGTTCAGGACGCCCTTTACCGTCTACCGACGACGCACATGTGAGAAACGTCAACGAAACCGTGCGTGCCAATCGAAGACTGGCTGTCCAGTAGATTGCAGAATGCAGATGCAGGAAACCTAAGGCGATGAGTCCTTAAGCCGTACTCGGTGTTACGAATGGTTCACACGGTTTAAAAATGGCCGGACCGAAATTAAAGATGACCCTCGTTCAGGACGCCCTTTGACGTCTACCGACGACGCACATGTGAGAAACGTCAACGAAACCGTGCGTGCCAATCGAAGACTGGCTGTCCAGTAGATTGCAGAATGCAGATGCAGGAAACCTAAGGCGATGAGTGCTTAAGCCGTACTCGGTGTTACGAATGGTTCACACGGTTTAAAAATGGCCGGACCGAAGTTAAAGATGACCCTCGTTCAGGACGCCCTTTAATGTCTACCGACGACGCACATGTGAGAAACGTCAACGAAACCGTGCGTGCCAATCGAAGACTGGCTGTCCAGTAGATTGCAGAATGCAGATGCAGGAAACCTAAGGCGATGAGTCCTTAAGCCGTACTCGGTGTTATGAATGGTTCACACGGTTTAAAAATGGCCGGACCGAAGTTAAAGATGACCCTCGTTCAGGACGCCCTTTACCGTCTACCGACGACGCACATGTGAGAAACGTCAACGAAACCGTGCGTGCCAATCGAAGACTGGCTGTCCAGTAGATTGCAGAATGCAGATGCAGGAAACCTAAGGCGATGAGTGCTTAAGCCGTACTCGGTGTTACGAATGGTTCACACGGTTTAAAAATGGCCGGACCGAAGTTAAAGATGACCCTCGTTCAGGACGCCCTTTACCGTCTACCGACGACGCACATGTGAGAAACGTCAATGAAACCGTGCGTGCCAATCGAAGACTGGCTGTCCAGTAGATTGCAGAATGCAGATGCAGGAAACCTAAGGCGATGAGTGCTTAAGCCGTACTCGGTGTTACGAATGGTTCACACGGTTTAAAAATGGCCGGACCGAAGTTAAAGATGACCCTCGTTCAGGACGCCCTTTACCGTCTACCGACGACGCACATGTGAGAAACGTCAACGAAAACGTGCGTGCCAATCGAAGACTGGCTGTCCAGTAGATTGCAGAATGCAGATGCAGGAAACCTAAGGCGATGAGTCCTTAAGCCGTACTCGGTGTTACGAATGGTTCACACGGTTTAAAAATGGCCGGACCGAAGTTAAAGATGACCCTCGTTCAGGACGCCCTTTACCGTCTACCGACGACGCACATGTGAGAAACGTCAACGAAACCGTGCGTGCCAATCGAAGACTGGATGTCCAGTAGATTGCAGAATGCAGATGCAGGAAACCTAAGGCGATGAGTCCTTAAGCCGTACTCGGTGTTACGAATGGTTCACACAGTTTAAAAATGGCCGAACCGAAGTTAAAGATGACCCTCGTTCAGGACGCCCTTTACCGTCTACCGACGACGCACATGTGAGAAACGTCAACGAAACCGTGCGTGCCAATCGAAGACTGGCTGTCCAGTAGATTGCGAAATGCAGATGCAGGAAACCTAAGGCGATGAGTCCTTAAGCCGTACTCGGTGTTACGAATGGTTCACACGGTTTAAAAATGGCCGGACCGAAGTTAAAGATGACCCTCGTTCAGGACGCCCTTTACCGTCTACCGACGACGCACATGTGGAAACGTCAAGGAAACCGTGCGTGCCAATCGAAGACTGGCTATCCAGTAGATTGCAGAATGCAGATGCAGGAAACCTAAGGCAATGAGTGCTTAAGCCATACTCGGTGTTACGAATGGTTCACACGGTTTAAAAATGGCCGGACCGAAGTTAAAGATGACCCTCGTTCAGGACGCCCTTTACCGTCTACCGACGACGCACATGTGAGAAACGTCAACGAAACCGTGCGTGCCAATCGAAGACTGGCTGTCCAGTAGATTGCAGAATGCAGATGCAGGAAACCTAAGGCGATGAGTGCTTAAGCCGTACTCGGTGTTACGAATGGTTCACACGGTTTAAAAATGGCCGGACCGAAGTTAAAGATGACCCTCGTTCAGGACGCCCTTTACCGTCTACCGACGACGCACATGTGAGAAACGTCAACGAAACCGTGCGTGCCAATCGAAGACTGGCTGTCCAGTAGATTGCAGAATGCAGATGCAGGAAACCTAAGGCGATGAGTGCTTAAGCCGTACTCGGTGTTACGAATGGTTCACACGGTTTAAAAATGGCCGGACCGAAGTTAAAGATGACCCTCGTTCAGGACGCCCTTTACCGTCTACCGACGACGCACATGTGAGAAACGTCAACGAAACCATGCGTGCCAATCGAAGACTGGCTGTCCAGTAGATTGCAGAATGCAGATGCAGGAAAGCTAAGGCGATGAGTCCTTAAGCCGTACTCGGTGTTACGAATGGTTCACACGGTTTAAAAATGGCCGGACCGAAGTTAAAGATGACCCTCGTTCAGGACGCCCTTTACCGTCTACCGACGACGCACATGTGAGAAACGTCAACGAAACCGTGCGTGCCAATCGAAGACTGGCTGTCCAGTAGATTGCAGAATGCAGATGCAGGAAACCTAAGGCGATGAGTGCTTAAGCCGTACTCGGTGTTACGAATGGTTCACACGGTTTAAAAATGGCCGGACCGAAGTTAAAGATGACCCTCGTTCAGGACGCCCTTTACCGTCTACCGACGACGCACATGTGAGAAACGTCAACGAAACCGTGCGTGCCAAGCGAAGACTGGCTGTCCAGTAGATTGCAGAATGCAGATGCAGGAAACCTAAGGCGATGAGTGCTTAAGCCGTACTCGGTGTTACGAATGGTTCACACGGTTTAAAAATGGCCGGACCGAAGTTAAAGATGACCCTCGTTCAGGACGCCCTTTACCGTCTACCGACGACGCACATGTGAGAAACGTCAATGAAACCGTGCGTGCCAATCGAAGACTGGCTGTCCAGTAGATTGCAGAATGCAGATGCAGGAAACCTAAGGCGATTAGTGCTTAAGCCGTACTCGGTGTTACGAATGGTTCACACGGTTTAAAAATGGCCGGACCAAAGTTAAAGATGACCCTCGTTCAGGACGCCCTTTACCGTCTACCGACGACGCACATGTGAGAAACGTCAACGAAACCGTGCATGCCAATCGAAGACTGGCTGTCCAGTAGATTGCAGAATGCAGATGCAGGAAACCTAAGGCGATGAGTGCTTAAGCCGTACTCGGTGTTACGAATGGTTCACACGGTTTAAAAATGGCCGGACCGAAGTTAAAGATGACCCTCGTTCAGGACGCCCTTTACCGTCTACCGACGACGCACATGTGAGAAACGTCAACGAAACCGTGCGTGCCAATCGAAGACTGGCTGTCCAGTAGATTGCAGAATGCAGATGCAGGAAACCTAAGGCGATGAGTGCTTAAGCCGTACTCGGTGTTACGAATGGTTCACACGGTTTAAAAATGGCCGGACCGAAGTTAAAGATGACCCTCGTTCAGGACGCCCTTTGACGTCTACCGACGACGCACATGTGAGAAACGTCAACGAAACCGTGCGTGCCAATCGAAGACTGGCTGTCCAGTAGATTGCAGAATGCAGAAGCAGGATACCTAAGGCGATGAGTGCTTAAGCCGTACTCGGTGTTACGAATGATCACACGGTTTAAAAATGGCCGGACCGAAGTTAAAGATGACCCTCGTTCAGGACGCCCTTTACCGTCTACCGACGACGCACATGTGAAAAACGTCAACGAAACCGTGCGTGCCAATCGAAGACTGGCTGTCCAGTAGATTGCAGAATGCAGATGCAGGAAACCTAAGGCGATGAGTGCTTAAGCCGTACTCGGTGTTACGAATGGTTCACACGGTTTAAAAACGGCCGGACCGAAGTTAAAGATGACCCTCGTTCAGGACGCCCTTTACCGTCTACCGACGACGCACATGTGAGAAACGTCAACGAAACCGTGCGTGCCAATCGAAGACTGGCTGTCCAGTAGATTGCAGAATGCAGATGCAGGAAACCTAAGGCGATGAGTGCTTAAGCCGTACTCGGTGTTACGAATGGTTCACACTTTTTAAAAATGGCCGGACCGAAGTTAAAGATGACCCTCGTTCAGGACGCCCTTTACCGTCTACCGACGACGCACATGTGAGAAACGTCAACGAAACCGTGCGTGCCAATTGAAGACTGGCTGTCCAGTAGATTGCAGAATGCAGATGCAAGAAACCTAAGGCGATGAGTGCTTAAGCCGTACTCGGTGTTACGAATGGTTCACACGGTTTAAAAATGGCCGGACCGAAGTTAAAGATGACCCTCGTTCAGGACGCCCTTTACCGTCTACCGACGACGCACATGTGAGAAACGTCAACGAAACCGTGCGTGCCAATCGAAGACTGGCTGTCCAGTAGATTGCAGAATGCAGATGCAGGAAACCTAAGGCAATGAGTGCTTAAGCCGTACTCGGTGTTACGAATGGTTCACACGGTTTAAAAATGGCCGGACCGAAGTTAAAGGTGACCCTCGTTCAGGACGCCCTTTGACGTCTACCGACGACGCACATGTGAGAAACGTCAACGAAACCGTGCGTGCCAATCGAAGACTGGCTGTCCAGTAGATTGCAGAATGCAGATGCAGGAAACCTAAGGCGATGAGTGCTTAAGCCGTACTCGGTGTTACGAATGGTTCACACGGTTTAAAAATGGCCGGACCGAAGTTAAAGATGACCCTCGTTCAGGACGCCCTTTACCGTCTACCGACGACGCACATGTGAGAAACGTCAACGAAACCGTGCGTGCCAATCGAAGACTGGCTGTCCAGTAGATTGCAGAATGCAGATGCAGGAAACCTAAGGCGATGAGTGCTTAAGCCGTACTCGGTGTAACGAATGGTTCACACGGTTTAAAAATGACCGGACCGAAGTTAAAGATGACCCTCGTTCAGGACGCCCTTTGACGTCTACCGACGACGCACATGTGAGAAACGTCAACGAAACCGTGCGTGCCAATCGAAGACTGGCTGTCCAGTAGATTGCAGAATGCAGATGCAGGAAACCTAAGGCGATGAGTGCTTAAGCCGTACTCGGTGTTACGAATGGTTCACACGGTTCAGAAATGGCCGGACCGAAGTTAAAGGTGACCCTCGTTCAGGACGCCCTTTACCGTCTACCGACGACGCACATGTGAGAAACGTCAATGAAACCGTGCGTGCCAATCGAAGACTGGCTGTCCAGTAGATTGCAGAATGCAGATGCAGGAAACCTAAGGCGATGAGTGCTTAAGCTGTACTCGGTGTTACGAATGGTTCACACGGTTTAAAAATGGCCGTACCGAAGTTAAAGATGACCCTCGTTCAGGACGCCCTTTACCGTCTACCGACGTCGCACATGTGAGAAACGTCAATGAAACCGTGCGTGCCAATCGAAGACTGGCTGTCCAGTAGATTGCAGAATGCAGATGCAGGAAACCTAAGGCGATGAGTGCTTAAGCCGTACTCGGTGTTACGAATGGTTCACACGGTTTAAAAATGGCCGGACCAAAGTTAAAGATGACCCTCGTTCAGGACGCCCTTTACCGTCTACCGACGACGCACATGTGAGAAACGTCAACGAAACCGTGCATGCCAATCGAAGACTGGCTGTCCAGTAGATTGCAGAATGCAGATGCAGGAAACCTAAGGCGATGAGTGCTTAAGCCGTACTCGGTGTTACGAATGTTTCACACGGTTTAAAAATGGCCGGACCGAAGTTAAAGATGACCCTCGTTCAGGACGCCCTTTACCGTCTACCGACGACGCACATGTGAGAAACGTCAACGAAACCGTGCGTGCCAATCGAAGACTGGCTGTCCAGTATATTGCAGAATGCAGATGCAGGAAACCTAAGGCGATGAGTGCTTAAGCCGTACTCGGTGTTACGAATGGTTCACACGGTTTAAAAATGGCCGGACCGAAGTTAAAGATGACCCTCGTTCAGGACGCCCTTTGACGTCTACCGACGACGCACATGTGAGAAACGTCAACGAAACCGTGCGTGCCAATCGAAGACTGGCTGTCCAGTAGATTGCAGAATGCAGAAGCAGGATACCTAAGGCGATGAGTGCTTAAGCCGTACTCGGTGTTACGAATGATCACACGGTTTAAAAATGGCCGGACCGAAGTGAAAGATGACCCTCGTTCAGGACGCCCTTTACCGTCTACCGACGACGCACATGTGAAAAACGTCAACGAAACCGTGCGTGCCAATCGAAGACTGGCTGTCCAGTAGATTGCAGAATGCAGATGCAGGAAACCTAAGGCGATGAGTGCTTAAGCCGTACTCGGTGTTACGAATGGTTCACATGGTTTAAAAATGGCCGGACCGAAGTTAAAGATGACCCTCGTTCAGGACGCCCTTTACCGTCTACCGACGACGCACATGTCAGAAACGTCAACGAAACCGTGCGTGCCAATCGAAGACTGGCTGTCCAGTAGATTGCAGAATGCAGATGCAAGAAACCTAAGGCGATGAGTGCTTAAGCCGTACTCGGTGTTACGAATGGTTCACACGGTTTAAAAATGGCTGGACCGAAGTTAAAGATGACCCTCGTTCAGGACGCCCTTTACCGTCTACCGACGACGCACATGTGAGAAACGTCAACGAAACCGTGCGTGCCAATCGAAGACTGGCTGTCCAGTAGATTGCAGAATGCAGATGCAGGAAACCTAAGGCAATGAGTGCTTAAGCCGTACTCGGTGTTACGAATGGTTCACACGGTTTAAAAATGGCCGGACCGAAGTTAAAGATGACCCTCGTTCAGGACGCCCTTTGACGTCTACCGACGACGCACATGTGAGAAACGTCAACGAAACCGTGCGTGCCAATCGAAGACTGGCTGTCCAGTAGATTGCAGAATGCAGATGCAGGAAACCTAAGGCGATGAGTGCTTAAGCCGTACTCGGTGTTACGAATGGTTCACACGGTTTAAAAATGGCCGGACCGAAGTTAAAGATGACCCTCGTTCAGGACGCCCTTTACCGTCTACCGACGACGCACATGTGAGAAACGTCAACGAAACCGTGCGTGCCAATCGAAGACTGGCTGTCCAGTAGATTGCAGAATGCAGATGCAGGAAACCTAAGGCGATGAGTGCTTAAGCCGTACTCGGTGTAACGAATGGTTCACACGGTTTAAAAATGACCGGACCGAAGTTAAAGATGACCCTCGTTCAGGACGCCCTTTGACGTCTACCGACGACGCACATGTGAGAAACGTCAACGAAACCGTGCGTGCCAATCGAAGACTGGCTGTCCAGTAGATTGCGGAATGCAGATGCAGGAAACCTAAGGCGATGAGTGCTTAAGCCGTACTCGGTGTTACGAATGGTTCACACGGTTTAGAAATGGCCGGACCGAAGTTAAAGGTGACCCTCGTTCAGGACGCCCTTTACCGTCTACCGACGACGCACATGTGAGAAACGTCAACGAAACCGTGCATGCCAATCGAAGACTGGCTGTCCAGTAGATTGCGGAATGCAGATGCAGGAAACCTAAGGCGATGAGTGCTTAAGCCGTACTCGGTGTTACGAATGGTTCACACGGTTTAAAAATGGCCGGACTGAAGTTAAAGATGACCCTCGTTCAGGACGCCCTTTACCGTCTACCGACGACGCACATGTGAGAAACGTCAACGAAACCGTGTGTGCCAATCGAAGACTGGCTGTCCAGTAGATTGCAGAATGTAGATGCAGGAAACCTAAGGCGATGAGTGCTTAAGCCGTACTCGGTGTTACGAATGGTTCACACGGTTTAAAAATGGCCAGACCGAAGTTAAAGATGACCCTCGTTCAGGACGCCCTTTACCGTCTACCGACGACGCACATGTGAGAAACGTCAACGAAACCGTGCGTGCCAATCGAAGACTGGCTGTCCAGTAGATTGCAGAATGCAGATGCAGGAAACCTAAGGCGATGAGTCCTTAAGCCGTACTCGGTGTTACGAATGGTTCACACGGTTTAAAAATGGCCGGACCGAAGTTAAAGATGACCCTCGTTCGGGACGCCCTTTGATGTCTACCGACGACGCACATGTGAGAAACGTCAACGAAACCGTGTGTGCCAATCGAAGACTGGCTGTCCAGTAGATTGCAGAATGCAGATGCAGGAAACCTAAGGCGATGAGTGCTTAAGCCGTACTCGGTGTTACGAATGGTTCACACGGTTTAAAAATGGCCGGACCGAAGTTAAAGATGACCCTCGTTCAGGACGCCCTTTGACGTCTACCGACGACGCACATGTGAGAAACGTCAACGAAACCGTGCGTGCCAATCGAAAACTGGCTGTCCAGTAGACTGCAGAATGCAGATGCAGGAAACCTAAGGCGATGAGTGCTTAAGCCGTACTCGGTGTTACGAATGGTTCACACGGTTTAAAAATGGCCGGACCGAAGTTAAAGATGACCCTCGTTAAGGACGCCCTTTGACGTCTACCGACGACGCACATGTGAGAAACGTCAACGAAACCGTGCGTGCCAATCGAAGATTGGCTGTCCAGTAGATTGCAGAATGCAGATGAAGGAAACCTAAGGCGATTAGTGCTTAAGCCGTACTCGGTGTTACGAATGGTTCACACGGTTTAAAAATGGCCGGACCGAAGTCAAAGATGACCCTCGTTCAGGACGCCCTTTGACGTCTACCGACGACGCACATGTGAGAAACGTCAACGAAACCGTGCGTGCCAATCTTAGACTGGCTGTCCAGTAGATTGCAGAATGCAGATGCAGGAAACCTAAGGCGATGAGTGCTTAAGCCGTACTCAGTGTTACGAATGGTTCACACGGTTTAAAAATGGCCGGACCGAAGTTAAAGATGACCCTCGTTCAGGACGCCCTTTGACGTCTACCGACGACGCACATGTGAGAAACGTCAAAGAAACCGTGCTTGCCAATCGAAGACTGGCTGTCCAGTAGATTGCAGAATGCAGATGCAGGAAACCTAAGGCGATGAGTGCTTAAGCCGTACTCGGTGTTACGAATGGTTCACACGGTTTAAAAATGGCCGGACCGAAGTTAAAGATGACCCTCGTTCAGGACGCCCTTTGACGTCTACCGACGACGCACATGTGAGAAACGTCAACGAAACTGTGCGTGCCAATCGAAGATTGGCTGTCCAGTAGATTGCAGAATGCAGATGCAGGAAACCTAAGGCGATGAGTGCTTAAGCCGTACTCGGTGTTACGAATGGTTCACACGGTTTAAAAATGGCCGGACCGAAGTTAAAGATGACCCTCGTTCAGGACGCCCTTTACCGTCTACCGACGACGCACATGTGAGAAACGTCAACGAAACCGTGCGTGCCAATCGAAGACTGGCTGTCCAGAAGATTGCAGAATGCAGATGCAGGAAACCTAAGGCGATGAGTGCTTAAGCCGTACTCGGTGTTACGAATGGTTCACACGGTTTAAAAATGACCGGACCGAAGTTAAAGATGACCCTCGTTCAGGACGCCCTTTACCGTCTACCGACGACGCACATGTGAGAAACGTCAACGAAACCGTGCGTGCCAATCGAAGACTGGCTGTCCAGTAGATTGCAGAATGCAGATGCAGGAAACCTAAGGCGATGAGTGCTTAAGCCGTACTCGGTGTTACGAATGGTTCACACGGTTTAAAAATGGCCGGACCGAAGTTAAAGATGACCCTCGTTCAGGACGCCCTTTGATGTCTACCGACGACCCACATGTGAGAAACGTCAACGAAACCGTGTGTGCCAATCGAAGACTGGCTGTCCAGTAGATCGCAGAATGCAGATGCAGGAAACCTAAGGCGATGAGTGCTTAAGCCGTACTCAGTGTTACGAATGGTTCACACGGTTTAAAAATGGCCGGACCGAAGTTAAAGATGACCCTCGTTCAGGACGCCCTTTGACGTCTACCGACGACGCACATGTGAGAAACGTCAACGAAACTGTGCGTGCCAATCGAAGATTGGCTGTCCAGTAGATTGCAGAATGCAGATGCAGGAAACCTAAGGCGATGAGTGCTTAAGCCGTACTCGGTGTTACAAATGGTTCACACGGTTTAAAAATGGCCGGACCGAAGTTAAAGATGACCCTCGTTCAGGACGCCCTTTACCGTCTACCGACGACGCACATGTGAGAAACGTCAACGAAACCGTGCGTGCCAATCGAAGGCTGGCTGTCCAGTAGATTGCAGAATGCAGATGCAGGAAACCTAAGGCGATGAGTGCTTAAGCCGTACTCGGTGTTACGAATGGTTCACACGGTTTAAAAATGACCGGACCGAAGTTAAAGATGACCCTCGTTCAGGACGCCCTTTGACGTCTACCGACGACGCACATGTGAGAAACGTCAACGAAACTGTGCGTGCCAATCGAAGATTGGCTGTCCAGTAGATTGCAGAATGCAGATGCAGGAAACCTAAGGCGATGAGTGCTTAAGCCGTACTCGGTGTTATGAATGGTTCACACGGTTTAAAAATGGCCGGACCGAAGTTAAAGATGACCCTCGTTCAGGACGCCCTTTACCGTCTACCGACGACGCACATGTGAGAAACGTCAACGAAACCGTGTGTGCCATTCGAAGACTGGCTGTCCAGTAGATTGCAGAATGCAGATGCAGGAAACCTAAGGCGATGAGTGCTTAAGCCGTACTCGGTGTTACGAATGGTTCACACGGTTTAAAAATGGCCGGACCGAAGTTAAAGATGACCCTCGTTCAGGACGCCCTTTGACGTCTACCGACGACGCACATGTGAGAAACGTCAACGAAATCGTGCGTGCCAATCGAAAACTGGCTGTCCAGTAGACTGCAGAATGCAGATGCAGGAAACCTAAGGCGATGAGTGCTTAAGCCGTACTCGGTGTTACGAATGGTTCACACGGTTTAAAAATGGCCGGACCGAAGTTAAAGATGACCCTCGTTCAGGACGCCCTTTGACGTCTACCGACGACGCACATGTGAGAAACGTCAACGAAACCGTGCGTGCCAATCGAAAACTGGCTGTCCAGTAGACTGCAGAATGCAGATGCAGGAAACCTAAGGCGATGAGTGCTTAAGCCGTACTCGGTGTTACGAATGGTTCACACGGTTTAAAAATGGCCGGACCGAAGTTAAAGATGACCCTCGTTCAGGACGCCCTTTGACGTCTACCGACGACGCACATGTGAGAAACGTCAACGAAACCGTGCGTGCCAATCGAAGATTGGCTGTCCAGTAGATTGCAGAATGCAGATGAAGGAAACCTAAGGCGATGAGTGCTTAAGCCGTACTCGGTGTTACGAATGGTTCACACGGTTTAAAAATGGCCGGACCGAAGTTAAAGATGACCCTCGTTCAGGACGCCCTTTGACGTCTACCGACGACGCACATGTGAGAAACGTCACCGAAACTGTGCGTGCCAATCGAAGATTGGCTGTCCAGTAGATTGCAGAATGCAGATGCAGGAAACCTAAGGCGATGAGTGCTTAAGCCGTACTCGGTGTTACGAATGGTTCACACGGTTTAAAAATGGCCGGACCGAAGTTAAAGATGACCCTCGTTCAGGACGCCCTCTACCGTCTACCGACGACGCACATGTGAGAAACGTCAACGAAACCGTGCGTGCCAATCGAAGACTGGCTGTCCAGTAGATTGCAGAATGCAGATGCAGGAAACCTAAGGCGATGAGTGCTTAAGCCGTACTCGGTGTTACGAATGGTTCACACGGTTTAAAAATGGCCGGACCGAAGTTAAAGATGACCCTCGTTCAGGACGCCCTTTACCGTCTACCGACGACGCACATGTGAGAAACGTCAACGAAATCGTGCGTGCCAATCGAAGATTGGCTGTCCAGTAGATTGCAGAATGCAGATGAAGGAAACTTAAGGCGATGAGTGCTTAAGCCGTACTCGGTGTTACGAATGGTTCACACGGTTTAAAAATGGCCGGACCGAAGTTAAAGATGACCCTCGTTCAGGACGCCCTTTGACGTCTACCGACGACGCACATGTGAGAAACGTCAACGAAACCGTGCGTGCCAATCTTAGACTGTCTGTCCAGTAGATTGCAGAATGCAGATGCAGGAAACCTAAGGCGATGAGTGCTTAAGCCGTACACAGTGTTACGAATGGTTCACACGGTTTAAAAATGGCCGGACCGAAGTTAAAGATGACCCTCTTTCAGGACGCCCTTTGACGTCTACCGACGACGCACATGTGAGAAACCTCAACGAAACCGTGTTTGCCAATCGAAGACTGGCTGTCCAGTAGATTGCAGAATGCAGATGCAGGAAACCTAAGGCGATGAGTGCTTAAGCCGTACTCGGTGTTACGAATGGTTCACACGGTTTAAAAATGGCCGGACCGAAGTTAAAGATGACCCTCGTTCAGGACGCCCTTTGACGTCTACCGAGGACGCACATGTGAGAAACGTCAACGAAACTGTGCGTGCCAATCGAAGATTGGCTGTCCAGTAGATTGCAGAATGCAGATGCAGGAAACCTAATGCGATGAGTGCTTAAGCCGTACTCGGTGTTACGAATGGTTCACACGGTTTAAAAATGGCCGGACCGAAGTTAAAGATGACCCTCGTTCAGGACGCCCTTTACCGTCTACCGACGACGCACATGTGAGAAACGTCAACGAAACCGTGCGTGCCAATCGAAGACTGGCTGTCCAGTAGATTGCAGAATGCAGATGCAGGAAACCTAAGGCGATGAGTGCTTAAGCCGTACTCGGTGTTACGAATGGTTCACACGGTTTAAAAATGGCCGGACCGAAGTTAAAGATGACCCTCGTTCAGGACGCCCTTTGACGTCTACCGACGACGCACATGTGAGAAACGTCAACGAAACTGTGCGTGCCAATCGAAGATTGGCTGTCCAGTAGATTGCAGAATGCAGATGCAGGAAACCTAAGGCGATGAGTGCTTAAGCCGTACTCGGTGTTACGAATGGTTCACACGGTTTAAAAATGGCCGGACCGAAGTTAAAGATGACCCTCGTTCAGGACGCCCTTTACCGTCTACCGACGACGCACATGTGAGAAACATCAACGAAACCGTGCGTGCCAATCGAAGACTGGCTGTCCAGTAGATTGCAGAATGCAGATGCAGGAAACCTAAGGCGATGAGTGCTTAAGCCGTACTCGGTGTTACGAATGGTTCACACGGTTTAAAAATGGCCGGACCGAAGTTAAAGATGACCTTCGTTCAGGACGCCCTTTACCGTCTACCGACGACGCACATGTGAGAAACGTCAACGAAACCGTGCGTGCCAATCGAAGACTGGCTGTCCAGTAGATTGCAGGATGCAGATGCAGGAAACCTAAGGCGATGAGTGCTTAAGCCGTACTCGGTGTTACGAATGGTTCACACGGTTTAAAAATGGCCGGACCGAAGTTAAAGATGACCCTCGTTCAGGACGCCCTTTGATGTCTACCGACGACGCACATGTGAGAAACGTCAACGAAACCATGTGTGCCAATCGAAGACTGGCTGTCCAGTAGATTGCAGAATGCAGATGCAGGAAACCTAAGGCGATGAGTCCTTAAGCCGTACTCGGTGTTACGAATGGTTCACACGGTTTAAAAATGGCCGGACCGAAGTTAAAGGTGACCCTCGTTCAGGATGCCGTTTACCGTCTACCGACGACGCACATGTGAGAAACGTCAACGAAACAGTGCGTGCCAATCGAAGACTGGCTGTCCAGTAGATTGCAGAATGCAGATGCAGGAAACCTAAGGCGATGAGTCCTTAAGCCGTACTCGGTGTTACGAATTGTTCACATGGTTTAAAAATGGCCGGACCGAAGTTAAAGATGACCCTCGTTCAGGACGCCCTTTACCGTCTACCGACGACGCACATGTGAGAAACGTCAACGAAACCGTGCGTGCCAATCGAAGACTGGCTGTCCAGTAGATTGCAGAATGCAGATGCAGGAAACTTAAGGCGATGAGTGCTTAAGCCGTACTCGGTGTTACGAATGGTTCACACGGTTTAAAAATGGCCGGACCGAAGTTAAAGATGACCCTCGTTCAGGACGCCCTTTGACGTCTACCGACGACGCACATGTGAGAAACGTCACCGAAACTGTGCGTGCCAATCGAAGATTGGCTGTCCAGTAGATTGCAGAATGCAGATGCAGGAAACCTAAGGCGATGAGTGCTTAAGCCGTACTCGGTGTTACGAATGGTTCACACGGTTTAAAAATGGCCGGACCGAAGTTAAAGATGACCCTCGTTCAGGACGCCCTCTACCGTCTACCGACGACGCACATGTGAGAAACGTCAACGAAACCGTGCGTGCCAATCGAAGACTGGCTGTCCAGTAGATTGCAGAATGCAGATGCAGGAAACCTAAGGCGATGAGTGCTTAAGCCGTACTCGGTGTTACGAATGGTTCACACGGTTTAAAAATGGCCGGACCGAAGTTAAAGATGACCCTCGTTCAGGACGCCCTTTACCGTCTACCGACGACGCACATGTGAGAAACGTCAACGAAACCGTGCGTGCCAATCGAAGATTGGCTGTCCAGTAGATTGCAGAATGCAGATGAAGGAAACTTAAGGCGATGAGTGCTTAAGCCGTACTCGGTGTTACGAATGGTTCACACGGTTTAAAAATGGCCGGACCGAAGTTAAAGATGACCCTCGTTCAGGACGCCCTTTGACGTCTACCGACGACGCACATGTGAGAAACGTCAACGAAACCGTGCGTGCCAATCTTAGACTGTCTGTCCAGTAGATTGCAGAATGCAGATGCAGGAAACCTAAGGCGATGAGTGCTTAAGCCGTACTCAGTGTTACGAATGGTTCACACGGTTTAAAAATGGCCGGACCGAAGTTAAAGATGACCCTCTTTCAGGACGCCCTTTGACGTCTACCGACGACGCACATGTGAGAAACCTCAACGAAACCGTGTTTGCCAATCGAAGACTGGCTGTCCAGTAGATTGCAGAATGCAGATGCAGGAAACCTAAGGCGATGAGTGCTTAAGCCGTACTCGGTGTTACGAATGGTTCACACGGTTTAAAAATGGCCGGACCGAAGTTAAAGATGACCCTCGTTCAGGACGCCCTTTGACGTCTACCGAGGACGCACATGTGAGAAACGTCAACGAAACTGTGCGTGCCAATCGAAGATTGGCTGTCCAGTAGATTGCAGAATGCAGATGCAGGAAACCTAATGCGATGAGTGCTTAAGCCGTACTCGGTGTTACGAATGGTTCACACGGTTTAAAAATGGCCGGACCGAAGTTAAAGATGACCCTCGTTCAGGACGCCCTTTACCGTCTACCGACGACGCACATGTGAGAAACGTCAACGAAACCGTGCGTGCCAATCGAAGACTGGCTGTCCAGTAGATTGCAGAATGCAGATGCAGGAAACCTAAGGCGATGAGTGCTTAAGCCGTACTCGGTGTTACGAATGGTTCACACGGTTTAAAAATGGCCGGACCGAAGTTAAAGATGACCCTCGTTCAGGACGCCCTTTGACGTCTACCGACGACGCACATGTGAGAAACGTCAACGAAACTGTGCGTGCCAATCGAAGATTGGCTGTCCAGTAGATTGCAGAATGCAGATGCAGGAAACCTAAGGCGATGAGTGCTTAAGCCGTACTCGGTGTTACGAATGGTTCACACGGTTTAAAAATGGCCGGACCGAAGTTAAAGATGACCCTCGTTCAGGACGCCCTTTACCGTCTACCGACGACGCACATGTGAGAAACATCAACGAAACCGTGCGTGCCAATCGAAGACTGGCTGTCCAGTAGATTGCAGAATGCAGATGCAGGAAACCTAAGGCGATGAGTGCTTAAGCCGTACTCGGTGTTACGAATGGTTCACACGGTTTAAAAATGGCCGGACCGAAGTTAAAGATGACCTTCGTTCAGGACGCCCTTTACCGTCTACCGACGACGCACATGTGAGAAACGTCAACGAAACCGTGCGTGCCAATCGAAGACTGGCTGTCCAGTAGATTGCAGGATGCAGATGCAGGAAACCTAAGGCGATGAGTGCTTAAGCCGTACTCGGTGTTACGAATGGTTCACACGGTTTAAAAATGGCCGGACCGAAGTTAAAGATGACCCTCGTTCAGGACGCCCTTTGATGTCTACCGACGACGCACATGTGAGAAACGTCAACGAAACCATGTGTGCCAATCGAAGACTGGCTGTCCAGTAGATTGCAGAATGCAGATGCAGGAAACCTAAGGCGATGAGTGCTTAAGCCGTACTCAGTGTTACGAATGGTTCACACGGTTTAAAAATGGCCGGACCGAAGTTAAAGATGACCCTCGTTCGGGACGCCCTTTACCTTCTACCGACGACGCACATGTGAGAAACGTCAACGAAACCGTGCGTGCCAATCGAAGACTGGCTGTCCAGTAGATTGCAGAATGCAGATGCAGGAAACCTAAGGCGATGAGTCCTTAAGCCGTACTCGGTGTTACGAATGGTTCACACGGTTTAAAAATGGCCGGACCGAAGTTAAAGATGACCCTCGTTCAGGATGCCGTTTACCGTCTACCGACGACGCACATGTGAGAAACGTCAACGAAACAGTGCGTGCCAATCGAAGACTGGCTGTCCAGTAGATTGCAGAATGCAGATGCAGGAAACCTAAGGCGATGAGTCCTTAAGCCGTACTCGGTGTTACGAATTGTTCACATGGTTTAAAAATGGCCGGACCGAAGTTAAAGATGACCCTCGTTCAGGACGCCCTTTACCGTCTACCGACGACGCACATGTGAGAAACGTCAACGAAACCGTGCGTGCCAATCGAAGACTGGCTGTCCAGTAGATTGCAGAATGCAGATGCAGGAAACTTAAGGCGATGAGTGCTTAAGCCGTACTCGGTGTTACGAATTGTTCACACGGTTTAAAAATGGCCGGACCGAAGTTAAAGATGACCCTCGTTCAGGACGCCCTTTACCGTCTACCGACGACGCACATGTGAGAAACATCAACGAAACCGTGCGTGCCAATCGAAGACTGGCTGTCCAGTAGATTGCAGAATGCAGATACCGGAAACCTAAGGCGATGAGTGCTTAAGCCGTACTCGGTTTTACGAATGGTTCACACGGTTTAAAAATGGCCGGACCGAAGTTAAAGATGACCCTCGTTCAGGACGCCCTTTACCGTCTACCGACGACGCACATGTGAGAAACGTCAACGAAACCGTGCGTGCCAATCGAAGACTGGCTGTCCAGTAGATTGCAGAATGCAGATGCAGGAAACCTAAGGCGATGAGTGCTTAAGCCGTACTCGGTGTTACGAATGGTTCACACGGTTTAAAAATGGCCGGACCGAAGTTAAAGATGACCCTCGTTCAGGACGCCCTTTGACGTCTAAAAAAATGGTTCAAATGGCTCTTATCACTATGGGTCTCAACTGCTGAGGTCATTAGTCCCCTAGAACTTAGAACTAGTTAAACCTAACTAACCTAAGGACATAACAAACATCCATGCCCGAGGCAGGATTCGAACCTGCGACCGTAGCGGTCTTGCGGTTCCAGACTGCAGCGCCTTTAACCGCACGGCCACTTCGGCCGGCCTTTGACGTCTACCGACGACGCACATGTGAGAAACGTCAACGAAACCGTGCGTGCCAATCGAAGACTGGCTGTCCAGTAGATTGCAGAATGCAGATGCAGGAAACCTAAGGCGATGTTTGCTTAAGCCGTACTCGGTGTTACGAATGGTTCACACGGTTTAAAAATGGCCGGACCGAAGTTATAGATGACCCTCGTTCAGGACGCCCTTTACCGTCTACCGACGACGCACATGTGAGAAACGTCAACGAAACCGTGCGTGCCAATCGAAGACTGGCTGTCCAGTAGATTGCAGAATGCAGATGCAGGAAACCTAAGGCGATGAGTGCTTAAGCCGTACTCGGTGTTACAAATGGTTCACACGGTTTAAAAATGGCCGGACCGAAGTTAAAGATGACCCTCGTTCAGGACGCCCTTTACTGTCTACCGACGACGCACATGTGAGAAACGTCAACGAAACCGTGCGTGCCAATCGAAGACTGGCTGTCCAGTAGATTGCAGAATGCAGATGCAGGAAAACTAAGGCGATGAGTGCTTAAGCCGTACTCGGTGTTACGAATGGTTCACACGGTGTAAAAATGGCCAGTCCGAAGTTAAAGATGACCCTCGTTCAGGACGCCCATTACCGTCTACCGACGACGCACATGTGAGAAACGTCAACGAAACCGTGCGTGCCAATCGAAGACTGGCTGTCCAGTAGATTGCAGAATGCAGATGCAGGAAACCTAAGGCGATGAGTGCTAAAGCCGTACTCGGTGTTACGAATGGTTCACACGGTTTAAAAATGGCCGGACCGAAGTTAAAGATGACCCTCGTTCAGGACGCCCTTTGACATCTACCGACGACGCACATGTGAGAAACGTCAACGAAACCGTGCGTGCCAATCGAAGACTGGCTGTCCAGTAGATTGCAGAATGCAGATGCAGGAAACCTAAGGCGATGAGTGCTTAAGCCGTACTCGGTGTTACGAATGGTTCACACGGTTTAAAAATGGACGGACCGAAGTTAAAGATGACCCTCGTTGAGGACGCTTTTTGACGTTTACCGACGACGCACATGTGAGAAACGTCAACGAAACCGTGCGTGCCAATCGAAGACTGGCTGTCCAATAGATTGCAGAATGCAGATGCAGGAAACCTAAGGCGATTAGTGCTTAAGCCGTACTCGGTGTTACGAATGGTTCACACGGTTTAAAATTGGCCAGACCGAGGTTAAAGATGACCCTCGTTCAGGACGCCCTTTACCGTCTACCGACGACGCACATGTGAGAAACGTCAACGAAACCGTGCGTGCCAATCGAAGACTGGCTGTCCAGTAGATTGCAGAATGCAGATGCAGGAAACCTAAGGCGATGAGTCCTTAAGCTGTACTCGGTGTTACGAATGGTTCACACGGTTTAAAAATGGCCGGACCGAAGTTAAAGATGACCCTCGTTCAGGACGCCCTTTGACGTCTACCGACGACGCACATGTGAGAAACGTCAACGAAACCGTGCGTGCCAATCGAAGACTGGCTGTCCAGTAGATTGCAGAATGCAGATGCAGGAAACCAAAGGCGATGAGTGCTTAAGCCGTACTTGGTGTTACGAATGGTTCACACGGTTTAAAAATGGCCGGACCGAAGTTAAAGATGACCCTCGTTCAGGACGCCCTTTGACGTCTACCGACGACGCACATGTGAGAAACGTCAACGAAACCGTGCGAGCCAATCGAAGACTGGCTGTCCAGTAGATTGCAGAATGCAGATGCAGGAAACCTAAGGCGATGAGTGCTTAAGCCGTACTCGGTGTTACGAATGGTTCACACAGTTTAAAAATGGCCGGACTGAAGTTAAAGATGACCCTCGTTCAGGACGCCCTTTGACGTCTACCGACGACGCACATGTGAGAAACGTCAACGAAACCATGCGTGCCAATCGAAGACTGGCTGCCCAGTAGATTGCAGAATGCAGATGCAGGAAACCTAAGGCGATGAGTGCTTAAGCCGTACTCGGTGTTACGAATGGTTCACACGGTTTAAAAATGGCCGGACCAAAGTTAAAGATGACCCTCGTTCAGGACGCCCTTTGACGTCTACCGACGACGCACATTTGAGAAACGTCAACGAAACCGTGCGTGCCAATCGAAGACTGGCTGTCCAATAGATTGCAGAATGCAGATGCAGGAAACCTAAGGCGATTAGTGCTTAAGCCGTACTCGATGTTACGAATGGTTCACACGGTTTAAAATTGGCCAGACCGAGGTTAAAGATGACCCTCGTTCAGGACGCCCTTTACCGTCTACCGACGACGCACATGTGAGAAACGTCAACGAAACCGTGCGTGCCAATCGAAGACTGGCTGTCCAGTAGATTGCAGAATGCAGATGCAGGAAACCTAAGGCGATGATTCCTTAAGCTGTACTCGGTGTTACGAATGGTTCACACGGTTTAAAAATGGCTGGACCGAAGTTAAAGATGACCCTCGTTCAGGACGCCCTTTGACGTCTACCGACGACGCACATGTGAGAAACGTCAACGAAACCGTGCGTGCCAATCGAAGACTGGCTGTCCAGTAGATTGCAGAATGCAGATGCAGGAAACCTAAGGCGATGAGTGCTTAAGCCGTACTCGGTGTTACGAATGGTTCACACGGTTTAAAAATGGCGGGACCGAAGTTAAAGATGACCCTCGTTCAGGACGCCCTTTGACGTCTACCGACGACGCACATGTGAGAAACGTCAACGAAACCGTGCGTGCCAATCGAAGACTGGCTGTGCAGTAGATTGCAGAATGCAGATGCAGGAAACCTAAGGCGATGAGTGCTTAAGCCGTACTCGGTGTTACGAATGGTTCACATGGTTTAAAAATGGCTAGACCGAAGTTAAAGATGACCCTCGTTCAGGACGCCCTTTGACGTCTACCGACGACGCACATGTGAGAAACGTCAACGAAACCGTGTGAGCCAATCGAAGACTGGCTGTCCAGTGGATTGCAGAATGCAGATGCAGGAAACCTAAGGCGATGAGTGCTTAAGCCGTACTCGGTGTTACGAATGGTTCACACGGTTTAAAAATGGCCGGACCGAAGTTAAAGATGACCCTTGTTCAGGACGCCCTTTGACGCCTACCGACGACGCACATGTGAGAAACGTCAACGAAACCGTGCGTGCCAATCGAAGACTGGCTGTCCAGTAGATTGCAGAATGCAGATGCAGGAAACCTAAGGCGATGAGTGCTTAAGCCGTACTCAGTGTTACGAATGGTTCACACGGTTTAAAAATGGCCGGACCGAAGTTAAAGATGACCCTCGTTCAGGACGCCCTTTACCGTTTACCGACGACGCACATGTGAGAAACGTCAACGAAACCGTGCGTGCCAATCGAAGACTGGCTGTCCAGTAGATTGCAGAATGCAGATGCAGGAATCCTAAGGCGATGAGTGCTTAAGCCGTACTCGGCGTTACGAATGGTTCACACGGTTTAAAAATGGCCGGACCGAAGTTAAAGATGACCCTCGTTCAGGACGCCCTTTACCGTCTACCGACGACGCACATGTGAGAAACGTCAACGAAACCGTGCGAGCCAATCGAAGACTGGCTGTCCAGTAGATTGCAGAATGCAGATGCAGGAAACCTAAGGCGATGAGTGCTTAAGCCGTACTCGGTGTTACGAATCGTTCACACGGTTTAAAAATGGCCGGACCGAAGTTAAAGATGACCCTCGTTCAGGACGCCCTTTGACGTCTACCGACGACGCACATGTGAGAAACGTCAACCAAACCATGCGTGCCAATCGAAGACTGGCTGTCCAGTAGATTGCAGAATGCAGATGCAGGAAACCTAAGGCGATGAGTGCTTAAGCCGTACTCGGTGTTACGAATGGTTCACACGGTTTAAAAATGGCCGGACCAAAGTTAAAGATGACCCTCGTTCAGGACGCCCTTTGACGTCTACCGACGACGCACATTTGAGAAACGTCAACGAAACCATGCGTGCCAATCGAAGACTGGCTGTCCAATAGATTGCAGAATGCAGATGCAGGAAACCTAAGGCGATTAGTGCTTAAGCCGTACTCGGTGTTACGAATGGTTCACACGGTTTAAAATTGGCCAGACCGAGGTTAAAGATGACCCTCGTTCAGGACGCCCTTTACCGTCTACCGACGACGCACATGTGAGAAACGTCAACGAAACCGTGCGTGCCAATCGAAGACTGGCTGTCCAGTAGATTGCAGAATGCAGATGCAGGAAACCTAAGGCGATGAGTCCTTAAGCTGTACTCGGTGTTACGAATGGTTCACACGGTTTAAAAATGGCCGGACCGAAGTTAAAGATGACCCTCGTTCAGGACGCCCTTTGACGTCTACCGACGACGCACATGTGAGAAACGTCAACGAAACCGTGCGTGCCAATCGGAGACTGGCTGTCCAGTAGATTGCAGAATGCAGATGCAGGAAACCTAAGGCGATGAGTGCTTAAGCCGTACTCGGTGTTACGAATGGTTCACACGGTTTAAAAATGGCCGGACCGAAGTTAAAGATGACCCTCGTTCAGGACGCCCTTTGACGTCTACCGACGACGCACATGTGAGAAACGTCAACGAAACCGTGCGAGCCAATCGAAGACTGGCTGTCCAGTAGATTGCAGAATGCAGATGCAGGAAACCTAAGGCGATGAGTGCGTAAGCCGTACTCGGTGTTACGAATGGTTCACACGGTTTAAAAATGGCCGGACCGAAGTTAAAGATGACCCTTGTTCAGGACGCCCTTTGACGCCTACCGACGACGCACATGTGAGAAACGTCAACGAAACCGTGCGTGCCAATCGAAGACTGGCTGTCCAGTAGATTGCAGAATGCAGATGCAGGAAACCTAAGGCGATGAGTGCTTAAGCCGTACTCGGTGTTACGAATGGTTCCTACGGTTTAAAAATGGCCGGACCGAAGTTAAAGATGACCCTCGTTCAGGACGCCCTTTACCGTCTACCGACGACGCACATGTGAGAAACGTCAACGAAACCGTGCGTGCCAATCGAAGACTGGCTGTACAGTAGATTGCAGAATGCAGATGCAGGAAACCTAAGGCGATGAGTGCTTAAGCCGTACTCGGTGTTACGAATGGTTCACACGGTTTAAAAATGGCCGGACCGAAGTTAAAGATGACCCTTGTTCAGGACGCCCTTTACCGTCTACCGACGACGCACATGTGAGAAACGTCAACGAAACCGTGTGTGCCAATCGAAGACTGGCTGTCCAGTAGACTGCAGAATGCAGATGCAGGAAACCTAAGGCGATGAGTGCTTAAGCCGTACTCGGTGTTACGAATGGTTCACACGGTTTAAAAATGGCCGGACCGAAGTTAAAGGTGACCCTCGTTCAGGACGCCCTTTGACGTCTACCGACGACGCACATGTGAGAAACGTCAACGAAACCGTGCGTGCCAATCGAAGACTGGGTGTCCAGTAGATTGCAGAATGCAGATGCAGGAAACCTAAGGCGATGAGTCCTTAAGCCGTACTCGGTGTTACGAATGGTTCACACAGTTTAAAAATGGCCGGACCGAAGTTAAAGATGACCCTCGTTCAGGACGCCCTTTGACGTCTACCGACGACGCACATGTGAGAAACGTCAACGAAACCGTGCGTGCCAATCGAAGACTGGCTGTCCAGTAGATTGCAGAATGCAGATGCAGGAAACCTAAGGCGATGAGTGCTTAAGCCGTACTCGGTGTTACGAATGGTTCACACGGTTTGAAAATGGCCGGACCGAAGTTAAAGATGACCCTCGTTCAGGACGCCCTTTGACGTGTACCGACGACGCACATGTGAGAAAAGTCAACGAAACCGTGCGTGCCAATCGAAGACTGGCTGTCCAGTAGATTGCAGAATGCAGATGCAGTAAACCTAAGGCGATGAGTGCTTAAGCCGTACTCGGTGTTACGAATGGTTCACACGGTTTAAAAATGGCCGGACCGAAGTTAAAGATGACCCTCGTTCAGGACGCCCTTTGACGTCTACCGACGACGCACATGTGAGAAACGTCAACGAAACCGTGCGTGCCAATCGAAGACTGGCTGTCCAGTAGATAGCAGAATGCAGATGCAGGAAACCTAAGGCGATGAGTGCTTAAGCCGTACTCGGTGTTACGAATGGTTCACACGGTTTAAAAATGGCCGGACCGAAGTTAAAGATGACCCTCGTTCAGGACGCCCTTTACCGTCTACCGACGACGCACATGTGAGAAACGTCAACGAAACCGTGCGAGCCAATCGAAGACTGGCTGTCCAGTAGATTGCAGAATGCAGATGCAGGAAACCTAAGGCGATGAGTGCTTAAGCCGTACTCGGTGTTACGAATGGTTCACACGGTTTAAAAGTTGCCGGACCGAAGTTAAAGATGACCCTCGTTCAGGACTCCCTTTGACGTCTACCGACGACGCACATGTGAGAAACGTCAACGAAACCGTGCGTGCCAATCGAAGACTGGCTGTCCAGTAGATTGCAGAATGCAGATGCAGGAAACCTAAGGCGATGAGTGCTTAAGCCGTACTCGGTGTTACGAATGGTTCACACGGTTTAAAAGTTGCCGGACCGAAGTTAAAGATGACCCTCGTTCAGGACGCCCTTTGACGTCTACCGACGACGCACATGTGAGAAACGTCAACGAAACCGTGCGTGCCAATCGAAGACTGGCTGTCCAGTAGATTGCAGAATGCAGATGCAGGAAACCTAAGGCGATGAGTGCTTAAGCCGTACTCGGTGTTACGAATGGTTCACACGGTTTAAAAATGGCCGGACCGAAGTTAAAGATGACCCTCGTTCAGGACGCCCTTTACCGTCTACCGACGACGCACATGTGAGAAACGTCAACGAAACCGTGCGTGCCAATCGAAGACTGGCTGTCTAGTAGATTGCAGAATGCAGATGCAGGAAACCTAAGGCGATGAGTGCTTAAGCCATACTCGGTGTTACGAATGGTTCACACGGTTTAAAAATGGCCGGACCGAAGTTAAAGATGACCCTCGTTCAGGACGCCCTTTGACGTCTACCGACGACGCACATGTGAGAAACGTCAACGAAACCGTGCGAGCCAATCGAAGACTGGCTGTCCAGTAGATTGCAGAATGCAGATGCAGGAAACCTAAGGCGATGAGTGCTTAAGCCGTACTCGGTGTTACGAATGGTTCACACAGTTTAAAAATGGCCGGACTGAAGTTAAAGATGACCCTCGTTCAGGACGCCCTTTGACGTCTACCGACGACGCACATGTGAGAAACGTCAACGAAACCATGCGTGCCAATCGAAGACTGGCTGTCCAGTAGATTGCAGAATGCAGATGCAGGAAACCTAAGGCGATGAGTGCTTAAGCCGTACTCGGTGTTACGAATGGTTCACACGGTTTAAAAATGGCCGGACCAAAGTTAAAGATGACCCTCGTTCAGGACGCCCTTTGACGTCTACCGACGACGCACATTTGAGAAACGTCAACGAAACCGTGCGTGCCAATCGAAGACTGGCTGTCCAATAGATTGCAGAATGCAGATGCAGGAAACCTAAGGCGATTAGTGCTTAAGCCGTACTCGGTGTTACGAATGGTTCACACGGTTTAAAATTGGCCAGACCGAGGTTAAAGATGACCCTCGTTCAGGACGCCCTTTACCGTCTACCGACGACGCACATGTGAGAAACGTCAACGAAACCGTGCGTGCCAATCGAAGACTGGCTGTCCAGTAGATTGCAGAATGCAGATGCAGGAAACCTAAGGCGATAAGTCCTTAAGCTGTACTCGGTGTTACGAATGGTTCACACGGTTTAAAAATGGCCGGACCGAAGTTAAAGATGACCCTCGTTCAGGACGCCCTTTGACGTCTACCGACGACGCACATGTGAGAAACGTCAACGAAACCGTGCGTGCCAATCGAAGACTGGCTGTCCAGTAGATTGCAGAATGCAGATGCAGGAAACCTAAGGCGATGAGTGCTTAAGCCGTACTCGGTGTTACGAATGGTTCAACGGTTTAAAAATGGCCGGACCGAAGTTAAAGATGACCCTCGTTCAGGACGCCCTTTGACGTCTACCGACGACGCACATGTGAGAAACGTCAACGAAACCGTGCGAGCCAATCGAAGACTGGCTGTCCAGTAGATTGCAGAATGCAGATGCAGGAAACCTAAGGCGATTAGTGCTTAAAACTTACTCGGTGTTACGAATGGTTCACATGGTTTAAAAATGGCCGGACCGAAGATAAAGATGACCCTCGTTCAGGACGCCCTTTGACGTCTACCGACGACGCACATGTGAGAAACGTCAACGAAACCGTGCGTGCCAATCGAAGACTGGCTGTCCAGTAGATTGCAGAATGCAGATGCAGGAAACCTAAGGCGATGAGCGCTTAAGCCGTACTCGGTGTTACGAATGGTTCACATGGTTTAAAAATGGCTAGACCGAAGTTAAAGATGACCCTCGTTCAGGACGCCCTTTGACGTCTACCGACGACGCACATGTGAGAAACGTCAACGAAACCGTGCGTGCCAATCGAAGACTGGCTGTCCAGTGGATTGCAGAATGCAGATGCAGGAAACCTAAGGCGATGAGTGCTTAAGCCGTACTCGGTGTTACGAATGGTTCACACGGTTTAGAAATGGCCGGACCGAAGTTAAAGATGACCCTTGTTCAGGACGCCCTTTGACGCCTACCGACGACGCACATGTGAGAAACGTCAACGAAGCCGTGCGTGCCAATCGAAGACTGGCTGTCCAGTAGATTGCAGAATGCAGATGCAGGAAACCTAAGGCGATGAGTGCTTAAGCCGTACTCGGTGTTACGAATGGTTCACACGGTTTAAAAATGGCCGGACCGAAGTTAAAGATGACCCTCGTTCAGGACGCCCTTTACCGTCTACCGACGACGCACATGTGAGAAACGTCAACGAAACCGTGCGTGCCAGTCGAAGACTGGCTGTCCAGTAGATTGCAGAATGCAGATGCAGGAAACCTAAGGCGATGAGTGCTTAAGCCGTACTCGGTGTTACGAATGGTTCACACGGTTTAAAAATGGCCGGACCGAAGTTAAAGATGACCCTCGTTCAGGACGCCCTTTACCGTCTACCGACGACGCACATGTGAGAAACGTCAACGAAACCGTGCGAGCCAATCGAAGACTGGCTGTCCAGTAGATTGCAGAATGCAGATGCAGGAAACCTAAGGCGATGAGTGCTTAAGCCGTACTCGGTGTTACGAATGGTTCACACGGTTTAAAAATGGCCGGACCGAAGTTAAAGATGACCCTCGTTCAGGACGCCCTTTGACGTCTACCGACGACGCACATGTGAGAAACGTCAACCAAACCGTGCGTGCCAATCGAAGACTGGCTGTCTAGTAGATTGCAGAATGCAGATGCAGGAAACCTAAGGCGATGAGTGCTTAAGCCGTACTCGGTGTTACGAATGGTTCACACGGTTTAAAAATGGCCGGACCAAAGTTAAAGATGACCCTCGTTCAGGACGCCCTTTACCGTCTACCGACGACGCACATGTGAGAAACGTCAACGAAACCGTGCGTGCCAATCGAAGACTGGCTGTCCAGTAGATTGCAGAATGCAGATGCAGGAAACCTAAGGCGATGAGTCCTTAAGCTGTACTCGGTGTTACGAATGGTTCACACGGTTTAAAAATGGCCGGACCGAAGTTATAGATGACCCTCGTTCAGGACGCCCTTTGACGTCTACCGACGACGCACATGTGAGAAACGTCAACGAAACCGTGCGTGCCAATCGAAGACTGGCTGTCCAGTAGATTGCAGAATGCAGATGCAGGAAACCTAAGGCGATGAGTGCTTAAGCCGTACTCGGTGTTACGAATGGTTCACACAGTTTAAAAATGGCCGGACCGAAGTTAAAGATGACCCTCGTTCAGGACGCCCTTTGACGTCTACCGACGACGCACATGTGAGAAACGTCAACGAAACCGTGCGAGCCAATCGAAGACTGGCTGTCCAGTAGATTGCAGAATGCAGATGCAGGAAACCTAAGGCGATGAGTGCTTAAGCCTTACTCGGTGTTACGAATGGTTCACATGGTTTAAAAATGGCCGGACCGAAGATAAAGATGACCCTCGTTCAGGACGCCCTTTGACGTCTACAGACGACGCACATGTGAGAAACGTCAACGAAACCGTGCGTGCCAATCGAAGACTGGCTGTCCAGTAGATTGCAGAATGCAGATGCAGGAAACCTAAGGAGATGAGTGCTTAAGCCGTACTCGGTGTTACGAATGGTTCACATGGTTTAAAAATGGCTAGACCGAAGTTAAAGATGACCCTCGTTCAGGACGCCCTTTGACGTCTACCGACGACGCACATGTGAGAAACGTCAACGAAACCGTGCGTGCCAATCGAAGACTGGCTGTCCAGTGGATTGCAGAATGCAGATGCAGGAAACCTAAGGCGATGAGTGCTTAAGCCGTACTCGGTGTTACGAATGGTTCACACCGTTTAAAAATGGCCGGACCGAAGTTAAAGATGACCCTTGTTCAGGACGCCCTTTGACGCCTACCGACGACGCACATGTGAGAAACGTCAACGAAACCGTGCGTGCCAATCGAAGACTGGCTGTCCAGTAGATTGCAGAATGCAGATGCAGGAAACCTAAGGCGATGAGTGCTTAAGCCGTACTCGGTGTTACGAATGGTTCACACGGTTTAAAAATGGCCGGACCGAAGTTAAAGATGACCCTCGTTCAGGACGCCCTTTACCGTCTACCGACGACGCACATGTGAGAAACGTCAACGAAACCGTGCGTGCCAATCGAAGACTGGCTGTCCAGTAGATTGCAGAATGCAGATGCAGGAAACCTAAGGCGATGAGTGCTTAAGCCGTACTCGGTGTTACGAATGGTTCACACGGTTTAAAAATGGCCGGACCGAAGTTAAAGATGACCCTCGTTCGGAACGCCCTTTACCGTCTACCGACGACGCACATGTGAGAAACGTCAACGAAACCGTGTGTGCCAATCGAAGACTGGCTGTCCAGTAGACTGCAGAATGCAGATGCAGGAAACCTAAGGCGATGAGTGCTTAAGCCGTACTCGGTGTTACGAATGGTTCACATGGTTTATAAATGGCCGGACCGAAGTTAAAGGTGACCCTCGTTCAGGACGCCCTTTGACGTCTACCGACGACGCACGTGTGAGAAACGTCAACGAAACCGTGCGTGCCAATCGAAGACTGGCTGTCCAGTAGATTGCAGAATGCAGATGCAGGAAACCTAAGGCGATGAGTCCTTAAGCCGTACTCGGTGTTACGAATGGTTCACACAGTTTAAAAATGGCCGGACCGAAGTTAAAGATGACCCTCGTTCAGGACGCCCTTTGACGTCTACCGACGACGCACATGTGAGAAACGTCAACGAAACCGTGCGTGCCAATCGAAGACTGGCTGTCCAGTAGATTGCAGAATGCAGATGCAGGAAACCTAAGGCGATGAGTGCTTAAGCCGTACTCAGTGTTACGAATGATTCACACGGTTTGAAAATGGCCGGACCAAAGTTAAAGATGACCCTCGTTCAGGACGCCCTTTGACGTCTACCGACGACGCACATGTGAGAAACGTCAACGAAACCGTGCGTGCCAATCGAAGACTGGCTGTCCAGTAGATTGCAGAATGCAGATGCAGTAAACCTAAGGCGATGAGTGCTTAAGCCGTACTCGGTGTTACGAATGGTTCACATGGTTTAAAAATGGCCGGACCGAAGTTAAAGATGACCCTCGTTCAGGACGCCCTTTGACGTCTACCGACGACGCACATGTGAGAAACGTCAACGAAACCGTGCGTGCCAATCGAAGACTGGCTGTCCAGTAGATTGCAGAATGCAGATGCAGGAAACCTAAGGCGATGAGTGCTTAAGCCGTACTCGGTGTTACGAATGGTTGACACGGTTTAAAAATGGCCGGACCGAAGTTAAAGATGACCCTCGTTCAGGGCGCCCTTTACCGTCTACCGACGACGCACATGTGAGAAACGTCAACGAAACCGTGTGAGCCAATCGAAGACTGGCTGTCCAGTAGATTGCAGAATGCAGATGCAGGAAACCTAAGGCGATGAGTGCTTAAGCCGTACTCGGTGTTACGAATGGTTCACACGGTTTAAATGTTGCCGGACCGAAGTTAAAGATGACCCTCGTTCAGGACGCCCTTTGACGTCTACCGACGACGCACATGTGAGAAACGTCAACGAAACCGTGCGTGCCAATCGAAGACTGGCTGTCCAGTAGATTGCAGAATGCAGATGCAGGAAACCTAAGGCGATGAGTGCTTAAGCCGTACTCGGTGTTACGAATGGTTCACACGGTTTAAAAGTTGCCGGACCAAAGTTAAAGATGACCCTCGTTCAGGACGCCCTTTGACGTCTACCGACGACGCACATGTGAGAAACGTCAACGAAACCGTGCGTGCCAATCGAAGACTGGCTGTCCAGTAGATTGCAGAATGCAGATGCAGGAAACCTAAGGCGATGAGTGCTTAAGCCGTACTCGGTGTTACGAATGGTTCACACGGTTTAAAAATGGCCGGACCGAAGTTAAAGATGACCCTCGTTCAGGACGCCCTTTGACGTCTACCGACGACGCACATGTGAGAAACGTCAACGAAACCGTGCGTGCCAATCGAAGACTGGCTGTCCAGTAGATTGCAGAATGCAGATGCAGGAAACCTAAGGCGATGAGTGCTTAAGCCGTACTCGGTGTTACGAATGGTTCACACGGTTTAAAAATGGCCGGACCGAAGTTAAAGATGACCCTTGTTCAGGACGCCCTTTGACGTCTACCGACGACGCACATGTGAGAAACGTCAACGAAACCGTGCGTGCCAATCGAAGACTGGCTGTCCAGTAGATTGCAGAATGCAGATGCAGGAAACCTAAGGCGATGAGTGCTTAAGCCGTACTCGGTGTCACGAATGGTTCACACGGTTTAAAAATGGCCGGACCGAAGTTAAAGATGACCCTCGTTCAGGACGCCCTTTGACGTCTACCGACGACGCACATGTGAGAAACGTCAACGAAACCGTGCGTGCCAATCGAAGACTGGCTGTCCAGTAGATTGCAGAATGCAGATGCAGGAAACCTAAGGCGATGAGTGCTTAAGCCGTACTCGGTGTTACGAATGGTTCACACGGTTTAAAAATGGCCGGACCGAAGTTACAGATGACCCTCGTTCAGGACGCCCTTTGACGTCTACCGACGACGCACATGTGAGAAACGTCAACGAAACCGTGCGTGCCAATCGAAGACTGGCTGTCCAGTAGATTGCAGAATGCAGATGCAGGAAACCTAAGGCGATGAGTGCTTAAGCCGTACTCGGTGTTACGAATGGTTCACACGGTTTAAAAATGGCCGGACCGAAGTTAAAGATGACCCTCGTTCAGGACGCCCTTTGACGTCTACCGACGACGCACATGTGAGAAACGTCAACGAAACCGTGCGTGCCAATCGAAGACTGGCTGTCCAGTAGATTGCAGAATGCAGATGCAGGAAACCTAAGGCGATGAGTGCTTAAGCCGTACTCGGTGTTACGAATGGTTCACACGGTTTAAAAATGGCCGGACCGAAGTTAAAGATGACCCTCGTTCAGGACGCCCTTTGACGTCTACCGACGACGCACATGTGAGAAACGTCAACGAAACCGTGCGTGCCAATCGAAGACTGGCTGTCCAGTAGATTGCAGAATGCAGATGCAGGAAACCTAAGGCGATGAGTGCTTAATCCGTACTCGGTGTTACGAATGGTTCACACGGTTTAAAAATGGCCGGACCGAAGTTAAAGATGACCCTCCTTCAGGACGCCCTTTACCGTCTACCGACGACGCACATGTGAGAAACGTCAACGAAACCGTGCGTGCCAATCGATGACTGGCTGTCCAGTAGATTGCAGAATGCAGATGCAGGAAACCTAAGGCGATGAGTGCTTAAGCCGTACTCGGTGTTACGAATGGTTCACACGGTTTAAAAATAGCCGGACCGAAGTTAAAGATGACCCTCGTTCAGGACGCCCTTTGACGTCTACCGACGACGCACATGTGAGAAACGTCAACGAAACCGTGCGTGCCAATCGAAGACTGGCTGTCCAGTAGATTGCAGAATGCAGATGCAGGAAACCTAAGGCGATGAGTGCTTAAGCCGTACTCGGTGTTACGAATGGTTCACACGGTTTAAAAATGGCCGAACCGAAGTTAAAGATGACCCTCGTTCAGGACGCCCTTTGACGTCTACCGACGACGCACATGTGAGAAACGTCAACGAAACCGTGCGTGCCAATCGAAGACTGGCTGTCCAGTAGATTGCAGAATGCAGATGCAGGAAACCTAAGGCGATGAGTGCTTAAGCCGTACTCAGTGTTACAAATGGTTCACACGGTTTAAAAATGGCCGGACCGAAGTTAAAGATGACCCTCGTTCAGGACGCCCTTTGACGTCTACCGACGACGCACATGTGAGAAACGTCAACGAAACCGTGCGTGCCAATCGAAGACTGGCTGTCCAGTAGATTGCAGAAGACCGTAACATTTCGGTTCGATCATGTCATGATCTCTCCGCACATCTTGGAATGCATCGTGTTGCCACCAAGTTCATCCCAAGGCTCATGAGTCAAGACGAGAAAGACCTTCGCCCCGCAATCTGCGAAGAATTTTTGGATCGTGCAAATGAGAACGAGATGTTCCTTAAGAGGATCATAACTGGTGATGAGACGTGGGTCTACGGTTGTATTGTTGAGACCAAGGTTCAATCTTCACAATGGGTCGCGAAAGATACTCCAAGACCAAAAAAAGCTCATCAGGTCAGTATTAGTACATCACGAATTCGTGCCATAGGGACAAACTGTTAATCGACGGTACTATCGGAATGTTTTGCAACGCCTGCGAGGAAACGTGAGAAGGAAACAGCCCGTGACAATTATGGCTCTTGCATCACAATAAGGCCCGCACGTTCATCCCTGTCGTTGCCTGACTACTGCACTAGAAACGAAATCACTGCGCTGCCTCATCTTCCGTACTCTACAGACCTGGCCTCCGTGGACTTTCTTTTATTGCCAAACTTGAAAACATCGTTGAAAGGACGAAGATTTGTATCGATAGACGAGATAAAAGAAAATTCGCAGACGACGCTTTGCGCGATCCAGCAAGAGGTGTTCCAAGACTGCTTTCGGATGTGGAAACGGCGTTGGGAGCGGTGTGTCAATTGTGGAGGAGACTATTTCGAAGGAGACCATGCGCGTTAAGTAAAACGTTAGCATAGAAAAATTTTGTGACCAAATTTCCGGAATCTCTTGAACAGACCTCGTATTTCAACTGAAATGGTTCTCATGGAAGAATAATAAATCAGTAAAATATCTATACTACTACATAACGACAAAACGTTGTTACCAAAACTCTAGAAAAGGTCTTGACCAATTTAATTTACATTTCCAAACAATTCTCTAATAACCATTCGGTCGTTATGTATATGAAGTAGAAACGTGGTTTCCAAGAATCTCGGAAAGTTCTTAACAGCTTTGCTTCAAATTTTTACACGGTACTCTAACAAACATTCACACAGTGAGTAGAACGTATGTCTTTTTGAACAATCATTACAAGTTTCCTGTTAAAACAGACAGCAAGGACGAAAATGTAGTGTTGTGAAAAAGTGTTTTTTCTCGAAGTCAGTTTTAACTACGATAGCAGGGCATTTAAACTATTACGCAAAATGTTCTTCGCATTTATATTCTTTTCCCGTAAGTAAAATATTAAACAAAAATTTTAGTCACAACAACGTTCTATTTAGTTTTCTTCCTTTCAGTCACTTTTAAAAGAATACAGGAAAGTTCTATTTACATTTCATCAGCTTATGATTACAGTAATAGTACGGAATCTGAACCATATGAAACTTTGTAATCTTTCTCCTTAAGAACGACCGAAACACTGTCACTGAAGCTACTATCCTCATAGATCCAGCAGCTGGAGATGCCTCTCTCATACCAGATATGTCAATCATCCAAACCGATGTACCAATCCACTTTCAGTGATTTCAATTCCAAATCGAGGTATCGTTTGCAATAACTATAGACAAGGCTCAAGGTGAGAGAGAAAGGGGGGGAAGAGGTGATGCACGGGATGGGGAGGGGGGGGGGGGAGAAAATGGAGGGAAAATGGGAGATGGAAAAAAGAGAGAGGGAGGAGAAGGTGGACAGAGAGAAGAGAGAGGTGGAAATTGACAGAGAGAAGGGAAAAGAGGAGATTCGGACGTATACTCAATTCCAGTACATATTTAGTAACTGCGAAGCATTGCTGGGTTCGCTAGTTAAATATATTTTCATTCAACAGGTAATAACAAACTCTCACATTTCGTCAAGTAGAAGCATGCGACCATAAGAAATTTCATATAATAATTTATTACGTCGAGGTAGCCTATCCGCTATAACATTCACATTGCCGGTTTCAGCAAATGATTTCCATAATCACATATGATAATTCAACCAGAAACGGTTTCCTCATTTTGGAATTAATCTAGTCGTATGCAGCCTGAGCATCGTGGAGATGACTTTTTGTTCTTTTGAGTCACCAGTCGTATGATTGGTTTGATGCGACCGGTCTCGATTTCCTCTCCTGTGCCAACCACTTCATCTCATCACTTGCAACCTACGTCCTCAATTATTCGCATTCCGATTTCTGCCTTCCCCTAAAGTTTTTACCCTCTAAAGCTCCCTCTAGTTCCATGGAGGTTATTGCCTGACGTACTTCTCAATGTTTTTCACGTATTTCTATTCTCGCCGATTCTTCGAAGAAATTCCTCATTTCTTATCAGTCCACATAATTTTCACCATCCTTCTATAGCATCACATCTCAAACTCTTCTTCTCTGGTTCCGTCTCCGCCCATGATTCACTTCAACACAATGTTGTGCTCCAGACAAACGGACTCACAAATTTCTTCCTCAAATGAAAGCCAATGTTTGACACCAGCAGACTCTTTTCGACTACAATATTCTTCTTTGCCTATGCAAGTCTGTTTTGTGTTCTTCTTGCTTCCTCCATCATGTCAAACTTTGTTTCTGAGGCAGCTGAATTTCTTCACTGGTGATCCTGAATTTTGATGTTAAGTTTACAACTAATCTCATTCGTGCTACTTCTCATTACTGCCATCTTTCTTCGGTTTACTTTCAGTCTACTTTCATTGCGCATTACACTGTTCATTCCGTTCAGTACCCCCGGTAATTCTTCCTCGTTTGCACTCAATAAAGCATTGTCATCACCAAAACAGATTACTGATATTGTCACGTCGTAGCTGCTGTCAGCTCCATATTCGAAAGCGTAGTCGTCAGTGAATTACAGCACTTAGCACGTATATTACGGACACTAATGTAAAGTGAGAACAGGAATACCTCCAAGACGGAGAGTGTTGCTCTTTATACAAACATCGATTATTCCATAATATGCAAATACTAAAAACATAAGAAATATCGAGAAACTTCTAGAAATGATAACTACTAAACGATAAATATTTGCTGGTGATCGGGTTTGAAATGGTGACCAGCGGAACTCAAGCCAGCAACGGTAACTGCTACTCCACATTGCTTGCAGCATAGTTCGCGGCAGTATTGCTTCACCACGGACTGAACGGTAGGAGGGAGCAACTGCAGTCTTGTCCTACATCCTTTATAATCCGAATACGTTGTTGTTGGCCTTCCATCCCTACTGTTCCTTCTTGATGCTTATCGGAATTACGCGTGCACCCATGTGTAATGCGGAACTGACCACTAGATGTCACGAAGAGCAGGGCCAGCCGGTAGACGGAGGTGGCGAGTATTATGGTGTCAATAGAGAAGGAGTACAAGCAGTACAGGTTGGCCAGGAGAGCTAAGCGACTTCGAACACGGATAGTCATTGGCTGTGACCTGAAGGAGCAGATCCATCAAGGACATTTCAACCCTTGTAAATCTCCCCTAATCGACCGTTGGTGATGTGATTGTGGAATGGAATCGTGAAGGAAAAACCGCAGCTAAACTAAGACCAGACATATTACATGTAATGACGGACAGGGGGACAGGGATTGTCGACCGCAGCTGAAAGTGGTTGTACAAATCGCATGTAATCAGAAGAAAGGAATGGCATCTGAGTTCCAGAGTGCTACCAGCAGTCCAGCTTGCACTATGACGACGTGTAGGATGTTAGGGCAGGATATTTAATGTTTAACAATTTTTGCAAAATAGTAAACACTTCCTCAAGGTGTAAAAATTCACCTTAGACTATGACGTAACGTACCAGGAATGCCCGGAGAGTAATGCACCGCATTTTTTTCAGCAATTCTTTATTGATCACAATGAGAATTACACACACGAAAGAGTGGTGCTTTATCTAAAAACCATATTTTTCCACGTAATCTCGATCCCGTTCTATGGCCTTCCTCCAGCGCGAAACAAGGGCGTGTATGCCCTGTCGATACTAATCCTTGCCAGTGCTTCACTCTGTAAATCACCTCCTCATCATCAGAATTTCTTCCACGAACGGTATCCTCTAATGGCCCAAACAAGTGGAAGTCCGAGGGGGCTAGGTCAGGCTGTAGGGTGGATGGGGTAACACTGTCCAACCCTGTTTTGTGGTGTGTTCAGCAGTTCTCAGACGTGTGGGGCGTCTGGTACCGCGCGCCGCGGAATTTGAATCCGCGCCAGACGTCATGGACGTCGAAGATCCCTAGAGGTCTCTCCTCCGTCGAGCCGTAAGCTGTGGCGGCGCGCGCCTCCTGGCCCGCTTTTAGAGTGAGGGCGCCACAGTAGAACACGTGGTCCCAGCGGCCAATAGCGGCGCCCCTGATAGCGTATTTAAGCGCCTTCCTCTCGCTCAGCGAGTCCCTCCTTCCTTTCAGTCCTTGCCACTCTCTACAATGTCATCCTTGCCACTGGCTTCTATCCCGACCTGTGGAAAACCTCCCGTATCCTGATGTTCTCCAAACGCAACAAGCCTCCATCTGATGCATGCCTCTTCCTATCGTCCTATCTGTCTCACATCGGTGTTGAGCAAGCTCTTGGAATCCATCCTTTCCCGGCGCTTCCATCACCACCTCCGCCAACACCACCTTCTCCCCGACACCCAATGTGGCTTTCGACCTTCCTTCTCTGCCGATGACCAACTCCTCTCCCTCCAGCTTAACTCCCGTCGCTACACCATTTTTGTCTCCCTCGACCTCGAAAAGGCCTACGACCATGTCTGGCATCCCGGTCTCCTGTTTAAACTCCAAACCTATGCCCTTCCTGTCAACTACATCCGTCTGATGGCCTCCTTCCTCTCCCGCTGCCCCTCCAATGTTACCATCCATAACGCCAATTCCCACACCTTCTACCGCTGTGCAGGTATGCCCCAGGGCTCTGTCCTCTCCCCTCTTCCCTCTCCTCTACTTCCTGTGCATGGCAGATATGCCCTAACCCCTCCCCCCCTCCAGTACACCTCTTGCAATATGCTGATGACACCACATTCCTCGCCCTCACTCGTACCCTTCAACCGTCCCAACGTCTTCTCCAGAATCACCTTGACCTTTTTGCTGCATGGTGTAACCAGTGGCTCCTGAAAATCAATCCTTCCAAGACCCAGGCAATCATCGTAGGTCGTACCACTCACTCCCTCCGGCTCCTGGATTTCTCCCTTACTGTCTGCGCCCGTCCTGTCCGCCTCTCCCCCACCCTCACCTACCTTGGCCTCACCATTGACCGTCACCTCACCTGGACCCATCATCTCTGCTTCATCCAATCCAAAGCCCACAACTGCCTCCGACTCCTCAAACTCCTCTCTGTCCGGACATGGGGGTTGCACCCCTCTACCATCCTCCACACCAACAAATCCGTAATCTGTCCCATCCTCTGTTATGCCAGCCCTGCCTGGATATCTGCCCCCCCCCCCAAATTCTATAAGGCCCTCCAGATCCTTCAGCGTCATACACTCCGCCTCGCCTTCCGTATGTGCCTCCCGTCCCCCAAGCAGATCCTTTATAACCTCATTCCTTTCCCCCATCTGCTCCTATTCCTTGAACATATCTGCATCCTCTACACCTCCCGCCGCCTTGATCCCCCTCACCCCTGATTGCTCCTCTCCACTCCCATCCCCACCCCCTGCCACGCCTTCACTGTTGTGTCCTCCCTACCCTCCATTTCTACACCCTTCATCTCTTTTCCCAAGGTGGCTTCCATCAACTTCCCTCTCTCCCTCCATGTATCCCTCCTATCAACTCTGATCCTCACTCCCCCTCCTTTCCTCTGTCCTTTTCCCGGGCTCCCTCTCCCCCACTTCCATCCTCTTTTTTCCCCACCTCCCCTCTCTCTGCCCCCTTCTCTCCCCCGAGTCCTTTTGCACTTCCCTCCTCTGCCTCCTCTCATTCCCTCTCACGTCTGCCCTGCCCTTCCCCCCCTTTATTAGACCTCTCCCTCCTTGGTTCCACGCTTTTCGTTTTTTTTCCTTCCTCCCTCCTTGTTCTTCCCCCTCCTCCAGGTCCCCCCCCCCCATCTGCCTTTGGCTCGGGAGTGTCATCTTTGTGCCGCCCTTTACGTGCAGTGTTTTACAGTGAGTGTTCCATGTTATGTTTTTTTTGGGAAGTGTTGCGAACGGCCATCATACTGTCGCTGGGTGTGCTTTTTATCTCTTGTGAGCAGAAACCAGACTGTCGCCGTGATTTTTTTGTTTTTTATTGTGTGTGTACCATGTTACTTGTGTGATTCCTGTGTCTTTTATTAACATTGCCAACCCCTTTTGCCTTCTGTTTTAACTTTCCGCATTTTTCCGCCATTTTACACTTTATGCCACCGTTTTATCGCCTGTTTTTCTTGTTTCTTTTCTTCTTCCGTTTTTTAAAATAAAAGTCTGTAGGCTGTAGAGCAGCGTACTAAGCCGCTGCCAGCGCACCCGCTTCAGGGGGAATTGAAAATCAGTAAAGGAAAAAAAAAAAAGAAAGCTCAGCCAGCCAGTCTAATCTCGCGTACGTCTGTTGACACATATTCTCGCGTTAGACCGCTTACTTACTTGTTCTGTGTCCGAGTGGACGTGTTTGTTAGGTTTCCTTGTGACTCCGTTGTTCGATCTTGTTGTTGTTCGTTCTGTCCTCCTTTGGTCGTGTCCGTCCTCCCCCGTTGTGTTGTTGTTCGCGGGCCTCTCCGCCGGTCCCGCCTCGCTTTCCGTCTTTTCATCCCCACGACCGTCCCGGTCGCAGTTGCAACAGGGCCAAGTGTTATCGTGTTGCAGCGAACCATGTCCTAGGTTACTGTGGCGCCAAATTTGCCGGAAGCGCGTCTTGAGTTTTGCTAATGTGTTGACATATGCTTCTGAATTAATGATGCCGCCTCTTGGCATCACGTCAATGAGAATCACACCTTCACCGTCCCAGAACAGGGACCTTACCGGCGGAGACAGTTGCTTTGAAACTTTTCTTATGTGGGGAGTGGGAACTACCATTTTGTTTCCGGCTCAAAATGGTGAACCCAGGTTTCATCACCTGTCGCAGTCCGGTACAAGAAGGCATCACCCTCAGCTTCAAATCGTTGCAACAAATGAAGACAGATGTTTTTTCTGTGCGATTTGTGATCCACCGCTAGACACTGCAGGACCCATCTTGCACACACTTTTGAATTTCCGAGAGTGCGGATAATTACACGCACACTTCCTTTGCTGATTGACAGATACGGCGCCAACTGCCGAGTCGTAATGCGTCTGTCCTCGAGAGTGATAGCATCAGGTCGCTGCAACATGTCAGGTGTGACAGCCGGGATGGTCTCCCCGACCGCTGCAAATCATGCAGCTCGGCCGAACCACCTTATGATGACCTCACCCTCCGTGCCCAGCGACTAACTGTACTTGTGTCGACAGCAGATGCTCCATAGACTTTTCACAAGCGCTTGTGAACATTCTCCACCGTTTCTTTCTCTGCAGTGAGGAATGCAATGACGGCCAGGCTGCTTGTAACGTACATCCCCTACATAAGGCATTGTGAAACTGTTCTGCAGCTACGCTATCTGCCGGAAGTGACGGAAACTTGACGCGCTCACTCAGGAGACTTCAAATAATATATACATAACGTTTCGCATTCTTAGCAATGCTTCCGGCTGAGAAAAAAAAATGCGGTGCATTACATTCTGAGCAACACTCGTATCTTGCTTGAAAATCGCTTCAAACTATATGTTCTGTATTTTTACATTTTTCAAAAAAATGACTACACGTTCTGACCCACCCTTGAGACGAAATGAATAAGGCAATTTTTTGTTAAACAGTTGCATAAACTTTGAAATTATTAGGAATATCGTCTTAAAACTAACACAAAGTAGTTTAGTGAATGATTTAGGCTAAGGAATATGGAATCTTAAAAAAATCGGTAACATTAAGAAAATGCTTGAATGTCAGTTATATTTAATGCTTAATACTAATTTGCTGTTACTGTTACTTTATTGAATACCATAGTTTGTGCACCAAATGTATTTCCAAATGTACATCCTGGCTTGCAAACAGACAATGTAGCATGCCTAATAATATAACCTGTGGTGTCACCGCCAGACACCACACTCGCTAGGTCGTAGCCTTTAAATCGGCCGCGGTCCGGTAGTATAAGTCGGACTCGCTTGTCGCCACTGTCAGTGATTGCAGACCGAGCGCCGCCACACGGTAGGTCTAGAGAGACGTCCTAGCACTCGCCCCAGTTGTACAGCCGACTTTGCTAGCGATGGTTCACTGACAAATTACGCTCTCATTTGCCGAGACGATAGTTAGCATAGCCTTCAGCTACGTCATTTGCTACGACCTAGCAAGGCGCCATTATCAATTGCTATTTATCTTGTGATGCATGTACCGTCAGACCGATGTTCACCAATTATGGATTAAAGTTAAGTATTCCAGAAGCTACGTACTATTTTTGCTACTATAAGACCTTGACCTGTTCCAGACCTCACGCCAGCCTGCGTGAGCTTAATGCGTGCCCTTCGGCCTCCCGTCCTCGTGGATTGGCTGTCTTCCCAGTCCACAACAGTTGGACGACGAGGATTTTGCGTTCATATTGATACCCTGATTTACTTGTCATGGCTTCGCCACCATCTCCAGATGTACTGTCCGAATTTTATCGCTTACAGAACCAGCAGACGCAAGCCTTATTGGATGCCCTTGGACAGCTCGTCCAGGGTCAACGTGCAATGCAAAACGATGCGGCTGCCGCCGCTCCACCGCTCCCGCAGCCACAACACGCAGTTGCACCACTTTTCGTCCTTTTGATGCGGCACTGGAAAGCTGGACGGAGTGGTCACGCCAATTTGGATTCCATCTCGCCGCCTACAGAATTCAAGGTAATGAGCGTGTGATAGTGAAATTATTTCCCCAACGCGGCGTAGCAACTCTGTCCTACGAAGAAATCTTGTCTGCATTAGATGCATATTTCAAAGAATCTGTCAATGTATTTGCGAAACGGTATACGTTCTTTCGTACAAAATGTCAGACTAATAGGGAGTGGGTTGCAACCTTGCAAGGCCTTACTAGGGATTGTGCTTTTGAGTGTCAATGTGGCCTCCCTTATTCAGATACTATGGTACGTGATGCAATTGCACAGAAAGTTGCTGATGTTTGTATATGGAAACAGATTTTGAAACTAGTCAATCCCTCCCTTCAACAAGTGATGGACATATTGGATCGGCAGGAGACACTTGACTTTGCTCAGGAATCATTTGAAACTTCGGCACCCGTGTGTCACGTTAAAAAGGCCGACGGGCGAGCTGCACGGAACAGTAAACAGCCCTCGCGCCCGTCCGCACAGCTGCCGCCAAGCTCTCCGCCACGTGTGCCGCGCCAGCAAGCAAATGCAGTGCTAAAATCATGCCCGCGGTGTGCTACTACACATTCGCGTGAGAATTGCCCGTCACGCCAGGCTATTTGCTTTTTTTGTCATAAAAAAGGACATGTTCAAAGTGTTTGCCAGAAAGTTCCGATCGGACACTCACATCCATTCCAGGCCCTTTGCTTCACGCCGGAATCAGACTTGAACCAAGAATACTCAGGCTCGTGAACCGTCGCCTATGGAAATTCATGTAATTCATGCCACTCTGCCCAGTGGTACTCTCTCTAACGGTGACTGTGTTCGTCCCACAAATAGTGTGCGTCGACATCGCCGGAAAGCCCGTCAAGTTGTAAGTGATTCTGTACCAGTGTCAGTTCACGTTGCACGAGACAGTCGCTCTTGTCGTCAGCAGGACAATAAACTTTTTGTAGACTTGGACATTAATGGCAACGTGATAGCATTCCAGCTCGATACCGGAGCTGCAGTTTCACTGATCAATCACGACACGTACAAACAGCTGGGCACACCTCCGTTGTGTGCCGCAAATGTTAAGCTAACTACATATTCAGGTCACGGGCTCCCTGTGTTAGGACAGTGCAGCCTTTTTGTAACGTACAAGGGACAAACAAAATTTGTGTCATTGTACGTCCTTTGTTCTTCTTCTGCAGTGAACTTGTTTGGTTTAGATTTATTTCAGTTGTTTAACTTGTCTATAATCAATCAGGTCCTATCAGTGAACCAGACTGCGCCTTCAGACAGTGTTTCTCGTTTATGTGACGAATTTGCAGACTTTTTGCACCGGGCCTTGGTTGCGCTAAGAACTATACCGCACATTTGGAACTGAAAGTCAACGCGCAACCGAAATTTTTCCGAGCGCGCAATGTCCCCCACGCATTGCGTAATGAGGTCGCAAGAACATTACACGATTTGGAATCACAAGATGTAATTGAACGTGTCCAGGCTTCTCTCTGGGCATCACCCTTAGTAATTTTGCAAAAGCCTTCCGGAAAACTGAGACTTTGCGTGGACTTCAAGGCAACAGTGAATCCCCAACTAGTGACTGCAACTTTTCCTTTACCCCGCCCAGAAGATCTTTTTGACAAACTGTGCCCGGGTAAATATTTTTCGAAGTTGGACCTAGCAGATGCGTACTTGCAAATACCGGTGGACGAAGAATCCCAGCGCGTTTTGGTGGTTAACCCGCATCTTGGTTTGTATCGATTCAAACGACTGCCATTCGGGTGTGCATCCGCCCCTGCATTGTTTCAGCAATATCTACAAACTGTTTGTGCGTCGGTCCCTACTGCAACAAACTATCTGGACGATACTGTGATCTCCGGAAAGACGGAAGAAGAACATTTAGCCAATCTCAGAACATTATTTCAGGTCATGCGCCAGAATGGTCTTCGCTTGCGGAAGGACAAATGTGTGTTTTTTGCTCGTGACTTACCATATCTGGGACATGTCATAAATGCCCAAGGCATACATCCCAGTCCCGAGCACCTAAGTGCCATACAAGACTTGCCTTCGCCGCAGAATTTGAAGCAGCTACAGAGTGTGCTGGGAAAAATCAATTATTATCATCGCTATGTGCGCCACGCCTCTTCCATTTCAGCTCCGCTTCATCGCTTACGCCGTACAGGTGTTCCGTTCGTCTGGACGACGGAATGCGAACGCGCCTTTCGCCAGTTGAAATCGGCGTTGCTTTCCAATACTTCCCTTACGCCGTTCGATCCCCAGAAACCCCTTTTGTTGATGGTGGATGCATCGGATTTCGGGATCGGTGCAGTGCCTGCGCACAAAGATGGATCACATGATCGCCCTATTGCCTTTGCGTCCAAATTGCTCTCGTCTGCGCAAAGAAATTATTCACAGATCGAGAAAGAAGCATTGGCTCTCGTATTTGGTGTTACTGAGTTTCATCATTTCTTGTATGGTCGTCACTTTACCATCATCACAGACCACAAACCTTTGACGTCACTTTTTCATCCGAACAAGCCTGTACCTCCACGTACAGCGCAGAAATTCATTCGCTGGTCTATTTTCCTCTCGCAGTACCGCTACGATATCTTGTATCGGTCCACTGCTACGCACGGAAACGCCGATGCTTTGTCTCGTTTGCCTGTTGCTGAGGATAGAGCATTCGATTCTTCCGAACTTGCTTGCATGTTCATTGATTCGGAAACCGATGACGTGGTCGAATCGTTTCCGATTGATTTTCGTCGTGTGGCTACAGCCGCAGCTGCCGACCCCGTCCTTGCTGCCGTTCTGCGTTTTGTTGCTACGCAATGGCCCTTGTCACAATCACGGATCGAGGATCCGTTGGTTCGCCGATTTTTTTGATCACAAGGAGAGACTTTTTGTTCGCCGTGGTGTTTTGCTGTTGCGTTCTAATAATGATCAGTCCAGGGTCGTGGTCCCACGTTCGTTACAGTCCTCTGTCTTACGGCTTCTCCACGAAGGACATTGGGGTATAGTGCGAACGAAACAACTTACTCGTCAGCACTGTACTTGGTTCGGAATCAATGCTGCGATTACGAATATGTGCTCTTCTAGCATGGCGTGTGCCGAAAAACAATCCGCACCACCGCGGAAATTCTTTGCATGGCCGAAAGCCACTACCCCTTGGCAACGCTTACACATCGATTTTGCTGGTCCATTCTGGAATGCTCGATGGTTGTTTGTGGTCGATTCATTCAGTAATTTTCCTTTTGTTGTCCGGATGTCTTCCACGACGTCAACTGCCACCATCCAAGCGTTATCCGCTATCTTTTGCATTGAAGGTCTTCCACAGACTATTGTTTCCGACAATGGCCCACAATTCATGTCCGCAGAATTTCAGTCATTCTGCAAGGCCAATGGTATTCAACATCTGACGTCCGCGCCGTTTTCGCCGCAGTCAAACGGTGCTGCTGAACGTTTGGTCAGGACTTTTCAAGTCCCAGATGTTGACGTTGAAAGAGTCGCATTCTCGGGAGGACGCGTCATTGGTCTTTTTGTCCTCGTATCGCTCTCAGCCTCGCGATGGTCGCTCGCCGGCTGCGTTGCTCCACGGTCGTCCTCATCGAACCTTGCTGTCTTTGCTACATCCGCCGCATCAGGTTCCTGTGCAGCGGCAGACACCTGCTTTTGCCCCAGACGACGTGGTATACGATCGCAACTATCGAGGTTCACAGCGTTGGCTCGCAGGGCGCATTCTTCCCTGCCTCGGCCGCGCTATGTATCTGGTTTTGGGGGCCTCTGGTGAGGTGCGTCGGCATCTCAATCACCTGCGTCTCTGTCGTCGCACGGGTTCTGCCGCTCCCCGTCTGCTTTCAGCGACGGTGCCGTCCGGTCAGCGCCCTGGGGACCCATCTACTGGCTCGCCTCATCCCCAGGTGTTACCGACGCTGCCTTCCATTTTGCCCCATGGCGACGCGCCGCCGCCTGTTATCCCGCCGGCGACACCCGCAGTGGACGCGTCGCTGCAACCGCCGGGCGCCTCCCTGGGTCACGCGCCGCCGATCGCTTCCCGTGACCAGCTGTCCTCCGACATGGAACTCTTGCCCGCTCCGGCCCACATGGCGTTTTCGCCCGTCGGGTGCCCCGACCCGATGGCGGTCGACCCTTCGGCCCTTCCTGTATCTCTGCGGGCGCATACACCGCATGTTGGCGTGCACCCTGGACTAGGTTTTCAGGCGTTTCCTAGCTCCCCTCGGACCGAATGGCAGGGTGCGGGTGGCACAGCCTCGCCTGTTGTTAGGCTCCCTACCTCGTCGCATACGTCAACATGGGGTCCTCCCCACGGCGGGCGGAAGCCTTGTAACACAACCGTACGCCGATTTACGGGGGAAGAATGTGGTGTCACCGCCAGACACCACACTTGCTAGTTGGTAGCCTTTAAATCGGCCGCGGTCCGGTAGTATACGTCGGACCCGCGTGTCGCCACTGTTAGTGATTGCAGACCGAGCGCCGCCACACGGCAGGTCTAGAGAGAGGTCCTAGCACTCGCCCCAGTTGTACAGCCGACTTTGCTAGCGATGGTTCACTGACAAATTACACTCTCAGCCTTCAGCTACGTCATTTGCTACGACCTAGCAAGGCGCCATTATCAATTGCTATTTATCTTGTGATGCATGTACCGTCAGACCGATGTTCACCAATTATGGATTAAAGTTAAGTATTCCAGAAGCTACGTACTATTTTTGCTACTATAAGACCTTGACCTGTTCCAGACCTCACGCCAGCCTGTGTGAGCTTAAACGCGTGCCTTTCGGCTACCTCCTAGTGGCTTGGCTGTCTTGCCAAGTCACAACATAACCTGTAACCCAATGACCCAGTCCTTTCCAGCTAGAGAAGACTCTACCTGTCAAATCTGTGCGGTAAGCCATTTCTTTCTGGTAGTTAATAGGGTAATGATCTGACAGTGAGAGTCTGATGTCTATTGACTTCAGGTGTGCTCCCAGCTCTCTGTTTCTGTCTGTCTGTCTCTCTCTCTTTTCCACAGTGAACTCATTTTTAAATTTGCCTTCTAATTTGTCAACTCTTTAATTGGGACGATCGTAGCTTTACGAACAAATTGTTCCAACTTTTACTTCGCTACGTTAAACTCCTTAGATGCTTTTAAGACTGTCATTTCAGGAGATAAAATGAATAAAAATCCCATTTCTGTTGATTTAATGTCCCGCTGCTCTCTATCAATCTGTCTAATGTAAGTTCATACCATCTGGAAAAATTAGAGGAAAAAAGTACATGGGAGGCCGGGGCGAAACGGCCTGTCTAGTGTTTGGAGTAACGATGAAAAATAAATTTATAAAAATTAGGAACCGTTTGTTCAAACATTTTTGTAATAAAATTTACAAATGAAGACAACATAAAATAATACGTTTCATTTGCTATATAAATAAAATAAATAACTGTCTTTAACTCCATTGAACCCCACCTTTTTCGATTAGTTTCTTCGATGACACATCTTAAAAGTTGTGTTCATTAAACTTACGGAAAAACGGTACGAACTTACACACCAACCCAATAGTCCTACAGTGGCAGGAAGTGCGCCTTCAGTACATAAAGCTTTATGAGTACATAGTGGTTGATTTATGTGGTGAAAGTATATGATGTTTCTATTATATAATGCATTTATAAGAGTTGTGTCTGAGTAATTAGTGAAAATAGTACTTTCAGAACAGCTCACTTAACTCTTCAAATGGTGAAAGTGGACTCATTGTTGGCAGTATTTTCCGATTCTAGTGTTGGCAAATTCTATGATCTTAGACCCTTGCGCGGTGAAATTGAGAAACCAAGTAACAAGGTTTCTGGCCGCAGTATAACTTCAGATTGATTTCAGCTTTTAATAAAGGAAATCAACTATATTACTACGTCTTCTAGTGCACTTGCACGAAGCAAAACTCGAAAATTTCGCATAGAATACAGTCAGTTCCAAAAGGAAGTTGCCTCGTTATCTGCATGAAATAAAAGACACTATTATGAATATATGTTTACGTCAAAATACACCTTACTACTAATTGCACAATTACCTTCGCCGCCATTATCGATTATAGCTTGGCACTTTAGCCCTCTCTCCGGTAAATCATCCACGTTTTCCGCCACTAAATATCGTTTGACCGACTTCGCAATGAATGTTTTTGACTTTTAAGAATTTTAGCAGCAGCTCCATATGAAAACTTTGATCCCTTTGGATGATTTGCAAGTAAAACTGACTGCCTCGTGGCGCTTACGATATCTAGCACTCATTTTAAACTGCAACCGACAAAGCAAAACATTCAGCTCTCACACTGTTTATCTATACACTCTGTAAAAGGGCATGCGTTACAATTCGAGACCACTACCAGAGATGTCGCTGCGGACCTTAGATTAAAAACTGTGGCGTACACTTTCTTGTTGAACTGACTGTTACATTAATATTTCGTCGTATTTAACTGATGTGTACAAAAGTGAAAATATTAGCTTTCAAGGAAGTCTTCAGAGCATTATAAGTAGTATCCAACATACCAAACAATAGCACTGAAATTAAAGATTTGAGGAACGAGGTGTAAATATTAGAGAGATGACAAGTAATCACGACATGCCAAGTATCGAAGAGTCATTTGTAGCTTCACTCGAGCAAGTAATTCCCCTCTATCTGAGTGTCGAACTTTTTTAATATATGCAGCTCAACTAGTACTCAAAATTTACTTTTGTTATCTGAAAGATAACTGATTTTCAATTACGAGTGCTACTTCATTGATAAGTGTCTTACATGTCGTTTATTATTACCGAGCAAAACCCACTTCCAAAACAAATATTTATCCTTTCCCTTCTTATTGGGCTCTTGGCTCAATTCTAACGCCGTAACCTGCACGAGAACACAAATGTCTATCCGAATAATCAGAGTTGATGCAATCGTGAAAACCGAGCAACTAGAACTTTGATAGGAGTGTGTGGAAACAGCAGAACACGCCGCTATGGCCCTATCAGGCGTCATGCCATTTGCTGTGGTGTAACCTTTGTTGCATGTCGAAATCCAGCTTTACACATTTTTGATCGGCAACAGGATGTGGATTCTGGGAATTCGGCCATCTCTTCGACAGCAGCGCGACATTGCCATATAAGGACTGCTCGTGTAAAGCTGGCTGTGGAATAACTCTCGTATTCAACAGGGGAGGCCTTTGCTTAAAATGAGAATTAACGATTTCTTTTCTGGCCATATAAGATGGTCAAATGACTGCAGAAAAACGCTCTGTGCTTATTTTATGACATTTACAAACCGATGCACTGTGAAAGCGCAGGCTAGGAAGAGACTCCTGAACGACGGAGGTCAATTCACACCTGACAGAACGGAGTGTCAAAACTTTCGACAATGCATTTCAAATGGTGGCATCCATACACACTGTGCACGGGAGAGAATGGGACATCAAGTTCAAGTTTTCTCTGGAATAAAGTTTTGACACTGACGTTCACCTAGGGAACGGTGCCGTCTTCTGTTAATATAAGAAGTTAGCTAATTTTTCCACCCTCACTAATTTTGTAGTACTAGATTTCGTGGTATTACACGTTATTTAGTCTTTATTTTATTATTTTTCTGTAACTGAAAACTTTAGAGATAACCTCATTTCGTTTCCACGTAAGTTTCCTAATCGTGCTGTAACTATTGGAGGAGACTTTATTCACCCAACAATCTACTGGGATAATTGTAGTTTTGTTAATGGAGGGCGTGATATGATATCCTATGAAACTTTTCTGGGTGCCTTCTCTGACAGCTACCTAGAACAGATAGTTCTGAACCCCACTCATGATGCAAATATATTAAATCTAACGACAACAAACAGACCTGTCGTCTTTGACTAAGACGCAGAAAGATTTATATGTTCAGTAAACTAGACAGAGAAGCAGTAGTGTTATATCTCGATGAGGAACTTAAACTTATAGCTGAAGACAGGAGCAGTTAGAGGAACTATGGTTCAATTTTAAAAGAATACTCTATCATGCATTGCATAGATATTTAACCAGTAGGACAGTTCATTATGGGAGAGATCCTCCATGGTATGCAGTCACCGTAAAGAAACGGAAACTACTACATAATAGGTCTAAAACAAAGTCTAGAGCTATAAATAGAGAGATGCTGAATGAAATACGATTGGCAGTAAACAGAGGAATTCTTGGAGACTTCAATGACTGCTGTAGCGGAATATTGTCGAATGGTCTTTCACGTAACCTAAAGAAATTCTGGTCGGATATAAAGGCTGTTGGTGGCACCAAAGTTAGCATCCAGTCACTGATGGACAAGACAGGAACTGAAATTGAGAGTAGGAAAGCAATAGCAAAAATTCTTATCTCTGTTTTCAAATGTTCCTTTATGAAGGAAAACCCAGCACTATTGCTCAAATTTAAAACTCATACCACGAAAAAGGTGGGTGAATTAGATATTGGCATCAGTGGCGTGGAGAAATAGCTGAAAGCGTTAAAACTGAACAAAGCTCCAGGGCCCGATGGAATTCCTATCAGGTTCTGTATGAAAAATGTGGCGAAGTTAGGCCCTTTGTTAAATACAATCTATCATAGACCCCTCGAACCAAAACCGTGCAAAGTACCTGGAAGAAGGCACAGGTTACATCTGTCTACAAGAAGGGTAGCAGAAGTGATCCACAAAACTACTGTCCAATATCCGTGACATTCATTTGTTGTAGAAACTTAGAACATTTTCTGAGTGAAACATAATGAGGATCTCGAACAGGAGTTGATGTGGGCTTTTGCCGAGGGGTTGCCGGTGTTTCCACCAAAGGTGGAGAATATTTCGTATTGCGGGACATCTGTCCTTGTCTGTAAATGCTTCCCTCTTGCTCTAACCTCTGTTTTCCACTTCTCTCGTCGGATACGCTGCATTTACGTGGCTGAGCGAAAACAATATCGTTTCATTTTTGCTCGAATGTCTGCGCGCATAACATATAGCCACATGTGTGTAGTTTGCCCCGTACAGAAAATTTGTAATGGACACACGAGAGAGCCACGAATTCTATAAATGCGATTCATGCATGACCAGAGTGATGGAACGTCTAAATTACTATACCCTATACAAACATCGCAATCTGAGAAAAAAAAAAAAAAAAAACAGTCGGCAAGCTGTATCAATGTGCTCGGAATCACGCTTGATCAAACATACAAAAAATTCCAATCTTCCAACCAGTGCCACATTGGCAGCAAATATGTTGTATAGGAAGAGTGGAAACGCATGTGGATCTTCATCCAGCTGAAGCAGAAATTGATAGGTTGAACAGTGATGTGTGCTGGTGAAAGAAAATATAAAATTATATTCTTATTTAAAACTTCCATTACTGATATCTTTCAGTCCTATCAAAGCATCTCACAATTCTGGCACCATGATGTTTGTTGTTCAATAGTGAGCTTTAAACCGGTACATCAAACTTCTGCATAAATCGTCAGTATCCAAAAACCGGAGGGTGATCGACAATCTGGTCGTAACTGGTATGCGGTATCTCATGTTTGTACCGGTTTTAGCAGTTTCCAGACATATTGCTTGCACGACATATTTAAGATCGTGTTTCGATATTCCGTTATAATTCTGGAAGAGGCAAGTGTCCATCATGAGCTCACTACTTAAATTTTTTGAAGCATTCCGGTTACTTAAAAAAGAATGCCTCAGAAAGTCCGATTTCTTTTGTTCTTTCTAACTTGATTCCTTGTGTGATTTGAAAGCAGTAGATCTGTACTCACTTCTACTACCTCTCGTTCTTCCGTGTTGTGGTAATAGTGCGGCCCCCTTGTAAAACTTGTCACGGAAACGCAATAGTGACCAGTAACGTTGTAGCACATGTGACCGCAATTTGTGGGTCGTCTTGTTGTCAGACAACATAATCTGCGTATACTAACGGCATTATGAAACTTTTATGCCTCATGTGAACGTGCCTATCTCGCAAGAAGCTATTGTCACTGCTCAGAGCGTAGACCACCATAGCACACTTTTAGTTAGGAATATACGCTGTGAAGTAGAGAAGATCTGACCTCTATGCAGTATGGTTCAAGTAAATTTTGTATGCGCCATCGAAAATATTTGACGTGAGCCGGAAGAGTCTGTTTTACTCAATTGTTTGTTAGTTTTTCAGAAATATTTTTCTATTTTCTAGGCTGCCATTTCTGTTCTCTTCAACATTTTGTTGCGAGTTCGTATAGCAATTGCTTTATATTATGTCGCTATCATACCCTTCACTTCTCTACAGAAAGACGTAATATCTCCATTATTTATTTTCTGTCTTAGTTATTCTCCTCTTACACTCATAGAGTTCATGACATTAGCTGTTCTGCTACCACGCCGGTTTGAGTGTTATAGTTCCCTCCAAATTTGGTTGTAGTGAGTGATGGATTTCTGTGCAGCTATTATAGCGCCACGTTTGGTCTGGCCTGTCTGTATGTTAAGACTTTATTGACACTCGTGTTCTCATTATATCTTGCTTGAAGAAATAGCGTATTGTGTATACTTTTCAAACGCTCGTAATTGATTGGCAGAACTCTGTTGCATAAATGAGCATCTAAATTACATTGATTTCATACTTTTTCAAATAGAGAATTTCGTTCTTTATGTTGACCCAAACATGGAAGCGCTACATGTCATACTGACTGGCCAAATTAGTACCAGAACAAATCTGGGCATGTTGTTCTTGTGGTCTTCAGTCCTGAGACTGGTTTGATGCAGCTCTCCATGCTATCCTATCCTGTGCAAGTTTCTTCATCTCCCAGTACCTACTGCAACCTTCTGAATCTGCTTAGTGTATTCATCTCTTGGTCTCCCTCTACGATTTTTACCCTCCACGCTGCCCTCCAATACTAAATTGGTGATCCCTTGATGCCTCAGAACATGTCCTACCAACCGATCCCTTCTTCTGGTCAAGTTGTGCCACTAACTTCTCTTCTCCCCAATTCTATTCAATAGTTCCTCATTAGTTATGTGATCTACCCATCTAATCTTCAGCATTCTTCTGTAGCACCACATTTCGAAAGCTTCTATTCTCTTCTTGTCCAAACTATATATCGTCCATGTTTCACTTCCATACATGGCTACACTCCATACAAATACTTTCAGAAATGACTTCCTGACACTTAAATCTATACTCGATGTTAACAAATTTCTCTTCTTCAGAAACGCTTTCCTTGCCATTGCCAGTCTACACTTCGACCATCATCAGTTATTTTGCTCCCCAAATAGCAAAACTCCTTTACTACTTTAAGTGTTTCATTTCCTAATCTAATTCCCTCAGCATCACCCGACTTAATTCGACTACATTCCATTATCCTTGTTTTATTTTTGTTGATGTTCATCTTATATCTTCCTTTCAAGACACTGTCCATTCCATTCAACTGCTCTTCCAAGTCCTTTGCTGTCTCTGACAGAATTACAATGTCATCGGCGAACCTCAAAGATTTTATTCCTTCTCAATGGATTTTGATACCTACTCGGAATTTTTCTTTTCTTTCTTTTACTGCTTGCTCAATATAAAGATTGAATAACATCGGGTAGGGGCTACAAACTTGTTTCACTCCCTTCCCAACCACTGCTTCCCTTTCATGTCCCTCGACTCTTATAACTGCCATCTGGTTTCTGTACAAATTGTAAATAGCCTTTCGCTCCCTGTATTTTACCCCTGCCACCTTTAGAATTTGAAAGAGAGTATTCCAGTCAACATTGTCAAAATCTTTCTCTAAGTCTACAAATGCTAGAAACGTAGGTTTGCCTTTCCTTAATCTTTCTTCTAAGATAAGTCGTAAGGTCAGTATTGCCTCACGTGTTCCAGTGTTTCTACGGAATCCAATCCGATCTTCCCCGAGGTCGGCATCTACTAGTTTTTCCATTCGTCTGTAAAGAATTCGTGTTAGTATTTTGCAGCTGTGACTTATTAAACTGATTGTTCGGTAATTTTCACATCTGTCAACACCTGCTTTCTTTGGAATTGGAATTATTATATTCTTCTTGAAGTCTGAGGGTATTTCGCCTGTTTCATACATCTTGCTCACCAGATGGTAGAGTTTTGTCAGGACTGGCTCTCCCAAGGCCGTCAGTAGTTCCAATGGAATGTTGTCTACTCTGGGGACCTTGTTTCGACTCAGGTCTTTCAGTGCTCTGTCAAACTCTTCACGCAGTATCGTATCTCCCATTTCATCTTCATCTACATCCTCTTCCATTTCCATATTATTGTCCTCAAGAACATCGCCCTTGTATAGATTCTCTATATACTCCTTCCACCTTTCTGCTTTCCCTTCTTTGGTTACAACTGGGTTTCCATCTGAGCTCTTGATATTCATACAAGTGGCTCTCTTTTCTCCAAAGGTCTCATTAATTTTCCTGTAGGCAGTACCTATCCTACCCCTAGTGAGATAAGCCTCTACATCCTTACATTTGTCCTCTAGCCAACACTGCTTAGCCATTTTGCACTTCCTGTCGATCTCATTTTTGAGACGTTTGTATTCCTTTTTGCCTGCTTCATTTACTGCATTTTTATATTTTCTCCTTTCATCAATTAAATTCAATATTTCTTCTGTTACCCAAGGATTTCTACTAGCCCTCGTCATTTTACCTACTTGCTCCTCTACTGCCTTCACTACTTCATCCCTCAAAGCTACCGATTCTTCTTCTACTGTATTTCTTTCCCCCATTCCTGTCAATTGTTCCCTTATGCTCTCCCTGAAACTCTGTATAACCTCTGGTTCTTTCAGTTTATCCAGGTCCCATCTCCTTAAATTCCCACCTTTTCGCAGTTTCTTCAGTTTTGATCTACAGATCATAACCAATAGAATGTGGTCAGAGTCCACATCTGCCCCCGGAAATGTCTTACAATTTAAAACCTGGTTCGTAAATCTCTGTCTTACGACTATATAATCTATCTGATACCTTTTAGTATCTCCAGGGTTCTTCCATGTATACAACCTTCTTTCATGAGTCTTAAACCAAGTGTTAGCTATGATTATGTTGTGCTCTGTGCAAAATTCTACCAGGCGGCTTCCTCTTTCATTTCTTTGCCCCAATCCATATTCACCTGCGAGGTGCCGGGGCAAGCAGTGTATTTAACAATAAATTCTTCTAGAATCTACATATGTAAATGATGCTCTAAGCCACCCCTATTCTAACTCCGACTTTTGCTGTTGCATATGGATTAAAAATATACGTGAACTGACTGTAATCAACCCTGCAAGTGGAGTAGAAAAGAGTTTGGCACCTGCAATAAATTAATTTGATAAATAAATTAAATAAAGGAAGGTTTAATTAACGTAGTGAGAAATGATGGGTTGCTCTACCGATTAACAGAATGAAAGTTCTGTCCAAAATAACAATATGATTTATTAAAACTAAACACAAAATAATAAACAAAAACACATGAAACATTTATAATACATCAAATTGGCTCAAACTGGATACTCAAACAAACGCTGTGAAGGTGAAGTTGTCCCTAAACTAGATTGTGAGGTTTATGACGAAGTGGTATGTGGAGCCAATTCCTTGCCACTCAAATCTTAAGAGAGACACACAGCTAACCCAACATTAATTGCTGCTACCCAAGACAGAACAAAATTAGAAAAAGACGAACAGGCGCGCTCTGCTGAGCTCTGATTATCACCTAGAAAAATCCCTATCTGCCGGTGCTGCGGACATACATTACCAAACTGTCTTCTTAACTGCCAGAACACGATCTGGCGTACCGGAGGTGATGGCTGGTTGCTTCGACGTCCTCGACCGAAAAGCGAGAGCCGACTACTCTAGAGTACCCGTACATGCCGAACACCGAACATTCCTGCCCCAACGACAGTGGCCGTGGTTAAACATTCCAATCAGCAACTCGAAAACCGGCGGAAAATTCCACTCCATTGCCGGAGCACTACCATTCCACCAATGGAGATTCTTGGCGCCAATTTCTGCACTGATTTTGCTACGTTACGGAGCTATGCCCTGAGCAAGCCAATCACAGTTACTATTTTGCAGAAAGCGCGGGAATTTTCCCGCCACAACTGCCTGGGTACACAAGTCATTCCCACGACTCGCTGGTAGCCCACCAGAAAGTGTTTTGGCTAAGTTTCTGCGAAGAAACGGAACCTCTAGCCCAGCCGCTACTTCAGGCCCCTCCGGGGGTGTCTTTTGACAATGTTGGCGTCTGGAAAGCATTCACTCGACTCCCTCACACCCTTTCAAAATCAGCGGAGCCCGGGTGACCACCTGGGTGACGGGAGACACTGCGTGGGAAGTCCGCGTGTGAAGGAATAGCAACTTTCCACCACATGCCATTAGAGAGGAGAATCGTAAGATAGAAATATGAGAGGGGGCTCATGCCACCTGTCATTGCCCCTACGCCATTTTAGATTGTAATTGGTGAGCGGTTGGCTCCCTTAGGAGCAAGGTAGTGAGTCAATCGCCCAAGAACAATCTTGCAAACTGACTCCACATGCCGCACTCTATAAAGAAAATCACTGCAACTGAAAAATGCAGCTCATAGAGGAAGGATTATTTATGATGTAGCCAACTTCACCTTCTTAATATGGAACTCTAACACTCACATCACACATCCATACCCAGGGAACCCCTTCCAAACACCGATTCACACAGACTTTCACGCTCTAAATATGGCCTGAGCATGTGAGCCAAATATGGAGCAGTTTATTCTTTACAATCAGAGTTGGAGTGCTCCGCAATTAAATGCCCAAGATGTTATAACAATTTGTATCATTAAACTAACCTTAACTCACTCACACATGATACAACCTCCGATTCATTCTGTCTCCCTGCAGCAAGAATAACCTTTACAAAATGTTCCCTGAACTGATGGTCCATTCACAATAACAGTGGTGGTATCTGCTTCAGTTTATGGGAAGGCATACTGTTTGCATACACACAACAATAAATAGAAAAATACAAAAAAAAACAACATGGTGTGGAGAACAATACAGTAATTTGTAATTTGTGCACCTTACTCTATCACTTACATAAGAATTTCAGTGTAAAACACAAACACATATAAGGTGTAACATACATTACAAAAACAACACTAGAGAAAGAAATTTAAGAAAAAAAACAAGGTTCATGGGGCATCAAGTTGTGCGTGCACATTGCACAGTGTTCACGACTGTGTTGAGAATGAGGCACTAAATCACATTGTTAGAAATATTCGAAGCACTTCACAAATTCCACAGTACTGACATCACATAGGGCTAAACGCCGGGTGTTGTTGCTACGTTGTTGCAGCAGCAATAGGGTGTGCTGGAGCATCTGCAGTACTCTGTTGAGATTGCAGCAAGACCCACGGATATGATCATGGCAGTACGGTAGGAAGACACAGTAATAGGCTCTCCTCACGTCGATTAATTGTCTCTGAGGTCTACTTGTTGCGATACATCACTAGTCTAGGTCTCTTCTCTCTCTGGACAGTACTTTACATTTCCCAATATTGCAGTTCGATGAGGGATGATGGCATGTGGAGTGACTCCACAAGTGTGTGAGGTCATCCATACAGGATCGAACTAGTAGCGACGAGTGCTATAACTGCTCTCTAATAGAGAGGAGAAGTTAGAAATGAGACAATTCATCTGTTAGAGTTTGTGGCACGATACTGCTTTCTGTATGCAGATCGGCCAATGCTAGTGAGTTGTATAAACCCAAACAGGTGAGTATATAGCGTCCGTTTCTGTCCTGAGGCACATGAGACGCCGCTTATGACACCATATGTTATCTTCTTCGTGTACTCACGACAACGTGGTCTGCCACAGGGAATCCCTCCAAACGGCTGCCGCGTCCGGAGAGCTAGCTGGCCGTCGCGTATGTCAACGGCCAGCCTCACTTCCGCTTGTGGCCCGGCGAGGGCTGTCTGCCGTCTAATCCCTCAGGTATACGGCCCGGTGACTGTCAGCTTGTAGGACCGGATGCTCTCGCGCCCTTCACGTGAGGTGGTGCGCTGACGCTCTCCTTGCAGGTAGCCGATGACCTCTTGTTTTTGCTCCGCCTGGCCTCTGCATTGCCACGATTCCCGTCATCTGTACAGTTCTGACAAAAATCTTATGCCTAAATTTTTCCTATGACCATCTATGTTATAATAAATTTACATAACGATACATTGATGGTCTGTCATTTCAGACACTTATTTTAATTTTATAGTTATCAATCTATGGCTATACCTATAACCAAATCTTGGTATATCTAAGCTAGACATAGAAAAATCTACCTTGATATTTGTGTAGAGACCGATCCCACTACTGTACATGGTGTGTGACGCTATACTGGATGAACAATTAAACGTGCGGGCCCGCACTAATATTACTATTAATTATATAGATCGACAGTAGACATGCTCAAGAATTAACTACCATTTGCCAACGATCTACATTCTATGTCTTTTAATTAAATTATGTTGTTATGCAGGTCTAAGTTTTACTGTGCTATAAAGAACATGCAACTATTCTACTTTCGCTCGCCCGTCGTCCCTCCATCTCGGGTCTGTGGTTTGGTGACCTGAAAAACAGCATCCCAACAGGCGCACGCCAAACACTTGTGGTAGAAAACCGCCACAATATTAAGGATCTAGTTATTGTAAAATCCTAAAGTTTAGTTTATCCTAGTATATGGTACTCTCTCTATTTTTTTTTTTACCTTATACAACACTCTTACATAATTCCTGTTACTCTGAGATGTCTCGCTGCTCGCCGCTATTGACGACAGTGATGTGCGCGCCGTACGACATGGCCTCCGAGTTCTCACTACGCCTCACTAAAACTCCAGAGACTGGGTTAGCCATGGCTATACAAGACAATAAATTTATAGTTGCTACTTCTTTTTCTATGTTATGCAGTATTCGCGAGTTTTCATTACGCCTCACTGAAACTCCAGAGACTGGGTTAGCCATGGCTATACACGACAATAAACTTCCTTCTCTATGTGATTCGGTTTTCGCGGTCAAAGCACACCTTTCCAGAGACAATGTAATATGACCACGCCAGGACTGGTTCCTGTTGCGGATTCAGTCGCCCAACAAACGCCAGCTACACAGTGTGTCACGAATATCCAAGTATAAGTCCCTGGTTATTCGTCTGTGACAGTCACGAGCAGCACGCTAAATCCCCAACCAGCACATTGGCATGGTAGGCTTTATACCCGCATTTCTATCGTCTAGGGCACCATTGGAGTCAAACGCTCACAGGTTCACCCCGACTTGCAAGACAACGATGCTGGCACAGCTCTGCAAAACCTATACTGCCCATATTCATCCTCGAAATCACGCAATATACCACAATCTTGCAGTGCACTGACGCGTGCCTGCAAGCATTGGTATGAACGTCTCACGAACTGGTTGTGGCCGCTATGGAGCGTATCACGACTTCTGAGAACGCTTCGAAGTGCACGTTCTTGTATGCGCCCGTTTGTGCGACATCTCGTCACTCATCTTTATCCCTTAACATGGACGCCAGATAGGAAAGGACAAAAACATTGCTCATGGAAAGGTAGTGCCTCTTATCGCAACGACAGAGGAGATCCCGAACATAGATAAAAAAAATTAACAGCAGTAAATTCTTATGCGAGAAAACGCAGCGTGTTAATAATTTAACAATCGTAATCTATTAATCCAACGATTATTGTTCCCCGAAGAAATGTTCATATATTTGCCTATTCTACTATGTACATCACTGAAACTACTATTATTCCACGAACTTCTTTGTGTGAGAGAAGTGGTGGAGTCCTATGGACTAGCGTTAATCCCTTCTTAGACTCCCCCTCCTCTGACGTGCATTAGGATTTGGAGGTCTAATTTCAATCTCCTGGTTCTCCTGTTGTCCTTGATTTCGCTCTCTCCAATTACGATCGCTTTGCCGTTCGTCATTCCTCCTGTCTCAGACTGCTTGTCTAGATTGACCCTGTACCCTGACGGTCTGGTTTCCGTGTCTCTGGTTTCCATAACTTTGAATAGCGTAACCTTGATTTCCGTAACCCTGGTTTCCTAACTGACCAGTGCGATTATGCGATCTGTTGTCGTCTTCCCTTGCTGGCCCGTGGTATTTGTTATTTTGCGCCTGCTTCCTGTCCTTTGCGTCTTGTTTATCGAAGACTACTTCGAGTTCGCGCAGTAGACTCTGGAATGCATCTATGTCAGATCCACACTTCCCGACAAGTGTCTGTTGATACCTAACTGGCAATTTGGAAAAGCAAAATTTAATGATTTCTCCGTTGCTATATGGACTATCTAAAAACTGATTCTTCTTGAGTAAATCATCAAAAAATTTGGTTGCGCTCCTATGCCCGGACACTTCCAGTTCAGGACAAAATATTATTTCCTCTTTAATCCTATCTTGCGTTTCCTTTGGCCAGTGGGTCCGCAGGAATGCACCAACAAATTCCTGATAAGTCCGACACGTCGCTGCCACGCCCCGCATCTTTTCCGCGGCTTGGCCTTCGATGTGTCCACACATGAATTCTAATTTGGCCTGGGTTGGCTATGACGACGGTAATGAATTTGTAAATTGCATCACCCAGCTCTTCGGATGCATCGACCCCCCATTATCTTTGAATTTCTGGAGTTTTAGTATCGCCAGGAAGTGATTCTGATCAAAATTCTGTCCGATCCTCGCACTGGTGTTGTCACTCGTTTCTGATACTTGCAAGTCTGCTGAGTGTCCTGATCTATCTTGCTGATAACTGTGATGTGCTACCTCCGTATCACAGTGGAAGTGGCATTCAGCATTCACTCTTCTAAGTGGGCTGCAATTATTGGAGCTATTACTCGCTGTTTCTGCGTGTGCATTGTTCGTTCCACACGCTGTCACTGGGCTAGAGCACGGCGGGCTTTTCCTCGGAGACACAATCCTGTGTACTCGATCATTGGTATCCGAACGCGCACTGCTCGTGTGCCCGTTTCGCTCTAGTTTTGCTATCCGACTCTCTACTTCTTTCATTCGTTTCGTGATGTTCGTAACCGCAATATTACCTTGAGTCTTTAAGGCCGCTAGGGATTTGGAGTGGGCTTGTGTCGCACGTCGCAAGCACCTTACGAGTTGAGAAGTTACTCTTGCGATTTTCATTGCCCCTGTTGCTGCAGTTTTGGCTAGGCCTGCTACTTTTTGTGCTACAATTGACATTTGTTTTGCTTCTCCACATTCTTTCTTTATTGTTAATAATTCCCCACGAATTTCCCCTATATGCGAAATTATTGCCTCCGTGTCCTTCTTACGCTGTTCGTCAGCTTCTTCTTTCTCCTCGTTACGTTGTTTCTCAGCTTCTTCCTTCTCCTTCTTACGTTGTTTCTCATCTTCTTCCTTCTCCTTCTTACGTTGTTTCTCATATTCTTCCTTCTCTTTCTTACGTTGTTTCTCATCTTCTTCCTTCTCCTTCTTACGTTGTTCATCAGCTTCTTCTTTCATTGATCGTAGGAAGCTCAGTATTGGGTTTACGTCATCATTTTGATCCTCTTCAAACATGAGCGATGTAACTCTGGACACCTGGGCGCTAGAGCTCTGACGTGACCGAGGTGGCCTCTGTCTGCACTCGTTCGTTTGACTATAAGCTTTAGCTACCGTCTCGACCTGTGTGCCTGTCTCTGTTCCATCCTCCAATTCACTATCATAATCACGGTCGCGACGTTGCTCTAAGATCGCGTCCAAATCACCGTCCTCATCAATGAACCTGTCGTCCTGTCCCGCTAAAAATGTGCCCATCTCACCTCCGAACCTATCCCCGTCAGTAACGTGCCCCTTATCCATTATAGTATCCACTTTTGTTTTAGCTTCGCTCACTAATAGTCATACCTTACGTCTCGTAATCATTCATGAGAAACAAAATTTATCTAAAATACACATTAAAAATAATATACTCCCTGAATTTTTACACATAGACATAAAATTTCAACAACGCCGTTCCAACGCTGTAACTACAAGCACGATTTGTTGTGGTACAGAAACTGCACACAAACCCGACAAGTGTGATGAGGTACGGATACCACATCAAAGACAAACAAAAAAAACAATGAACAAACAACAAAATATATACACTGAAAACAAAAACTGTACTCATGCGCCGCTAATAAAAACTAATCGCGGAACTACAAGAAAAAGAACTTGGGTACTAATCATAAAAATAGTAGTGAAAAAAAATTTGAATTTTCCTACTAACGATACTGTTTGTTAATCAGTGATTCACAGGAAAGATCCGAGGCTAAGGGTCGCCATTTTATGCGAGGTGCCGGGGCAAGCAGTGTATTTAACACTAAATTCTTCTTGAATCTACTGTACGTATGTAAATTATGCTCTAAGCCCCCCTATTCTAACTCCGACTTTTGCTGTTGCACATGGATTAAAAAATATACGCGAACTGACTGTAATCAACCCTGCAAGTGGAGTAGAAAAGAATTTGGCACCTGCAATAATTTAATTTGATAAATAAGTTAAATAAAGGAAGGTTTCATTAATGTAGTGAGAAATGATGGGTTGCTCTACCGATTAACAGAATGAAAGTTCTGTCCAAAATAACAATATGATTTATTAAGACTGAACACAAAATAATAAAAACACATGAAACATTTATAACACATCAAATAGGCTCAAATTGGATACTCAAACAAACGCTGTGAAGGTGAAGTTGTCCCTAAACTAGACTGTGAGGATTATGACGAAGTGGTATGTGGAGCCAATTCCTTGCCACTCAAATCTTAAGAGAGACACACAGCTAACCCAATATTAATTGCTGCTACTCAAGACAGAACAAAGTTAGAAAAAGACGAACAGCCGCGCTCTGCTGAGCTCTGATTATCGCCTAGGAAAATCCCTATCTGCCGGTGCTGCGGACATACATTACCAAACTGTCTTCTTAACTGCCAGAACACGATCTGGCGTACCGGAGGCGATGGCTGGTTGCTTCAACGTCCTCGACCGAAAAGCGAGAGCCGACTACTCTAGAGTACCTGTACATGCCGAACACCGAACATTCCCGCCCCCACGACAGTGGCCATGGTTAAACGTTCCAATCAGCAACTCCAAAACCGGCGGAAAATTCCACTCCATTGCTGGAGCACTACCATTCCACCAATGGAGATTCTTATCGTCAATTACTGCACTGATTTTGCTATGCCCTGAGCAAGCCAATCACAGTTACTATTTTGCAGAAAGCGGGGGAATTTTACCGCCACAACTGCCTGGGTACACAAGTCATTCCCACGACTCGCTGGTAGCCCGCCAGAAAGTGTTTTGGCTAAGTTTCTGCGAAGTAACGGAACCTCTAGCCCAGCCGCTACTTCAGACCCCTCCGGGCGTGTCTTTTGACAATGTCGGCGTCTGCAAAGCATTCACTGGACTTCCTCACACCCGTCGGCTTAACCCTTTCCAGATCTGCAGAGCCCGCCTGTCACCGGACCACCCGGGTGACGAGAGACGCTGCGTGGGAAGTCCGCGTGTGAAGGAATAGCAACTTTTCACTGCATGCAGTTAGAGAGGAAAATCGTAAGATAGAAACATGAGAGGGGGCTCATGCCACCTCTCAAGGTCCATGGTTCATGACCAGGGAAAAATAATCTGGGCATATGCAGGATTATTTCTTAATGTAATGCTGAATTTCAGTATTATTGTTTTAATACATCTACGATAAACCGAGATCACGGATTCCAATATTTCAAAAACTTTCTGATAGTAGAATACAGTTTAACCTTGGATAAATTACAGGTGAATTATACCAAGATTTGGCAGCAAAATAAAATTCTGGTGAAAAACAAACTTTAAAGTCAGGCATCAGGAATATGGATTGTAAGATGTATGCCACTAATTACACAGTTCCAAGTGCCGGATGATTTTGAAAATATTATGGTATAGCTGCCTACAAATATTTTATATTAGTTATTAACCAAAAGCATTGTTCAACCCGTCCTAAACTTCTATATAAGTAAGAAACATATTAATGTTGCTAATGTTCAAGTAGTTTTAATAGCACACAACGTGAAACATCACAGAAGATTGAATACGACATGTGTTTAAATTTGTCAGTTTCTAAGCACTTGACTGTTGATAACAAAGCAATTGATTTGTAGCAGGGACGAACTTTCTCAGACTTGTGGAAGATCTGATGATTCAGCAGTAATCGTCCGTCCAAAGCGCAATCAAAGTACTGAGTTGATTATTAATGCTGGCTCATGAAGCACGAGTACCACACAGTAGTTCCGTGTCCAAACTACGACTAAACCAGTTCCACAAGTACTAACATAAACACGTATATTCTCAGCCACCACTTCACTGTAGATTTGGATTCCTCAGATTTCTGCAGAAGGAGGAGATATGAAACTTTCTTCTTTTGTCAAAATCAAAATACATCTGCTTCACAACTAAAGAAACAAACTTAATTTCGTGCATCGTAATCGAGTTTTTTGAAAGCCTTCAACAGTGTCACTCAAAATGTAAACAATGGAATAAGCAGTGTACTTACTCGCAGAACACATATTTGGCAATCAGAAACCGGTGGAGAAATGCACCGATATTCTTCCCAAATCTAGTTATTGCTTGTGATATAGTAATTAGATAAAGCACAGTCAACATAATGGACTATAGATTACGCAAGTAGACAGCATCAGATTCCTGAAACAAGAGTCGTACTGAAACATAATGAAGATATAGCTAGTTACACAAGTAATGAGATAACCATTGTTCAGTGTAAGCGAACCATGCACCGTAGTTTTCACTTTAGACATCCTTGGGCTCCAGAAATAGGAGCTCAACTGGAGCGATGTTCTTCCCAACTCAAGGCATTACTTGTTATACAAGTGATGAGGTATACCGCAATCAGTGTAATAAACTGTGGATTACGCGAGCATACAGCCTCAGACACCTGAAACAGAAGCTTTACTGTAACAATACTCAGTCAAAGTTAAGATATTACTTGCTAAGCCAGTAATGAGACGAACTGTATATTGTAAGCGTACCACACACTGTAGACATCCCTGGGCACTTCAGTTATGAAGAATTCTGTCCAAAGCAAGATATTACTTATTATACGAGTAATGAGATAAACACTATATTATGTAGCACTTTCTTTCACATCCATTCGTGTGAGCAGACACACCAGACTCCTGAAGCAGGAGTAGCACTGCAGACATTTACTGTGCAAATGAAGATATTAATTACTATGCAAGTAATGAAGTAAATACTATGTGCCATGAGGCCACCATGCACTGTAGGTTGAGCGAGTAAATAAATCAGAATCCTGAAGGTGGAGGAGTACAACAGATATTTTCTGTCCCAATGAAGATATTACGTGTTAGACAAGTAATGAGATAAACACTGTAAATTTAATTTTGAGGGCAGACAACTCGGACTACGGAAACTGGAGGAGTACTGCAGCCATATTCTGTCAAAATGGGCATCTTAATTGCTAATCAACTACTGAGATTAGCACTGTATACTGTAAGATGGCAGTGGACTATAGATTTTGGGTGCTGAGTTTCTCAAACTCCTATAACAGGAGGAGTCCTCCAGCCAATGTCTGTCAAAAGTACGATAACACCAGACGCACACACTCGTACACTTTATCAGATCGGCGGTGGGCTGTGGCGTACCAGCTGCAAATCCCCAATAGCGGAGTACAGATCGGAAGAAGCCCACAGACTAGCAGAGAAACGGCACACAGGTAGAGATCAGAAATGCGCCACCGCGACTTCGTTGAAGGCCGGCCGGCATCCAGCCGCTGCTCCAGATCTCTGTCCACCGTTTTCCCGAGCTGCAGCTCTGACCCTCTGTCCAGCTGAAGACCAGATGTGACCTGATGCTGTGGTTTCTGCTCCTGCTGCTGCTGCTGCTGCTGGCCAGGTTCTTCTGCCGTCTGCTGCTGCAGTTCTGTCTGCAGAGGCTCCTGTAGCTCGTCCTCCAGCTGTTTGTTTCTCCCCATTCTCGTCCTTTTCTAACTTGGTTGGGAGTTTCTGACACAGCTCTCGTATTTTGTCCACTACCGTAGTGTAATCATCTTGGCCCGGCCGCTGCCCCAGTTGAAAGGTCGACATTTTTGCGCGGAAGCTCAGACTGCTCTTTCTCCAGCTGTTTATCCTGTGGGTCGCTCGTGTTTCCCATCCGCTGATCCACCTTATGTTCCAGCTGTGGACACATTCTGGAACAGTCCGCTCCACAATAGCGTATCAGTGTCTCTGTAGCTGTGTCCAGTTTCTCCAGCAGTGTTTCTATACACTTGCACTGGCTGTTCGCAGCCTCCAGCTGCAGCTGCTGGAGTCTCATCGTGAGAAAATCTTTCCGTTATTACTTTTAAACATATCGTAATCGAATATACAGCATAAAATACATTGGAGTCACGAGCGTACTTTTATGGAATTACTGAAGTTTCCTTCTTTCTGCAGTACACTAAATGACAATTGAACGGAAGGAGAATTGAATGAAAATTTTATTAGTGTTAGCATACAGGGAGGTAGCAGCCGTGACCTGTTCAGGAAAACGTCGATACCAACGACATTAATTACCGAAATGAAATATTGACACAAGCGGACGAAAATGGTAACAGAAAACGTAATACAAATTGTAAATGATCGCTATCCTGAATCGTGCCATGTGTATTTGATAGTCAGCGTGCGATTAAAAGTTAACGAAAATCCTGAATGTTACTGCATTCGGAATATAGTTAGAATGTTCCAGGGCATTTATTATTATTGTTGTTGAAGTAGAAACAATTTTAACTTTGTCTCGCGGATAGAAGCGTGGTCAACGACCCGTATTAAGAGTGTCTTTTGAACTGCAGCAATTCTCATGGTTAATTCCAGTGCTCCGACAGGTGTTCATTATGTCATCTATACTTTTTTTATTTTTTAATATGCACCGTTCACCCTCTTTCACATATCCACGAAGTGCACTCTCTACAATATTTTGTAACGATTGTAATCGTCCATAGTGATGTACATCACTGCTTCGCGTTTTAATCCTTCTAAGGTACGCTGGAGCTAATCCATTTCAAGATATTCAGTAGACCATTCCACGAGATGCTTCAGCTGACTTCAGGTTCTGGTGCAACTGACTTTGATTTGTGTCTTCAAGACCATTATTCTAAAAACATCAGGTTCTGAACATACTGCTAGGAAACCAATTAAATTAAATGTATGTCTTTTAATATCTTTCCACTACCAAGAGAACATTCTTCGTGGGATACGTGTTGTACAACTAATGTCATGTAAATGTAATGAACGTATGAAAGAAGGGCTGCACGAATGGTCATAGGTGTGTTTGACTCACGAAAGCATACTTACAAGGTTCCACAACCAATGTTAAGAAAACCATCTAGAGACATTCTTTAGGGCCCCTACGTATCGTCCTGATAGGGGCCAAGAATGCAAGATTAGACTCTTCACAGCATACAGAAGGCATCTAGGTACTCTTATTGCGCTTCATATGCGATAGGAACGGAAATATATTCTACACGTGATGCAATGCTAAGTTCATACTGCCACGCACTTCACAATGGTCTGTAAAGTATGTACGTGGATGTAGAAATGTGTACGAAGAGAAGATGGAGCTCGAAAATAACCGGACGCGAAAACAGGTTCCTCACAGAAATGGGCGAGAAATCAGTTGAAAAAAAGTTTATCGTAAGGAACGAAGTGACGTTCGAATATTGCTTCTGAACCTATAAAACATATTTTGAATTCCTTTCCAGCTGTGTTTCTTCCTGCACAACAGTGCAGTACAAAATATAGGTTGATTCTTACACAGAAGATTGTTTCCCCACCTGACGAAACTTCCTTGGGGTGGTGGTACCCTACAACCGAAGCAAGGGTTCGAAACCGGTAACGGCGCTGTTTAAATAAATAAACAACATTGTAAAAAGTGACTGGTTGCTGTAATCGTCTGTGTAAGAGTCAGCTTCTATTTTGTACACAGCCATGGATTCAAAATGTCAATTTTTGACAAGATAGCAAGTCAAGTACAAATCTGTTAGTTTGCCATGCCTGCTTGCATTAAGTTGCAAATAAGACTGGCAAATGGAGAAACTCTTGTTACCATTGTTGTATGCTTGCTGAATGCCTTAAAGTCACAATTTCTAGGTTTTTATATGAAATGGTGGCTGCTATTTATAATACCCTGAAGGTACACAAAAAAATAAGGCCCTTATTTCTACAATTCTGCTTTGTTTCTGTTCTCAGTCACGGTTTTGGTGGGGTCACTGATACTATAAATATTAATGAGTATTCTTGTAGAACTTTCTTGAAACCAAACTTTGTACCATTGTGCAGAACTAATCATTAGACAGTGTCTGCACCAATAGGAACACGATTGTATTAGAATTAGATTTTCTTTTAGGTCAAGAGTAACGTTAGATCTACGGATGCATAAATGGATTTTCTATATCAATTTACTTCTAATATTTTCGTTCAGTGACTAAAGCAAACATTTCTTATCATTATTTTGACATCAAAATACCTTCAAAATGTTGGTATTTCTACAGTAATGCGAACTTCAGCAAGACGATGTCTTTTAACCTTTCAATACACTGCATTACTGAAAATAATACTGCATTGTTTTGATAGTATTCGGTGGATGAAGATAAATGTTGCAGTCTAAATTGAAACTCTTATCACATCATTTAAGGACATTTTGGGCAATTTACAAAGTGTTTATTTATACATGGTGTCCAAGGGGAAGTGATCAATATCCAGGGATATAGCAGGAATGATCACTCGAGGCAAAAGATGTAGTAAACATAGGCTCAAAAATACATATCTTGTGAGCTATGAGTACTTGTTCACTACAAGACACGTGTTTGACAGTAGAGAAGATAATGAAGTGCTTATAGCTCCTAGTTATGCATTTCAGAGTCCATCTTTACTCGACACTTTTTTCTTGATTTCGGTCGACACTACCACCTCGCAGAAAATGAAAAACAAAGAGCTTGCAGTAGAAAAGATCCGTTCCACAGTATCGAAGATTATGATGTGCATATATTTCTTATGTTATGCATTTTAGAGACCTTGTTTACTAGATTTTTTTGCTTTGAATGATCGTTCCTATCACGCACCTGAATGCTGACTACTGCGTCTGGAACTCCCTGCTTCAGATGTATTTAGTCCTTTGTTATTGGATCACTATCGGTTTCGTGGAACTAAAAGCCACATCTTCGGGTGAACATCTGTATAACAATAAATCCAAAACATATAACGACCCTGGGATACACACTGGTATGCTAGTTGAAGATAAAGCTCAGTTTTGGTTTAGGACACCAACTTTTCACGTACAAATACGAAAGATTCAAGTCAAGTGCTGCCGAGGATGCATTATCCATATAGCGGCTGTTACTGAAGCTCTTTGGTGGTGGTGGTGGGGAAAGACGTGCGAGGCTACAATGTGAAACCGTTTTTCACTCTTACTACTCATGCCTGCGACAGGACTATGAGTAAGTGACATAGCCTAAGTCGGCTGTGCCCGGGTGTTTTCACAGACCAGGTGACTGGGCAATTCGGTGCTGACGCATGCATGTGTAAGTTTGTGTTGCCTGAGGGAACATATTTAAGTAAAAGGCTCTCCTTACGCAAAGTTTTTTTTTATTTAGATATATTTTCATACACTCCTGGAAATTGAAATAAGAACACCGTGAATTCATTGTCCCAGGAAGGGGAAACTTTATTGACACATTCCTGGGGTCAGATACATCACATGATCACACTGACAGAACCACAGGCACATAGACACAGGCAACAGAGCATGCACAATGTCGGCACTAGTACAGTGTATATCCACCTTTCGCAGCAATGCAGGCTGCTATTCTCCCATGGAGACGATCGTAGAGATGCTGGATGTAGTCCTGTGGAACGGCTTCCCATGCTATTTCCACCTGGCGCCTCAGTTGGACCAGCGTTCGTGCTGGACGTGCAGACCGCGTGAGACGACGCTTCATCCAGTTCCAAACATGCTCAATGGGGGACAGATCCGGAGATCTTGCTGGCCAGGGTAGTTGACTTACACCTTCTAGAGCACGTTGGGTGGCACGGGATACATGCGGACGTGCATTGTCCTGTTGGAACAGCAAGTTCCCTTGCCGGTCTAGGAATGGTAGAACGATGGGTTCGATGACGGTTTGGATGTACCGTGCACTATTCAGTGTCCCCTCGACGATCACCAGTGGTGTACGGCCAGTGTAGGAGATCGCTCCCCACACCATGATGCCGGGTGTTGGCCCTGTGTGCCTCGGTCGTATGCAGTCCTGATTGTGGCGCTCACCTGCACGGCGCCAAACACGCATACGACCATCATTGGCACCAAGGCAGAAGCGACTCTCATCGCTGAAGACGACACGTCTCCACTCGTCCCTCCATTCACGCCTGTCGCGACACCACTGGAGGCGGGCTGCACGATGCTGGGGCGTGAGCGGAAGACGGCCTAACGGTGTGCGGGACCGTAGCCCAGCTTCATGGAGACGGTTGCGAATGGTCCTCACCGATACCCCAGGAGCAACAGTGTCCCTAATTTGCTGGGAAGTGGCGGTGCGGTCCCCTACGGCACTGCGTAGGATCCTACGGTCTTGGCGTGCATCCGTGCGTCGCTGCGGTCCGGTCCCAGGTCGACGGGCACGTGCACCTTCCGCCGACCACTGGCGACAACATCGATGTACTGTGGAGACCTCACGCCCCACGTGTTGAGCAATTCGGCGGTACGTCCACCCGGCCTCCCGCATGCCCACTATACGCCCTCGCTCAAAGTCCGTCAACTGCGCATACGGTTCACGTCCACGCTGCTGTCGCGGCATGCTACCAGTGTTAAAGACTGCGATGGAGCTCCGTATGCCACGGCAAACTGGCTGACACTGACGGCGGCGGTGCACAAATGCTGCGCAGCTAGCGCCATTCGACGGCCAACTCCGCGGTTCCTGGTGTGTCCGCTGTGCCGTGCGTGTGATCATTGCTTGTACAGCCCTCTCGCAGTGTCCGGAGGAAGTATGGTGGGTCTGACACACCGGTGTCAATGTGTTCTTTTTTCCATTTCCAGGAGTGTATTTTTGCAATAATATCACACTTTAGATTCACCTGTTGTGTGTAAAGATCTTGTTGCACTCCATGCAAATATCTCAGATTCATACGTCTCGCCAACTCTTGGCTCGCATAGTAAGCCTTGAGTCATGGCTGCGTGTCGGGGGTTAGACTAAAGTGCTCGCACTGTTCGGCAAAATGTAGACAGCGGCTCGTCCATGAGATCCAGAGCGCCATAGATACGGTACATATTGAAGTCCGACAGGCGTTCCATACAGTTCCAAACTGTCACCTAGTGAACAAAATACGAAATTACGAAATACAGGACCATCTTTGTGAATGGATTCAGGACTTCCTAACAGAGAGGACTGAAAAGAAGTCCGTGCGAAAGTGCTTGTTCAAGTAATTGTAATTTGAACAATTTTTTCTTTTATTTCTGGGACTTACAAGTATAGGACCTACACTGTCGACAAATCCGCCAATCATCTTACAGAATTCAGATGCAAACTCAAAAACATTCCAGATGCCAGTACCTATAAATTTCAACAACAGTCCTCGCCTGAAGCACTGGACGCTACATACAGTCTATATTTACAAAGGAACCGTTATTTATACAAGTTTTAGCTTAAGCAATTAACACACATAAAATTATTTTCACAGTGAGAGTAAGTACGACTGTATCAAAAAAGTTGTTCGGTTGTAGCATGGCCAAAGAAGAGGCGAATAATACAAATAAATAAATTGAGAAGCGGACGCGAAACTCATTTGTTGACTGACATGCAGGAGTGCACTAAATGTCTGCAAGCAAACCATTGGGCCACTTGTGGACATGCATCGAAATCTGATAATGATGCAGTGCGTTACTTTCGTAGCTTGGCTGCGATGTCGGACATAGGAACGGTCGAGCTGCTTAGACATGGCGAAGTCTAGTAAGCCCCTTTTCTCGATCAAGAGTCAAATAGATATTCATTCACTGTTGTCCGATAACCTACCTGCCTTCCCAAATGATGATAGCATCTATGGCTTCTACCATGAGACCTTTTAACTGTATTTGAAGTAGAGGAATCGGAAGGAAAGGGAAATGGTGCGTGGGAAACAAATGACTTCCAGTCGCACAGGGCGTCGTGGACATATCCGACAGGACAGACATTATATATATAATCAAAGTTAAACTTTCAAAACGCTGTAAAAATAACACCACTGGTCAGAATGTCGTCAAACTGCATCGGAATATTATCGGAGAAGGGGGAAAACGTACGGCAGAAGAAAAAAAATTGTGTGAAAATTAACCAATATACGGCGCTGTATGTGTCAGAATACGTAAATGAAAATACCTGTGATGCGCACGACCCATTGAAGTTGGTATAAACAAACTGAGTACACGGCTTTTCCTCCTTTCGCGTCTGCGACGTTCGCCATGACTGTCTGAATGCAGGATCGCGCTCTGCTTGTAAAGCTATATTACAAGGATGATGATTGTGTACACGTCGCTCTGAAGATGTTCTGGACACTGAAGGGTTTGAAAGAAGCCGTTGGTCCGATGACTGTCGTGGGTCTGGAGAAAATGATTCGGAAATTCGAAAAGACAGGTTCTTTTGGTGTGCAACCTGGTAGAGGGAGGAAACGAATTGATTCGACGTCAGTGGAAGCAATGGCCACAGAAATGCCAAAGGAGACGAGTGGTGGTGTGCAAACGTGTAGTGCAAGGAGAATTGCCCGAACATTGGGCATACCCGTGAGCACGGTGCGTAAAATCCTACGAAACATCCTTCTTTGCTATCCATTGAAAATTACCCAAATGCACGAGTTGCTTCCTGTTGACCTGCCAGCAAGAGAGCTTTGGCTTTAGAATTTCTTGCTCATATGGTTGTGGAAAATGCTTAGCTGTGGCAGATTTTGAGGAGAGACGAAGCCCACTTCCATCTGACAGGATTGTCGAATATGGGCAACGAAATTGTCGAATACGGGCAACGTAAAATCCACAGGCAAATCAACCAGTACCACTTCATCACGAAAATGTCACTGTGTGGCGCGGGTTTACGGCATCATTTATCATTGGGCCATATTTTTTCGAAGAGACAGGTGCTTCCGGTCCTGTTACCTGTACTGTCACTGGTTAGCGCTATTAGTGTCTTTTGGGCAACCACATCATTCCGGCTCTCCAACAGAGTGGTGGTATCGATGGGATCATTTTTATGCAAGATGGCGCACCTCTGCACATTACAAATCCAGCTAAGCAGCTACTGAAGCTCCGTTTCGGAAATTCTAGAAATATCAGCCGCCATTTTCCTAGAGCCTGGCCGTCCTGATCACCTGATCTTAATCTGTGTGACTTCTGACTGTGGGGCTGTCTGAAAGATGTTGTGTTCAGTGTTCCGATTGAAAACTTAGCTGCATTGAAGGCACGCATTGCACAGCACATTCTGAACGTGACCCCAGAAACACTTTCACCAGTTGTGGAATATGCTGTTCCTCGATTTCAAATTGTTGCAGAAAGCGGTCGACAGTATATTGAACATGTTTTGTGCCAGTCTCCGATGTGATATGACCGTGCCGTGGTGGATGGCTTACGTAAATAACAGTATCACACCTGTACACCCATGCAAACTGAGTAGTTCAGTACACCTTAGGCATTGTTGTATGATTCATTTGTCACTTGTAGTCAACCACTATTAAATTGTGATGCTTACAGCGCCATCTATAGCTACATTTTGTAACTATTAATTTTTCTTTTGCCATACGTTTTCCCTCTTCCCTGATAATATTTTATATACCCCTGTATTTAAATAACTATTACTACAATTGCCAGTCGTGTGCCTCAGTTTAGTTTGTAATATGTTGCTAGTGGAGAACGCAGTGGTGACTTGCTTGTTTTTAAGTAACCTTTATTCTGTGCGAGGCAGTTCCCATATAAGTCATTATTGTGAATTTTCTATTAGAAGCTACACAAGTGCTGCCAGATTGTTGTAATTTGTGAAATAAAGTGTCCACTACATTAGTGTTAAAATGATTGGCTGTGGCAATTTACTTTAAAATATCTAACTTTCTCTCCAGAATCAGTGGGTTCAAGGGGCAATTTCAAAACTCTGTCAACCATAGATTGATAGTGGGCGACAGGGGGACACATTTATGATCATATCAGATGCAGAAGGATTTCTGTAAGTTGTGAAACAATGTTGACCTCTGAAATTTCAGATTGTCAAATCGAGAAAATTTATGCTTCTATTATTCTCATACTTCTGTTGTTCACATTACAGTTAATACCATGATATCCTAAGCCAATATCCAGTATGGGATTACCTCAAGATTTTAAATGAAATGGTGTGCTAAACACATATACAATAAAAACCTTTTTATGCTGCAATGAAGTTGTCAGTGTGGCGATAGATGAATGTGATTTTAAATATAAAAGATGAGGTTTATAACTGGAGAATTTCCAGGAGCGCCTACTGGAATAAATTCTGCATTTACGTATGTTAATAGACCGTTCTGTTTTTTCAAGGCTAATATTTTCTGTGAGTACAATGAATTTGCAAAAAAAGATTGTTAAAGCTGGTACAGCTACTTTATCATTGTCTTGTACTGATGCAATAAGCCATCAGCATTAATTCCTGAAGTAATAAATATATTAAAAGAAACATTGCAAAATCTAGAAAATATTACTTTTCCCTGACAATTTTTTTCTATATGATTGGCAACCATCCACTTTACACAGTGTAAATATTGTGAAACTGGAAAGTTAGCTGATAATTTTACTTTACAAAAATGTACAACACATTGTTATAGGACAATGTGTAGACAATGTATAAATGAATAGCACACAAAGAGTATACAATAGTAAACAAATTCTTGGTGTGTGTGTGTGTGTGTGTGTGTGTGTGTGTGTGTGTGTGTGTGTGTGTGTGTGTGTAAAAATCTTTCAAATTATAAAAATCACTTGCAAAAATTCCAAGTGAAAAACATTTGAAGATATTGTTGTAGATGAAAAATGAACAGCAGACTGAGGCAGATAACACAGAATAAATGTGTTGTTTGCAACAGTTAAAAAATATAGAATGATTCTACTCAAATTCCTTGAGTAAAAACCAGTATATAAGTAAATGTAAGAAATGTAGTCAATAATATATCAAAAATAAGAAACTGTGCTGAGCTTCTTCAAAAATTCCTTAATAAATTTTTTTTATTAAATAAGAGACTAAAATGGAGTAATTCACTACTGCCCAACTTCACAATTATTGTAGAAAAAATAATACAACGAACCACAACAGACTAAGAAAATATGAATTAATTACTTTAATTATATCACATAATTTAACTATTCCTACAAAGACTCTCTTCAATTAGAGGCTACAGTAAAGTAAAGAAATCAGAATTAATTAATTCAATTATTTTACAAGATTTTCTCTTTCATAAAAAATTATCCCAAAAGACTAAAACAGGACAAAGACATATACCTAATATAAATTGTCTTTGCAGAGTTGATGATAATGTTTTTGAAAAAGCTCAGTGATGAACAACAAGGACAAGGAAAATTGGCGAGACAAAATCAAATTTATCCATAGAGTTCTAAACTATTTGAGCAAGAAAAAAGAGGACAAACTGCCAAAAACCAATTTATTCGAGATTAAATAAGTAACAATTAATTTTAATGAAATATTTAAAACTTGGTCTGTTGACTATAAAATTGTCTTCAAGGATATTAATATTGCTGAGCTCGACACTGTTAGTGACAAAACAGATTATGTTATAAAAGCACTTTATTTTATGTTGAATTGGCTAAAAAGAGAACTAATTTTAGAAAAGGATGTAAGCTGAATATAACAATTGCACATTCAAAAGGTTGTATCCAGCTTCTACAGGACATAAAGCGTCAAATAATACAAAATAATCTGTTCAAGTTTTGTGAAACTGAATCATAGATATATTGACATATGATGAATCTATTCTGTATTTAATATTCAATTGTTAGCAATCCCAAGCGACAGCAAAAGTTATAAAATAATAAATTTGCCTGATGATAAAAGGATTAAAGATGCATTCCTAGAATTAATAATACCTAGGTTGTCAAAAAAAAATTGTTTCAAATGGCTCTAAGCACTATGGGACTTAACACCTGAGGTCATCAGTCCCCTAACCTTAGAACTACTTATACCTAACTAACCTAAGGACATTATACATATCCATACCTGAGGCAAGATTCGAACCTGCGACCATAGCAGTGGCTGGGCATGTGTTGTCCTAGAGCAAAAATAGTTGTATTAACCTTTCACACAAACAATATCTCAAGTGGAGAACTAACTACAGATGAAATTAAGAAAATTCTATGGCTTGGTTCTAAAAGGGCCAATGTCAAGAATCTTAGTTTTAATTTATAAGTTTCTGAATATTTTCTGTCACAATCTGACAGCTATTAACAGTATATTTGGGGCTATTTGTTACTATCATTATAGTAAATCATCTTAACTAAAGCTTATTTTTCAATAATAAATTTCTAGAATTCTCAACTTCAAAAGTAAAGGATTTAAGAAGACATTGGCCCTTTTTTAAATCATGAGCTCTCTTAAATGATTTGACATAGGCCCTTCAGAACTCAGGGTCAGGTACAGTGAATAACCAGAAACAGGTAATTATGTCCTTGTACTCATTAATTAAATCACTTTATTCATTCCTCTAGAATTTAATAACTGATAGCAACTGTTACATGTTCTAAAAATCACATTTTATCACTGTAAATCACGAAAACACTGTTTGGTCTCGTAATCATGGGGGAAACTTTATTCACAATTCTTAACATCATACAAATAATTTGCATACACTATGGTTGATAGTGTAAAAGGGGAGAGAAAAACATATTACTCATTTCCATCATCACCATCCACATCCTCCCCTTCGTAAGATATCTGTTCATCTCTCTCATCTGACTGTGTATTGGCTCTCAGATGATTGATGAACTACGTGTAGAATGGGCAACTGCTTACACTGATGCATGGAAGGAGATCCCTTAAGTCCTTTAATTTCTTTTCTGAAATGGGTGCAAGTTTTGGCGTAGAAAAATATTGAGTTTTCTTTCTGTTCAGATCTATCATCTGGAATGGTTCTTCTTAGGAGTAACTGTGTTTGTAGGAGACAATTCCTGTCATACCTGAGTCATACTTCATCCATTTTATCTTGTTACAAACAGTAGGATTCCTGTCTGTGTTAATTTTCTTGTGCAGATAATGACTTCTCATCAGGTCTTTAAAGTTGTACAAGTCCTTTGGTTCCAGCTCTATTGCAGTTATAGGTGGCTTTTGGGGAACCATGCATATTAATTTGGCCCAGGCTCTTGGCTGTTCTGCTTCAACAGGTGTTATTTTCTTTGTCTTCTCAATGGCTGTGTGAATTGAGTCAGCTTCCAGGTGAGTATGTCCAACTTCAAGAAACTTATGGTTCATTTCCAAACGTCTCCCCTGAATCATGAATTCTTCCACTACTCTCAGAAACATGATGGCAATAAAAATATTTCTCTTTTGACCGGTATACAAATCGGTGTACAGTTGTACCTCAACAATTTCGTTGGTCAGTTTCGTCAAATAATCATATAGACAAGAAGCTATTTCTTGGCCACCTCTTCCTGCCACTGTTTCATTCCAAATGTAACATACTGGAGAACATTCTTTATCTCTCTTTACATAGATGTTCAAGTTGAAGGTCCAAAGTTGTCTTTTGTAAAATGCCACACCACAGCGTAGAAAAGGAGTGGGTAGACATTTCTACAAATGAAAGGCCAGGGTTACTACATTGGAATTCTCCTCACCTTTCTTTTATCACTGTCTTTCTGATCGTAAGCACCCTGGGCTAAATCCAAATATTGATGTCGTTCCACTTCAACATTACAATGTTCAGCATCATCAATACAATTCTTGAGCATCATGACGTACTGGTCACATTTTGCACAAGTGTCAGTCTTCCCTTTGTGGAAGCTAAGATTGAAACAGGTCACAAAAACTATTTGATAACACGCATCACTTCTTGGCTTCATACCTTTGGTTTGGCAAAATTCTTGATAGAGCCGATACATTGCTGAAACACTCAAGTCTGGAGATAAATATTTTTTAGAAGAATGAGACCGAGAATACTCGCTTTAGTAGGAAGGAAACGTGTTAATCTGTTCCTTTGTTAAATCAATGTTGTCAGATGGGACTTTCAGATGATTAGAATGTCTACCATGTCCATCTTCAGAATACACTCCTCCATCAGAGCCCCATCTCTTCTCCACAATTATTCTTACTTTTTTGTGTTAAGGAAAATGTACTAAAGAACATATTCTGACATAGTTCTATCTCAGTCTGCAAGGAAGGACTGGAAAGAAAGTACCTCTTGGAATATTTTCACTTACTTGCCGTTCCTTCATGTTTGTTCCTTAAACGCTCCACATGTTTCTTTTCCTCAGAAACATGATTAGCTATGAACTGATATTGAGCTTCTGGTGACAATTTGTAATATTCTATGAACATTTTCTCTCTCTTGTCGTCATTTACTTTTCCTCTGCAATTTTCCTGCACTTGCACGATGATTTCACAACTTTAGCAGGTATAACTTTTCCTTTCGATTTCACATATTCCTTTCCTACAGTTTTCAATTCTTTTCTCCAATTTTTCTCCCATAATCTTTCGTTTAGCTCTGTTTTTCTGGATGAATCCTGTGGATCACATTCCTTCCTCCCCCTTCCACTGAACTTTGTTATTTCATTGCCAAGGTGCTGTTGAATTAGATCAATTCCTTCAATCCTTGAAGATTTCTTAACTGTCTTTCGTACATCTACCGTAATTACTCGAATCTAAGCCGCACTCGAATCTAAGCCGCACCTGAAAAATGAGACTCGAAATCAAGGAAAAAAAATTTTCCCGAATCTAAGCCGCACCTGAAATTTGAGACTCGAAATTCAAGGGGGAGAAAAGTTTTAGGCCGCACCTCCAAATCGAAACAATGTTGGTTCATTGTAATATGAGATACAATTTAGGTCGAATGAATGACGATACAGCTACAGTAGTTTGGTTCGAGTCGTAAGCTTAGCAGTTAAGCTTTACCAGGTAGCCACTGCTATGCGTCAGGCGCTCCGTCCGTATTTATACTGGTACCCTTCCCTTTTCACGTGCTTCGTGTGGTTTAAATTGATTGCTTATTTTGCTTTGATCTGATAAGTGCCGTTTTCTTTGTTATAGGTGTTTACGTCACTCTAAGCTAAAAATGCCTTATTGTACTGTCAGGCAGTTTGTTGCATTCTGACGATGAGTGTTTACGACCAGTCGCCGCTCGCGGCTTGGCTTGCTCTTGTGCGCGCTACCGCCGCTTACAGTAAAAAAAGGAGAGGAATTCTCTCATTAGCGAAACAATGGCAAGAGACTGCTACTTGTTGTTACTTACACTACTGCTTTCTTTGATAAAGAACAAAAAGAACCAAATAATAGACTGCGTATGATAGAAAATGCTGTGAACGAGAATTTAGCCAAAATTATTCTCCGTTTGAAAATCTTTGCGGACGCCTCTTTAGTACATTACATTCTGCACAGAAATTAGTCATCTTAGATTCAAAAATCTAGTCAGTTGCCGTGATTCATTTCTGACTGTATCACTATTCCGCATGAGAATAATATGAATACAAATATGACATGATATGATATGTATATTCTTTCGCGTTTGCTGTTGTCTCACTCTAGTTTCGCTGTGTATTAGGGAGACAGGATTTAAATGAAATAGCAGCAAACACGAAAGAATACATGGCATAATGTTTACATTCGTATTAGTCTTATGGTGAAGAGAATACTGCATGTGATTCACGATTCATAAAAGTTCCCATTAGTAACCATCTCTTGTCACAGGTAGGAAAAAATTCAGAATGTAGAGTTGGCCGTATTGCCATACATCCCAAACAGTCTTGCCAGCCGGATTTTCGTAGTAGATTTTTAGTGATGACTTCAACTGCAGAGTGTGTTGTTGTCTTCAGTCCGTAGGCTGGTTTGATGCCGCTCTCCACGCTTTTCTATCCAGTGCAATGCAGAGTAGCAACACTTATAAAATAAGAATGAAAATAGAAACTAAACGCTGAAATTTAAAACAAAATTTTATTAGGTTTGTAATACATCTTATACGATATGTTTAAACTATGTCATGATTCTGAATCACTATCACTCGATTCTTTGTTGCTCATTTCTTCATACAGAGCATCGTCCTCCGTACCATCTAGTGCATTGGATATCGAACACTTTTTAAATGCTTGTTGCACAGTCTGATTTGGAACACACTTCCATGCATCATAAATCCACTGGCACACTTGCGACAAACTTGCGCGTTTTACACGTCCTGTTGGTGTCAGTTGTCTGTCGCTTTTCGAAAGCCAGTCTGTGTACATGCGTTTAATCTTGTCAATAAATGGTTTATTCAAACAGACGTCAAGTGGTTGCAGAATTGACGTCATCCCGCCAGGAATTGCTGCCAAGTCCGTTTTGCTTTCCTCTAATTTTCGTTTAACTGCAGGTGTTGTATGGCCAGCGTACGCATCTAATACCAACAGACTACGTAACCCAAGCATTGCGCCAGGACGACGATTCCACACACACCTAACCCATTCCAACACCATGTCCTCCGAAAACCACCCAGTTTCGTTTGCTCGTACAATTACAGTTTTTGGAAACACTTCCGATTTCGGTAAAGTCTTTCGCTTGAAAACTATGAATGGGGGTAATTTATGTCCATCTGCTGTGCAAGCAAGCATGACAGACATCCGCTGTTTTTCACCCCCTGATGTAGGAACACTTATGTTTTTCTTTCCTTTGGCGTCAACCGTATAATTTGACGGCATGTCAAAATATACGGGAGTTTGGTCAGCATTTCCTATCTGACCAAGAAGGTATTGCTTTTCTGTGAGCCGCCTAATTATGAAGCGCTGAAATTCCACAAGTTTTGTTCATAATTTTTCGGCAGCTTCTGAGCAACTGAAGTTCGCCTCCGAAGTGAAAAACCCCAGCGCTTCATAAACAGGCAGGAATTTCTGACGCTGTTCCTTAACAAATTCATTTAAAATCACTTCTAGTGCATGATATCGGCCACACTTTGGCCCACTAAATGCTTTCCTGCTACTTGAACATTCAAATAATTTGTCTCTCTGTAGTCGCCATCGCCTGACGTTGTTCTCATCAATCCCGTATCACAGACCTGCAGCACGATTAGAACTTCGTTCCGCAAAAGAAATAACTTCCCTCTTGAATTTGGCACAATAATGAAAGCGCTTCATTATGTTTCACTAACACCAAGAAGCACTTCACAAAATTCCACGAAACAATAGGTGCACTACGTGAAATCTTAATGAGCCCCAGCGTATCAACTCGTGCTACAATCCTAAAGTCTTGTGCATTGTTGGTATTTTTGTGTTAAGAAATTTATTTTCGTTGCTACGAGTATTTTGAAAGGCCGCTACATTCGAAGATGAACAATACGAAATTTCTATTTACTTCGTTGGATAATGTCTGTAAATGCAGTGGTCGAAACTTGGGGCGGAGACAAAAGCTCGTCTTCTACTTTTTTTTATTTACTTACTGACGCAGAGGTTTCGGCGCCAGTATTTATCTTTGTGCCTACAAAGCATGTCTGTGTAGCGCTACATATATTCGACGGCAGAACTTAGTTGTGGCGGCACCTACCAACATTTTTCAGAACTTCCGCTTACTTTGCACTCAATACTAAGCAGCAGGCGGTTTTTTGGATTACAAAAACCGGAAAAAAAGTGCGGCTTAGATTCGAGTAAATACGGTATATTCCCTCCTTCATTGCTTTCATCACTACTTTCGACACCACTTGGAACATATTCAAATCTTCAAATACATCTTCATCAAAACTTGAAATCACATCTGCCAATAAAGATGAACATGCATTTCCTTCTGCACTGGTACTGGGATGACATTAAAGAAAATAAAAATGAATTAAATTTAAAAGGCAGTTGATAATATTTTAGATTGGCATTAAGTAGGGATACCAGTCGATATATGGGCTTGTGTTGGAAAAATTAGGGATAAATGCTCCTGATACCAGTTTGTTTTAGTAAACTTATCTTCAAGGCAAAGTGTTGACTTTAGCAGTGATATTTCAGGTGCAGTTTGTTCTTCAGTGTCTTCCTTATCGCCTCTGTGAAACATGTTTGTGCCCACCAAGACTGTGTAGCCTCCTCACTAACAATGCGCCGAATGGTAAGGGGAATTGTGTATTCCTGCCAGATTTAAGTTCAATGTCACAGCACTGTTTCAGTTGTTGAAACCATCTGTCAGCAAAAAAAGGCCAGTCATGATTGGCCCTTTTATGTCAATTGGAAACTTGATAAAACACTTGGCAGCTTACAACTTAAAACCCCAGTATCTCTCATCCTATGTGGCTTAGACATTGGCTGTATCAACATTATGAAGAGTATGTGAAACTATACGGTGTACACCAGTAAAACCAGTTTAAACAAATATTGACATTGGCCCTTTCAGAACCAAGCCACAGAATTAGAGAAGGAGAGAAATACCAATTACAAAGAGGCAAATACAATGAAAAATTATTTATTCTAGATGATATTAAAAATGTTGAGCATGGATATTCAAACAACCGCTGAATGCACTGATAATTTCAATTCAGTTATCTGAGAAACCAATAAAAATATGTTGGCATAAGAACCACAAACATTTTTATGTTATCACCATTATGTCAGCATTCTTAGGATCATAATATTTCTGTGATAAATACAACAAAACAAATAACAACAAGAACGAATATAAATGCAAAATAAAAAGTAAAATGTTTGTATTATGTAATGGTATAGAACACAATACCGTGAAAGTAAGATGTACCATAACAAATGTAATAGATACTGTTGTAATGAAGAATGCTTAAACAGTCACCAAGAGGTTTGCACTATAGCTAAATAAATGTGCAGAATGTAAAAGGTTTCGTTTGTGAAGTACATAACTGTGGCTAGAAATTAGAAATGAACAATGATACATGCAATACAAAAGCCAAAATGATGGTGCATGTGAAAGAAAATTTAGTGAAGAATATAAAGTCAAAGGTTCTCAAAAATGTAGTAAAATGTTGTTATGTTAATGGATAGTTAAAAAAATTATTATGGTTTTGAATGCTCGAAATACAATAGTATAGCTAGAAAGAACACAGTTAAGTGTTGTAAAAAGGAAATCTCAAAGAGTATTCCTTGTACCTATACACAAAAACACATGTGGTTTGATTATGAAGCTCAACAAGAACTAGGAATACATTCCAGATCTCATAATAGTTAACAATGTTAATGGTGATACTCTCTAGAAATTTGAAATCAATGAAGAATTTATTAAGTGGATGATTTCTGATGGAAATAAAGATTATAAATTTATAAGCCATTATCCTAAAGGATATTATTGATAATTTATTTTGAAATATTCAGTTGAAAGTACAATACAGCCATATACTATCTACACAGAAACTAAATTGATGTTATTGGAGATTAAAGAGTTAGGTTTAGAAATTACAGATAGCAGCAATTTTGTACAAGGGTCATTAAGTCGTTTTCCATAAACATTTAATTTGAAGAGCTACAGAAAGAATATTTCCAACATTTGTTCAGTGCAAAGGAAAACAAAAATTACATAGGGCCAATTGCTGATATCGAATATTGTTGTGCTGCTGACAATTTGAAACCAAAATATACAGATTTATTTATCAAATTGCATAGTCAAAAAGTTAAAGAAAGTTACGTGTTCAATATGAAGAAAGAAATTAATGAATACTGTAATTCTGATGAAGACATATTAAGAAGAGGTTATTTAGAACTCAGAAAGCAATTCCTAGAATTAACTAATATAGATCCATTCTGTCATTTAACAGTGGCTGTTTTGTACAGCTATATACAAATCTAAATATTTATCCACTAGAAAAATTGCTGTTTTGGGTAAAGAACGAACAGAAAATTATAGTACAGAATCTATAGCTAGGTTAAATAGTTTAAACAATAATAATATTCAACATGCTCTTAATGATGGTGAAGTAAATATAGCTGGAGATAAAGTAGATGGCTTGCATAAAGAAACCAATACCATTTATCAACAACATAGCTGTTTTTGTCATGGTTGTAAAAAAGTTTAAAAACTGAAACGGTTAACAAAAAAAGTCAACAATCAGTGCATGATTTGTATCAAAAGACATTAACAAGAACTACAGAAATATGAAATTCAGGATATAAATTAGTAGATTTATGGGAATATAAATGGATTCACTTGGCAGTGTATCAAAAACTTAGGAAATAAATTAAAACAGTTGCCTGAAATTGTTGAACCACAGAATCCAAGAGATTCATATTATGCAGGTCATACAAATGCAATAAAATTAAATGTTAATACAAAAAATATATTGATATATAGTCTCTATCCAACAGTACAATATTATGATTAGTGATTTGTAGGTTATCCAAAAAAAAATATATAAGCCAAGATCATTCTAAAGAATGGTACAGGATTATAAAATGTAAATTGGTGGCAAGAGAGGATTGTATGGTTGTGTTTTACCTGTATGAATAAAGATTGATAAATATGAAAAAAAATTTGTTTCCTTTATGTGTAAAATGTGCAGAAGAAAGAATATACACGTGTAAAATCAATAATAATGACTCAAGTTTAATTGGAGCATCATGTAAATAAAGGTATAGAAAAAGGTCCATGTTTACTACACCTTTTGCTTTGAATGATTGTTCCTGTCATATCCAGATATCGACCATTTTAGCATGGGCACCAGGTATAAATAAATACTTTGTAAAGTAGTCAAAATGTGCTTAAATGATGTGATTTTTATCAATAGCAAGTTGATCTTGTTTATATTTTTTATATTATATTCTTGGCTGTTTTTTCGAAAACTTGAATCCTTCTTTCAGTTCTTTTTTGTGTATTTTGTTTAACTTTTTTAACAACCTCTGGGTCATATTTTCAATATTTTTACTAAGGATAAAGGAACATTAATGAAAATTTTTTATATAAGGTCTCATAAAAATTAACGAAATAAATCATTCTGCTTTTACACTTAGCAAAAATATAGCAATGTATGAGGTCCACATTTCATTACTAGCCCATGGACAATTGGAATAGTGTTCAGTGCTTTTTTAAAATTTTCATATTCTACTGTATAGTCAAGAGCTTCATTAATTTCATTTCTATGTTGCAGTAAAACACAATAACAATAGTCTAATAGATATGCAATATCATCTTTTAAAGTTAAATGGCTAAATCGTTTATACAATACCTGTATTTTTCCTCAGCAGGTTTTCTAGTCATATCTGTTGTAAAAAATCTAAACTGTTCAATCCAACATTTGCTACATATTTCTTTAAAATCATCAAATTTTAAATCAGCACAAACAAATGCATGGTAGACATGATTTACATTTGTGTCATCGCTTCTAAAAATATTTTAAAATATGGATTATCATATACTAATAATTTTGGAATTTCGAATATTTCTGAGTTGAATAAGAACACTCTATTCCTATATGGCTCCCTCTGGTAAAATGTTCAAGAATGAAATCAGCAAATACTAAAAGTGAATTATCTTGGCATTGATTTAGTGGAATAATTTCAGCACTGGTTTAAATGAAACTATTAATCTTTTCATTATTTTTATCTTCAACATTCTTTCACATTATTACAAATTATTGACATTTGGGTTGCTTTAATCTTTTTGAATAAACATGAAAGTGATTTATCTTATTCCATTGCTCAGCTGGAAAGTAATTTCAATCATTAATGTGGTTTTCCACACCCACTTGGACCTATTATAGCACACGAAATAGGATTAGGTAAAAACTTGCCATGTTTCTTTTTGATTTATTGTCTGGAATTCTTACTTTTGGTTTCGAATCTGTTTTTACTACTATTAAATAAGTCATTTACTTCAACTGAGTGTTAAGTCATCTATTCTCAAAAAAAATTGACTGTGTGTATACGAGAAAGTTATAGCAGTGTTGCAATAGTTGGTTTTTATACAACATTTATAACTCCAAATGTTATGCAAAAAATCATAAATTATAATTTGATGGGGAAACGATAGTAATTCCTGTAGGTGAATATAGTTTGAATAGATTGAAAAAATGTATTATTTCAAAACAGCCTAATATACAGCAGTTGATATTTTAAATAGAATTATTATAGAAAGTGTTGTGAAATTATATACAGATTGAAACGTCCCCTTAGAAAAATTTATGAATTACTGTGCTGATAAACCTCTTACGTTATTTGATTTTCAAACAGCTGAGAAGAACTGAACATACTCAGACATTTCTCTGTTTACTTATTCCGATCAACACTAAACTGACACACAATATTTTTAGCGTGATCTGACTTTCAGTAATCCCTACAAAAAAAAGGACCTGGCTAACATTAACCTTTACCTTTCACAAATCACTTACCTCACAAAATTCTTTGTTACTTGAACTACTGCAGTACAGCGAGTGCCAATACTGCCAGCTAATTAAATGATTCTAGCTACTGAAGGCACTAACTAGTGATAGGCATAGTTAGCAAATGAGAGATTTTGATAGAGAAAATAAATGTATTTACCTTAATAGTGTTCAAAAGTCATAATATATATATCAGTTCATGACATCCAGTCTTACAAATTTACTCTCTCTGATGGACACACGTCCAGATCATCCACTCTCAAAACTCCACCATCTCTCTCCCCACATCCACCACTGCTGGCATCTCACCTCCAACTGCGCAGCGCTATGGGCTGTTAACAGCCAACTGTCTGACACTGCAATAGCAAATTCCAACAATGCAAACCAGCCACAGACTGCACACAGCACAGTCAGACATTTTCATACAGAGCGCTATGTGACGTTACCAACATAAAAACCTAAACAGCCTACTTACATAGCCCCCATGCCCCTCACAAAAATAACTTTACAAATTGTTTTGGGCAGTGGCCAATACAGATTTGAAGAAATTTTTCATAATTACAATAACAAAGAAATCAAATTCACACACTTATTGATACAATGTTGGTCAAAAACTAAAATTTTCTCACAGTCCATAAAGACAGTCCTGATCATTCATCACAGTAAAATTGCAGTGTTTTTTTTTTCTTAAAGTCGGAGCAGTAAAAGTAAATGCACACGGAAGTAGTGGATTTCCATACAGTCTTGAAGAAGTAGTGTTGTCCTTCCAATGGAAAGACAATGCTGACTCTTGACATGCAGAAAGGTAATGGGTCACAACAGAACAAACCCACAGCAGGGTCAGACGAAGTTTTGAAGAGATATTGGGAGGTAGGTCATCCCAGAGCAGACCTCTGTAGTCCTGTTAGAGATTACGGTATTGATGGCCACCAGAGTTGCAGACCCACTGCAGTCCTTGTAGAAATAATGGTACTGGTGGGCCATCAAAGATGCAGACCCAGTGTAGTCCTTGTAAAGACAGCCAGCAGCTATCTGTTGCGACAGTGCAGATGCACAATCACCATCGAAGAGTCTTGTACTATATAGCAAGTCCATAAACCACCACTTGTGCACTCACAAAGTTTTTGGAATTCTCCTTAGAACCAGCAATGCTGTTAACCAGTCCTTTGCTCAATTATTAACAGAAGTGCAAACAATAACAGTCCCAAGTTATCACATATTGTGCATATACCATGACCAACAGAACTGTGTGCTTACAAGTTACTTAATTTGATGAACTGGTGTCAATTACAATTTTATAACATGAGAATGCAATTATAAAGGTACAAAATCCATCATTAAAGAATATAACAATACAGATAACATTTGTAGTAGTACAGGCTTTACAAAAGAATAGAAACAAACAGATACATCAGTGTTACAGGAATTATGACATAAGTAAATAAATATAAGAATGAGAATAGTTTTCGAAACATTAATTTCACATATGAGCATTGAAGCAGAACAGAGTTAATAATATCTAAACATCTTTACAAAGTAAATAACATAGTATTAGAAAAATTCTACAGCTTAAATCATATTAGCTAAACACATAAAGACAGGAAAAACACAAATACACAAGGGTACACAAACACATAGCGGAATAACACAAAAGGAAAGGACGGGGTTCGTTTTCAGTGTAACATTTGGTACCACAGTCCAACCTAAAACTTCATTCCCTAGATCTTTCCTGCAAAAAAAAATCCTATCTCACCCTGTTGTCCCTAACCCCTACTGTTTTGTTAATATCCTCTTTCAAAATAAATATTTCTCATTGTACAGTTCTCATTTTTGGCCAAATCTTTTTCATATAACTTCTCAATGGATTCTTTCTCTATTCTTCATAGTTAGTTTCTTATATGGTATCCACTCTCTTAAGCTAACTTAAATCTATTGAGCTCAGATACATAAACTAAGGGACGAGGCAATGCAGCAGCACAAAACAATTAACACAAACAGCAATGACAAAAAAATGCAAATTGGCAAAGCAAGCAGCAGTATATATAAATTAGCAAAGCACCTGCAACATTACAACTAATATGAGCCAATGTGCAGCAACAGGAAAAATAAATCAGTAGTAAAACTGGCTTAATAGAGTAATACCAAGTAAAATTCAGTAGCACTATGCCTGGCAAACATCAGCAGCAAATGCAATAACTTATATCTAAACATGACAAACCCAAAAGCAGAAAAAAAAGTACATTAAAGACAACAATGCATAGATGTCTATTCACATCTTAATGTCTATGTCATTAAAGTGGTGCACCACTACAACTTATTCTACCATACAAATTACCAAGTACTTGAAAAGAAAATTATGTATGCAGTTACTGTTACTAGTCCCTTCTTATTGTTCTTTCCTTTCCAAGTGCTCCTATTTTGAAGAATGTGGACCATAAAATTATTATTTAACAGATCTGTTGACAGAAAGTGTTCACATTAGCAAATGCATTTAATTTTATTTTATAAAACCAATGCTGCAACACAGCTGCAAAACAGATATCAAATGAAATAAGCAACTATGTACAAAGCAAAGCATAAAAACATCATTCAATAGTCATGTGGCATTTTATAAGTTGGTAGAAATTCTCTCAACTCTCGTAGACAGACACTTGTCATAATCAGGTGTGCAGATGTAAGAATATTTCCCATCATTTCATAAGCATTTCAGTAAGTAGCACAAAGTACGTGCTCCACAATATAATTATATGTTTCCAAGTAATGAGCGTGTAGTACCTGTGATGCTTTCTACAAAGGAATGTCAATAGCGAGGTTAATGGCCTCTTTTTTCTCCACCTAATGGCTTTTTCTCCAGGCGATTGGTACAGCTGGGTGCCCACAATGCATTATGTCAAGGTCACTTAGCTTTATTACCGAAATATTTACGACAGCAGTTTGCACTACAGTGACAGTCCGATATAAAAAAATTTCACAGGTCGAGAATTTGCGTTACAAATGTGTAGAAACAAAATCCTATAAATATAACAGTGTCCAAAAAATTTTCGGAGGCATTGTGATACATTCACCCATGTACACACATTTCATAACTCTTAAAGTACGATTCTTGGTTTCGAACATCCTTTTTCACATATCAGAGACCCTAACCACTATTTATTACTCCTTACCTTATTACACATATACATATTCGTCGACACTTCTTCAATATTTCATCATAATAAATACGTAGCATAATCAAATTCCTCATATATGGTAGCATCATCTTATTGATCATAAACATACCTCAACAGCATAATACACATCGTCATCGTAGTAATAACATCATAAAACCTCAGCCAAATCTCACAAACGTCGTAGCTTTCTGCAATAATTTCAAAACCTTCAATAAAATCATCTTCCTCAAACGTACTTCAAAAATCATGATCCCTTACCAAATACGTCATTCAAAGCTCTCATAGTATCACAACGGTTCCAAAAAAATATGAACAGTTCACAAAGTACGGACAAAATACAATTTCATAAGTCTGAAGTTATCCAACTGTGTAATTGTGTAAACATGTGTCACTGACATAGTAAAACAAATGTTTGTTTCTCTTTTAAATAATCAGATAGCTGTGTAATTATGTGTTAGAAAAATATGGTACCGATGTGTGACGTTGTATAAGCAAATACCATATTAGCTAGGGCTCCTTGTGCTTGCCAAACACATGATACACAAAATAAGCGTGTAGCCCCCTGAGGATTAATGTAATTACACCGTCAGGTGTTACAGATTACAGCAATGGAATCAAATGTATCACAGAAAACCTTTGCATCTTTGTAATTCCAAAATCTTTAAAAATAAATGTTTCAAGTACAAAATTGATCACTCAAATACGTGTACTGTAGCGCTAAACTGTGCGTCTTGTTGTAAGATAATATCTGTTATTACTTAAGGGTATAAAATGTGCCAAGTGTCGTAATTATCGTCGTCCATAAGCAAAGTTCTGTAGAAGTCAATGTACTCACCTCGCAATAAACAAAAGTGAAATGCTATGCGTATAGGTATCGTAGTTATTACGTACCTTACCGTGATCAAGAAAGTACTATAATGTAACATATTGTTGTGCTACAGAAAAGGCTGTCTTATTGTAGCTACACCACAAAAGTTACTACTAAAACATGTATTACTTTCCAGAATAAAATATGAATGTATTAGTTGGACCACTTTTTTCGCTTTATGATAGATGGAGCTGTAATAATCACAAAGACATGGCTCACATTTTTAGACGAACCCTTGGTAACAGGTAGGTTTTTTAAATTAAAATGCAGAACGTAGGTACTTTTGAACATTTTATTTCGGTTATTCCAGTGTGATACATGTACCTTTGTGAACTTATCATTTCTGAGAACGCATGCTGTTACAACGTGATTACCTATAAATACCACATAAATGCAACAAATGCTCAAAATGATGTCCATCAACCTCAACGCATTTGGCAATACGTGTAACAACATTCCTCTCAACAGCGAGTAGTTCGCCTTCCGTAATGTTCGCACATGCATTGACAATACGCTGACGTATGTTGTCAGGCGTTGTCGGTGGATCACGATAGCAAATATACTTCAACTTTCCCCACAGAAAGAAATCCGGGGACGTCAGATCCGGTGAACGTGCGGGTCATGGTACGGCGCTTCGACGACCAATCCACCTATCATGAAATATGCTATTCAATACCGCTTCAACCGCACGCGAGCTATGTGCCGGACATCCATCATGTTGGAAATACGTCGCCATTCTGACATGCAGTGAAACATCTTGTCGTAACATCGGTAACACATTACGTAGGAAATCAGCATACATTGCACCATTTAGATTGCCATCTATAAAATGGGGGCCAATCTTCCTTCCTCCCATAAAGCCGCACCATACATTGACCCGCCAAGGTCGCTGATGTTCCACTTGTCGCATCCATTGCGGTTTTTCCGTTTCCCAATAGTTCATATTATGCCGGTTTACGTTACCGGTGTTGGTGAATGACGCTTCGTCGCTAAATAGAACGCGTGCAGAAAATCTGTCATCGTCCCGTAATTTCTCTTGTGCTCAGTGGCAGAACTGTACAAGACGTTCAAAGTCGTCGCCATGCAAGTCCTGGTGCATAGAAATATGGTACGAGCGCAATTTGTCTGCTACTGATGCACGGATTAGCCGCGACAGCAGCTAAAACACCTACTTGGGCATCATCATCTGTTGCAGGTCGTGGTTGACGTTTCACATGTGGCTGAACACTTCTTGTTTCCTTAAACAACGTAACTATCCGGCGAACGGTCCGGACATTTGGATGATGTCGTCCAGGATACCGAGCAGAATACATAGCACACGCCCGTTGGGCATTTTGATCACAATAGCCATACATCAACACGATATCGACCTTTTCCGCAATTGGTAAACCGTCCATTTTAACACTGGCAATGTGTCACAAAGCAAATACCGTCCGCACTGGCGGAATGTTATGTGATACCACGTACTTACACGTTTGTGACTACTACAGCGCCATCTATCACAAAGCGAAAAAAGTGGTCCAACTAAAACATTCATATTTCCTTACGTACTACACGAATATGTAATAAAAAATGGGGATTCCTATTTTAAAAAACGCAGTTGATATCCGTTTGACCCTTGGCAGCGCCCTCTAGCGTGCCAACCATAGTGCCATCTGGTTTCGCCCTTCAAGTTAGACGAGTTTCGTTCTTTGTAGTTTTCTCGTTTGATAACTATTTCGTGAGATATTTGGCCCGGTCACTACTAATGGACCACCCTGTTTTACTTGCATCAGAACAAACAAGGAGTTTTAGCAATTGTATCAAGGAATATGCCACCAGATGTCCAGCTCAAGTCTTGTGACCTGACAAGTGAACGAGTGAAATTCAGTTATTGTTAGGAAAAACGGAAGCACCAGAAAGCAAAAGGGTACTATCAATGCCACAAGCTACTCTCAGCATGATGGCAATCAGTGGATCTATTTCATGTTCTGACCAGAGGCAGTAGTAGTTAACTGCTCTAAGAATAGAACATTTACTGGAATGATGGAATTAGAATTTCAGCAGAGTGTGTTATTGATTAATGTAATCAAGTGTGTTTAACCTTCGTGCTAGAAATAAAGGTACCAAGATTATTACAAGCCGCAGAAACCTCTAAGTATGTTACCCATTCAAAACCTAACCTTCCTGAACAGTTCCTTGTATCCCACTCTGCTACAAACGATAGCTGAATTAATCATTCCAGACAAAGAATAAGCTTCGGTAGATCAGATGTTAGTGAACGTACAGCAATATCAAGAGAAATAGACGGAATATCGAGTCAGTGTATCATTCACTCGTGTTGTCTGGATACTAGCATTTATTTGTGTAGTTTACATTTGTCTAATACAGAAAATCACTCATGCAAAAGAAGCAACTGTTCAGGTGGTTCCCATGGAATGGATTTGTGCTAGCAAGTAAGAGATTCTAGAGCACATAATGCAGAAGGAAGCAAACTGGGAAGATAATGTTAAACCAGGGTAAGATTTATGTTGTGATTAAAGGAACCAAATTTTTGAGTAAATACAAGTATGTAACATAGTTAGCAGACAAGGGAGGAGTAAAATTCGGTCCGAATTTTATTAAAATGGAGGAGAGTTGGCTCAAACGGCTCTGAGCACTATGAGACTCAACAGCTGAGGTCATAAGTGCCCTAGAACTTAGAACTACTTAAACCTAACTAACCTAAGGACATCACACACATCCATGCCCGAGGCAGGATTCGAACCTGCGACCGTAGCAGTCGCGCGGTTCCAGACTGAAGCGCCTAGAACCGCTCGGCCACCATGGCCGGCTTGGAGGAGAGTGCTAAGTACCAAGATAGTAAGGGAATGAGAGAGAGAAAATGTTCATAAGTTCTTATAGGCTGGCATTGTTCAAACACATGGAAGTGTAAATAACAGCCAGCCATTAGGCCTAAGCATTTCGTTACGTTTAGTTGGTTACCAAGGGTGTGACATCACCACCTTTGTATGTGAGTGCGAGCTCAGCAGAAGAATGTAAGACAAGTGCAGACCAACCAACATCCATTGCTCTCAAAACATTATGTGGGAAGCACTAGGTAGAAGGCAACAACACCTACCAGGGGTATAGCAAAGTATTTATGATAGTGAAACAAGTTGATTAAGCCAAAACCAAAACTGAAGACTCCTGATGAGTTGTAACGAGCGAGACTGATTCGTCTATTTCAAATGACGTCGTACAGCAATGCTGTTCCTCGATGCCATCAATACTCCACCTGATTATTTTAGTGGCAGTTGATCAGTAGGATCGATGGCAATCATGTTTTGTACTTGATTCTCTGACTTGTCCGAGTTTGTTGCAGTATTGATCATACTTGTGATGCCTTATGTGATGACTGAAGCCACCACTGATCGTTGGTCCACGAATCTACCAACAGTGTTCCAGTTCAGGACACCAACTGATCTGAAACTTGAGCACCATTTGGGTTAGGTGGCCTACCATATCAGCTACCGAATAGACTAGCGACCTGTCTGCTGGAGGTCCACTGTCTGGGAAGGAGTCTCTCTGGATACCGGCCTGAGCTTATAGTTTTGGAGGTCCGCTTGCCACATTTGGATGGCGGATGTTTACTTTGAGGAGAATGCCTATGCCTACTGGACAATCGCCACTTCCCACTGCCTGTGAGGTGGTGGGCCATGCTCTGTTTACTGCTGCCTTAGTTGGTGGGCGTGGCCACAAGCACCATCCTTAATTTTCCTAGGCCGGACACAGGAATAACGCTAAGCATCATGTCTTGTGTGAGTTAAGTGTCCACTGGAGCGGATTTCAATATACTGTGGTCTATTGCTTGATCTCATTTTGATGCAGCATCAGAATAATTGTAGACTGCATTAACAGACAAACATCTCTCAAGCACACACATCTCTGTGATAACTTCCGTGACTGTTTGTTTATGCATATCTGAGACCTTATAACTCTACTGCACAGTTAAAATGACAATGGATAGAAAATCTACAATTTGCGCAAAATATTATGTGTTTCGGGAATAAGTAGCTTGGTTTCTTATTTTCGGATCATGTCATCTACGAATATCATTAGTGCACCAATAATGTTTGGACTAGCAAATTGGATTTCATAAATTAAATAGCAAGCAGGTCCTGAATAATTGCAATTCACCGCGATCTCAGAGAGATATCCGTAATGGCGGCTAAGCAAACGTCATCCAGGCTGATTATTACCTTTCATGGAGTAGGACTCACCTATATTAGCTTGAAATAATGAAATATTACACAATGTGGGAAATACATTAAATGCTTATTATTGTTCATGCGCACTTACAGAATAATTTTTTCACTCTTCAGCGGAATATCCACTGGTATGAAACTTCACTGCAGATCAAAACTGTTTGCTGGACTGAGACTCGAAAGAAAAGGGTCTTGGGTTTGGGTTGCTGTCCGGTACACAGTTTCATCCCCCAGGACGTTTCAGCACAGCTACAGTTTCTGAAAATGCTCCTTACGTCAATTTGAAGTCGAATCTGCTTACATAAACTCACAATATCCACATTTTCTCACGAGAGTTAACCATCACCAGTTTCAAATTCCGCTGGTCGACTTAATGAAAAATACACTGATTCGTATGGCACAATACTGCCCACCACATAAATAGCTCACTCCGTTATTCACGACAACGTGTGCTCGCTCCCCGACTCGTAATTCTTCACTCCACGAGCCGATCTCTCAGACTATTACGTGGCTATTCATTGGGGCGCCAAAGGTCAGTCCGCTACATTGCTGCCGGGTCATCCTCGCGCCACTTATGACGTTTGCTCCAGCACTGATGGATGAGGATAAGAATCGATACGTTGTGGTGGTATCGATATCTATTCAACACTGCTCTTTGATTTTTCTCCTTTTGTTTATTTAACATATTGTTCCTTTGTCATTATTTGTGTGATTGTCCAAATGCATCGAATGATATATAAATACAGGTTTACGTGGTTTGCGAGAAAAGTAGTGAGGGCGATTCTTTTATTTACGAAAGTTTTTATTTTTTTCAGACAACAATATCGTCCCCTTCTAAGTAGTTCCCTTCGGCAGTTACAGAACGGCGGAGTCGTCGATTCCAGTCGTGGTAGCAGCGCTGAAAGGCTTCATGTGTTAGGGCCTTTAAACATATCGGCCACATTCTTTTGAATGTTCTCCAGGGTCCCACAATGACATCCTTTAAAGACTTTTTCAGTCTCGTTGAAAGGAAAAGATCACAGGGACTAATATCAGGTGAATGGATGGGGAGGATGTGAAGCAACAGCTGTGCCCTTTGAGGTCAAAAATTCCACGTTAGAAATGACCTTGTAGCATGAGTAGTTCTCACGATGCAGCATCCACTTGCCTGCAACCTCTGGTCTTACAAGATTCACTCTTTCCTGAGTCTTTCAAGAACGTCTTTGTACAAATCCTGAGCGACAGTTTGACCAGAAGGTCTCACTAGATCACACACACGTTCGACATTTTTCTGGGTTTTTAAAGTTGAAGGTCTCCCTGAGCGAGGTTCAACTCCAACGTGTTCTCGCCCCTTCCAAAAATGATTTGTGCCAGGGAAAACCTCGTGCTCTTGATAAAGAATGTTCACCATAGGCTTGTTTCTACTTTTCAAATGTCACACCCTCGGATTCCTCAAGTTTAAAACAAAACTCGACGGCATAACGTTGCTCTAAATTCCGCTGTTCCATTTTCGTTACACACAACAGAAACACAACTTCACTGACTGCGCTCTCAATGAATTACGTGATGGCTGTACGGAGCTGAAGCTCAGACTGAGCACCTGGAAGGGATGAACACACTGGTCTAGACAAGTAGAACAACACAGCATTGCCAGATGGCTCGCATGTGGTCCATCTCAATACGTTTCGCTCACACTGGCTGCTTTCACGTCTGGCAAGCGGACAGTAATGGCAGCAGGGAAGGAGAGGAGCGAGTTGGCGCAGTGGCCTTGCTGCCCTCGCGCCCCGCTGCCATGTCGGGCCCCTGGGAGGGAGACGTGATTCGGCCCTGTGGCTGTGCCAGGTGCCGGCCAGCAGTGCCGTATCTCAGCGGCCGTGGGCCGTGGCTGGGGGCGGCGGGGGCGGCGGTGGGGGCGGGAAGCGCCCCGTGATGGACGCGCCGCCTGCCCTCCTCCCCGCCTAATTGATACGTCACGCAGGACCTGAATAATCTGGCGGCGCGACGCCGCAGCCGTCACGGCGGCCGCAGGTTGCTGGCGCTCGCTCTTGTTTACCACCGCCCCTGTGCCGTACACCGCAGGCGCTCGCGTTGGCGTGGTGCAACAGTTCCACAACTGTTAGGAATTCCTTTTGGAACCGCTGACCCCGCATGGAACGCAAGCGTTATCTTACATCTCACTCAACTCGCTGAAGCAAAATGGAACAGGCATGGGATACCTAAAACATGTTTTTATTTTTATTTTCGGCAGAAAATCTTTAAGATGGTACACATTAAGTGTACAAAAAAGCATTTCGTGATGGTGGTAGCTAAACTCCATTGCGTGTAACTTTAAGTATAAATATTGTGCAAACGAAATGTTAATAATAAAATTTTCTCGGCTTCCAGCCGCGTCAGGTGGTTAAAATCCTAGAGTGTCATGGCGGCTGCAGTGTAACACGTGTTAAGTTCGGCTCGCGAAATTTAGTTGAATTCGAAGGTGTTCTCGTAGGTGGTGTTGTCTAGTACAAGTGGAAATCGTGAAAACAACAGTGTTCTGTGCAGTAGTGCTATTTTTTTTCTGTGCTCCGCCAATATCTTCGAGAAAATGGTAAACAGAAGAGTGAACAGCAGCGCGTCCAGCAGACGTGCGTCTCGCGACCCGCTGGTCGCGATGCTGATTGGCTGACAGTTAAATTCATGACGTCATATTCAGTAGCGAATCGGAAGCGCAGCATTGCGACCAGCGGGCCATCTTAATTTCAAGGTTTCCGAAGTTGTTGACGTATTTTGTGTTTCTCGTATTGAAGTCTGCGATTTTGCGTATTACGAAAGTAATGATACACCGTATTAAAGATCTCTCCAAACAGTGCCATTTTTAATTCGGTCTTTCATTTGTGCATGAGGAAGCTAGTATTATTGAGTGATTACTGATAGATAAATTGTAGTTGCACATTCTACAGATGATTAAATTAATGCAGTGCTGGCGTTATATTCATATTGTCGTACTGGCCCCTTCAGTGATCTTAAAAACAAACCACTTGCCAAGTGGTTTTCCGAAACGAAGTAACGAGGTTTCTAGTAACAGTAATATTCCAGTCTGACTGTATCCCTTAATAAAAGAGATCGAATATATTACAATGTCTTATAGTGTATTTGTACTAAACATAACTCCAATATCTGTAATTGAGTAACATTAACATTAAAGTTCTCACACGACTTCACATTTTGATATACCAGGCCGTATTACGTTGGTTGTATTGATAGAGAACGGTATTATTGTTTTACGTGACAGTTTGTCATATAATTTCCGAACACAGATTGTATATGCGAGATTACTGCGTTATTAATAGATGAACCCCAGGCGCATGTAACACAAACAAATACGATATTTGATAAACCAACAAGAATAACGTTTACGTTTACATCTCCTTAGATCATCTTGCATGATGCCAGGTATGACAGCTTGAAACAAGCAAGAAAAACAGAGTTTTACGTTACAGGACTGATAAAAATCGTACATATTTTTGGATACACATTATCAACATAATTTTCCCAGTTTTATCACCACACCCAAATACTTATATTTAAGTACTTGTCGGTTGTATGTCTGTGTTCCCATATTTCGGGCTGATATTTTCAGTGTGGATATTTCTGCTGAATTGGGACTGCATGTACATTGTGTGTGTACCAATTATGAACAAACTTACTACTGAAATGCTGGTTTGCATTTTCTATGTTCAGAGTAAGTTTTTTCTCCATGTCATTGTAAGTGCTATCACTAGCTACAAAATATGTATTATCTGGATTACAGAAGCGTCCGATTCCACTCGTCTGCTTTGACTCTCACTAATATGGTGGAAACAGCCATTCTCAATATCTCCAATATAGCGCCTATAACGTCATTACATAAACACAAAAATAGATATAAAACCAACAAACACCTCTATCTCCAAAAATATAATCAAACTAACGAGACCAGTGCGGGAAATTGGGGGTTTATGGGTGGGGACAAACTAAATATAAACACATACAGGCACACACCACAATCCCAAACCACACAAAACGACTACATAAAAACACCACAAAATCACAAATTCCGGTACACTCGCAATATCGACAGGCTTCGGTTGCTTCCCTTCACCTACATAGCTCAACCGCAATTGTCGATGTTACTTAAAATCCGTCTTGATTGCAATTATTTTTTTTTATTAATGACTTTTTTTATCACTGATTGCTGTTATCCCATGAGACATTATGTCTGTTTTTGCAATTGTCGATACCACGAAATAAAAACCAACTACTCCAAAAATTATAATCACTCCGCAACTATTAATACCACAAAACCAACACATGAAACAACGGGAATCACACACTTTCCTTGACCTATATAGGTCAACAGCAGCTTACGATACCAAAACAGCTATGACGACACATTGGAATTGGACACTTCCCTTGACCTATATAAGTCAACAGCAGCTCATGATACCAAAACCCACATAGCTACGATGACAAATTGGAATCAGACACTTCCCATGACCTATATGGCTCAAATACAACTGACGATACAAAAAAAATTGGAATTGAGTTCTTCCCCTAAGATACATAAATCAACCACAAGTGCCAATACCAAAACATCAACTACCAACACATGCAGTAAATAACACCAACCAAAGAACATATAAAAACTCCACCAAACATCATAACACGTGAACAATAGACCCAAAACAATGACTATTTACCCCAAAAAAGTTCCGGCACTACACACTAGGTCAGCCACCCCAATCTCTCTCTCTCTCTCTCTCTCTCTCTCTCTCTCTCTCTCTCTCTCTCTCACACACACACACACACACACACACACACACACACACACACACACAAAACCACAGCCACAAGCAAAATCAACTCCCAACCTACCAACGCCCCTCACCCAACCTTCACCCTCCCCCCAAAAACAAAAACCCACCAACAGTCCCTGGTCCGAGAAGCCAGAACTCTGGATAATCACATATTCAGCTCGCATACGCCACATTTCACTATCTCCACCACAAGCCCAAAAAGTTGCAGAATCTTAATAAAGGACAATATGTCGTCCCCCATTTTAGGCCGCAGACGCACACTATTAAACCTAGAAGTCATATCCATACCTAACAATAGAAGCCACAAATAATCATAAACACAACAGAAACTTGATTCTTAACTCACTGAAATCAATTTTCGTTCTTCTATAGAAGTCATGACTGATAAAAGCACACTTCTAGCACCGAGTCCCAAATGAACCCAGTGTACACCACATGACATGCAGACCATACACACACCACCAACCACAACAAGACAGCATCTACAAACAAAACACACTCATAAACTAAACTCTGCACCATAATACATCACACACCACAACACCTTTACGTCATGGGCCAAAGCTGACGGGTGGGACTGGCCACCTCCATTGACCCATGTCATCAGCATATATAATGACATTTGGACCCTTTAGTGTACTCATATCGTTTATATAGAGAATGAAAAGCAGTTGACCCAATACTGTGTTGGCTTTGAGGCTCTGGGATTCTTCCCTACACTTGTTTATGAGAAACGTCAGTGGCTCCACTGGAAACTCTGAACAATAATTAACTGCTCTTGTACATCTGCCATCGGGCCCTATAGCATTTTTTTCTTTATTTTCATTTTGCAGATTATTTTTTATATTTACAGATCACTTGTGAGAAACAGAAATAAACACTCTGTTACATTTACAATGCTTAAAGAAATATATTATTCTTTTTGTTTTGTGGGATTTTGTCATATGAGATTGTCTACCACAGTTACAATTGTGTTCATAGAAAATGGAATCGATGAAATGTGGGTCCAAAAATTCATTTCCTTCCTTTTTTTAGGTATTATGTTTTCATTATTGTTGGCACGTATTTCTTTTCTGTCTGTGCTAATCAAAGCCCAGACAGTCTTTGCCATATTAAGTGGGTAATTGATTTCTTGAAGAACATTGTCTTTATTTCTTTTAGTGGTAATCTCTCTCTCTCTCTCTCTCTCTCTCTCTCTCTCTCTCTCTCTCTCTGTTCGTGCAGTCTTCATTACTGGTTTGATTTTTAATATTTTTTGTGCCTCTCAATGGATGTTTCAGGTCCCCTCCTCCCCATGGAATGACTGGTGTGATCCATTTCTTTCTCATTATATTTTTGCTTTTCTTACAGCATGCAATATTTTTGCAATAGTTTAGAGATGAATAGAAAGTTTCTCAATGTTTATCCATGGATTTTCTATAACCATGTTACTGTTATGCTATATTCTGGACTGTTCTAAACTGGTAAATCAGAAGTGTATAAAGAATTGTATGGTAGAGCTAAGTGTAAGTATAAGCAGGCGATCAATGAAGCAAAGAAACTATATGATATACTAAACATTGAAAAGTAAAAAAATAAATAAAATAATAACAGAAAAAAATGCAAAGAAGTTGGAAATGAAATTAACTCTATTGTCTACCCTAACCAAAAAGATGATATTGCCATAACCCCAGACAAATGTAAGAAATTTTGTATCCAATCCATTGAAGAAATTGTTGTTGTGGTCTTCAGTCCAGAGACTGGTTTGATGCAGCTCTTCCTGATACTCTATCCTGTGCAAACTTCTTCATCTCCAAGTAACTACAGCAACCTACATCCTTCTGAATCTGCTCAGTGTATTCATGCCTTGGTCTCTCTCTATGATTTTTACCCTCCACGCTGTCCTCCAACACGAAATTGGTGATCCCTTGATGCCTCAGAACATGTTCTACAAACCAATCCATTCTTCCAGTCAAGTTGTGCCACAAATTCCTCTTTCCCCCAATTCTATTCAGTACCTCCTGATTAGTTACATGATCTATGCAACTAATCTTCAGCATTCTTCTGTAGCACCACTTTTTGAAACTTTGTATTCTCATCTTGTCTAAACTATTTATCGTCCATGTTTCACATCCATACATGACTGCACTCCATACAAATACTTTCAGGAAAGACTTCCTGACACTTAACTCTATACTTGATCTTAACATTGTCAGTCTACATTTTATATCCTCTCTACTTCGACTATCATCAGTTATTTTGCTCCCCAAATAGCAAAACTCCTTTACAACTTTAAGTGTCTCATTTCCTAATCTAATTCCCTCAGCATCACACAACTTAATTCGACTACATTCCATGATCCTCATTTTGCTTATGTTGATGTTCATCTTATATCCTCCTTTCAAGACACTGTCCATTCCGTTCAACTGCTCTTCCAAGTCCTTTGCTGTCTCTGATAGAATTATGATGTCATCGGCATATGTCAAAGTTTTTATTTCTTCTCCATTGATTTTAATACCTACTCCGAATTTTCCTTTTGTTTCCTTTACTGCTTGCTCAATATACAGATTTAGTAATATTGGGGAGAGGCTACAACCCTGTCTCACTCCATTCCCAACCACTGCTTCCCTTTCATGTCCCTCGACTCTTATAACTACCATCTGGTTTCTGTACAAATTGTAAATAGCCTTTTGCTCCCTGTATTTTACCCCTGCCACCTTCAGAATTTGAAAGAGAGTATTCCAGTCAACATTGTCAAATGCTTTCTCTACCAATGCTAGAACTAACTTCTAAGATAAGTCGTAGGCTCAGTATTGCCTCATGTGTTCCTTCATTTCTACGGAATCCAAACTGATCTCCCCCAAGGTTGGGTTCTTCCAGTTTTTCCATTCATCTGTAAATATTTCGTGTGAGTATTTTACAGCCATGACTTATTAAACTGTTAGTTCAGTAATTGTCACACGTGTCAACACCTGCTTTCTTTGGGATTGGAATTACTATATTCTTCCTGAAATCTGAGGGTATTTCGTCTGTCTCATACATCTTGCTCACCAGATGGTAGAGTTTTGTCCTGGCTGGCTCTTCCTAGGCTACCAGTAGTCCTAATGGAATGTTGTCTACTTCTGGGGCCTTTCACTGCTGTGTCAAATTCTTCACGCAGTATCATATCTCCCTTTCATTTTCATCTATATCCTCTTCCATTTCCATAATATTGCCCACAAGTACATCACCCTAGTATAGACCCTGTATATGCCCCTTCCACCTTTCTGCTTTCCCTTCTTTGCTTAGCTCTGGTTTTCTATCTGAGCACTTGATAATCATACAGGTCGTTCTCTTTTATCCAAAGGTCTCTCTAATTTTCCTGTAGGCAGTATCTGTCTTATCCCTGGTGATATAAGCCTCTACATCCTTACATTTGTCCTCTAGCCATCTATGCGTAGCCATTTTACACTTCCTGTCAATCTCATTTTTGAGACGTTTGTATTCCTGCTTCATTTACCGCATTTTTATATTTTCTCCTTTCATCAATTAAATTCAGTATCTTTTCTGTTACCCAAGGATTTCTACTAGCCCTTGTTTTTTTACCTACTTGATCCTCTGCTGCCTTCACTATTTCGTCTCTCAAACCCACCCATTCTTCTTCTACCATATTTCTTTCACCCATTCTTGTCAATTGTTCCCTAATGCTTTCTCGGAAACTCTCTACAATCTCAGGTTGTTTCAGTTTATCCAGGTCCCACCTCCTTAAATTCCCATCTTTTTGCAGTTTCTTCAGTTTTAATCTACAGTTCATGACCAAGAAGTTGTGGTCAGAGTCCACATTTGTTCCTGTAAATGTCTTACAATGTAAAACCTGATTCCTAAATCTCTGTCTTACCACTGTATAACATATCTGAAATCTTCCAGTGTCTTGACGCCTCTCCCACATATACAACCTTCTTTCATGATTCTTAAACCAATTGTTAGCTATGATTAAGCTATGCTCCATGCATAATTCTACCGGGCAGCTTCCTCTGTCATTCCTTACCCCCATTCCATATTTACCTACTACTTTTCTTTCTCTTTATTTTCCTACTATCAAATTCCAGTCCCCCATGACTATAAAATTTTCAGCTCCCTTCACTATGTGAATAATTTTTTTAACAACATACATTTCTTCGATATCTTCGTCATCTGTGGAGCTAGTTGGCATATAAACTTGTAATACTGTGGTAGGCCTGGGCTTCATGTCTACCTTGGCTACAATAATGCGTTCACTATGCTATTCGTAGTAGCTTATCCGTGCTCCTGTTTTTTATTCATTATTAAACCTACTCCTGCATTACCCCTGCTTGATTTTCTATTTATAATGCTGTGTTCACCTGACCAGAAGTCTTGTTCCCGCTGCCACGGAACCTCACTAATTCCACTATATCTAGCTTTAACCCAACCATTTCCCTTTTTAAATTTTCTAACCTACCTGCCAATTTGACATTCCAAGCTCCAACCCATAGAACGCTAGTTTTCTTCAAGAAATTAGTAGTTAATAAACGACCTCCCGAAAGTGCAGTTAGTATCAGCGACAACTGCTTTGAAAAGCCCTTCCAAAGCACTTGCACAGGAGTGTGTCCAAGTACGATCCTGAAAATATGTAAAACTTTCAAACCTTCAGCTAGTGTTGATTACTATGATTTGTCATGTAATTTGTTTAAAGATGCTATTGACTGTGTAATTTATCCTTTAACTTATTGTGTAAATAAATCTCTAGATGAAAATAATTTCTAGAGTTGTGCCCGTATATAAAAAAGTTGAAAAGAACTGTCCCACTAGCTATAGGCTCATATCCATAACTCCTTTTTTTCTAAAATTTTTAAACAATAATGTATAAAAAAGTTAGTGTTTATTTGGACAAATCAGTGATAAACAGTTTGGGTTCAGGGAAGGTAAATGTACAACTGACTCAATGAATTCACAAGTAAAATTTGTCCTAGTTGTGTTCGAGGCTTGGGACTATGCTCCGGCTGTTTTGTGACCTGAGCAGAGCTTTTGATTGTGTAGAGCAGGGCTTCCCAACAAAATTTTCTCAAGGACCCCCTCATCGAACATGATTGGTACCTTGTCATATCACAGTATCAAGTACCTAGAAAGCCAAATTAAGAGTCTTTTTATAAGTTTTCTATTTTTGGTACTTAGAAAAAACATTGACATATTCATTATTGAAAAAATATTGAGCTTAAAACTTTTTCAATTTAGCCATCATCGTTATTGTTAAATTTTTGATTATTGCTCAAAATCTTTGCCTTCAAATCTGGGTGTTTAGCATAACAAAGTCCTTAAAAAAATTGAGTATGAACTGAAAATGACAGGAAAATATTTAAACTGAGTGTATTGGTCTTTCAAGTGTACTTGAGATTGCATTGAGTAGACATGTGTGAAAAATAAGAAAACACTAATTTCATACAAGATATTATTTATTTGAAAAAATACAGTTACAACAGAGTACTCCATCAGTATACAATTAGTTTTAATTTTCAGTTCTTAATGAGGTGAGTTCAATCTGACCTCTGAGTCCATTATTTCTGAAATATTAGGTTCCAAACTTGAAACTTTCACTCTGAAATCTGACCGCACGTCGAGCCGATTCCTATATTTTGTTTTTCATGAACCACATGGAAGAAAATGCTTGCTCACACCAATATGTGGTAGCAAATGGAAGGATCTTTTTCATTGCCTTATCTCCAAGTTTCTTGTAGTCCTTGCGTGCTGTTGCCCAGAAGTCTGTAATTTTATCACCAATGAAAATGTTTATCATCATACCACAGCTTGACAGATCCACAAGTTGATCTTGCTCTTCTTCAGTGAGGCCTTGGATTTTGTCTATTTCTTCACAGCTGAAGTGATTTTGAATCCATCTGTCGTCAGGGTCAGGTTCAGGGAAATACTCTCTAAAAATGGTGGCTAGGCTGCGTAGATGCTCGGCTACATTGATATTGATCTGGTCAGGCAAACTCTCCTCTGATGACTCCAAGAATTGTTTTAAAGTAGAAAAGTTAGTTAGTGACTCGTTTTCTATCCTTGATGTCCAGATCTGATGCTTTTTGACCATAGCACTAATCTTATCCTCAACTTTGAACATGTCTACATTTTTCCTTGGATTGCAGATGTCGAGTTTTAATGTAGTTGATGATTTGAACTACTTCGTTAAGTATCTTTTGCAAAGGTTCAGACAATCTTTTGGCTACTAAGCCTTCACGATGGATACAACAGTAAGTCCATTTCACCTCGGGGGCTACTGCTTTGATATGAGCTAGAAGTCCTGTTTTTTTGCCAGCCATTGACTTTGCCCCATCCGTCGGCAAGCCTACACATTTTTTCCAGGTGTCATCATGTTCATTGAGATAATTATTTAATGCAGTAAAAATATTGCCTGCTGTTGTATGCAGTAGTTCGCATGAAAAAAGAAAATCTTCAAAAACTTGGCCCTCCCATAAGAATCATGCGAAAACCAACATTATGTTTTTTTTAATATGTCTGTGCTTTCATACAAATGTAGAGCATACATGTCACTCATACAAAGTCTAGCCAGCAATGTTTCTTCCACGTTAACTGCCATATCAGTAATTTGTCTTTGAACAGTATTATTTGAGAGTGGGACAGTTCCTGTTATCTTAGCAGCTGCATCACCTAACATTCTCTTGCAAAGTATTATTGCTGATGGCAGTATAAGTTCCTCAGCAATTGTGTGGTTTTTCCCACATTTAGCAACAAGCTGAGCCACCTCATAAGACGCAAGGGTTGCATTTTCATTTATATTTGCACCACAGTGTTTGGTAATTGTTTTACGAGATATTTTCAACTCTCTTAATTTATTTTTGAAAAAATCTAATGACTTACTTTTGTACTCTGCATGCTTTGTTTCAAGATGGCACCAGAGATTTGCTGGTTTCATACATTCATTCGAAAGGCTTTCATAGCAAATTACACATTGAGGTTTAGGCTGAGGTCAAGTGAAAGTAAAACCGATTTTCCAGTAATCAGAGTTATATTTTGTAATTTTTCCAGTAAGCTTAACACTGATCTTGGAAGGGTTAGGTTCAAGGGACGCCGACAATTTAGGTTCAATGGACACTGACAACTTCGGTTCGAGTCACTCAATTACTTGCTTGAACATCAGATGCATTATCTTCCTCTTCATCTGTAGACTTTTCTCGTTTTAATGAACCACTTTTTAACCAACGGTCCATTTTTAACTATGCGAACCATAGCTTCCACGACAAACAATGTCAGTAGACAGGCAGTGGAACAGAAAAAGGAAGTAAGGCTGAAATGCTTTCAGCAGAATACTAGATCAAATCAGGCATTATATAATGAAAAGAGAATAGAGGCAGCAAGGGTATGCAGGAGGAGAAAAAGGGAAGCCATGAAGAGAGAAGAGATGGAAGAGCAGTACAAAGGGAATGAAAGCATAAAATACTACAAAAAAGGAACTCGAGAACATAGACCAAAAATAACAGCTTGTAAGGACAAAGAGGGAAATTAGCTGACAGATAAACAAGATGTTTTGGATAGATGGAGAGAATAATAAAAGGGAATTTTGGAGGTCAATCCTACCAGGAATGGGCAGCCACTCTATTATACCGTAGATCCAGAAATAGAGGAACCAACATTAGAGGAAGTACGGAAGGTAGTGCATTGTTTAAAAAATTATAAAGCACCAGGAACCAATGAAATAATTGCAGAACTGTTAAAAACGGGGGAACTGGTCTTCATAAGCGAATCCACAAACTTATTAAGTTGAAATGGAATCAGAAAAGAATGCCCGAAGAATGGACCTTAGGTGTAATCCAACCAATACATAAGAAGGGAGACAAGACCTGCTGTTCAAATTACTGTGGAATTACCTTGCTGAATGTAACCTATCACATCTTCTCTAGTATTATCTACAACAGGTTAGTACCATATTCAAAAGATATTTTGGGGGAGTATCAGTACAGATTTCAGGCTAATAGATCAACAACAGACCAGATATTTGTGTTTAGGTAAATACGTATGAGTATAACATTGAGCTTCATAACCTCTGTGTAGACTTCAAGCAGGCCTTTGATAGTCTAAATGGAGCACAAATGTTAAATGATTTGCTGCTACTTGGTATACCATCGAAGTATGTCTCACTCATTCAAGCAATATTGGCTGGTTCCAAGGCTGCAGTGCGAGTGGATGGAGAACTGACCAATTGGTTTAGCATTAGTAAAGGTGTCAGACAAGGGGACGCACTCTCTACAATGCTTTTCAATCTGACTTGAAGCAGCCACGCGGAAGCTTCAGATATCTGGTTACATAGGCACAAAGTCGACTCAGATATGTGCTTATGCCAATGATCTAACAATTATTAGTAGAAGAAAGGTATCACTAGACAGGACAATATGCGAGATGAAAGAAGCGACAGGACCTAGAGGCCTTTCTGTAAATGAAACAAAGACTAAGTACATGAATTTCACCAGGAAGGAAAATAACAACTCGGATAGATTATTAGCAGACGGTTTCAATTTTGAACATGTGCAGAACTTTGACTATTTGGGCTGATTAGATCATATAAGTCTCTTGAATGAGAACTGTCTTCCAGTGTTTTTATACTATCACCTACTACTATTATTTAAGGGAATTCTCTGGTATCCTTTTCTAGTAGTACATGCAGTTACTTGAGAAAATGTCTTACCTGACAACTTGGAGATCAGTACTGCCCTAGTATTAAGCTCTTCTTCCTTTCTCTGTATAGCCACTGCTTCAAGACAATTTCTGTATGTTACTGTCTGTCCACAAAGTGGTATCCTTTACCTTTCTGTTTAAATATATAGCAACTCTGCCTCCCTTATGTCCCTGTCCACTGAAACATTGCAAGTCTCTTGTATCCAAAAATGTGGCTGGAATATTTACATTGTTTTGTGTATTATAAAAGCTATGTCTTGGTTTGTTTCAATCTTTGACATCAATGCCATCTGGTGCAATTAAAAACAATACAATCCTCAAGTCTGCTGTCTTCAGTCCGACATGAAGCTCCCAGATAATACCTTCTGTTCCAAATGTTGTCTACCGGCAATTGCGTACGAGACGGTGTGTTTTTCTTGTATTGCTAACTCATATGAACCTGCCTAAGCGTGTTGTAGGTACTTGTACCCAGTATGTATTTTCATTCCCGATGTTACTTTTGCCTCATAATTATTATGTATTAGCTTTCATAATTTGTCTTTATTGTAAATTTGCCACAATTATCTGATGACTCAAAACCCATAAAGTTTTTAGCAATTAAAGCATTTCCATGGAAAGTCTGAATGGTCACATACCTTACAAATAGAATAACGTTGTACATCTTGATTACATTTTCTTCCAGTCCACTTTCACACAATCTCTGGTGTCTCAGAATCAATTATTACTTCTATTGCTCTCAATATCCTAGCAACGTAGTGTCCATTTTGAAGTAAAATTCTTACATTTGAAACATATGTTGAGAAATATGTGTAGCTAAAAAAAGGAAGAAAGTGACCAGCATAGCAAATTCCACTTTCACTCTGAAAAATGTTCTAAAACTGCAATAACAGGAATGAGGTGTTCTCATCAGTGAAGTGTGAACAAAAAACAGGTGAAACATCTTTACTGTAAGTACAGTTACTGCAGCTCAGACACATTTATTGTCTATTAAAAAAAAAGCCACTGACAACTTGTAAAGAATATTCAGTGAAAGAAAGCACACAATTAATATCCATGAAAATAGGATTACCTTCATGCAGTAATGATGAAATTTTTCTCTACATTAATGTAAAGTCTCTTAAAGGCCAACTTATAACAACTGCTGTACTGACTAGAAAGAATCAGTTACAGCATCTTCTGTACCAATAAAAATTGGGCGAATGACACCAAAATAGTTTAAAGTTTTCCTCTTTGCTATCTACTGGTTGGTAAATTCTGCCAACCAAGCATTGCACATTATCAATCTACATAAAAACTCCTATTCTGAAAGATGAATCTCAAAAGGTACTGAAGACAAAGGTATATAAATCTAAAAATATAATTGCTACATGTAAAGCACATGAGACTACAAACTCTAAAAATAATTCTAAAGCAGCTTGGAATGATACTGAAAAGGAAATGATTAATTGTAGTAAAGAAAATAGTGTCCCACTTGTCTTTACAATTCTCAGTATTCTGTAAATCATACTAACCGCACCACCCTGCTCAGTAATTGCACCTTGTTTCCTCAGACTGAACACTGAAATTATTTACCACCAATTTCCTTGGTCAATTACTGTAGGAATGCACAGACAAAAATTTTCAGGAAGTTGCTACATTCAGAGCCTTTAAATAAATATAAGGGAGCATCAGGTACTTAGCCTAAGTGCACTGAATTTTATTCTGTTGAACTCTTCATAATAAACCAAATTGAAATGTGATTCAGAAGTGAAAAATATCTTTTTAATTTTTATGCAATGTATTGTTACAACAGACTTCAGTACATCATGTGATAAGGGGCTCCAAATTCATGCCACACAAGCTCTGCAGACGTCAATTTTCTACTCTAGTTACACAGCAATTCATTTTAATGTAATCAAGTAGTATTTCAAATAAATGTTTTAATTGCACGTGCAAATAAAAGGATAAAGGTATCAATTGAAAAAGAACACTGCAAACGTTTTTATTTTCTTTATTAATATCACTTGGGTTTCCACATCACCAACAGGGGTACCAAGCACAATGCGTTACTCTTTGTTTTACATGGCGAGTTTCCCCAGTAGGCCTACAAACCATGGAATGTACAGAAACACACACACATCTAAAACTTAGTACCGACAGTAATTATGGTCAGAATCTACGTGAACATTTAATATTTCACTTTCAGGCTGCCTCAGTGCTGAAACAATATTTTCTTTTTCAGCAAGAGTTGGTTTCTTCAAACTGCCCTTTGGCTGTTTGTTACATTTACCATGTCTTCGTTGCACTTTTACCTTCTCGTTGCTGGGGGGTCGTGAAGCTTCCCTGCAGTCTGATTGAAAAAGTGACAGCGAATGAGCTGCATCCTTCTGTAGTGACTTCAGGATTTCTGTGGACACTTTACCTGAACCGACACGGTTAATCAAAATTTGATATGTGGACACTAGTTCTTGGGCCAGAGATGTGTTCTCGTGATCATCAGTATTTGTTTGCAGTGAACACAAAATGGCAGAAGCCTCTTCTGTCACCGTTGCTTCACTTGGTGTAAATGTGGCACTTGAATGTAATGCATACGTCATTGACACTGCATGAATGTGCTTGCATATGTTCAAATGAATTAAACTGTCCGCACAAGAACAACTGAAAGCATGTAAACATATATTACATTTGGAGCACTTCAACTTGCACTCCAATTTACATTCAATGTTATTTAAAATCACAGTATGTGTTACACCACAATGTGTTTGGGATTTCACATGAAACTTTGTACCATCAGTATTGACTGTAATGTCATTCTCCTTAATACTACATGAAGCTTTATGACGAGCCTCAATAAGATTTATTCTATATGAATGGCCACCCTTATACAATTTAACCATTCGAGCACACAGTTTGTCACGCACCAATTTCATCAACACAACAAGTAGTCTGTCAAGTCTATTGTTTGTTTTTCCCTCTAAATAACAATATTTTAAAACTCTATGCATTGCTTCAAGGTACATATTTGTATTTATACCCAGATTGCGACGGTGACAGTATGCCCACTGCTGAGGCCGGAATAAGTAATTTGACGAGAAATATACACCAAAGTCTCTTGTACCTTCATCTGCTTGAAGCTGCCCGACGAACGATTCCAGCAGCTCATTAAAATTGTCTAAGTCCGCTTCTTCAAGCAATGTACGAAGAGCTTTGTACACAAGTGCTTTCTTTTCTTCATTGCCATGTACTTTCTTCAAATTATTCCGCCAGCTGCGGTCTATGTGCCAAGCACACAGTAGATTATTTTCTGCAGGTCCCATGACTCGTGATCATGCACTACGGAAAGTATTAGTGTCGTCGGACATGAATACAGACGTTTTTATGATGCCAGCTCTCTCTTTCACAGCACTAAAGAAATGAGTCATTATGGAAGTAGTCTCCCGATTTGAAACACAGAATGCTGCAGGCATACCTGAACCAAAATCGTCTACCACTAACAATGTGGTCACCAACAGTTTGTAAACATTTGTACAATGTGTGGAGTCTACACATACAATATTTTGTCCAAATCTCTGTAATAACTGCTTCTGGTAGTCAGTCATTAACACTATCACCGAGTCAGTCCTATCAAAATCTTCCCTGGCCTCGCCTTCTTTCTTATAGAGGAGAACACAGTCTTTCATTTTCTCCAACCACATACCAACACTGACTTCATCAATGTTATGCTGTTGATCATCACCAATGGCGAAGTCTCTCTTAATGTTATGAAGGTCATGTCGAGTCAGGAGATGCAGCCTCTCCACTCCGCTGGAATGAACTGAGTCCCGCACATCATCCAGAATTCTCTGGAAAGTGACCCCCTCAGCAATTTTGCTTGCAACATTTTAAATTTACTCCAACTACAAAGAGGCCAATTCTGAGTATGTACATGAAAACACTATTCAGAAAGGACACTGTAGTTAACCACCCCCAATAAAATAAATTCATGCAATATAACAGTTGCTAAGTACTTATAAACTAGATAGTTTAATAAATGTCTTAACAATATATTCAGTGTACCCTTCCAACAGTACTGAAGATGCTATTAAAACACTGGGGATGGGAGAATAAACAGGCCTGATTAAAGCACCTGTTGCAATGTGATATTTCCCAGTTTCAGCTACCAAGGCTATTTCCAAATGGTTACGAGGTCTACAAGTACATGTCAGAATTGTAACTGGTGTTTTTGTCTAGTCTCAAATCCATTATTGTAGTTGCAAATGCCCTGATCCACCATGTTTAACATGCTGGACAAGAAACAATAAATGTACTGCCTTTAGTCTATTAGATACATTAATGATCTATTCTTAAATAGACTACTATGATGCAAGCAATAACACAGGGCAACACAAGTATTTCAGAACTTATTTCCACACTTGTATTACTGTAATGCATTACACCTGCTCTCACACACACCTAAGTACATGGCATTACAGTCACCAATATTGTGGTCAATATGGATCACATCTGGTCTTTTACAACTGCTTTCAAGCTAACATCACAAATTGTATTCATATGAACTGCCAATCGATATATTCACACCTTTTACTCCAGATCACATATCCATAACAATATTAATTTCGCAGCAGAAAAAAAAACAATGCTCCTTCACTGCAAAAATAATAAAAGTCAACTACATATAACTAACAGCAAGCCTGACAATGGATTCTGAAACTTTCACACCATATTTACTTGGTGATCACTGAAAGGCCAGCAAAATTCTACAATCAAGGTAATACTCACCAGCGATGGCTTCTCTATCAGAACCACTGAGATGCAGAAAAGCAATGTTCTGGTCGTGGCCGAAATGTGTTCTGTAGTAAATGACACTACAGATTCCACTTTCTTCTTCGTGAAGCTCTATGGCAGCAACGCAATGGTTTCCCATCTTGCAAGTGCCCTGGGACTTACACAACCTTTTGCCACCTGACTTCGAAGAAAATGTGCCACTTCTGTGGCATACAAAGGTGGTTTTTGCAGTGCCATCCTGTAAACGCTTAGTGCCATAACTAGAGACAAAACTACTTTTTGTTTTTCTCTCCTCCTCAGACTTCCACTTCATAAAGTCTAAAACAAAAGCATCAATGAAAGGCAATTGCATTCAGATTCAATAAGTGCAAAGTACACAGCTGGAGTAAAAAAAAACGTGCACTGTTAAGATACCCTCACGTGTTACTGGTGTGATTTTAATCATTTAAATTTGCAACAATTTAACTTATACTTAATGTAGCAGACAGTAAGTTTACAGTTAATGTGAAATGCGTCTTTTCACGCTTTCAAATAAGCACATGTTCTATTGACCAACAAAAACAAGATCTAATGGCCACGGGTCAGGCAAGTATGTAATAATAATCGGCGATATTAATTTAAGTAGGCAGTGTACACTTTACTTACCGTCCTTCGTTTGAAATTCACTAATTTCTTTTACCATCTCAACCATGTGCTCCTGCTCCACATGTAGGCGCAACTTAGCCAAGAAATTGCATTTAAAGCTACAGTCACTTTTTGAGCACTTTATCGTACCTTCTTCACCTGGCTGAATTTTATGCACATTTCTCAAATGAGCATTCAAATGCTTCCTTGCTGAATATTCTCTATCACATACATAACAAGCAACAGTACCAGCCATTCCAACGAAATAACTCACTCTCACAAAGCGTAAGGATATTCGCTCATCAACTGTGAATACGAGAATGTGTGTAGAAAGATGTTGCATTCGCTCAGATGTCACCTATGCTTCTGATTGGCTACTGTATATGACGTCATGAATTTAACTGTCAGCCAATCAGCATCGCGACCAGCGGGTCGCGAGACGCAGGTGTCCAGCAGCGGGGAAGCAGCAGGTGCGGCGGGCCCGCTCTTGGCGGAAGGTGCGGCCGCAGCTCCCGGTATAGCGGAGCTGGTCCGCTCTGAGGTAAACGCTGCGCTTCGCGATAAAAACAATCTCGATCTGATAGCAGGCACTATATCAGACACTGTAACGGCAGCAGTATTGGCCAAAATGCGTGAAACTGTTGAGGCCAATACTGCCGAAATTACAGCACTAAAAAAGTCTGTGTCTGAATACGAGAAAAAGGCACGAGAGTTGGAAGTTAAACTATCTGCCGCAACTGACGAACTAGAACAGTACCAAAGGCGAAATAGTCTACGACTGTTTGGAGTAGTAGAAAATAAGGAAGAAGACACGGACAACCTGCTTATACAGGTTGCGCGTGAAAAATTAGGCGTTGAAGTGACCAAGGCAGACATTGACAGGAGCCATCGCGTGGGACGAAAATTACCAGGTGCCACCAAACCTCGTCCAATAATAATTAAATTTGTCTCGTACCGAAAAAGGGCAGAGATCTTTACCCAGAAGAAGAAGTTAGCAAGGACAGGACTTACAATAAGGGAAGATCTGACACACGAACGGCTAAAGATTTTAAACAGTGCCATATCCCATTTCGGTCTTCAGAATGTGTGGACTCAGGATGGCAGAGTAATCATTAAGACAGCAGCTGGAAAGAAGACAGTCACAAACATGACAGAACTGAATAGTATTAAGTGAAGCTACTCGAGCCAAAAGTGCAAACTTAACACCATTTGCAATTGTAACAGCCCCAATACTCAGATATAGTCTTGTAATTTTATTAATTTTTTAATTATACCCATATTTGTACCTTCAACTAATTGTTTTTGTAACTGTATTAACTTTTCACTATTTTTTTGTGTCTGTAGCTCTAACCATTACTTAATTTTAGTTACTGCTAATTCTTTTTTCATTTTCTCAGTTTATTCTCTTCCGTTCTGAAATAGTTCTATTGCAATTATTAGTCTCTCCTTTAGTTCATTAATCACCCATCTCTTCGGTTTAAATTGTTCATAACAAAAATCACTATCAGTATCACTTTAGCAAATTTCAATCTAATTGTAGCTTCCTACGATAATCACTACCAGTTTCACTTTAGTAAATTTCAATTTAATTCTAGCTTCCTACGATAATCTATTAATTACTAAGCTTACTTCTCTCTGCTGGCAGCATCGGCCTCTTAAATCACTCCCTTCTCCCTTATTTCCACCCTAAGCTGTTTCAAATACGCTAATTACATTTCTCCTCGTACGACAGAGGATACACAGTGACACACAGCCGTCACTATTTTGGTCATATTCTCCTTGCACAGAATACCACTAATCCATTTTCTATACTCCCGCAACCTCAGGAAATCTTTAGCAGGCGCCTTTCTTTCGGCACTCGCGGTGTCACAAACAGGGCGTGCAAAATCTCGGACACCCCTGTGTTATGTCACTTGGCGGAAGCAGCGGCCAGTGCCCCTCGCGGCAGGTAGTGCCTAACAAAGGGACAAACCAGTCTGCCACCCTACTACAGGCTGCTCGGCGGAACGCGTCAGAGCTTTTAGCGGCTCACTGCAACATCCAGTCTTTACCTGCGCATTACGAAGAACTTAGCCTCCTCTTCAACCAACTAAACTACCACGTAATCCTCTTATCCGAAACGTGGTTGAAACCACACATATCCTCTGCATCTTTTCATCTCCCAGGGTACACATTTCTTAGGGCAGACAGATCAAAAAAGCGAGGTGGCGGGGTCGGCGCGTATATACGAACAGATCTCAAAGCGAAAGTCTTATGTACGTCAAATCCTGCTGAAGAAAAAGAGGCTGAATTCATGTTCATTGAAATAAATATACAAAGTCGGAAATTCTTGACTGGCGTCGTGTACAAGCCGCCAAAAATAAGCTCAATGAGTTCCTTCCAGTCGGAATTACATTCACTTCAGTGTCAATACGAACATGTCATCGTAATGGGTGACTTGAACATAGACCTGCTAAGAGACACTCCCTCCGCAATAAACCTAAGAAGACTGTTTAGTTGCAATAGCATGAACATTCTTCCATTACAACCTACACACCATACGGCGCACAGTCATACTCTTATAGACGTAATCGCAACGAAACAGGCTGACAAAGTAAGAGATGTTGGTCAAACATCGGCCCCTGGCCTCTCAGCACATGATGTAATATTCCTGGCCTACTCTGTGCAGCCCCCAAGGATCAAATCGCGTTACATAACTTGTAGGAACATGAAACGTATTGACCTTGATGCTCTAACAGCCGATTGCTCAGAAATCTCATGGCATCAAATAATCAGAAAACCCACAATCGACGGCAAAATTAATGAACTTGGTGATAAGCTCACTGCCCTCTATGACAAACATGCACCTGTGCGCACAATCCGTGTAAGAAAATCTCCTGCTCCATGGCTGACAGCTGAATTACGTCAAATGATGACTAATAGGGATGCTGCCCACAGGCGTTTCAAGGCAGATCCGAAACCCGAGCGTTTCGAAGAATATAGAAAGCTACGGAACAGAGTAAAACAATGCATTCGCAATGCTAAAATCAGGCACGCTCGCTCCCTTGTATGCAGCGATCTGACGCCCACGACTCTATGGAAGAATCTCCGTAGCTTGGGGGTCGGAAAGGCAAAATCGGAAACTACTTTTCATGTGTCAGCTAACGAGTTAAATGAATTCTTCTCTGCACCTCTGAATACCAGCACAGCTGATAATTACCGTCCACAAGAATCCCCAAACAGGATAACTAACAACGATACCTTCCATCTAAAACATGTAACAACAAATACGGCAAGAAAAGCAGTAATGAGAATCTCTTCTGATGCAATAGGCAACGACAGTATCGGTATAACCATGGTTAAGAATGTTGCCGATATCTTAGTACCTGTCTTAACTGACATATTTAATTTTTCCCTCGTGAACGGAATATATCCCACTGCATGGAAAAGAAGCCTAATTCGACCCATCCCTAAGATCGAAAACCCGCAACTGCCTAGTGATTACCGACCAATTAGCATACTGCCTGCTGTTTCCAAAGCGCTTGAGTATATTGTTCATGACCAAATCACTGAACACTTGCATGAATTCAGCCTATATGACAAATTTCAATCCGGTTTCCGTAAACATCACAGCACAAACACTGCTCTAATTAAAGTAACTGATGACCTGAAATATGCCATCGACAATCGAAAGGCAACAATATTGACGCTACTGGACTTCAGCAAAGCTTTTGACACTGTTAACTTTGACATACTGCTCAGAAAAATGCAACAGCTTAATTTCTCTGATAGTGCAATGAGATGGTTTGAAAGCTACTTAAAAGACAGACAGCAATGTGTTGTCTGCGTAAATGAAAAATCTTCCTGGAAACATGTTTCCTCGGGAGTGCCACAAGGATCAGTCTTAGGACCACTTTTGTTTTCTTTATATGTCAACGATATTTCGTCGGTTCTGTCCTCCTGTAAATATCATTTCTATGCCGACGACCTCCAGCTCTACCTAAGCGTCAGACCTGAAGATGTAAACACTGCAATCGCTCAGATGAATGATGATCTGTCTTCAGTAGTGAGATGGGCGAAAAACCTGGGGCTTAAACTAAATGCAAAAAAGACGCAAGTAATCTTAATAGCCCATCAGAAATTAATAAGTTCAGATTTCCGCGAACGGCTACCTCCTATTCTGCTCGACAGTACTCCAATACCATACCAGAAAACAGTGAAGACCTTGGGTGTAACCTTGGATGAGCATCTCAACTGGGCGGAGAATACAGTCGCAGTGTGCCGAAAGACGTCTGCTTGTCTCTATGCTCTCAAAAAGTTTCGGAACATATTCCCACAGGACTTGAAACGCCAGCTCGTGCAAGCACTCGTTCTACCGAACCTCCACTATTGTGATGTGATTCAACAAGGCATGAGTAGTGAAAACAAAAGACGGCTAGAGCTAACCATGAATGCGTGTGTGCGTTACACCTGCAACATTCGCCGATATGATCATGTTAGTGCTTCATACTCCGAGCTAGGGTGGCTGCGGCCGGACAAATTGCGTGACTACCACACTCTATGTCTACTCCACCGACTCCTCATCGCGCAGGCACCCCAGTACCTTGCTTCAGAGATTAAAAACCTGTCATGTCATCATAATCGAAACACGAGGTCACTCTTATTTGGTATCCTAACTGTGCCCACTCACAAAACAAAAACTTTTGCAAACTCCTTCTCAGTTGCCGCTGTCCGCCTCTGGAACAAACTGCCCCTTACCTTGCGCAAAATTCGATCTCCTGCTGCTTTTAAGAATAAGTTGAAGCATTTCCTACTATCATCCTCACAAAGTTCTCCACAAAATTAATGTACAAGGACAATCCCCTCATCTGTCAAATAGCAAAGTTAGCGTCTCCTATCTTGCTCCTGAGATGCCTTCCTCTTCATCTTTCTCTATTAGCCACGCAATCTTCTTTTCCTTTATATTTCCTTAATTATGTTTCATCATGTCTCTACTCTTCTCCTCCCTTCACCATGAGTCTCCCTCAAACTCCCTGCTGCCGGCACTCCTATCTAAAATCTGTCTCTTCAATAATGTCTAATTATAACAGTACTTGTGACCTAAGAATATAAACTCTATATGTATGTATTTTTCCAGGTGTACCTTTCAAATTGTTTATTTCACTTTTTGTACTAGATTTAGTTTAACATGCCTACTAAAACATATGAATGTAAAATAAGTAGAATGCCTGGTTAGATGTAAGAGAGGGCCTGATGGCCCTAATCTTGCCAGGTTAAATAAATAAATAAATAAATAAATAAAAAAATCCCACGAACTTTCGACCGAGCTCTCCTCAGTCATTGCCAAGTGGGAAGACTGACTGCTGTGTCGTGGCCGCGTCGTTATACAGCCGCACTGGTGGCTGTGACGTCACTGGTGCTCTCTTCCTCGCCATATATGGTAATGTTTTCATCCCGCGTCCGTCGTGCCCGATTCAACCATTTCGTGGGCAAAATTACTGAGCAGTTTTTTTTAATGAGTGGAGAGCAGATAGTAGTTAACAGATAGGTATATTTATTATACTGAATATCAAATTTGCTCCAACTGTGAAAGTGAGGTCACACAACAAGGTGGGAAGTATTCTTCCCACTGCCCTTCCTTGGAGTTAAATGACAACAATAACTTTTTCAATATATGTCATATTTATTTGATAAATTTACTTCTCCTGTTACAATGATTCTTCACAATTACTTGCCATGAAATTTTCTCAAACATGGGTCTATGCAAAGTGGTATTTGACAATATGTACAAACACAGCGAGTGCTCTTTCCCGCAGCATTGGTACTACAATGACGGCACGTGCAGAGGGTTTCTCCTAAAATGGGTTGATGCTCCCCTACAGCCACATGACGAAAATCTTCTGGTACTTTACCCCTTTTTCCCAGAAAGACAGGTTTTTGCCCACCCCTTTTTTGGGATGAGAAGCCAGCGATCAATTATCTGGCTGGATGTATCCTGTATGTGAGCTGATCATGCTGCCCACTTTCTCTTTTACTTATTTTCCACAGGATAAAACTGTTGTCATCAGCAACGTCCACCAGGAAATAAAATATTCTGTGCCACCATTTTACAGAACGTCTGCCAATAGCATACCTTTCTCGTAGTTGATCAAACTTATCGACACCACCCATTATTTTGTTGTATTCTGCCACAAATTCAGGACAAGAAATCTCTGTACTAGTACCATCCTTGTTTTTCCTTTTCACTGTGGCTGTTTCTCATGGGTCATGAATTGAGGACAGGAAAGTGAGTGGACGGTTATCCATCCATTTTACTGCAGAAATGGCTCCTTTTGTTTCAAACTGGAGTTCTCCTCGTTCCAATTTTACGTTTTCCTTCATAAATTTGAGTAAATCAAAAGTATTTATCTTCTACTATAGCTTTGAGGAAAAAATCACAAAATGTCACGCACTGAAAGGCTCCTCTACAGAGCAACACTCAGCTATACAATATTCTGAGTGAAGGTACAGCAAAAACGGCGGGAACTTCAGATTGGAAGTAGTACCCTATACTGTTCACTAGGTGGTAGCACCGTACAGAGGTGGGAACTGTGAATCCCACGGGACTAGGAGCGAGTTCATTGTAGTGGGAAGCATGTTTCCCACGGCTCACGAAAGGGTTAACCTCGCGATGTCCAGGTCCCAGGCTGTGCTGAGCTGCAAACCGCCGTCCTTGTTGATGGTGTTTTCAGAGGTTTTTATTTCAATAGCTTCTTTTATGACGCTATCCCAAAATCCCTTCGTCCTCATAACGACAGATGTTTCGTCGAATGGAATTCGGTGTCCATTTTCAAAGGCGTGTTCTGCCACGGCTGATTTTTCTGGATAGCGTAGGCGTAAGCACCTCTCGTGTTCCGTCCGGCGTTGCTCCACAGTGCTTACTCTTTGGCCGACGTAGTAACAGCCACACTGACATGGTATCTTGTACACTCCAGGCCTTCTAAGCCCTAGATCGTCCTTCACAGGCCTCATGAGCTGTCGAATTTTTACTGAGGGCCTGAACGCCGATCAAATGTTATATCTCTTCAGGAGCCGGCTAATCTTTCCCGACACTGTACCACAGAAAGGCAAAAATACAAGTTTCTTGCTTTCTTCTTAGGTGGTGTTCTATTCTGTGTTGGTGTGTTTCTTGCGTCTCACACCAGTTATAGCCTGTGCCACCTGTCCGTGGCTGTACCCGTTTTCCCGGAAGACTAGGTGGCTCAGTTCTAGTGGCAGACTTTCAGCGTCTGAGACGACTTTAGCACGATGGACGGAGGTATTCAGAACGCCACATTTTTGTGCCGGATGGTGGTGGCTGAGAGCGTGCAGATACCTATCTTTGTGTGTCGGTTTCCTGTAGACACTGTGGCTGAGGTGCCCATTGGTTTTCTGTCGAACAAGGACGCCAAGGTCTGCCATGGCAGAACAAGCCTTATAAAATGGACACCGAATTCTATTCGACGAAACATCTGTCGTTATGAGGACGAAGGGATTTTGGGATAGCATCATAAAAGAAGCTATTGAAATAAAAACCTCTGAAAACACCATTAACAAGGACGGCGGTTTGCAGCTCAGCTCAGCCTGTGACTCGCATCGCGAGGTTAATACGGGCACGACGGACGCGGGATGAAAACATTACCATATATGGCGAGGAAGAGAGCACTAGTGACGTCACAACCAGCAGCGTGGCTATATAACGACGCGGCCACGGTGACACAGCAGTCATTCTAACCACTTGACAATGACTGAGGAGAGCTCGGTCGAAAGCTCGGGGGATTTTAACCACCTGACGCGGCTGGAAGCCCGTGAAAATTTTATTAATTCATATCACCGAGAAACCATGCATTCACAGAAATGTTAATAATTCATCATCCTTGCAGTGAGGTGAGAAAAGTCATGAGACAGCGATATGCACGTATACAGATGGCGGTGGTATCGCGTACGCAAGATATAAAAGGTCAGAGCAGTGGCGGAGCCGTCATTGGTAACCAGGTGATTCATGCGAAAAACTGTCAGATGTGATTATGGCCGGACGACTGAAGTTAACAGACTTGGAACGTTGGATGGTAGTTGGAGCTAGACGCATGGGACATTCTATTTCGGACAAAAATTAGAAATTAACGCTATAGAGAAGAGCACAAGATAAATAACAAAAATCCCAACAAAACAAACGCACTGGTGTTATTCTATCTTTCACACTGGGCTTAAATAAACAAAATATAAGTACACTTATGTGGCAAATGGGGCTGGATTATAAAGAGGAAGCTGGGCTATGATATTTTTGTGACCAGCAGATAAGAAGCATGGAATTGTCAGGCAAGACAGTATATTGATCACTGTAGATTAGGCTAAATAGACGAGACCGGATTCTATGGGCACGAACCTTGCAAAGTATTTTACCACCGGCTGATCAAGATGAGTGGACTAAGGATGGGACAAAAAAATGACCTCCTTAAAGGAGGAAATACAGGAATGGATACAAGTAGATTTTTCACTGTCTTCGCATAAATATAAGTAATACATGCAAATTTCAATGATAATGTTAACCTTGACGCCGGTAAGGGCCAACTGTTCGGAACATACAGAAATGTATGAACACGATTAAGCACAATAGCTAAGTCTCACCTTTATTTTTAAAGGGAATATATGAGTGCACAGGTCTACATTTTGTAACTGGCAGGACAAACAGCTTCTAACCTACAGAAGAGTGGAAGTACAAGTCACTTGAGAAGAACCAGTAATGAACTTTGTTTCGTAGTGAGAGGCAGGACCTGAATGTTTATACATTTTTAGCTTACACTGGTGCTCTGACAAAGGCACAGAAAGCAATGAAGAGATATAACTATATGTAGCAGCACGCCAAGAGCTCAGCTTTAGCACGCACTATTTTCATTTAATAGGTACGATCTACTCTGCAAGCAACGTAAGGCGAGTTATCATAAAGGTAAGTAAAAGACGCAATGAAATAACCACGAACCACAAGCATAACTGACGCAACCAGATTAGTGGATACGGTGAACCTAGTAGGAAAATAACAAACGGTACATACATACATTTAAAGCTTTGTATGTGAAAATGTCACTAACTAAGAATGAATAAGAAAACAAAATTCAAATAGAAATGTTAAATGATCTTGTCTATTCTCGATTTGTCTCTTGTATACATTTTTATTATTTATTAGTGTTTGTATTAAGATCTGAAACTATCAATTGGCAATTACCGCGAAGTTGCGCTCTGAGTAGGGTTGCTATCCGTTCCGATATATCGGGACCGTCATCGTTACGGACCTTCTTTTACCGACAACCCGACAAGACCCAATTTTGTCCCATTCTGCAAAATACTGTTACGAGATTGGCTCAAGTGATGAAGTATCTCCACATGTTAGCGCAACATGTAAATGTAGCCTCAGTTAATTTTATTATGTCAACAGGTTTATGTTGACATTGTCGTCTCACAGATGGCATTGTATGTTGCGTATCCTATATCGACTAGCTATTCTAAATTTAGCTCCATCATTCGAGAAAATACCAGCCTTCTCAAATAGTACGAGGCTGCAACTATTTACCGTCTAATAAACTGATCTCATCACCGCTTACGAAAATGCCGAAGGATGGAAAGTGTTACTTTTCGGATGATTACAGGAAACGGTGGTCTTCTGTCAAGAAAGGACGTACGGATCAGAAAGCGTTGCGTGAGATTTGTAGCTGTTTCATCTCAGTAACACAATGAAATAAGGCAGATGCGAGGCATCAAATTTCAACGAACAAATAGATTCGCGGTAGCCTCGACATCAAAGCCAATTTCTACATTCATGACTAAAGACGATACCCACGAAGAATTGTTCGTTGCCGCTGCAAAAATAACTGCTTATAAATACAGTATAAACATATGTACACGCGGCCATTGTCATAGTCAATAAAATTTTTCTGGGTTTGTGGCCGCATTGTCAATATGTAAAACTACTGCCGTTTCAGTCACTGTTTCAAATGATCTTCTTCAGGCTGTTCTTGTTTACAAACACCCTGAACAGTAATCACTGAAAGCCGGTTCTCGAAACGTTGTTCACAGACTTTGTCGGGAAAGGTTTGTGTCTACCTTCAAGAGTTTATTGGTAGTTGGGAGCTCCAACGTTAGGCGCGTTATGGGGCCCCTCAGGGACTTGGCTGACAGGGAGGGTAAGAAAACCAATGTGCATTCCGTGTGCATACCGGGTGGAGTCATTCCAGATGTGGAAAGGGTCCTGCCGGGTGCTATGAAGAGCACAGGGTGCAGTCAACCGCAGGTGGTTGCTCACGTCGGTACCAATGAAGTGTGACGCTTTGCATCAGAAGAGATTCTCTCTGGCTTCGAGCGGCTAACAGAAGTGGTAAAGGCTGCCAGACTTGCTTGCAAGATGAAAGCAGAGCTGACCATTTGCAGCATAGTCGACAGGACCGATTGCGGACCCCTGGTACAGAGCCGAGTGGAGGGTCTGAATCAGAGGCTCAGACGGTTCTGCGACCATGTAGACTGTAGATTCCTCGACTTGCGCCAAAGGGTGGTTGGGTTTCGGGTACCGCTGAATAGCTCAGGTGTCCACTATACGCAGGAGGCGGCTACACGGGTAGCAGCGGCTGTGTGGCGTGGACTGGGCAGTTTTTTAGGTTAGACGGTCTCGGGAAAACACAAGATGGGCTTCAGTCACAAAGGCTGCGGGCTGAACACAGGAAGAACATAGATACAGGAACCACTGGTATAACAGTTGTTCGAATCCTGCCTCGGGCATGGATGTGTGTGATGTCCTTAGGTTAGTTAGGTTTAAGTAGTTCTAAGTTCTAGGGGACTGATGACCTCAGATGTTAAGTCCCATAGTGCTCAGAGCCATTTGAACCATTTTATAACAGTTGTAAATTGTCGTAGCTGTGTTGGGAAAGTACCAGAGCTCCAAGAGCTAAAAGAAAGCACTGATGCTCAAATCGTTATAGACACTGAAAGGTGGCTAAAGCCCGATATAAGCTCAGCCGAAATTTTTGCGAAGAACCTAACGGTGTTCCGAAAAGATAGGCTAAACACGGTTGGCGGTGCTGTGTTTGTTGCTGTTAGAAGTAGTTTAACTTGTCGCGAAATTAAAGTAGATACTTCCTGTGAGTTAGCATGGGCATAGGTCGTCGTTGGCAACAGGAATAAAATAATAATTGGATCCTTTTACCGACCTCCAGTTCATATGATGCAGTTGCTGAAAGGTTCAAAGAAAACTTGAGTTTGATTTCAAACACGTACCCGACTCATACGATAATAGTTGGTGGTGACTTTAATTTACCCTCGATATGTTGGCGAAAATACATGTTTAATTCCGGAGGTACGCTTAAAATATCGTCCGAAATTGTGCTAAACGCATTCTCTGATAATTATTTCAATGGCTCTGAGCACTATGGGACTTAACATCTAAGGTCATCAGTCCCCGAGAACTTAGAACTAATTAAACCTAACTAACCTAAGGACACCACACACAGCCATTCCCGAGGCAGGATCGAACCTGCGACCGTAGCAGCAGCGCAGTTCCGAACTGAAGCACCTAGAACCGATAGGCCACTCAGGCCGGCTCTGATAATTATTTCGAGCAGTTAGTTCATGAGCCCACGCGAATAGTAAACGGTTGTGAAAACACGCTTGACCTCTTAGCAACAAATAATCCTGAGTTAATAACCAGCATCAAAACCGATATAGGGATTAGTGAACACAGGGTTGTCGTAGCGAGATTGAATATTGTAATCCCCAAATCCTCGAAAAATAAGCGAAAAAGCAGATCACTTGACGCCTTCCTGAGAGACAATCTTCACTCATTCCAAATTAATAATGTAAGTGCAGAGCAGATGTGGCTTAAATTCAAAGAAATAGTGTCGGCAGCAGTTGAGAGGTTTATACGAAATAAACTAACAAACGACGGAGCTGATCCTCATTGGTACACAAAACGGGTTAGAACACTGTTGCAGAAACAACGAAACAAACATGACAAATTTAAACAGACCCAAAATCCCCAAGATTGGCGATGCTTTACAGAAGCTCGAAACTTAGCACGGAGTTCAATGCGAGACGCCTATAAGAGTTTCCACAACGAAACCTTGTCTCGAAACCTGGCAGAAAATCCAAAGAGATAATGGTCATATGTGAAGTATGCTAGCGGCAAGAAACAATCAATGCCTTCTCTGCGCGATAACAGTGGGGATACTATCGAAGACAATGCTGCCAAAGCAGATTTACTAAACACAGCCTTCTGAAAAGAAGACGAAGTAAATATTCCAGAATTCGAATCGAGAACAGCTGCCAACATGAGTAAGTCCTCGGAGTAGTGAAGCAACTCAAATCACTTAATAAAAGCAAGTCTTCTGGTCCAGACTGTATATCAATTAGGTTCCTTTCGGAGTATGCTGATGCATTAGCTCCATACGTAACAATCGTATACAACCGTTCACTCGACGAAAGATCCGTACCCAAAGACTGGAACGTTGCACAGGTCACAACAATATTCAAGAAAGGTAGTAGGAGTAATCCACTAAATTACAGGCCCATATCGTTAACGTCGATATGCAGCAGAATTTTAGAACATATATTTTGTTCGAATGTAATCAATTACCTTGAAGGAAACGGTCTATTGACACAAAGTTAACATGGGTTTAGAAAACATCGTTCCTGTGAAACACAACTAGTTCTTTATTCACATGAAGTGCTGAGTGCTATTGACAAGGGATTTCAGATCGATTCCGTATTCCTGGATTTCCGGAAGGCTTTTGACACTGTACCACACAAGCGGCTCGTAGTAAAACTGCATGCTTATGGAATATCGTCTCAGTTACGTGACTGGATTTGCGATTTCCTGCCAGAGAGGTCACAGTTCGTAGTAACTGACGGAAAGTCATCGAGTAAAACAGAAATGATTTCAGGCGTTCCCCAAGGTAGTGTTATATTCCCTTTGCTGTTCCTTATCTATATAAACTATTTGGGAGACAATCTGAGCAGCCGTCTTCGGTTGTTTGCAGATGACGCTGTCGTTTATCGACTAATAAAGTAATCAGAAGATCAAAACAAAGTGCAAAACGATTTAGAAAAAATATCTGAATGGTGTGAAAAGTGGCAGTTGAACCTAAATAACTAAAAGTGTGAGGTCATCCACATGAGTGCCAAAAGGAACTCGTCAAACTTCGGTTACACCAAAAATCAGTCCAATCTAAAAGCCGTAAACTCAACTAAATATTTAGGTATTACTATTACGAACAACTTAAACTGGAAAGAACACATATAAAATGTTGTGAGGAAGGCTAACCAAAGGCTGCGTTTTATTGGCAGGACACTTTGAAAATGTAACAGACCTACTAAGGAGACTGCCTACCCTACGCTTGTCCGTCCGCTTTTAGAATACTGCTGCGCGGTGTGGGATCCTTACCAGGTAGGACTGACGGAGCACATCGAAAAGTTCAACGAAAGGCAGCACGTTTTGTATTATGGCGAAATATGGGAGAGAGTGTCACAGAAATGATACAGGGTTGGGGCTGGAAATCATTAAAAGAAAGGCGTTTTTCGTTGCGACGGAATCCTCTCACGAAATTCCAATCACCAACTATCTCCTCTGAATGCGAAAATATTTTGTTGAAACCGACCTACATAGGGCGGAAAGATGACCACGATAAAATAAGGGAAATCAGAGCTCGTACGGAAAGATATCGGTGTTCATTCGTTCCGCGCGCTATACGAGATTGGAATAAAAAATTGTGAAGATGGTTCCATGAACCCTCTGCCATGCACTTAAATGTGATTTGCAGAGTATCCATGTAGATATAGATGTAGATGAAGAGTCTTCCAGTTCCAGTCCTTTAGTGTCTCAGTATCTCCCAGGGATTAAACAAACCTGTGACAACTCGTACTGCCCTTCTCTGTATACGTTCAGTATACTGTGTTAGTCCTCTCTGGTATGGGTCCCACACAGTTGAACCACATTCTAGAAACGGTCGCACGAGTGATTTGTACGCAATCTCCTTTGCAGACTGATTGCATCTCCCCAGCATACTACCAATAAACCGAAGTCTACCACCCGGAACCTATGTGATCATTCCATTTCTTGTCCCTACAAACTGTTACACCCAGGTATGTATTTGTATGAGCTGGTCGATTCCAGTAGTCATTCACTGATAGTATAAGCATAGGATACTACGTTTTTTCGTTTTGTGAGGTGCAAAATTTTACATTTCTAAACATTTAGAGCAAGTTGCAGAGGCACCACTTTGAAATCTTGTCAAGGTCTGACTGAATATTTATGTAGCTTCTTTCAGACAGTACTTCATTATAGATACCTGTATCACCTGCAAATGTCTCAGTTACTAGTAATATTGTCTGTACCGTCATTAACATACAACACGAACAGAGAGGGTCCCAACACACTTCCCTGGGGCACATCCGAAGTTACTTCTACATTTTATGATGAGTCTTCATCAAGATAACATGCTGCATCTTTCCTACCAAAAAGTCCTTAATCCAGTAACAAATTTCACTTGATACCGTATATGATCGTACTTTAGGCAATAAACGTAGTTGTGGCACTGATTCAAGTGCTTTTCGGATATCAAGAAATACTGCAGCTTCCCGATTGTCTTGATACAAAGCTTTCAGTAGTTCATGTGAGAAAGGTATAAGTTGGGTTTCATATGATCGATGATTTCGAAATACAAGCTGTCTGGTAATGAGGAGGTCATTCTGTCCAAGATACCTCATCATGTTCGAACTTAGAATATGTTCTAAGATTCTACAACAATCCGATGTCAAGGATATTGGACGATAGTTTTGTGGATCACGTCTACAACCCTTCTTGCAGGCGAGTGTGACCTGTGCCTTTTTCCAGGAAATGGGCAGGGTTTTTTGTTTGAGGGATCTACGATGGATTGTAGTTAGATGACGGGCTAATTCAGCAGCAGGGATCCCATCGGGTCCTGGAGCTTCATTCAGTTTTAACGATTTCAACTATTTCTCAACAACACTGACACCAATACTTACATCATTCATCGTTTTAGTGGTAGAGGATTAAATTCGGCAATTCGCCAGGTTTTCCTGCGCACAGGAACATTTGAAAACGAAGTTAAGCATTTTAGCTTCTGCTTTGCTACCCTCAGTTTCAGTTCCCGACTCATTCGCCAGGGACTGGTGCCATTAACAGCCTTTACATACGACCAGAATTTCTTTGGGTTCTGTGAAAGACATTTGACAATATTGACATAGTATTCTTTGAAGGCATCACGCAATACTTTCTCGAAAGGCAAACGCATTTCATTCAGCATCTCTTTATCTATAGCCCTAAGCTTTGCTTTACACCTATTATGCAGTGATCTCTATTTCTTAGAAATTTCTTTACAGTGACTGAATACCATGGAGGTTCCCTCCCATTATGAACTGTTCTGTTTGGTACATATCTATCCTGTGCATGAACAACCATTCTTTTAAACTTGAGCCGGACGATAAGGACAGGGAAGTTGAAAGAATTCTGCTTGTACGTAGATGTCAATCATCATACTCTTCTATCTCATTCAAAAACAAGATGGCTGTCGTTAATGCCGTCAGTTGAGAGAATTTTTAACCTTTGGATCCCTTATGCATCCACCCTCCGTCGCATGGAATCCCTGATGCGCTGGTGCAGCCCTGGAGAATGGCGTATTGTATCACAGCCGTCCACAACACGAGCACGAAGAGTCTCTACATTTGGTACTGGGGTTGCGTAGACAAGAGCTTTGAAATGCCCCCATAACTGAAAGTCAAGAGGGTTGAGGTCAGGAGAGCGTGGAGGCCATGGAATTGGTCCGCCTCTACCAATCCATCTGTCACCGAATCTATTGTTGAGAAGCGCACGCACATTTCTACTGAAATGCAGGAGCTCCATCGTGCATGAACCACATGTTGTGTCGTACTTGTAAACGCAGATGTTCTAGCAGCACAGGTAGAGTATCCCGTATGAAATCATGGTAACGTGCTCCATTGAGCGTAGGTGGAAGAGCATGGGGCCCAATCAAGACATCACCAACAATGCCCGCCCAAACGTTCACAGGAAATCCGTGTTGATGACGTGATTGCACAATTGCGTGCGGATTCTCGTCAGCCCACACATGTTGATTGTGAAAATTTACAATTTGATCACGTTGGAATGAAGCCTCATCCGCAAAGAGAACGTTTGCACTGAAATAAGGATTGACGCATTGTTGGATGAACCATTCGCAGAAGTGTACCCGTGGAGGCCAATCAGCTGCTGATAGTTCCTGCACACGCTGTACATGCTACGGAAACAACTGGTTCTCCCGTAGCCCTCTCCATACTGTGACGTGGTCAACTTTACCTTGTACAGCAGCAACGTCTCTGACGCTGACATTAGGGTTATCGTCAACTGCACGAAGAATTGCCTCGTCCATTGCAGGTGTCCTCGTCGTTCTAGGTCTTCCCCAGTCGCGAGTCATAGGGTGGAATGTTCCGTGCTCCCTAAGACGCCGATCAATTGCTTCGAGCGTCTTCCTGTCGGGACACCTTCGTTCTGGAAATCTGTGTCGATACAAACGTACCGCGCCATGGCTACTGCCCCGTGCTAATCCATACATCAAATGGGCATCTGCCAACTCCGCATTTGTAAACATTGCACTGACTGCAAAACCACGTTCTTGATAAACACTAACCTGTTGATGCTACGTACTGATGTGCTTGATGCTAGTACTGTAGAGCAATGAGTCGCATGTCAACACAAGCACCGAAGTCAACATTACCATCCTAGAACTGGGCCAACTGGCGGTGAATCGAGGAAGTACAGTACATACTGACGAAGCTAAAATGAGCTCTAACATGGAAATTAAGCGTTTCCGGACACATGTCCACACAACATCTTTTCTTTATTTGTGTGTGAGGAATGTTTCGTGAAAGTTTGGCCGTCCCTTTTTGTAATACCCTGTATATATAGAGAAGAATAAAGTCTCTCTAATCAATTAAAATAAGAAGTATATTAATGCGATTGAAAGGAAGACTGCCAATTTTACTGCCATGAAAACCAAGATGAATCTGAACGAATTGAAAAGAGAGATCCCTAACCAAGAAATAATTCGAAATTTGAGCAACAGACAACGGATTTCTATACCATAGCATTTTATTACTTAGAGGAATTGGCTATTTCTTTTAATAAATATAAAGTATTTGGTTGGCTGACTCTATCTGAAACCCAATATTGGGTGATGATATAAAACACTGTCACATACCTGATTAAAAATGCTATGAAGGCTTCAGGTGGCAATTGTCTTCAGGAATATACGTATCTGGAGAGCTTTGTAAGAAATAAGCGTGACTCGGCCGAATGAAAGACTAAACACTCCGTGGAAGAAAGATGGATTTACTTTATTAAGAAAACCGAAAGTCCTGAACGCAAATGCCAACTGCTAGAATTATGCGAGTGTTTGTTTTCTATTCCCGCTCACAACACCACTGTGGAAAGAGTTGTTTCGCTGATGTCGGCCCAGTGGACTTATGAAAGAACTTGTCTGCTGCTTGGAATCAATGTTACAGTACCAGTTTGACTACTAGCTGACTTGTACAGGTTTTATAAATAAGTAAAAGAGAAAAAAAGACTTGCTGAAAAGGGTAAAATCTTCCGAAAAATGTGGTGTACCAACTACTTCTGCTGCAACAAGTTTCATATAATTCGTTCTAAATAAAAATTAATTATATTGAATACGAGGGTGAGTCAAATAAAACCTTAAATATTATTTTAAATATTATTTATTGTGCAGAAGTGGTACAAAGCTATATCACTTTTCAACACAATCTCCCCCACGATCAATGTAAGTCCTCCAGCGCTTACAAAGTGCATAAATTCCTTCAGAAAAAAATTCTTTTGGTAGTCCGCACAATCGCTCATGCACCGCATGGCGTACCTCTTCATCAGAACGAAACTTCTTTCGTCCCATTGCGTCTTTGAGTGGTCCAGACATATGGAAATCACTTGGGGAAAGGTCTGGTGAGTATGGTGGATGAGGAAGACACTCAAAATGCAGGTCTGTGATTGTTGCAACTGTTGTACGGGCAGTGTGGGGCCTTGCATTGTCATGTTGCAAAAGAGAGCAATCCACGTCGCTTTGATTTGATTTCAGGCCGCAGATGATTTTTTAGGAGATCTGTGTATGATGCACTGGTGACAGTGGTCCCTCTAGGCATGTAATGCTCCAAGATGACGCCTTTTTCGTCCCAAAAGAGTGCATAACTTTCCCTGCTGATGGTTTTGTTCGAAACTTCTTTGGTTTTGGTGATGAGGAATGGCGCCATTCCTTGCTCGCTATCTTCGTTTCCGGTTGGTGGAAGTGAACCCAGGTTTCGTCCCCAGTAACGATTCTTGCAAGGAAGCCATCACCTTCTCGTTCAAAGCGCCGAAGAAGTTCTTCACATGCATCAACACGTCGTTCTCTCAGTTCAGGAGTCATCTGCCGTGGCACCCACCTTGCAGACACTTTGTGAAACTGGAGCACATCATGCACAATGTGGTGTGCTGACCCACGACTAATCTGTAAACCTGCTGCAATGTCATTCAGTGACACTCGGCGGTTTTCCTTCACTATGACTTCAACTGCTGCAATATTCTGTGGAGCCACCTGGACGAGGAGCAGCTTCCACTGAAGTCACACTATTTGCGAACTTCCTATTCCATTCGTAGACTTGCTGCTGTGACAGACATGTATCACCGTACTGAAACTTCATTCGTCGATGAATTTCAATAGATTTCACACCTTCACTACGCAAAAACCGAATAACAGAACGCTCTTCTTCCCTGGTGCAAGTCGCAAGTGGGGCGGCCATCTTTATACAGACACTGCGACGGTATGTGTGCATCTGCACTATGCTGCCACCTACAGGCCATTCTGCACGCTGTTTGTAGCACGCTTACCAACTTACAGCATAACGGCGCGAAATTTCGATTTGTTATTACAAATTTAAGGTTTTCATTTGACTCACTCTCGTACATTTTTACTTCATTTCTGCACCCCCATCTCAGAGTGTCCCGCCTAGAAGTGGCAATCCTAGCTCTAGATGTCGTGGAAATGAAATTCTTCCCCACTCCCCTCCCCCACAGTAAACGTGCGTTAAAAATAGTAATTCACAGTTCAAATTTGAGACGATTCCGAGCGCCGCGTTTCGGTATGCTGGAAGCACAAAGCAGTCTCATGTAATCCGCTTTTGCTTAAGCCTTGAATATTAGTAAGGGAGCAATACCTATGATAACTGTACTGTAAATAATAAACTGTAAATAAACGTTTTTACGGGTGGTGATGTTCTTAAATAAGCAAGGATTGTGCTCATGACCGGGAGCAGTATGAAGGAAGATTGATATGATGTTAAATTAAAAAAGACTAGAATAGTGCTAACATAGTGAAGTAAAAACTGTGATTTAACGAAGTTTTGTCCCCGTTATGTAGGAAAAGTTGAGCCGGACTTGCAACGGTAGACAGTAACAGTATCTAAAGGCAACATGGCGCATGCAAATAAACATTAAACCGTGTCACTTACCGGGATCTAGTAGTAAGGAAAGGACTCGACTTTTTCAAGGACCTTGTTACTCTTCACTGGGTATAGTGGAGCTCGGTGCACGTAAAACCACGATGAAAGGAAGCACACGGTAAACAACGTTCGTAACACACGTATGGTCGTACAGCATGCCGCACCGCTCAACTGTGGTACCGTGCTGATTGTTGCACATGCACTCATGTACGAGCCAGCATTCTTGCCGCCAAACGGACGGAGGAATACTGTGAATTTAAAAATACGAAGCGAACTTCACAGAGATACTTATGCAAGTGCATACTGAGGAAATTTGTAGAGAAAGGAATAAACGTATCCTCACTAAAAGCTGATGTGTTAACACAAAAGGAGAAATCTGAGACAGCCCAGACCTCAGATTACCGAATGAAATGATGGTGAAATAGAGGAGTACTTAGTATATATAGTAAGATATATATAATAAGATATGATTATATATAATAAGATGTGATTATGTATAATAAGATGTGATTTCTGTTAAAAGATTTGTTTCATGTGAACTATTGTTTGAGAAAGAGGTGGACATTATTCATAAGCATGGCGTCCCATGGGGAGTCGCTGGTACGAAAAACAACGCTTTGAAGGGATTTATGCGGATGGATCAAAGAGCTGTCCAATTACCCAACCTATTCCTAATTCATCCTACGAATGCAACATCAAATTAGTCATCCGAAGAGAACATAGACCTATGTAGGAATCTTGTATTTTTTTCTTGTTTCCGTTTCAGATTCAAGGAACTGTAACTATTTTACTGAAAAACAGTTGTTTTATTGTGCTATTGAAATACGGATGTACAAAATATGTACAAAGGGAGAAATCAACTTGTATAAAAGTAGCGTGATAAGATATAGGTTATGCGATGTAATGAGATAAGTTAGAACGATTTTTTTGTGTGTAAAGACAATATTGTGTGTGTTACTATAGCTGAAAGAGCAAAACAAAAGATCATTTCGTATTACTGTAAAAACTACTATGTGAAAGAACCATGTACGACGCCATCGAACGCCAAAACAAAGGGACAATACTGTTATGAATAATAAGATTTGAAATATCCTTCAACACTCTGGCACAAGTGAAAGACAGTGAACCGTGGTACTACTCAATTCCTTAGAAAATCAAAAATTATCTCACAAGTTTGTGATTGTTTTACAATTTTAATTTGACTCAAAACAGACTTTGATATAAACTTCAATTCGGACATTTGCCCTCTTACTGATGCAATATACAAATCTTCAATTTAATTGAAGTATATAAACACGAATAAGAATCATATTTTGGACCCGCAACCAAAATCATAGATAGTAGGCTCGGTGAAATAATCACTCATAAACAATCGTTCTTGTTTAACCATATCTCAAAAGACTGGTAACACACTTCCAACCCAAAGCTACACAGCCACATAATAACACAACTTTATTAAAAAAAAAACAAAGATCTTAAAGCTTAATAAAACTTAACTGCCCACATGAAGGTCGACAGTGAAACATGCTTATACTATAAATGCAAAGTGCTCCAACCAAGGTCGCAAAACTAGCACACAAGAAAAATAACAAGTTGCACATTCATTAAAGATACACAAATGATTAACATAAGTGTTAAATAAGAATGGCTAGTAATAACTCACCAGTAAAATGACTTACAGAAACGCTAATGTTAACAATGTGGCCTCACTTAACTAACGGACATAATGACTCAGAATGATTCCCAAATTGCACTTAAGAGAACGGCGTTAAGGCCCACAGCAGTATTTGGAAGCAATAACGCTATTTTCGGGAGGCAACACGAGCGTTCCCTCGCCACGGTTTGTGTACAGGCTCATTAGCAGGCGATATATATTTATATTTAGTCCGACCGGCCTTACAATGAGCGTTCCTGACAAAAATCCATAACCGCACCGACGCCAGGGATCGAGTAGACTTAACAAATGACCTGCAGCACAAATAGACTGCAATGAAAACAAGGTCAAATCACAGCCACACTGGAATATACAATAAGCATTCAATTCTTATGGAGCAATACTCTAACATTCCCGTCTCCCAGTAAATTAGGAGGAAACTTCCAGTTGCTTAAGGCACTTTCAACATTAAATAAACATACCAAATCCTGCTGTGGCATATGATTAAACCATTAATTCCACGGCTGCCGGGCGCGTACGCAACCGCAACCAGTCCCAAAGCAGTCAATACGTCCTAAAACAAGTTAAAATTTGCGTGAAAACCACTTAAAACACACACTCCGCAGATGATGAGAAACGAAATGACGAACATCAGCCTCCTTAAAATAGCCATTGTGGAACCAAGTTTAGAACCATCTCCGGCAGCTACCCATGCCACAACAAGTTTCAACAATCTTCTTAGTTAAACACAGAATAAGAGTCATACGTAACTTGGTGCTTGCAGATTACGAGCTGGGAAGCTGTTCAGCGTGAGACGACGAAGCCACCACAATTTTGCACGTCAAGGCGACCAGTGATCGGCACCGTACATCCGGCGCGACAAAAGACAAGGGCGGCGAACACGGCGAGGCCCATGCACCACGGTTAGGGAGGCAGGCTTGTTTTCAACTCAAGTTGGCTCGTTGAACGCCGACCTGAGACTCTTCCGTCACACGTTCACCCGGAAAACCGCCGGGGGGGGGGGGGGGGGGAGGGGAGGAGGGGGGGCAGTCAAAGACAGCAGGACAGCCGAATATCGGTATCAGCGATGCAAGTAGAACACCCTACGACCAGTCGCCACGGTTCAGACAGCATGTAACATTTTGTGAAGTGAATCATTGGGCTCTGCCCTGTGAGTATGAACTGCACAGACATCGCCAAAGGGGTCGCTAAACGTTACAATAAATAATTTCGGTGCCACGTGGAATATTATGTTCTCTGTGAAGAAACAGGACGCTAAGGTTGATCTTGTTTTGTCATATTCTGGTATCTTCAATTTTTTTAACGTTGGGCGGATGGGAGTATGTCCGTTCATCATTTTATAATAATCCTCAAGCGAAGAAATCGGTGTACAAAATTATTATTGCCCTATGGTATGTTTCACTGTAAAGAAGACGAAGGTGTTTAGCCGTTCTTCGACGCTGTAAAACAAAGAGAAAACATATTAATTCCTGGCTGGCCTAGACTTTGTCAAAATGGCCGTTGCTCAGTACGTGAAAATGGCTCTGAGCACTATGGGACTTAACTTCCAAGGTCATCAGTCCCCTAGAACTAAGAACTACTTAAACCTAACTAACCTAAGGACATCACACACATCCATGCCCGAGGCAGGATTCGAACCTGCGACCGTAGCGGTCACGCGGTTCCAGACTGTAGCGCCTAGAACCGCTCGGCCACCCCGGTCGTAGTGGTCGCGCAGTTCCAGACTGTAGTGCCTAGAACCGCTCGGCCATCCCGGCCTGCAGGACGTAAAAAGAGTGTAGTTCTCACCCTTTGCAAGACCTTTCAGTCTTTAACTTTCCGATTTCATGGTCAAACTATGAAAGGAATAATAGCTTTCTGCCGCGCGGGATTAGCCGAGCGGTCTAAGGCGCTGCAGTCATGGACTGAGCGGCAGATCCCGGCGGAGGTTCGAGTCCTCCCTTGGGCATGGGTGTGTGTGTGTGTGTGCTTAGGATAATTTAGGTTAAGTAGTGTGTAAGCTTAGGGACTCATGACCTTAGCAGTTAAGTCCCATACGATTTCACACAATAATAGCTTTCTCCAGGTCAGCTCACCAGAGAAGCCCTCTGCCTCCTGCACACCAGTCTGAATCGAGATAGGAATTTTTCTGTCTAGATCGTAAAACTAACCATAATCATGAAATATGGCACTACAAAATAACCCGTTCGTACCTCTCTCCCTAACGTAAATCCCTTTTGTGTGCCGTGACTGACGATTCCATCGAGAATCACCCTCAAATTGCGGGCGAATCTGATTTTAAAAATTATTATTTTTCTCCCACTAAGCAGCCAACAATTTTTCTGTCCCCGTCAGTAAACGCAAGTCACACAGAAGGAGATTTTACACATTGTGCCTTACACCATCTACAGCACTTAAAACTTTGCGTGCGCAGAAGTGCTGCTCACTTAATTTCTTGAATAAATGCTTTCGAACATAGCGCAAAAAACATTGTTTGTGAGCAGTCCTGAACGAAAAACATAATTACTCTCAATTCTGTCGTGGAAGGACCGTGGACACAAGCCCAGACAAACACTCATAAATTACATACATTTATTTTCAAATTACAATGACGTTGGCTCGCAGTGAACGGCATAGCCCCAAAATAAACAGCCCCTACGGCCTTGCTGACCTGACATTAACCCATGTCAGGTACAGGCAAAATTTAAAACACATATACATTAAAAATTACAAAACACACTGGAAAATAATCATTCAACACATTTAAAAGGAAACCTGCTTGACTTGGCGTGAAAATCATTTTAAACTCGCTGAGTAATAAAAGTTAATATTCACTAAAAAGATTATGCACAGGAGCACCAAACAGAAGTTTTTAACAGAAAATACGCTTTCTCTTGAGGTAGAATTTTAACGCAAGCAACTTATGTAAAGTCAATTTTGGCTCAATACCATCGGTTGACAAAGAGCCACAAGTCATTACAAACTGGCTGTAGTCTTTCGTAACAAGCCTTAAGCATCATAACCATTTAAATTCAAAATGAACTACAAAAAGATTAACGGTACTAAATCAAGTGGGCCAACGCAATAAGTACGTTTAAAAGCATAATGAATTTAAATAGTTTTACCTCTGTTCTTAAACCACCAAATTATTAAACCAATAAAAACCTTACGGCCAGTCAAATGCAGGAACTTCAAAGCCCAGATATACACCCTAGAGTTTAGAGCGCAAATGAGCCCCTTACGCCAAAGCCAGTGGATCAGTATTTCCATGCAAACGTGACGCTCATGATGCACAGAAGTGTTGCTTTTTTCTCCATCATCAAAAATAACTCGGGAAGCATCCACAGCAGAGGCGACTAGAATGGGAAGTGGCTGAAAACTCCGTCTGGTGTTTCTGATCGCCGATGCGCAACACCAAAAAGACTCAGAGCATTTAGATATTTTTGACCACAGCCAAAAGTAATATAGGCTACACCCCTTACACAATTTTTTTGGATAAATACTTTTGAACATGGCATAAAAAGTGTTCGGATACTTTTGAGCACGACGAAGATGGCTGATCTGAGATTACAATGGAACTGGTTGTTTAACTTTAATGGGTAGCAAAGTAATTTTACATGTGGAAATACTGCAAGTTACACTCTTTACGACGCTCATCAGGATTCTCGCCAGTCATTTGACTCTTGGCTTAGGACAATATGACACACGTACCTTTTCCTTTGGACAAACAGGCATTACCAATTCTGAACTCAGTGACCTAGCGTTTTTCGTATTCAAACAATCCCCAACATTTCCGCCTGTGAAACGTACACATACATTTATCTAGAGTTGGTGATATATAGGAAGCATAGAGATTGTGTAAGTATGCCGGCCGGAGTGGCCGTGCGGTTCTGGGCGCTACAGTTTGGAGCCGAGCGACCGCTACGGTCGCAGGTTCGAATCCTGCTTCGGGCATGGATGTGTGTGATGTCCTTAGGTTAGTTAGGTTTAATTAGTTCTAAGTTCTAGGCGACTGATGACCTCAGCAGTTGAGTCGCATGGTGCTCAGAGCCATATTTGATTGTGTAAGTATTGCCTCGCTGAGTAATGGAAAATATAGGTAATAAAGCGAATCAGGAGTTCATAGAAGTCAGTCAGTTGCTGTCTTCTGCATGTGTGTAGTCAGGAGATGGTGCACGTTGGAATGCTGTGACATCTTTATTTTGTGGTCTGTTGGTGACGAAGAAGACTGCTACAGAGTTCATTAGTCTAGGTGAGCCATGTATAAGGCTTGCTAAAATCAGTGATAGTCGATAGTGGGTTTGTGTGCATGCAGCATTTAAATACCGGAAATGTGCTTTCGTAATAGCCAATCATCATGCATTTTAATAACGTAATGTACAGTCGTTTTAACATCAGAATTCAACACACATTGCGAGTAATCATGAATCTCTAAAAAAAAAAAAAAAATGGCTCTGAGCACTATGGGAGTTAACATCTGTGGTCATCAGTCCCCCAGAACTTAGAACTAATTAAACCTAACTAACCTAAGGACATCACAAACATCCATGCCCGAGGCAGGATTCGAACTTGCGACCGTAGCGGTCGCGCGGTTCTAGACTGAAGCGCCTGGAACCGCTCGACCACACCGGCCGGCATGAATCTCTAACAGAAAACTATTTCACATCCTTGCTCTGTGTATTATGTGTATTCTATATTGAGTGCATACATTTTATCTCATAGACCGACGATTTCTGTAATAATTTTACTATGAGATGACACATGGACGCCTGTATCACTCTGGCAGGCGTGCATGGATATCTGAAGTAGTTAAGCCGGCCATTTATTATTAAGCAAAAAATCCTGGTTGGCATCCTTGTGTGGCACAAATTTTTATTTTTCTATAGTAAACCACGCAGTTGATTTAATACCGTATTTGCAATTTGTGAATACATTTCTTAATATGGCTGGTGTCGTCAGCAGTGACAGCGCAACTTTATGCCCACAGTCACTGTGTAAAATTATTCCTGAAACTTGCAACATCATTTGCAGATGCCTGAAAAACTGTGGTATCATGTATCAATACCATCCTAGGGGTGCTACAGTTGGCAATGGAACCGCAAGTTTCTCACCAACGCCGATAGCGGTCGTGCGCGATCTGACGGACCCGATGATGCGCACCTGCTAAGTCACACCTTCAACGGATCGGTACCATGAACGCCCTCTGCCGCTGCAGTATAAGATGCCGGCGCAGCGAGGCAGCCCGTTGTGCTCTGTCACATCGCCACGTGACATTATGCAGACGCCGTCTAGTCGTGGCTCGAACACCGTAGTACGTACTAAGTACACCAAGACTCTTCTCTGTTGCTGTGGTAATAGCTGGACCCTACTTACTTGTATTGAGTCTTCGTTAATTAGGAGAAATAAAAGTTAAGTAAATCTTCTGTTTGTTTTGTTAACTAGTTCGCTGATCATTTTTGCTCCCATCCAGCTTTCCTACATTAACAGTTACTCCACCACTCTGTAACTTACCTTTCCATACCGCTGTGAACGAATTCGTACAGAACAGAAATACGAGTATATCATGGTGAAGCAGAATGGATAAAACGAATAATGTTAATGTAAACTTAATATATGCATGCATGAGCATAAAAAGCCCCCTATAAGTTTAAGAAACATGTTTCAAGTTGGAAGTAAAAAGACTAGAAATGGTTTTGGCCTACATCATTTAATAAGTACAGGAACAGATCATTTAATAAATACAGCAACAGATATACAAGAAGAGAAACATTTACCATGTGTTAAGAGTCTGAAAAACCCTACTTTTTGCTCTTCATAAAACACTACTAATAATGAAGCAAGTACGTTTTATGAATACAAACTGGTCGACAATTTTTGCCTCTTGGGTTTTATTTACGTTTCATTTTTTAAACTAAGTCTAAAACCTAATCCGTCAGTATTTCGATTTTTAGATTTCACTTCTGATAAGTAACAGAAATACTAAAAGATGAAAGCGTAAACAGGCAGTCGGAGGATTTTAATTGATAAAATATGTATCTGTTACTGCCTCTGTATGACACAGAAAAATTTATGAACTAGTTAAAAAACAAATCAAGTGCTTCATTTTTTGCATTTCTATTGCTAAATTTCTCGCACGACATGTGCCAAAAACATCTGCAGTCTTTAAGCTTCTCCACAAATACTCATCCTGAAATATCTTGGAGGCTGTGAGGTGGTAATACCCAAGCAACTGCCCGACAAGGAAAATTGGTCTGTCGGTCGGCGTCCGCCAATGAATTTGAACTTGTGAGGACCCTCAAGACGTACTGTTAAGAGCACAGTGTCGTTGACACATTCTCTCTTTTTCATAGCATTTGTTGACCTGTGAGCCTTACCTTGTAGTATTTTTTGACATTAAACGTCTTTTCTGATGGCTGTAGAACTGTAGAGTCGTGCTGACAATGGCAGTTGCGAACACCCGGGTCCGCAGTCGTTCTGGAGTTAGAAGCTGAGATGGGCTGACTTAACGGTTGAAAATTGAGTCGTGATAAATGGACACATGTAAGTTAAGAAGAAAAGTACTTTTCAAGCAAGATTCGAGGGATATATTATTTGATACAAAATGGTTAATTAGGAAATGGGATAAATTCTAGTGTCCGATACCACTCGTCGGCTTTGACCAATGACGTCATACATAAGGCAAAGATGCTGCAATGGACAATCTATGAATGGAACAGATCATACTCGTAACCAAACGAATGTAGCATCCATTTAACGCGACTATTATTTACGCGCGAATTTCATTTGAACGAGTTGAAGATGACTGAAATAAATAAGGACACGAGAGCAATTACGAGTGCATGTATTATATTTTCCACACGTACTGCAAAAACGATGTAAATAATTAACCTTCGAATAGCTGGAATCGGTAACTAGAAGCAACCTACGTAGCAGGTCATTTCTAGTTACCGATTCCAATATTACTGGTTGTTGCGCAAAAATCTTGTAACATGTCAGAAACGTGCTTAAAAATTGATCTTGTTTGTGAACTACAGAATACGACTAGACTTTCAAAAATTGAAATCTTTACACACATTACTGCACACGCAAAGAAGTAAAACGCAAAAATGACCAAATCTTGCAACCGATACTACACGAAAGTCACACCAGCTACAGTAGCTCCTAATAACACTCAGAAAATTCGACATACGAGGAGTGACAGTAAAAATAAGAGAAGTGTAGCAGAAACATCGAAAAGGAGAACATAAAAGTTGCTACATGAAAAGAGACTTACCGCATATGAAATTCCAAAGGAGCCAAAGATCGAGGCTGACAATAACGAAATAAGGACATAACAAGAAATAATAATGTTAGAAGCTCAAACTGTAACGAAAGAAGCAAAGTCCAGAATGACAAATGAAAAAAATAATAAGAAACACAAACTGCCAGGCACGAATGAGGTACCACGCAAATCAGTTCTTCCTTATCACCCACCCTCAATCAGACGCAAAATTTTAAAATAATAAAAAAAAATGAAACCACGAGTCAATCACATAAACCCTCTGGCAAAGACACAGCAATACCCCTCGGCCCACCATTGTAACCAGAAAATATTGAAACGACAGAAAAATCTCCCTCTAGAGAAACCAAAAAAGTAGCACTCGCACAATACAGTAACACAGAAAAACACATCGTAACACAACGTAACACAAGAAAAAAGTATCAGACCCACCAACACCTAACTAACAAAACAAGGCTTGTACATTTTGCTGACTACTTTCATAAATGCGAGAGATAAACAATAAGCTGTAGGAATACTCTTCCTCCAACTGTATTCATCTAAATGGCCTCATTTCCTGAAGCGGAATTTTCGCAGTAAAAACAACTGACTCATCCATAGCGAACAGCGTGAGGAATAGAGACCTTATGAATCACGACTACTTTCATTAACAAAAGATGCCGGAAACACATTACGAGATGAAAACAAAACAATCTACATAGAATTTTTAATATCCACGATTAACAAGTAAATCCAGAGAAATCATTTAACGTTCATCGACAGCAATCTGAGGCATAAAAAAATAACATCACACATTACATCATTGCTCAAAGCCGACGGGTGGTATCGGACACTAGAATTGACCCGAAAATTCAGTCGTGATAAATGGACACATGTAAGTTAAGGAGGAAAGTACTTTTCAAGCAAGATTCGAGGGGTGTATTAACTGTATTTATAACCTGATTAGTGCCGAACCATCATGAATAAACTCTGTTTTGGATTGTGAATTATGTCAGTGCGAATTATAAGAAAAAACACGCTTAAGTCAGTAGGCATGATCTTTGACTGTAGAGGACCCGTGTCATTAGTATTTGTTAATTTTGTATGGCTGTTAATAAAAGATGTGTACTGGCAGTAGGGGACGTTTACATCCTTTATTGGACTTGATCTCTGCAAATTGCTTCCATTCGAAAATTCTGAATGCTTTCAGATTAAGTGGACCATAGTACTAAAAGAAAGGAAGGCGAGCTTACTGTGTGCATCGTGCGGCGGAATGAGTATTTCAGAGGACAGCGACCTCCACAGGATATAATTAGCACGAACAGGAAACATCGTTATTATGTGGTATAAATACAGGGGCACCTACATCCACTTACGCTTACAATTCACGCTTTATACACAACACGATGGACATTAGGGCGTAGGCTGGGAAACACTAGCATAGATCGCACGGAGCGATTGTTAGTATCATTCCTTTGGAAGATTCACACTCAACCAGCCCTCATTGCTACCAAGCAAAAAACGAGTGAAAAAAGCGCAATTTTATAATTAAACCTACAACCATTTGGCCAAAGCTAACGCAAGAAAAATAAAAAAAACGACGAATACAAACGGATCTTGTTATCGCAATCGGAACAGAGAGAGAGAGAGAGAGAGAAAAGCCGTTCTGTGTCCTGGAGAGAGTTAGTGTTGAAATGTCGAGAGCCTATCTCCACAGAAGAGTCGGCCAACATGTTACTTCCTTTCACGTACATCTCTGGAAATCCTCACGCAGAAAATCAGAGCAATTAAGGTTTATACCGAAGTTTACATACAGCAGTTTCTCCCATGCGACTTTCGCGAGTGGAACAGAGAAAGGGGAAGAAGATAGCGTGGCAGCAGACTTACTTTCCGTAAGGTTGTTTGCGATTTATAGGTGTAGAAGTAGATGTGGAACTAGAAAGCAGCCCACAAAAGTTTCACAATTGCTCACACGTTTCTCCGCAAACATTGATAAAAGCACTTCTAGAGAAGTCAGAACCATCGGAAGATCGTCTCTTAAACTTAACAGATGTACGGTGTAGGGTGATTCAATTGCCCCTACCTATGGGTTTTATGCAACCTGCAACATCATCGAATATGAAACACAAGATTTTCATGTTCTCTAGCTCCCTGCGTGCATACTATTAGTCCTACAGACAAAATGTACTGGCCATTTTTGTACGAAATGTAATGTAGTTCAATTTTGTACTAAGATACGTTTTCGCTAGAGGCTGTAGTTTTTGAAATATTCAAGTAAAACGTATAAAAGTTATCTTCAAACGCGTTCCTCTTGGGTAACTCCATAACCGTGGCCACCACCGAAAACGCCTCCCAGTACAAAATTTAGCTACATTAAATTTCCTACAAACATGTCCCGTTCACTTTTGGTGTAAGTGTAACAGTTTGCTCAAGAGCGTTCGGAATAGGTACTATAACAACGACTAGACAGTAATAATCCCTCCAGACTTACCGCACAGCGATAGTCAGTATTAACTGTAACTCACTGTGGCATGTGATATTACTTACAAGGATCACGTATCCAAAACTGTTGTTCACTTGAAAATGAGGACACGCTCTAGACTAGCCGGTAGTACTAAATAAAGTACCTACTTTAAATAACAGCCTGGTAGAAATGATGGCTTTCTCTAAATTTATCGAGGCTATGGTGCCAACCCGCTAGAATTAACTGTTGCCGTTTTAAACCAGATAAACTTGAAGAACATCTCCATCACTGGGTAGATGACGCAACCCTGCTGCAAGAAGTCATAACCTCACTTGTTTAAGGCATTACCAGTATAAGGGACAGTCAAATGAAAAGGATACAGATGGGAACGAGGTATGTAAACTGTTTATTATTTCAAAAGTAATCCCCATAACAATACATTTATCCCACTGTGAGACAAGGCGGCGAGTTCCGAAATGGTTCGTTTAATTTGGCTTTAATTATTTGCTTGTTACATACATACGGAGTTATGCTAGTTTTGTTATTGGATTTCTGAAAAGTTTCTGTCACATTAAAAATGGAAAGCAACTATGCAGTAACTAAGAGATGCGTAGTAAACATTGTTGTAGGGTTTTGGAAAGCTCGTAGCAAAAAACGACGGTTTTCGAATACTAAGCGGATGCAAAGCAGGCATCACTGAGGAACGGATCCCCACACAGATCAGTCCCCCCTCTCCAGCACACGTGCGCGGACACACACGCACACACACACACACACACGCACAAAACAATCGTCCTCATAGCCGTCTGGACATATAACCTTCCCATCTGTCTGAACTTTCTCGCGTAGTGACAAGAGGATTTCTATATGAACACCAGGTATTTATTTGCTCTGACTCTTTTTCAGTTCATTGATACTGCACTTTGTCTATGTGCCCGTGTAGCAGGTCTTCCTAATGAGTATACGGTACCAAAGCGAGCTTAATGCCAGGCCCCGAATTTAAACAAAATTTCAAGTTAATCACTAGCGTTCCTTTTAACTGTTATGCTCTCTATGCACGCCTCCAGACTCGACGTCAACTTTCATTGTCACAGACATTTCCATTTATGATTTTCGAACATTACTACCAGAGGTTATGCAACGGGGAATGTGAGAATGAAATTTAATGTAGTTGTATATTCATTGGTTTCATCCTCAAAAACCCATTTATTTCATTTCAGTTCACTAAATTCATTTTGTAATTCTTCCATTTTTATGATTTCCTTACATTCTTTCTATTGGCCATCAAATGCTGCACACCTAAATTCACCTCACGAATCTAATATTCATATATTTCTTTAGCGTAAACTCAGACAAGAGCGGTGACAAGCTGCAAACGGGCCTTATAACATTCTTAACATGAAACTGTCTTTCTCGAATTTTCTTATCACTTCCATTGGGTTTTTGTAAAGTTTGTAGATTGCTCGTCTCTCTTTATACCTACGTCCCAGTTGTTTCAGAATTATGAAAATTGGTTCCCATCTTACATCCCCGAAGGTACTCCCTAAGTTCACAATTTTTTTGTTTGTTGTTCTGGTAAATGTAAATGTCGTGTGACTAGGGCCTCCCGTCGGGTAAACCGTTCGCCGGGTGTAAGTCTTTCGATTTGACGCCACTTCGGCGACTTGCGCTTCGATGGGGATGAAATGATGATGATTAGGACAACACAACTCTCAGTCACTGAGCGGAGAAAATCGCCGACCCAGCCGGGAATCGAATCCGGGCCCTTAGGATTGACATTCTGTCGCACTGATCACTCAGCTACCGGGGGCGGACGTTATTCTGGTTGTCACTTTAAAAGCGTGACTTGTCCTTCTGTTCGTCTAATAAGTTTGACACTCCTTCGCGTATGACCCTTTTGGTAACCTTATTTTAATGCTTTTTTTTTTAGGAATCTTGTCGCAAATCAAGCATTTCACTAGTTTTCAAACCAGCCCAAATAACCTCCTACAGATTTCAGAATTCTGGAGGTACGTCAGCGATTCCTGGCGACTTGTCTAATTCCCCGTCACTGAATACTCTGTCAAACACTCCCGTATTATTGTCTTACTGCCTATCCTCACAACAACACTTCGGAATACTTCTTCACCCAATGGACGTTTCTTTTTACTTCTGACACTTGTAATTTATCTGCGCTATAATTCACTGTCAGAAAAAAATTGCAGCACCAAAAGAATAATTAAATAGAGCAATGATATTTGCGAATATATTTGCCTCGGTAACTTACTGAAGTGATTGACGTTGCAAGATCACAGGTAAGCGCGAGGTAAGCCATTGAAAATGTGAAATGCTGGTACATTAGCAACCAGTGTAACCTCCAGAATGTTGAATACAGGCACGTAAGCAGGAATCCATTGTGTTGTACAGGTACCGAATGTCAGTTTTTTGGATGTAGTTCCATGCTATTGCACTTTGTCGGTCAACACAGGGAAGTTCCCAGACTGATCCCGTGATCGAGCAGGCCAAAGGAACTTGGTAACCCTCTGTAGAGCATATTGGGTTACAACATCGGTAAGTGGGCGAGCGTTGACCTACTGGAAAGCAGCTCTGGACTGATGTTCATGAATGGCAGCAAATCAGGTGAATCACTAGATTGACGTACACATTTGCAGTCGGGGGGCATGGGATAACCACGAGACTGCTCCTGCTCTCATACGAAATCGCAACCCAGACCATAACTGCAGGTTTAAGTCTAGTGTGACTAGAACACAGATAGGCTCGTTATAGGCGGCAACTGCCCTCCATCTAACCAACACAATGCCATCATTGGTACCGAAGCAGAACCAGCTTTCATAAGAAAGCACTTGACACCACTGAAATCGCAAAAGGCGGTAGTTTTTGGCCAGTGGAATGAACGCTAAAGGTCGTCTGGCTCGGAGCTGTCCTTGAAGTAACCGGTCTATTACAGTTAATTGTGTCACTGCGGTCCCAACTTCTCCTTAGATTGCTGCTGTGGATGCAGTATGACGCATCAGATCCATACCCCGAACACAATGGTCTTCCCTCTCGGTACTAACACGTTGCCGTCCGGAGCACATCCTTCTTGCGACGGTACATTATCATGACCGCTGCTGCCAGCAACCAAGTACAGTGGCTACATTTCTGCCAAGTATCTCTGCAGTGTCGCAAAAGGGACACCCAACTTCTCTTAGCCCTATTGAATTATTGTTACGAAATAATACAGATTGTGTCTTCGGAAAAGAAGATTAAAGCATGTATGGAATTCGTTAAGTAGAAAACACTAAATCCAATTTATCTGCACTGTGTTTGAAGATCGTGAATAAGTGTCCTTTTCTGAGTAGAAATTTGAATTTTGCCACAAAGTCAATGGAAAGTGCTAGTTCATCTCTGACTTGGTGATATTGCACTAAAATAATATGAACTGCGAAACCTCATATATTTTCAAATCCCAGGGACCCGACAGGCTCTCTTATCCTCGAAAAGGGATTACTTTCCTTATTACGCAAGTGTCTGAAGTGATCATAAATTACTCAGCAAATAATTTCAGATCATTGAGAATTTTAATATGCGACTGGTAGATAGTTGCACTCGCTGAGCTTGATGTTAACAGTAATCCATGATCAGCCTAGTAACCGGAATACACTGATAGAGATAATCGCTGATTCAAATCCATTTGGAAGATAATTTTTGGAGTATTAACACCGTTCAGTGTCCACAATTCTACAGCTAGAGTGGAGTTAACCTATCTAAATATTAACATTACTAATCTTCGGATATATATACAGGGTGAGTCACCTAACGTTACCGCTGGATATATTTCGCAAACCACATCAAATACTGACGAATCGATCCCACAGACCGAACGTGAGGAGAGGGGCTAGTGTAACTGGTTAACACAAACCATAAAAAAATGCACGGAAGTATGTTTTTTAACACAAACCTACGTTTTTTTAAATGGAACCCCGTTAGTTTTGTTAGCACATCTGAACATATAAACAAATACGTAATCAGTGCCGTTTATTGCATTGTAAAATGTTAATTACATCCGGAGATATTGTAACCTAAAGTTGACGCTTGAGTACCACTCCTCCGCTGTTCGGTCGTGTGTATCGGAGAGCACCGAATTACGTAGGAATCCAAAGGGAACGGTGATGGACCTTAGGTACAGGAGAGACTGGAACAGCACATTACGTCCACATGCTAACACCTTTTTATTGGTCTTTTTCACTGACGCACATGCACATTACCATGAGGGGTGAGGTACACGTACACACGTGGTTTACAAGTACACACGTGGTTTCCGTTTTCAATTACCTAAGGTCCATCACCGTTCCCTTTGGATCCCTACGTAATTCGGAGCTCTCCGATACACACGATCGAACAGCGGAGGAGTGGTACTCAAGCGTCAACTTTAGGTTACAATATCTCCGGATGTAATTAACATTTTACAATGCAACAAACGGCACTGATTACGTATTTGTTTATATGTTCAGATGTGCTAACAAAACTAACGGAGTTCCATTTAAAAAACGTAGGTTTGTGTTAAAAAACATGCTTCCGTGCATTTTTTTATGGTTTGTATTAACCAATTACACTAGCCCCTCTCCTCACGTTCGGTCTGTGGAATCGATTCGTCAGTATTTGATGTGTTTTACGAAATATATCCAGCGGTAATGTTAGGTGACTCACCCTGTATATATATATATATATATATATATATATATATATATATATATATATATATATATATATATATATGTGTGTGTGTGTGTGTTGTTAGATGCGACCTCTGGAAAAAAGGTGGGGGAATTTTGTATTGCAAAACGAGCTACGTAAGATACGCTCGGCCACAGGATTACCTAGGCTACTATTCCATAGGATCCATATAAAACCCGACACAAGTGGCGCTGAGTGTGACAAGGCGTCAGAAAATATCCCAACCCTTAACTCAGAATTTCTTGGACGTTTTATTACGTTTTGGTAGTTCCAGTGCTGTTCTAAGGTGTGACTAAGATAATTGTTTGTACTGTTGTTACTGTAGAGCTCGTCCAACAGCATCGTTATTGTTGTTGTGGTCTTCAGTCCAAACACTGGGCTGATGCAACTCTCCAGACTACTGTGTCGTCTGCGAGCCTCTACTTCTCTACCTATTTGCTGCTCCTTTCATTCATCTGAACATACTGACTATAGTAGAGCTTTGATTTTCGTCTTTAATTTTATCCCCTCACAATGTATCCTTTCTTTCATAGGAAACTCGAAGCGAAGATTATTAAGTTTTCTTGAGGTCTGGGACATATTTTATGTGTTTCATATATCGTCAATACCAGGCAAAACAACATTCTCAAGGTTGTTTCTTCCAGCGGATCTCAGTAATTCTGAGGAAATTTCGTTTACTCTAGATGCCATTTTCCGACTTAGTTCTTTCAGTTCTCTGTCAAAGTCTTCTTACATACCCCTTTCTCATCTCACCTTCATCCACTTCGTGTCTCCTTTCTATAATATTGTCTTAAAGTTTCTTTCCGTTAATAGCACTTCCATGTATTTTTCCGCATTTCACCCTTTCCTTCTTTGCTGTGTAATGCATTCTCATCAGAGTTCTTGATGTTCATACAGCTGCCTCCCTGTGTCGCGGCGATACCTTCCATTTTCCTACATGCAGCATTTATTTTACAGCAGTCATACATGCATCAGCAGCTTTGCGTTTATCCTCTAGCAATTCCTGCTCCGTTGTTTTCTAGTTTCTGTTAATCTTTTTTTTTTTCATACATCTGTATTATTCTCATGTGCTTCATCTGCTGACGTGTTTTATTTTCTCCTTTCAGATATCAAATTTAATACCGCGTGTATTATTCAATGATTTATTGTAGACCTTGTCGTTTTGCCTAGCGGTAGCTCTGCAGCCTTTACTATTTCATCTACTGTAGTATGTTTTTAGCCTGTTTCGACCAGTTATTGTTTAGTGACACTCTGAGCAACTTCTAATTGTTACAACTTATCCAAGTTCCAGCTCCTTAATTTCCTACCTTTCTGCAACGTCTTCAGCTTTAATCTGCATTTCATATCTAATAAATGACGGCCAGATTTATCTGCTGCTGGAAATGTTTTGCATCTTAAAATATGGTTTCCAAATCTCTATCTTACAATTAATTAATCTATCTGAAACCTTCTGGTGTCTCCAGATTCCTTCCATGCACGAAGCTTGTATTCATAATCCTTAGACCAAGAGTTAGCAATGGTTAAATTGAGCTCTACAGTATTCTGCCAAGTGGCTTTCCGTTTCGTAGATTTGCCCCTATCCACGTTCTCCTATTATTTTTCCTTATCGAATGGGGAACAGTCTGAAATTAATGATTTCCATTTATTTTCGCGGAAACTACATTAGATACAGAAAGCACACTAACACATTCACATAGAGCAAAATTTAGTTTTCTTTCGATCAACATGTGTTACGCACCTTTGCTAACGATGAAACGATGAAGAAGAGCCAGCGTGCCGTGCTCGCAAAAACCCGAAGGAGCTGGGTCTAACCACTGTATTAAAGCTTCGGTGACAGCGTCAGAGTCTGGAAATTATTGACCGTGTAGTAGATCTTTCAAAGGAACAAGGAGATGGAAGCCTGAAGATAATAAATCCGAACTAAATGGTATATGTGGTAAGATAATCTGAATTGACAGTTGATTTAGTCTTGAAGACATCCAAAAGAGCCACAACCCGCCAATATCAGAAGACTGTACACATCACTTTTCCTGAAAATGGCTGTGCCTTCTTCACAGTCATCATCATCATCATCATCTTCTTCTTCTTCTTTGTCGGGGAATTTGGCGTTCCTACCCCACGGACGGTCTTTTTGATTCCGGCTTGAAGTGGTGGTATCAGTGACGATTGGTCCAGCATGTGTCGCAAATTTGCATTCAGTTACTTTTTAGTTTTGTGTAAGCACACACAGGGTTGGCCAAGGTTGCCTAACATCTTGGGTTGTGTATTACAAGTGACAGTCACGTGTATACAAAACTCCTTTGGCTTAATCAGTCAGTGATCACCACTGCCAAAAAGGGCCTGGTAGTGTAGTGGTTGTATTGCATGTGTTAATCATATGTGGTCTGTAGAAATAAACTACGCAAAGTTAAAGAAAGTGCATGTCCAGGTGCGAATAGGAGGGAAAGGCACACCGCGAAGGAAAAAGAAGGTTATTCATGCAACCACAGCAACCGATGACAAGAAGTAATACGATCAAGTTTGACGTGACGGTAATTCAGTTGAAGACTCCTAAAGCCTAGGCGTCTTTGGCAGCTGATAAATTTGACTTCACTTGCCTTAGGGAAACCCATCAAATTACAGAAATGTTACCGGGTGTTTTTAGTCACCTGGGCACTGAAGGGTTGACACAATTAAATCGCCTTGCATCGAGTGTGGCAAACAGTGCTGCAGCGGGCAAAGCTAGCATTGAAGAAGATGACCAAGATCATGTCTTGTCAAGAACATCGACGAGGCGAGTAAGGGAGAGGTTACAGCAGCATCAGAGAAATGCAAGGGGAAGATCCCAAGGGCGTACCCAGGATCTGAACTAGGGGGGGAGGGGAGCAGGTCATACTAGTCTCAGGAAACAAGGACTCGAGACAACATACAGCACTTCTTATTAAATAAAACAGTAAACCAGTGAAAAACTGCTTTTAATAAACATTTTAAATACAAGAATGCACTTGTGCAATCCGAGAAAACATGCACCATTTCTTATTAAATAAAACAGTAAACTAGTGAAAAACTGCGAATATCTTCTAGGGAGGGCAGCTGCTTCCCCTGCCCCTCGCTGGGTACGCCCATGGAAGATCCACAAGAGACGGAAAACAAGAAAAATCCGAAGAAAATAGGTGGAAGCAACACACAAGGACAAGGAGAACAGAAAAATCTGAAGGCTTAGTTTTTTCCCCATGAAAAGAGGCTCTAGCCCTGAATCATCGAAGCAGTGACAGCAGTCTTCATGGAAATTTTGATGTGCTTTTGCAACAGCACTTATATAAAATTTAATTTCATTGTATCGGAATAAAATCAGCATTAAATTTTAGTAAAAATAACTTTGATTGTACACTTACTTAGGTGGAAGCAACACACAAGGACAAGGAGAACAGAAAAATCTGAAGGCTTAGTTTTTTCCCCATGAAAAGAGGCTCTAGCCCTGAATCATCGAAGCAGTGACAGCAGTCTTCATGGAAATTTTGATGTGCTTTTGCAACAGCACTGGTATAAAATTTAATTTCATTGTATCGGAATAAAATCAGCATTAAATTTTAGTAAAAATAACTTTGATTGTACACTTACTTGGTACAGTTGAAAGATAAAAAATAATTTTCATTTTTTTCACGTGTTATAAATCTCTTAAACTTTGGAGGAGAAATGTTCAGTTAGTGGCTTAAAGTTGTTTTCTATTCTTTAAACACAGTGTTTCATCAGCTGTTGAGCAAGTGTGATCTAACTAGCAGATGGTACAATAAAACTGATAGAAGAAGAATGAATAAAGTGCGTGCCCTGAAATGTAATAGTCATCATTGGATGAAATCCCTGTCGTAACAACGGAATTTTCATCCTGCCTTTAACCTAGGCTTCATGTCTCAATGACTTGAACATTCGCCTGAAAAGACACTCGGCATTACTGCTATATGTTAGCAACAAGCAGGTCGCAGAAGTGGCATCTAATTGGAAGAGTTTCGCCAGGTCGTTTAGCAAACGAATTATCACACAACTACTGAAATACAGCAATCAGCACCTAAAATTACTCACTTCTCCTACACTGAAGAGGCCAAGAAACTAGTACACCTGCGTAATATCGTATAGGGCTCCCGCGTGCACGTAGAAGTGTCGAAACACGGCGTGGCATGGACTCAACTAACGTCTGAATGCAGTGCTGTGGGGAACTGACACCATGAACTCTGCAGGGCTGTCCATACATCCGTAAGAGTACGAGGGGGTGGAGATCTCTTCTGAACACCGCATTGCAAGGCATCCAAGATATGCTTAATAATGTTCATGTCTGGGGAGTTTGGTGGCCAGCTTAAGTGTGTAAACTCAGAAGAGTCTTCCTGGCGCCACTCTGTAGCAGTTCTGGACGTGTGGTGAGTCGCATTGTCCTGGATGGAATTGTCCAAGTCCGTCGGAATGCACAATGGACATGAATGGATGGAGGTGGTCAGACAGGATGCTTACGTACGTGTCACCTGCCAGAGTCGTATCTAGACGTATCAACGGTCCCATATCACTCGAAATGCATAATCCCGACACCGTTACGCAGCCTCCAACAGTTTGAACAGCTCCCTGCTGGCGTTCAGTGTCCATGGTTTCATGAGGTTGTCTCCATACAAGTACACGTCCATCCGCACGCTACAGTTTGAACAGCTCCCTGCTGGCGTTCAGTGTCCATGGTTTCATGAGGTTGTCTCCATACAAGTACACGTCCATCCGCACGCTACAGTTTGAACAGCTCCCTGCTGGCGTTCAGTGTCCATGGTTTCATGAGGTTGTCTCCATACAAGTACACGTCCATCCGCACGCTACAGTTTGAACAGCTCCCTGCTGGCGTTCAGTGTCCATGGTTTCATGAGGTTGTCTCCATACAAGTACACGTCCATCCGCACGCTACAGTTTGAACAGCTCCCTGCTGGCGTTCAGTGTCCATGGTTTCATGAGGTTGTCTCCATACAAGTACACGTCCATCCGCACGCTACAGTTTGAACAGCTCCCTGCTGGCGTTCAGTGTCCATGGTTTCATGAGGTTGTCTCCATACAAGTACACGTCCATCCGCACGCTACAGTTTGAACAGCTCCCTGCTGGCGTTCAGTGTCCATGGTTTCATGAGGTTGTCTCCATACAAGTACACGTCCATCCGCACGCTACAGTTTGAACAGCTCCCTGCTGGCGTTCAGTGTCCATGGTTTCATGAGGTTGTCTCCATACAAGTACACGTCCATCCGCACGCTACAGTTTGAACAGCTCCCTGCTGGCGTTCAGTGTCCATGGTTTCATGAGGTTGTCTCCATACAAGTACACGTCCATCCGCACGCTACAATTTGAAACGAGATTCCTCGGACCAGGCGACACGTTTACAGTCATTAACAGTTCGATGTCGATGTTGACGGGCCCAGGCGAGACGTAAAACTTTGTGTCGTTCAGTCATCAAGGGCACAAGAGATGGGTCTTCGGCTTCGAAAGCCGATATCGATGATGTTTCGTTGAATGGTTCACACGTTGACACTTGTTGATGCCCCAGCATTGAAATTTCCAGAAATATGCGGAAGGGTTGCACTGTTGTCACGTTGAACGATTTTCTTCAATCGTCGTTGGTCCCTTTCTTGCAGAATCTTTTTTCGTTCGCAGCGATCCTCATATGCACGATACATTCGTGAAACGGTCGTACGGGAAAATCCCCACTTGGAGATGCTGTGCCCCACCGCTTGCGCGCCGTCTATAACAGCATGCTCAAACTCACTTGAATATTGATAACCTGCCATTGAAGCAGCAGTAACCAATCCAACAACTGCGCCAGAGACTTGTTGTCTTACATAGGCGTTGCCGACAGCAACGCCGTATTCTGCCTAATTACGTATCTCTGTACTTGGATACGCATGCCTCTACTAGTTTCTTTGGCGCTTCAGTGTATATAGTCTCCACACACCATTACTTTGCGCCGATTGATTCCAAAAGGCGCACTGACCTTACATCTAGTCTAGGGTGACCAAATTATTTTCAGTGAAAACAGGAACACATTCACCCGGGTGCCAATGGACACCTCATTCCACATGTACCCAGGTTTCTTAATTTTAAATATTAATGTTTTGTTGATACATTTTGTTAACCCGATTATTATAACTAATAAGAGGATACAAAAGATTGATATAATCTAGATTATCTGTATAATTAATGACATTTAATAAACGTATACAGTAATAAAGAAATGTATTACGATTTTACAAAATTTTAGAGCCATTCAACTTTTAATCAATTAATATTAACATGAGCTTCAATATTACTGAGCACTTGTAGATGGAATTGACTGTCCTTGGAGAAAAGGGTATTTTTCACTGCCTCCAGCCTTCTTGATTATGTCTTTGTTCTTTGAGACACAGTGATAAAACTCGGCACAATCCAGTTTGTAGTTGTACAGGATCTGCAGGATTGCTTCAAGAGAGTCCACCTCCATTCTGTTTCTTTCATCAGTCCACTGGATATTCATGAACGAAAATATTCTTTCCACATTGGCATTATGGGCTGGGATTGCAAATAAATACCTTGCAATTATTACCAACTCAGAGTAAAGCTGAAGACAGTCACAGCTTTTAAAAAAATTCACCCACTTCTCATGACATTCCAAAGGTGTTTTTTTTTTTTCATCATTCCACTTGTGAAGACATTCTTCAACAAAATTTGTGAGTGTGCCGAACTGATCAAAGAGAATGGAATCATCGATTTCAATCTCTTCACTCTTCAAATAAGAAACTGTCTCTTCAACACTTTCCCATTTTGGCACTCTTTCAGTAACATCCAATCAAACACCGGCGATGAGGGTAAATATGAGGCGCTCCACTTGCTGAGATATTCTACATAAGTGTCATAAAACTTGTTAACTTCTTCTCTAAAACTCCTTTCCGCTGCTTCTGATACTTCTGCTCTTTTAAGGACAGATTTAACATTAAAAGAAATGAACTGCTGTTCTCTCCTCTTACAAGGGAACCTCCCCATCGCACCCCCCTCAGATTTAGTTAGAAGTTGGCACAGTGGATAGGCCTTGAAAAACTGAACACAGATTAATCGAGAAAACAGGAAGAAGTTGTGTGGAACTATGAAAAAAATAAGCAAAATATACAAACTGAGTAGTCTATGTGTAAGATAGGCATCATCAAGGACAGTTTGAGCACAGGAGCGCCGTGGTCTCGTGGTTAGCATGAGCAGCTGCGGAACGAGAGGTATTTGGTTCAAGCCTTCTTTCGAGTGAAGATTTTAATTTTTTATTTTAAGACAATTATCAAAGTTCAGGCACTCACACATAATCAACTTCGCTCTCCAAAATTCCAGGACATGTTCAGATTTGCTTGGACATATGCAGGATTTGATGGTCTACACACGGAAAAATTTGAAAACATATGTTTTCACAGAGCACGGGGAAAACTGCGCGGCTGTGAAACTGTTGCATTCATTTGTTGCAGTTTATGTGACAAACTCTTATGTTTTCATCACTTTTTTGGGAGTGATTATCACATCCACAAGAAAACTTAAATCGAACAAGGTAGAAGAATCTTTTTACCCATTCGCCAAGTGTACAAGTTAGGTGGGTCGACAACATATTCCTGTCATGTGACACACGTGCCGTCACCAGTGTCGTATAGAATATGTCAGACGTGTTTTCCTGTGGAGGAATCGGTTGACCTATGACCTTGCGATCAAATGTTTTCGGTTCCCATTGCAGAGGCACGTTCTTTCGTCTACTAATCGCACGGTTTTGCGGTGCGGTCGCAAAACACAGACACTAAATTTATTACAGTGAACAGAGACGTCAATGAACGAACGGACAGATCATAACTTTGCTAAAATAAAGAAAGTAAACTTTTCACTCGAGGGAAGACTTGAACCAAGTACCTCTCGTTCCGCAGCTGCTCACGCTAACCACGGGACCACGGCGCTGCTGAGCTCGTCTTCTCCTTGATGTTACCTGTCTTGCGCATGGACTACTCAGTTTGTACATTTTACTTATTTTTTTCATAGTTCCACAAAACTTCTTCCTGTTTTCTCGATCGATCTGTGTTCAGTTTTTCAAGGCCTATCCACTGTGCCAACTTATAACTAAATCTGAGGGGGGTGCGATGGGGAGGTTCCCTTGTTAGTAACATTTCCAGAGTATTTTTCATAACATCATTTCCCTCTATTACACTTTTCGTGCTTCCCTCAATTTCCTGTATCCCATGCTGCAAAGTGCTAAGCTGACTGTGAATGAACCATAAGTAGGCTCCACTTAAAGGGTTACTGAAAAACTGAACCAATATTTTGGGGGCTTTGTCTTCATTTAGGGAAAAAATCTTTTAACGGTTCAAACAGGCAGAAACAGTTCAAACAGGCGGATTACTCTTTCAACTGTTGAAAACAATGATAATGAGCGAGTTTTCGAGTGACACATTACATTCATATATTCAGTTCCCATATAATCAAACAACTCCTTAAGCCTCTCTGTTCTAACAGTATATATGTAAAAGTGTGAGTATACCTTCATGACGATAGTTTCAACATCACAGCTTAAACTGTCGGCAGATATCTGCACGCTATTGTGTAAAACATGTGCAGGGCACCCTATGCCTTCAGTGTTTTCATGTAATGTTGCCTTTAATTTGGTAAATACGTTGCATTTGCCTTGTCTTTTTAAACCAGCAAAGTTTGTGTTGGCGTTGTCTCCACAAAATGCCACACATTTATTTTTCTCAAGATCAAACATTTCGATAGTATTCATACAAAATCTTGAAATTTCGTCAGATGTTTCATTAGGTAGGGAACTCACCTTCAAAAGTTTGGTCTGAATTCCCTGATTAATATTGAAAAACTGAGCAACAAACGGAAATATTTTAGTGGCCTTATGATTGCTGGCATCAGTGGATATCCCGTAGAAAGAAGACTTTTTGATGTATTCAAGGCTTTCCTTTACACTCTGGGGAGCAATAACTCCTTTCACTAAGGCTGACACTTTAGTTCTTGCTGAACTAAATTTTTTTGGAATGGAAGAATCATCAAACATAATGCTGTTAAGCTTATTAGTACAATCACTAGATCTAAAAGTTTGGTGATGTTTTACCGTGTGGTAGACTAGTGTAAGCTCGGCTGCTCGAACTTTCGTCTCTTCACTTGACTGATGTTTCACAAAATAATTTTGTAGGGTTTTACTGCAGCTCGGTGCACTGTATCTGTTAATGTGTTTCTTTGACCTGATGTGATCAACTATGTCGGAACGTCCACCATGACTTATACTAATAAAACAGTTACATACTGGACACTCTGCTTCGTAATCAAAACGACCTTTCTTAATGAAATTCCATTCCTTGGAATAACAGTCACTGAACTTGCAGGCACGTTTCGGCATTGCGTTTCACAGTACTGCAGCAATAATACCACTAATATGAGAAAAAACTATTGCAGTTTGTCTGACAAAACATCAACTACTACACTGTTCTGACAATGAGTGTGTGAGTAAGTGGCGCGACAATCGGACAGTTTCATAGCTCTGTTACAATAATACAACTTGCTACTTCTTGGCCAAAGTACCGCATCGAGCGAGGTGGTGTAGTGGTTAAACACTGGACTCGCATTCGGGAGGACGGCGGTTCAATCCCGCGCCCGGTCATTCTGATTTAGGTTTTCCGTGATTTCCCTAAATCGTTCCAGGCAAATGCCGGGATGGTTCCTTTGAAAGGGCACGGCCGACTTCCTTCCCAGTCCTTCCCTAATTCGATGAGACCGATGACCTCGCTGTCTGGTCCCCTTCCCAAACAACCCAACCCAACCCAACCCCCAAAGTACTGCTCAAAGTAAATTATTGCCTGAGTGTATCAATACTGATACTGCGATTACTAGTATGCGACAATGGATGTTTTAGACAAATAAGCTAAAATATATTAATTTCTTGTGTTGTATTTCCTTTAATGTAGCGAAATCCCAAAAATTTGAGATAGTTTCACGAAATGTATGTAAAAACTAAATTCCGGGTCTTTTGAGGGTCCCGAAACAAATTTTCGGGACACCGGAACACAGGGATGAAAACCGGGACAATCCCGGTTTTCCGGGACGTTTGGTCACCCTAATCTAGTCACGTCTACTACATTGTCTCCACAGACCTTTAACTAACGTCGATTGATTTCCAATGGCGCACTTCGTTGAGCAATGCGAAATTTAGTAACACATGTCTGTTTTACACGCTCATCGGTGTAAGGCGACGGTTTGGGATGCTTCTCTGCTGCTGGTTATCTGTTTAAGAACAACTAAAGATTCAAAAATTAGAACTGTACTAATGATATTTTTCCCACACTGAAAAGACAATAAACTTACAAGAAAATATCACTTCAGAATGACCGTCGCGTATTTTTAACCTTCCAAATGGTGAAGCGCGGTGACCGAACTAGCGGCTGTGGAGTGTGCGATACAGCCCCGACAACAGGGGCGTTGCGGGTGGACGCCTGGATCAGCGCGACAGACAGAGCTGTCCGCGTTGTCCGCCGCGCGGCGCTGTCGTCCCGTGAAATACGCGCCGCAGCCGCCGGCCGCAGCTGCGCCCCTCCCCTTCAGTCTCCCCCACCCGACCAGCCCAGTCACCTGCTAAATCACCCGGCAGGCCACACAGCGCGCGTTGTCGCCAGGCAACTAGAGATGGGTCGAACTCGTTCATTCCCGTGAAGTACTTCATTCATTTCACTCTTTGCCGTGAAGCGTTCAAATGAAGTAGTTCATTCATGAAGTACGGAAGCCTGGCGAAGTTGTCCAGTTCGCCGCTCAGCCGCGGCTACGCTCGCTTCCCCTCGCTCGTACAATAAAGCTTCGTAATACTTCATAATTTTACCAACAGATGGCCGAACTATGAAGTAAGGTCCACGTAACGTTTTGCGTCTTACAGCGTCTGAGGTAACTTAAATACAGCATGGTCGAAGGGGACAAAGGAAAGATAAATAGAGAAGCCTGTCACATATAAAGAAGGTATTACGTTTAACCTTGCTAGACATTTTTTCATGAAGCGCCGAAAAGAGTCTTCATCTGCCAAGTGAAACCTTATTTGTTGTGTTTATGGACTGAAAACTAGGGCTACTACCGAAATTAAGTCCAATTTTATGTTCCTTTTAAAATTTAATCCAAAACAGAATGAGTATGTTTACCACTGTCACAAAGTTTATATACCTACGTTAAGTAATTATTCAGAAGTTTTCCTGTAGATTTTATTTTTGTTGAGAATAATAACCCTCTAAATTCAAAACGTAAACTGTCACCTGTAGTCATTGGTACGATTCCAGGTAAAATCCCTCTTTATTTTATTCGGAAAGCAATTTTTGTGTCTGTTCACGCTTATACAATGGCTAGCAACTCGCGATCGCGTAGAAGTAGTGAAATTTGGGGTTTCTTCGCCGATTTAGGTGATGGGAAAGCAAAGTGCAACAATTGTTGTAAGTGTATTTCACCGCGCGATTCGTCGACAGGCAGTAGAGGGAGGACTGAAGTGAAGGGAGAATGAGTGACGTAGCGCCAATGTAGTGGGAGAGGGGAAGAGAGTGAGTGAACGAACTAGAAAAAAAGTGTGGAGTGTGCTATCTGTGGAGAGTTTGAAGTACCAGTTCATTGAAATTGAGTGGTTAGTTCACACTTCACTGGAGTGAAGCGTTCATTTGAACGACTCATTCACGAGCTCCCCACCACTACAGGCAACTGCCGAGTCCACAGCCCCGGCGAAAGGGTGCGGGTTTTGAAACGCGCGTATTCCACGTGCTACTGCTGCTGCTGCGCCGACTACTGCGAGAACAGACCCACACTGCAGTTTGTGCCCAGTTCGCAAGTATAAAGCAGGGGATCACAATAAGGCAGTGCAGTTGTATTCACAAAGAAGAACTACTGATCTTCCTTAGCACTTTGTCATAGCGTCTCATGGCATACCGGGCTATTCCAACAGCCGGCAAGCTCATTTTCTCTAGCATGTCGGCACATATTCGCAGTATCGCTTTTGCTAAGTCTATTTAGCATCGACCCAACAAATACTGTTCAATACTTGTTTGGTGCAAGACAGTAAGAAACTGATCGCGTCACTTTCTCTCCTCTACGAATAAATAATTTTAAAGCTGAATTCTACGCTAAATTACACTGCCAACAGTCCAAAGTAGCTAGTCCTAGTTCAAATACTGGCCAAGTGCAAGAAGAGGACGCTCTCTGAGAGTTCCATACAAACTTGTAGATAGTTCATCAAACGCGAAAATCGAGAATCTAGATTTTTGCCTACTATCGATATCGATGCTGGCAAGATATCGGTCCCGGAAGTTTCGTGACTTTCGTGTGATATAACTGAAAATTAACCATTTTCGGAGTTTTTCCTTTACTTGGACTGTCAAGCCATGCTTCTTATCAAATTTCACGTTTCTATGTCAATGGGAAGTAAGCTGCAAGTTTTCGTGAGTGAGTCTACGAGTATCAAAATCTATGAAATAAATGGCCGTATCTTTTGACTACATTGACTTAGAAGCTGAAAGTGTTTACACCGTCAAGGGAGCACGGGCTTGAGTGCATGACGTGAATTTGACCTTGATAAGTACAACCGTTTCTGAGAAAAAAGGAGTCTCGACAGACGGGTAGACAGATGGATAACAGATGTTTTTTTCCCTTTACTTGTACTGTGAAACCTTGATTCCAGCCGACTTTCGTGATTCTAGATCAGCGGGAACTACCCGATAGGTTTTGATGAATGAGTTTGCCAGTATCATAAAACGTGTCATAAATGGCGCTATCTTTTGGTTACACTGACTTAGAAGCAGACATTCTTTACACCACCAAGTGGCCAAAGACTTTAATATATGTCATAAATTTGAGCTCGATAAGTCTACCTGTTCCTGAGAAACATTTTTTTGAACAGTCTGTCAGACACAGACAGACGGACAACAAAGTGATCTTCTAATAGTTCCACTTTTACCTACCGTTGCACGAAACCACAAAAAAATGGTTAAAAGGAACGGAGAGAGGCCTATTGCCTGTGCAGAGCAACTATATAAGCCGGCCGTGTTGGCCGAGCGGTTCTAGGCGCTGCAGTCCGGAACCGCGCGACTGCTACGGTCGCAGGTTCGAATCCTGCCTCGGGCATGGATGTGTGTGATGTCCTTAGGTTAGTTAGGTTTAAGTAGTTCTAAGTTCTAGGGGACTGATGACCCCAGTAGTTAAGTCCCATAGTGCTCAGAGCCATTTGAACCAACTACACTCCTGGAAATGGAAAAAAGAACACATTGACACCGGTGTGTCAGACCCACCATACTTGCTCCGGACACTGCGAGAGGGCTGTACAAGCAATGATCACACGCACGGCACAGCGGACACACCAGGAACCGCGGTGTTGGCCGTCGAATGGCGCTAGCTGCGCAGCATTTGTGCACCGCCGCCGTCAGTGTCAGCCAGTTTGCCGTGGCATACGGAGCTCCATCGCAGTCTTTAACACTGGTAGCATGCCGCGACAGCGTGGACGTGAACCGTATGTGCAGTTGACGGACTTTGAGCGAGGGCGTATAGTGGGCATGCGGGAGGCCGGGTGGACGTACCGCCGAATTGCTCAACACGTGGGGCGTGAGGTCTCCACAGTACATCGATGTTGTCGCCAGTGGTCGGCGGAAGGTGCACGTGCCCGTCGACCTGGGACCGGACCGCAGAGACGCACGGATGCACGCCAAGACCGTAGGATCCTACGCAGTGCCGTAGGGGACCGCACCGCCACTTCCCAGCAAATTAGGGACTCTGTTGCTCCTGGGGTATCGGCGAGGACCATTCGCAACCGTCTCCATGAAGCTGGGCTACGGTCCCGCACACCGTTAGGCCGTCTTCCGCTCACGCCCCAACATCGTGCAGCCCGCCTCCAGTGATGTCGCGACAGGCGTGAATGGAGGGACGAATGGAGACGTGTCGTCTTCAGCGATGAGAGTCGCTTCTGCCTTGGTGCCAATGATGGTCGTATGCGTGTTGGGCGCCGTGCAGGTGAGCGCCACAATCAGGACTGCATACGACCGAGGCACACAGGGCCAACACCCGGCATCATGGTGTGGGGAGCGATCTCCTACACTGGCCGTACACCACTGGTGATAGTCGAGGGGACACTGAATAGTGCACGGTACATCCAAACCGTCATCGAACCCATCGTTCTACCATTCCTAGACCGGCAAGGGAACTTGCTGTTGCAACAGGACAATGCACGTCCGCATGTATCCCGTGCCACCCAACGTGCTCTAGAAGGTGTAAGTCAACTACCCTGGCCAGCAAGATCTCCGGATCTGTCCCCCATTGAGCATGTTTGGGACTGGATGAAGCGTCGTCTCACGCGGTCTGCACGTCCAGCACGAACGCTGGTCCAACTGAGGCGCCAGGTGGAAATGGCATGGCAAGCCGTTCCACAGGACTACATCCAGCATCTCTACGATCGTCTCCATGGGAGAACAGCAGCCTGCATTGCTGCGAAAGGTGGATATACACTGTACTAGTGCCGACATTGTGCATGCTCTGTTGCCTGTGTCTATGTGCCTGTGGTTCTGTCAGTGTGATCATGTGATGTATCTGACCCCAGGAATGTGTCAATAAAGTTTCCCCTTCCTGGGACAATGAATTCACGGTGTTCTTATTTCAATTTCCAGGAGTGTATATATGGGAACCAGGCCTGGAATTTAAGATGAGGTTCCCGCAACTGGAAACAGTAGCACAGAAGGAGCAGGTAATAAGGACTCATATATAGACACGTCGTCCTCAGAGGCGTCGACATAGGGATGGAGGGGAAGGCAAGATAATTTTTTCTCCTCCCCAAATATATAGAAGCAGGGGCTTCCTCCACTTTCCCCCAATGTTGAAGGATGCATTTTTCACCTTTCACCGGGAAATCCATTATGTTACGTGGAAGATGCCTATTTGACGGTTAACTAATAACTTGAATACAAAATATTACGCCGGCCGAAGTGGCCGTGCGGTTAAAGGCGCTGCAGTCTGGAACCGCAAGACTGCTACGGTCGCAGGTTCGAATCCTGTCCCGGGCATGGATGTTTGTGATGTCCTTAGGTTAGTTAGGTTTAACTAGTTCTAAGTTCTAGGGGACTAATGACCTCAACAGTTGAGTCCCATAGTGCTCAGAGCCATTTGAACCATTTGAACAAAATATTAATGTTCTACAATAATATTTATTAATTCGTTTTGAACTGAATTTCGGCTTCTTAGGTCATCATCAGATAAGTTAATGAGAAACAGGTATTCCACACAACTTGACCCGAGAATTCATAGCTGTACCAAGATGTGTGACATTTTATAAGTATATTGATACAGAAGACAAGCATGATGTAATACTTACAGAGACTCTGAACAAATAAATCATACATTACAGTGTATTAAAATATTAAAACTATGTGAGTGTATAATACATAAATATTCTACAAGTCAGTAATGGCACAGGCTACTGTGTCATAAGGAAAAACTGGTGAATGTGACGAACAGACCGAATAGAGGGAGGGAATGAAAGAAGCTTATGGAATAAGGGTGTGGAACAGTTATAATAAGCTTATTAGCTAATGGTGAAAGGAATAATAACTAGCTGCTGCTTTAATAAGGGTGAGTAATGGAACTGTGTTTGGTATTAAGGACCAGGTCAGGATTCCTTGATTGGTGTTTATTAATGGCCATAATTTCAAATAATTTTAGTTTTGTTTTCTTTTATGGTGAACATCACATTTCACATCAGAGGAATGATATTCATTCAAAACATGTTCAGCAAAGGTGGAATCTTCCGTTTTTAGTCTCCATTTCATTTCATGCTAAGTCAGTCTGGTAGTTACAGCCCTGCCCGAACTGACGAGCTATTGCGAGTTCATATCTGTTCCTGCTCTAGCCTCTGCACACGACGAGCTGTCTTCTCGCCGTTTCCCCCGCATCGGTACCAATCACACACACGTGCTTGCCCCCTGTACGGAGGCTGCAAAAAGCAGCCGGTTACTATCGCTTCGTAGTGTGTTGGCTGGTCGCACAAGCACCATCACTTTCTCCCAGGGCAGCCAGCTTACAGTTTTTAAAAGAAACGTCCGTATAATACGAGGTGCGGCTAGAAAAAAACCGGACTGATGCTGGAAAAAACAATTATTTACAATTATTTACAATTTCATGTTATCTCCTTCAATGTCTCTACACCGCTCCATACGAATTTTCCACTGTTCATAGCAATGCTGCAGATCATTTTCGGTAAGTCCATACATTACTTCCGTCGCTTTTTCTTTTACTGCTTCAACAGTCTCAAATCTAGTTCCTTTCAAAGCTGACTTGACTTTAGGGAAAAGAAAAAAGTCACAGGGCGCCAAATCAGGTGAGTAGGATGGATGATCTAAGATGGGAATGTTGTGTTTTGCCAAAAACGTCTTCACTGACAACGCACTGTGAGCTGGGGGATTGTCTTGGTGAAGGATTCATGCCTTTTTTCTCCACAAATCGTTCCGTTTTCACCGTACTCGCTCACGTAGGGTAGCCAGGACGCTAATGTAGTAATGCTGATTCACTGTTTGTCCCTCTGGTACCCAATCAATGTGCACAATCCCTTTGATGTCAAAAAAAAAAAAAAAAACAATCATCATTGCCTTGAATTTCGATTTTGACATTCGTGCTTTTTTTTGTCGTGGAGAACCAGGAGTTTTCCAATGCATCGATTGGCGTTTAGTTTCGGGATCGTAAGTAAAAAACCACGATTCATCGCAAGTAATAACATTTTGTAAGAAGGTGGGATCACTTTCAATGTTTTCCAGGATGTCAGAACAAATCATTCTTCGGCGTTCCTTCTGTTCAATTGTGAGACACTTTGGAACCATTTTTGAACACACTTTGTTCATGTTGAAACTTTCATGAAGAATCTGCCTAACACTTTCCTTGTCAACTCCTGTTGACTCAGACACTGCTCTGATTGTTAAACGGCGATCTTGTCGAACAAGTTTACCGATTTTTTCAATGTTTGCATCAGTTTTTGCTGACAATGGTCTGCCAGTGTGAGTGTCATCACTGGTGGCTTCGCGGCCATCTTTAAATCGTTTAAACCACTTAAACACTTGTGTTCGCGATAAACAATCATCGCCGTACACTTGTTGTAACATTACAAACGTTTCACTTGCAGATTATCCTAGTTTGAAAGAAAATTTGATGTTAACACGCTGTTCTTTCTGTACACTCAACATTTTCCGACGCACAGACAAAACGTCAACTACTTAAAACAGACGCCACGGGCAGACTGAGTGCAGGAGGCAGATGAAACTCGAGCAGTAGGCGGAGCGAGAGTCACGTGACAGGCCACGCGACTTTCAGCCTTATTGCATTCGTTTTATTGTTTCACCAGTACTAGTCCGGTTTTTTTCTAGCCACACCTCGTAGGTTAATGCGTCGCAGAAGTCACACGAAAGTTGGTGGCGAGTCACTACAAAAACCAGCTACGGGTAAAGCCTTATCACTAATTTTTATAAATCATGTTGACTATCATTGGCAAAACACCGCGCACGAATCAACACTGTTCACACAATCGCGGCTTGCTATTGCTACGGCGCACAATAAAGTTACATAGCTAACGTTGGCAGCCAGAAATCAGCCCATTTTCACCGGAGAAGGGTCGAGTAGAAGCCTCTTATAATATGAGGCATGCGCACTAATACGGCATCGCACAAATACAGCGTCACTGGTTAGCTTGTCTTACTGTGACTCGATCGAATTATTAATCAGTCATTCTTCCCTCACTGGCCAGTTTAAAATCGACAAATTGCTAATGCGTCAAGTGTTAGTGATGCTCAACCTAGACTTGGTGCCCTGAGTGAGAACGACGGTAGAGGTATTAACGAATGTGTGGCAGTGAGAAATAACACTGTTCCAGGAAAAAAGTCACAGAGGGCTGGTCCCTCTTGGAGACACCAATTTTCATGGATAGGTTACAGTAATATCAAATATATTAGTTTTTGCAAAATTTGCAAACAAATATTTGAAGATATTGTTATAATGACGACGAACGAATCGTCGCCAATGTGAATGACTGGTGGCCAATGCTAAATAGAAACATATAAATCTCTTCTTTGCATATACAGCAGGTTTGTCAGTGAAGTCGATGAGGTGGCTGCATGGTCTCGATCTACAACGACTAAAATAATTAGAAGTTGTTGGTAAAAAGATAATACATTTTACTTGACTAGTGGTACAGGAGTCTTCATAGTCAGGATGAATATAATTACAAAAAGAGAGCTATAGAGGCATCATATAGACCATACTTTAACTAAGCGCCTTGTTAGAGGTTGCTTCCTGTCAGCTGAAGGCTATGCTACTTTTCTACTTGACGTCCCGAGGAAGAGGATTCGAGCTCACGCTAGAGACTTGATGCAAGCCGCGGAGCGGCGATAAGTCTCGACTCTGAGGTCCAGCGATACTAGTACGGACCGCGGTCGATAACTACAACCCCTAACAAGTGTAGTATCGAACGTTGATACCACATAATATCATTTCCAGTTTTATGACAAAATGGAAAAACTTTCATGGAAACTGGATTTTCAAACTGAAAGAAAAGTGCAGAAGAGTCGAAAGTGCATGTAACGTCAGGTAGCCACAGAGAAACTGTACTAAAATTCAGATCCTTAAAATGGAATGTCATTATACACTCTAAGGGCAAAAATGGACAACATAAAAGAATTATCAGAATGCGACAGAAAGCGGTAGATGTGATGTACTCGTACAGATTAACAAATGAATACAATTTCAGAAAAATTGGATGATTTAGTCATGAGAAAGAGCTACACAAACTGAGCAAGTCAATAACGCGTTGGTCCATCTCTGGCCCTTAGGCAAGCAATTATTCGGCATGGCACTCAATGACCGAGTTGTCGGGTGTCCTCCTGAGGGATTTCGTACAAAATTCTGTCCAGCTGGCGCGTTAGATCGTCAAGACCCCGAGCTTGTTGGAGGGTCCTGCCCATAATGCTCCAAACGCTGTCAATTGGGGAGAGATCTAGCGACCTTTCTTGGCAAGGTAGGGTTTAGCAAGCGCGAAGACAAGCAGTAGGGAGTCTCGCCATGTGCGTAATGCTGTAGTGTAAGCCCAGGATGGCTTGCCATGAAGGACAGCAAAACGGGGCGTTCAATATCGCTGTTGAACTGCTATGCTGTAATGGTGCCGCGGATGACAACCAAAAGGGGTCTTGCTATGAAAACAAATGGCACCACAGAATATCGCTAGTGGTTGTCAGACCGTATGGCGGACGACAGTCACCTTTGTATACCACTCGGCGCCGGCCGGAGTGGCCGAGCGGTTCTAGGCGCTACAGTCCGGAACCGAGCGACCGCTACGGTCGCAGGTTCGAATCCTGCCTCGGGCATGGATGTGTGTGATGTCTTTAGGTTAGTTAGGTTTAAGTAGTTCTAAGTTCTAGGGGACCGATGACCTCAGATGTTGAGTCCCATAGTGCTCAGAGCCATTTGAACCATTTTATACCACTCGGCGGGGCGTCCCCAGACACATCATTGCTGGTCAACAGGGCTCAGTTCGAATCGGGACTCATCACTGAAGATCATTCTACTCTGGCCAACGAGATTCGACGCCGAATCGACGAAATTTGACTTTGATGGCGTCTGTTCATATGCGGGAAGGAACTGAGGAGCAGTACGTTACCCGCCAAAAATTCAGGTGTGCTTCTTCAAACTTAGTTATTTGCCTTCTGCAACTACTGACTTACCTCATGGGATATAAATAACTTCGCGCACTGATTGGTGGTGCTGATATCGTATTTATATGCAGCTGTGTGGTTGTGAGCATTCAGAACACCGACAAAACGCTCGCCGCAAGTAAACATATGGGAAAGTATATCGCCACGCATAATATCGTATACAGGGTGGTCAGAAACAGTTTGAAGAGCTTGTAAGGATGTTGTAAGGTAGGTGGTACTGAGAAATAATTCTTAATTAAAAAATCCGGTACGTTGCACCGTTTCAGAGTTAATTAGCATTGGAGTTCGCCAATCAGGATGCTGCGTGCGCAAATTCTAGCGGCCTTCTTTGAGACGGTGTCGCCGAACGTGTTCTTCGTTTGGTTTCCTAAAACTGAACAAGAAAGCGATACAAAAACTGGACATCGGTTGGGAGTAAAGATCGAATCAGTACCAAAGGCTGAGCAGTCTCATTAGCTATCATCTACTCTATGAGAACTACTAACACTAATAATGTATCTGGCACGCCGTTTGAAGTGGCGCGCACTATGGCGTGATTGTTTAACTTTGGAAGTTAGCCTGTTATGGCTCTTATTTAGGGCTGAAGAATATTTTGATATCCACCATCCTCAAGAGGGTGAATGCACATGCAGTTGCGTAAGGGTTATCGAACACTAATTTACTTTGGCCCTGCCGCGGTTGGAGGCGCGCTGTTTGAGACGCCTTGTCACCGTCCCTCCGATGGAGGTTCGAGTCCTCCCTCGGGCATGGGTGTGTGTATTGTCCTTAGTGTAAGTTGTTTAAGTTAGGTTAAGTAGAGTGTAAGCTTAGGGACCGATGACATCAGCAGTTTGGCCCCAAAAGATCTTACCACAAATTTCCAAAAATTTTACTTTGGCCCTCATACATATACTAATGAGGTAGATAATTTCTCGTAAACACAATTGCTACAGAAATTATTTAATTGCTGTTGTTGTGGTCTTCAGTCCAGAAACTGGTTTCATGCAGCTCTCTATGCTACTCTATCCTGTGCAAGCTTCTTCATCTCCCAGTACCTACTGCAACCTACATCCTTCTGAATCTGTTTAGTGTATTCATCTCTTGGTCTCCCTCTACGATTTTTACGATCCGTGCTCCCCTCCAATACTAAATGGGTGATCCCTTGATGCCTCAGAATATTTCCTACGAACCGATTCCTTCTAGTCAAGTTCTGCCACAAGTTTCTCTTCTCACCAATTCTAGTCAATACCTCCTCATTAGTTATGTGATCTACTCATCTAATCTTCAGCATCCTTCTGTAGCACCACATTTCAAAAGCTTTATTCTCTTTTTGTCTAAACTATTTGTCGTCCACGATTCACTTCCATACAAGGCAACACTCCATACAAATACCTTCAGAAAAGAGTTCCTGACACCTAAACCTGTATTCGATGTTAACAAATTTCTCTTCTTCAGAAACGCCTTCCTTGCAATTGCCAGTCTACATTTTATATCCTCTTTACTTCGACCATCATCAGTTATTTTGCTCCCTAAACAGCAAAACTCATTTACTACTTTAAGCGTCTCATTTTCTAATCTAATTCCCTCAGCATCACCCGACTTTTATATTCTCCTTTCAAGACACTGTCCATTCCGTTCAACTGCTTTTCCAAACATGGGAATTTGGTAGTCTATGTGCGGTGCCTCTCCGAAGGATGTCTTTCCGAAGCATTGCGGGCGCCACAACCCAGCACTCTGCCATATGGCAACAAAGCAAGGCTTCTGGCAACACAGAGAGTGAGCTGTAAACCGATTTGGCTGGCGCCGCCGGCCGAAGTGGCCGTGCGGTTCTAGGCGCTGCAGTCTGGAACCGCGAGACCGCTACGGTCGCAGGTTCGAATCCTGCCTCGGGCATGGATGTGTGTGATGTCCTTCGGTTAGTTAGGTTTAACTAGTTCTAAGTTCTAGGGGACTAATGACCTCAGAGCCATTTGAACTATCTTTTTGGCTGGCGCCGAGCCGGGGCAACCCGGTTGTAACTTAAAAGATGGGCTGTGACAGTGAAGCCCTTCGACAGTTTCACGTATTGTCCTTGGTTCCGTCCAGGAAGGTCCCACACTCGCCACATTCACGTGACCCCTGGCCGCACTACCTTGGCCGAATGGGGCCTTTCATTCACCTTTCAACTTTAAAGCTAATTAATTCGGAACGGCGCAATCTAATTTTTTTCTAAATAATTATTTCTCAGCTGAGCCTACTTTGCAAAGCCCTTACAAGCTCTTCAGACTGTTTCTGACCAGCTTGTGTAACGATTCTTGTCCCCCCCCCCCTTCCCACAATAACGTTTTCAAGTCGGCAGCCCTGGCAGCACTCCAATATTACTAGTCTAGACCACGTAACTGAAGATTATTAATTCTCCCATGAGGTAATTTAAATATAGAAAATGGCAGGACTTGGATTTTGTAATGACTGGTGGACAATGATCGTCGATTGAACTATCTATAACGCAAATTTATTATCCCATTCACCTTTATTGATAGCTTGAACTGAGTAATACAGTTAATCGTCATTTCAGTGAGAGATACATTGGGAGCTTGGCAAATTTTAGTTCTCTCAAGAACCAAATAAGCATTAATAACCTCTTTCACAAAATTGGCGCATGTGCATGTAGTTCCCACACATAGAGCATAATTTGAACAATAGAGGTAATGCAAAGGAATATGGGACGTGAATAAATGTTTATGGAGAGGCACATTCACAGGAGGTGAGATTCATGCACGCCTGCTACACAGTGCAACCTACAATCAAACTATCTTAAAAAGGCGGAAGGATATCCGTCAATGAAATGATTCAGGATAAAGGCGCTATCCTGACTGATCGCTTTTGACCTCAGAAATCAGTGGATGCGGGGCAGAACTGAAACTAAACTGCCGTAAAAACAAATAATCTTAAAAAAAACAGGTAGTCCAATCAAACTGTCAAAAACAATGTATGTATGTGTATTCATTAAGCGGTAAATCTCGTTTTGAAACACACAAAACTAATATTCAATCTATATGCAGCGAACAAAGAATATTCGCCTAGGCAGTCGAGCGCTTTAACACTCTGCTCTCAGGATTCGAGGACGCGAGCCTGCGCCCTTGACGAGGTCTGGTGTGGTGGCGCTTTTGCGCTTCCAATTAAGTAAATACCAGGCAGATATCCACGCCCCACCTCAGATACATGCCACGCTTACATTTAGAAAATGTTCTCACGCTTGTACATGAGATGTACTCTGGACGTAGACAGTTGGCGTACCTATATTCCGACTCGGAGGGGGGAAATGGTGGCGTTAGGAAGGGCACCTGGCCATCAGCTGTCACTAACATTCCGAAACCAGTATCAGTGTCATCCCAGAAGCAGAAGAAAAAGAAGAAGAAGATTTGTCCATCTTTTGATTTGCAGCTCCTTGTGTTGGCCGTGTCTGCAGTTAAAATTTTTGGGGTTTGATGTCCGCCAGTTACGCAAAACACCGGTTTTCTCAGTGCCCAAACATGTTTCGGCACCACTGTTCCAGCATCAGTGGGTTTTCGTTTTTATTTATTCTGCAATGTGAAAATTTTTGTTACATGATTATAAAATTATTTGCATTTTTAGTTCAAACAATAGGTCGTTTCTTTTTGTAAATGCATTTACATTAGGTGAGCATGAATTTTCTGGACCACTTTTGTGTTAATTATTACAGGTAGTTTGTCATCTGCAACCAAACCATGTTGATGAGAAAGTTTTTTTTTTGCTGAGAGTTAACCTATCTTCTAGAGCGTCATTTAGTTTTTCGCGATCTTTTTGCGCCTATTTTCGTATTTACTTACGTTTTCATGTGGCAAGCACTTCCATTCCTCGCATCATGCTGGTATGTTGTGATGCATACGTAGCTATAACAAGTATTTTCCACAAATAACGTAGTAAAACGCTTTTCACTACACCATAGCACAGTGTGATTGTGGTTTGTTATGTGTCCCAACCCAGTCAGTGTTCATTTGTTCACTAGAGATTTCGCCGCCAAATTTGAATTTTATTTGCATTTTATCTTTTGTGTGTGTGTGTGTGTGTGTGTGTGTGTGTGTGTGTGTGCGGACCTCAAATCCCTCCCAAAAAAGAAGTAAATTAAGTCTCACAAATACCATTTCACTCACTACCGCACACGTAAAAGGAGCAACGTGGCTTTGTGATAAATGAGAATAGTGAATAAGTACTTCATAAAGCACCCCCTTATTTTCAAAGTTCGCATATTACGAAGCCCAGTTATTACGTTGCATGATGGCCAGTTCAAAAGGTCTACTGCCATCTCTCCATAAGGGTTAGTTTTCACTAAAGTGAGGTGTCGTAGCATGTGGTTCAAATGGCTCTAAGCACTATGGGACTTAACATCTGAAGTCATCAGCCCCCTAGAACTTAGAACTACTTACACCTAACTAACCTAAGGACATCACAGACATCCATGCCCGAGGCAGCATTCGAACCTGCTACCGTAGCAGTCGCGCGGTTCCGGACTGAGCGCCTAGAACAGCTCGGCCACCACGGCCGGCCAGGATGTGGGTACTGGCATGTCTGCATAAGTCTGGTTAAGGTTAACCATTTACACGCGCTCATCTGGAGATAGATTCGGTCGAAAGTCGAATGAAGGGTAGCGGTTTGAAGGGCAGAGGGAAAAAAGTGCCAAGGTAAGCGCGAAAGGAAAAGAAAACCTCTGCGATAGTTAGGTAGGGAAGTAAGAGCAGCAGCGGACGTCTTGCTGACTGCGACAGTTCAAGCAAGGGTACGTTGTGTTAATAGCGGGTATCGTGCAAGAAGATAACGTGTCAGAGCCACTGGTCGTTATAATAAAGGAGTCCGGTGCGGCAGCGCAGTGCGTTGCCTTGCGCCCTCTGCTGTGCCGTGTCGTCAGTGACTTGGCACAGCACCATCAGGCTGGTGCTGAACGGCGGCAGCTCGCTGTTGGTCGGCGGCCCCTGTTACTGTGTGGCGCAGGTCGGCCTCAGTTGCTCCTCGAACAGCTCTGCTTGCTCGGCGTACTGCACCGCAGTTTCATCGGAGAGCTGCGAGCCGTTCTCTCGCGCATGCGCGATGAGGACTGCCGTTTTGACTTCTCGATCCCTTGCGGGGGCTGCCCCCACGGCGGTCGGCGTCGCTGCCGTTACCGTTGGGGCAGCGGCTGTCTTCTTGGCACACCCTTCTCCTGCGGCGCTGTTGGGGCGGCCGGTGGGGCGGGCACCCGAACGCCCTTCTGCGAGGTTGCAGGGGTTCGCAGGGGCATAGACTGCACACAGCTACCTCAAGGCCTCTTTCTTCTCTGCAGCGACGGCGGCTTGGAAGGCAGCCCTATCTGCCGCCATGACGGCTTTGAGGGCTGCTGTGGCTTCCTCCACGGCGGTGCTGATGTCGACGCCGCTGCTCTTCGCAGAGGCGCGGGCTGAATCCCGACTGTCCGCCTCCAGGTGGTCGTCCCCGCTCTTGGCGGGAGGGGGGCCTGCCTATGCGCTGTCCCTGAGCTGAGTTGGTCTGATCTGCGCCCGTCGTCGTCGCCGACGTCTCATATTTTTTCGGAAATTTTTGCTAAGGAGGATTACGGGACCAAACTGCTGAGGTCATCGGTCCCTAGGCTTACGCACTACTTAATCTAACTTAAACTAACTTAAATTGACTTGCACGAAGGACAAAACACACACACACACACACACACATGCCCGAGGACTCGAACCTCCGACGGGGAGGGGGGGTGGGGGGGGAGCCGCGCGAACCGTGACAAAACGTCCGAGACCGCACGGCTACCACGCGCGGCTGCCGACGTCTCAGAAACGTTAATATATATAGTACGAACAAATGCATTTTATACACGGGCTATTGGGAAAGGAAGTTACAGTCAGTGAAGCCACTGTGAAAACCAAATTACGTTTCACACAGATGTGTTGGGTAATGTCTGTAAATATTCCCGCCGACCGCGGCACTTTGTTCTTTTAAATTCTGAGCGCACAAGTGAACATGTAAGGATGCCTAGAGAATAGTATCTCCCGACAACTGAGGGCCTGGTGTGACATTTCGCCTGCTGTCAAGCAGTCCACATAACATAACTGTCATGCGTTTCGTTCTTCATAGCAATTCTCCGCCGCACTGTACAGGGGCAATGAAGATGCTTCTGCAGCATTTTCGATGGGAAGTGTTTGATCACTCACAACACAGCCCGTAAAGGGCTCGTTCTGAATTTACTCTCTGCTCACATGAACCACTATCTATGGAGACAACATTTTGGCACAGACAACGAACTGTAGCCGAGTGTAGAGACTGGTGCAAAGTATAGGTGGGTGCCTTCTATGACGAGGGTATTGGAAAGTTGGTACAACGCTGCCACAAATGTCGAAATTGGAGCTGTTACTATGTAGAGATGTAGCTGGAAGATGCAGCTAATTGATTCAAATAAAACAATTTTGATTTTCACAGAGATTTCCATTTCACGACCTTTCGGAACTTACTTTCCCAACAGCCCTTGTGTTTGCAGATTAATGGTACTTATCATGCAAAGTGGGTCTCATTGTCAGGGCTTGTTCGTTTGATCTCGCATAATCTATTGAAGAGATTTTGTCCAGGGTCGTTTAAATAACAAGTCGTTGAAACATTATGCTGTTTGTAACCATTTTCTTCTTTTACTTCCATATTCTTGAAACATAGTTAACCACCACATATTTGACAGTTTTGAAATGCTCATGAAATGCCTGGGCTAGCAGGACAGAGCGGATTAGGTTGTGGAAAGGGGCCAAAATGAGTTCCTGTCAGTTGCACTCAACATACAAAACTTTATTTATCAACACACAATATTACAACAAGGATGCAAAACACTCAAAACATTAATCGCCCTACTTTGATCGGCCGAAGGCCACATTAAGAATCCAAGACACAAAGCTTAAGCAAAATTGAAATACAAGGTTCTTCTGGAGGTTTCACCCAAGAATATTTTCTTAATCTTCAATCTAATCGGCTGAAGGATTTAGCAATTTAATTTTAATGGAACTAGGCTGGAGGTCGCATATTAAGCAATAAGAGGAGTTTCAATCAAAAGGCAGAAGGCCTTATTTTAAATCATTTCATGCAAATTGGGCAGAAGGCCCCATTCAAAAGCATAACAATCTTAAGCCTTAAGGGCAAGATAAGAAGATTAATTTAAGAGATATTAAAACTCTGCTGAAGGCCGCTTACCAACAAATAATTTAACGGTTTAAGCCCTAGAGGAAGAGTTTCAGTTTTAAAGGGCAGAAGGCCATATCTTAAAACATTTCATATAAAATAAAGAATAACAATCTCATGCCTTAAGGGCAAGACAAGGACATTAATTTAAGAAATATTGATAATCGGCTGAAGGCCACATATCAACAAAATATGTTCAATGGCTTAAGGTGTAGAAAGAGTTTCAACCTAAAAGGCAGAAGGCCTTATCTTAAAACCTCTCCAGTAAAATTCAGTTGAAGGCCCCGTATAAAAATATAACAATTTCATGCCTTAAGGGCAAGACAAGAACATTAATTTAAGAAGTATTGATACTCGTCTGAAATCCACAAATCAACCAAATAACTAAAATCCAAACAGGGAAATTACTACATAACACACTGTGAGTGTGTGGGTTTTATTTTATCAAGTTGCACAATGGATTGCTCCAACAGTACCCTTTCGCTCCTGCAAGAAACAATTCCCACCTCACACTACTACAGAGGTCAGAGAGACGGTCCTAATGTACCAACAAGAACTGCTTGAAAAACATTGAGTTACAAATATCTTCTGGAGTCGTCCGCTGTAAGGAAAAGACACAAAAATTTCTGTATATTCTTACTTAACTAGTGGGATACTCGGGTATGGGAGTATTGCTAGTTAGTGTAAGAAAAACAGTAGACAGACGAAAAATATTATTTATTGCAAAAAAAAAAATCTGAGAAATCAAGTGAAAATTTTTCTTATATAAAAAATTAATAAATTTCTGGGTTCTTTTCGGAACAGTAGACTGCCTCTTATGGATAGGAATTCTATTATTTTACTAAGCATGGAAAGATTCTTTTCTCCCTTTTCTTTAAGAATGTTATTTACTCGGCAGAATGGCTGAGAGCCGTGCCTACACAACTTGAATAACTTTTCTATTTATGGTCAAGGCTGTTACGTGATAAATGTAATGGAGTGTACTGTTATGGAGGACAGATGGGGCTCACATACTCTGTAGCACACAACACCATGAGCTGCGACGACTGCTGCCTGCGTCGCTTGCTGCTGACAAAAACACAACTATCTCTTTCTATCTGGATTGACCTTCGCCAATCAAACTCTCCCTATGCCTTGATGAAGTCAAGGACTCCATCCACCCCTAGTCTAACTATTGGCGTGGTACACCTGTCAGATAACCAGTACACTGCAATGCCACTCAATACTCGCTCGTAGACATTTAACCAGTACTCTGTCGATGTTCACACTGCACACTGTGACTGCCAACACAGTGAACAATGCTTAATCGTGAGCGACTCAATATAGAGCGTCACTCCGATTCACTAACGGCAGAGGTGCTCTCCCAGTGAAGTACTGAGGAAAGACTTTGTTCCTCGCTCTTTGCATACACGTACGACCGCACTCGCTCTTGTTACGTGTTCCCGCTCCAAGAGTGACAACGGAATGGCTCTTTTTCTGGAAAAGTTGCAAGGGTATATCATTCATTGTCTTCCCTCACTCCTCTGGCTGTTTGCATCAGAAACATTCCGCCAATCAGCGTTGATCTTTTAAACGGGAGGATGACGTTTCGTTTAAGTTGACCAACGCAGAAATCTGTAGCATCTCCGTTAGGCGTATACTGTCCTCCTGTGAGAACTCTGTAACTACACAGGTGGTCTGTGAAAAAATGCAGCTTCTGGGCGCTCCCACACAATGTAGAGGAATTTGCTTTTAAGTCGAACACGGGGGTCGTTATCCCTTTTCTCCGTCGGTCCCTTTGGCCGAAGTAGATATGTTGTTGACCCAGCCCTCTGGAGGGACGGTCTTCCCAGCGGGCTGGTTTCCTCTTTAGAACGAAAATTCCTGTGGCCGTCATGTTGTGTATGCCAGCCTCGACTTTTTTCAACCTCGGTGCATATTTTCAATTTACTCATTAGATTTGCATATCCCTTACATGAATTCATACAAAATTGAATCTACCTTATCAAGTTTGGGTTCGAATGAAGCGTTTTGATGCGCAGTGTACGATTGTGAGGACGTAATATGTAAGAAATGAAGGTAAGGAGACCACGCCACCTTACAACACAAGGAATAGCACTCAGACGTTTCCGAGGGTTGGCGTGGGATTGTAACACCAATGCCCGTTTGGGTGAGATAGGCAGCCTGTCCAACGACTTCTTTATCTGGAGGCAACCCAACCGACAGACAGATGACCGGCCAATCAACCAAATCAGTTCCGCTTCACGCAACCAGCAAAACGACCACAAGATTTCAATACACGACACACAGAATATTGGCGCCCACAACGATCAGCAACACCTCAGCTGGCGAACTACACGTCACGCTGGACTGCAAGAACATGATGAGGAAAATACACTGCCTAAAATTGCGTCAATGACCAGGGCAGATAACAAGAACGTCAACATCCACAAGGCAGAAGATCCCGCTGGTGAACTTCCATAACAGGAAATAAGTTAAGTTAAATTTCACAGGAAGACGGCTGGAATCTTAGCTAACTTAAATAAACACACGCTGTTGCTCATGGGAATGTCCCAAAAGCGACAACCAGGATCAAATGAAGAAATGCTAACAATTAAGGATCGATAGTAAGTTAATTGAGGACTCAACTTTTATGTCCAAGATCGGTGGGCGATGAACTTCATAGCACTCGCAAGCAGCACCTCACACTCCTACCGCACGTGTAGCCGCCAGCGGCTCCAGCCCGACTCCGATTGAAGGGGGCTTGCTTGCTTCTTCACACCAACCGACCTACTGTGCTGCTGGTCCGTCCGTGACTGCTGCTCCGTCGCGACTGCACTGCTGGTGCGTCTCCCACTCACTCACTACCCGACACACAACAACCCGGAAATACCATCGGTCGCTCCAGATATGGTACGACAGTGCGCTTATTATACGCGCTGCTGCTGCCACTCACGGGCAAGTAAGGCAGGAAGTTAGTGACGCCAGTAAATGGAATATGAAAACGACGCGGCACTACCGTAATACTAGATGACAAACAATTAATGGGATGAACACGAGCCGTGCACAGTGCAGCACAAGTACATTGAGCAACTTTCTTCAGACATATAAAGAACATATCCATCAAAGAACAACATGTACCAATCTTAACAGATGCTAGACCCACACTGACGCTATCAGACCTAAGACTAACGCTATCGACGCACTTGGCGCCAAAAACACGTTATGTGTTACGAGTCCAGCTTCCATTACCTCCTAGAACAGGATATAGTCTAAATTAGCATTAACATGACTGTCTTAATTGAAACTGTTTATCAGATTTAATTTATATACTGTTTCTGAAAAATAATTATCTAATTGAAGAATTATAGCCCTAATGATGACTAAAGAAGGTTGCAATTTTGACAGTACGAAAAATAGACCCTTTCTGTTACTTCATAAAATCGATTTCATTATCGACAGCGAAATCAGAAAAATTATAAATGAAGACAGAAACTTTGTTTACGTGTAAACTGGAGCATCAGAATATCATATTAAATGTAAATTTGTTTTTGGATTATTTCAGTTGGCAACTGTGATTACTAATTTTCACGATACGAGATTGATATTAAGAAATGGATCACTATCAATAATAAAAATATATTAACAGAAAAATAGTTTTTGGCAATCAAATGTCTTCAGAGATATCTTCTGCTGAGAAATATATAATTTAAGTAAGAAAAGTAGGCGAAGTCTGGTCACAATACATACTGAATCGAACATTTCGGTTAACTTGTGAAAGTTCCAAGGAGGGCGAGGTTCATTACTACTTGCAGGTGAAGAAACCTGCTGGCTGGAAGTACGAGTGGATTCTAAATCATTACAGAGAAGCTGCCTTAACCGAGGTTGAATTCAGAAAAAAGAAAATAAATGAGGAAGTTGGCTTCACTTATCAACTATAGGGCAAGAACTGAATTAAACAGTTTAACAGTACTTGAAGAATCCTGCTCTGCACGTAACACTACTATATATATATATATATATATATATATATATATATATGTGTGTGTGTGTGTGTGTGGCAATTAAAATTGCTACACCAAGAAGAAATGCAGATGAAAAACGGGTATTCATTGGACAAATATATTATACCAGAACTGACATGTGATTACATTTTCACGCAATTTGGGTACATAGACCCGGAGAAATCAGTACCCGGAACAACCACCTCTGGCTGTAACAATGGCCTTTATACGCCTGGGCATTGAGTCAAACAGAGCTTGGATGGCGTGTATAGGTACAGCTGCCCCTGCAGCTTCAACACGATACCTCAGTTCATTAAGAGTCGTGACTGGCTTATTGTGACAAGTCAGTTGCTTGGCCACCATTGACCAGACGTTTTCAATTGGTGACAGATCTGGAGAATGTGCTGGCCCGTACAGGACCTACAACATGCGGTCATGTATTATCCTACTGAAATATAGGATTTCGCAGGGATCGAATGAAGGGTAGAGCCACGGGTCGTAACACATCTGAAATGTAACGTCCACCGTTCAAAGCGCCGTCAATGCCAACAAGAGGTGACCGAGACGTGTAACCAATGGCACCCCATACCATCACGCCCGGTTGGTTGGTTTCGGGGAAGGAGACCAGACAGCGTGGTCATCGGTCTCATCGGATTAGGGAAGGATTGGGAAGGAAGTCGGCCGTGCCCTTTCAGAGGAACCATCCCGGCATTTGCCTGGAGTGATTTAGGGAAATCACGGAAAACCTAAATCAGGATGGCCGGACGCGGGATTGAACCGTCGTACTCCCGAATGCGAGTCCAGTGTCTAACCACTGCGCCACCCCGCTCGGTATCACGCCCGGTGATACGCCAGTATGGTGATGACGAATACACGCGTCCAATGATCGTTCACCGCGATGTCGCCAAATACGGATGCGACCATCACGATGCTGTAAACAGAACCTGGATTCATCCGAAAAAATGACGTTTTGCTATTCGTTCACCCAGGTTCGTCGTTGAGTACACCATCGCAGGCGCTCCTGTCTGTGATGTAGCGTCAAGTGTAACTGCAGCCGTGGTGTCCTAGCTGATAGTCCATGCTGCTGCAAACGTCGTCGAACTGTTCGTGCAGATGGTTGTTGTCTTGCAAATGTCCCCATTTGTTGACTCAGGGATCGAGACGTGGCTGCATGCCATGCGGATAAGATGGCTGTCATCTCGACTGCTAGTGACAGGAGGCTGTTGGGATGGAGCACGGCGTTGCGTATTACCTTCCTCAACCCACCGATTCCATATTCTGCTAACAGTCATTGGATTGCAGCCAACGCGAGCAGCAATGTCCGCGATACGATAAACCGCAATCGCGATAGGCTACAATCCGACCTTTATCAAAGTCGGAGACTTGATTGTACGCATTTCTGCTCCTTACACGAGGCAACACCACAACGTTTCACCAGGCAACGCCGGTCAACTGCTGTTTCTGTATGAGAAATCGGTTGGAAACTTTCCTCATGTGAGCACGTTGTAGGTGTCGCTACCGGCGCCAACCTTGTGTGAATGCCTTTAGCTAATTATTTGCATACCACAGCATCTTCTTCCTGTTAGTTAAATTGCGCGTCTGTAGCACGTCATCTTCGTGGTGTAGCAATTTTAATGGCCTTTCAGTTATTTATTGCACAAGCACCAAACATTGTACAGATATGTACGTATGTCATTTTGAAGTTTATTTCATACATACCATAGTTTGGTAATTTGCCGATAGTCAGCGCTAGTCGCAAACCTGGTGCAAAGCGACAGCTGTTTCGTGAAATGGCCTTCCCGATCACCAAATCTCACTCTATGTGATTTTTTTCTTTGGGGACACATTAAAGATCTAGCGGATGTACGCCTCTACCGTGTGATGTAGTAGAGTTCCGGGAGAGAATACAGGAAGCGACAGCCACAGTCGACGATGCCATGATGTGACGGGTATGGCAAGAATTTGATTACCGTATTGACGTCTGCCGGGTCACTCACGGTTTGCATATCGAATGTTTGCAAAAAAAAAAAAAAAAAAATTAGATATATATATATGTATGTATATATATATATATATATATGACATCTGTACAATGTTTAGATCTAGTGCAATATATATATATATACAGGGTTATTACAAATGATTGAAGCGATTTCACAGCTCTACAATAACTTTATTATTTGAGATATTTTCACAATGCTTTGCACACACATACAAAAACTCAAAAAGTTTTTTTAGGCATTCACAAATGTTCGATATGTGCCCCTTTAGTGATTCGGCAGACATCAAGCCGATAATCAAGTTCCTCCCACACTCGGCGCAGCATGTCCCCATCAATGAGTTCGAAAGCATTGTTGATGCGAGCTCGCAGTTCTGGCACGTTTCTTGGTAGGGGTTTAAACACTGAATCTTTCACATCACTATGCGTGAAACTTGCCCGCGCGCGTTCAACCGTTTCTTCGCTCACTGCAGGCCGACCCGTTGATTTCCCCTTACAGAGGCATCCAGAAGCTTTAAACTGCACATACCATCGCCGAATGGAGTTAGCAGTTGGTGGATCTTCGTTTAACTTCGTCCTGAAGTGTCGTTGCACTGTTATGACTGGCTGATGTGAGTGTATTTCAAGCACGACATACGCTTTCTCTGCTCCTGCCGCCATTTTGTCTCACTGCGCTCTCGAGCGCTCTGGCGGCAGAAACCTGAAGTGCGGCTTCAGCCGAACAAAACTTTATGAGATTTTCTACGTATCTGTAGTGTGTCGTGACCATATGTCAATGAATGGAGCTACAGTGAATTTATGAAATCGCTTCAATCATTTGTAATAGCCCTGTATATATTGAAAGAATTTTGCTTATCGTTTTAGTCAAGTTTAGTGTTGCCTCCTTCAAAATAGTTCCCTTCTGATTGCACACACTTTTTCCAGCGCTTCTGCCACTGATGGTAACATTTCTGGAACTCATATTTTGTAGTATCCTCCAAGACCCTCGTCACAGCTTTTTTGACATCTTGTGTCGTTTGAAAATAGTGTCCCTTGACCGCCGCTTTGACTCTTGGAAATAGAAAAAAAGTCGCACGGACCGATATATGGCGAATCAGGTGGCTCTGGCAGTACTGAAATTTGTTTTGAGGTTAAAAATTGCTGTTGTGGTGTGAGATTTTTGGGGACCATTTTTGCACAAATCTTTCTTGTACCAAGATTTTAAGTTATTATTAGACGAAGAGTTTCGCGATTGATGTTCAGTACTTCTGCAATCATTTTCACAGATAATCTTCCGTCGGATTGTACAAGTTCACGCACCCTGGCCAAGTTGACATCCGTTCGTGAGGTTGATGGTCATCTACTGCGGTCTTCATCTTCAACATTCTTTCTGCCTTCACTAAACATTTTATGCCAACGAAAGACTTGAGCTCTTGACATAACCTCCTATCCAAAAGTCTTCTGAAGCTTACTGTAAGTTGTCGTCGAGTTTTACCCAATTTAACACAAAAAGGAATGGCATACTGTTGTGCAATATTATGCAGTTCTATTTCCGTGATGGGAGACACAAACACGTGTTAACTTATCACAGCACAACTCATGACTGAGCAGTTGCATCGATGTTCCACTTGGAGTAGAAGCAGATTATAGACCAAGGTCAAAGATATTGTGCCTACGCAAGCCTGCAGGGTTGCCACATCTTGCAAAAAAATCAGTCTCATTACTTTATTGTCGTGCCTCATATATATATATATATATATATATATATATATATATATATATGGAGGACAGATGGGGCTCACATACTCTGTAGCACACAATACCATGAGCTGCGACTATATATATATATATATATATATATATATATATATATATATATATATATATATATATATACGCGTTCACATTCAAGTGCAACGTTGCATCAAAATTTAAAAGCAGTGGTCAACAACTTTCAGAGATAGATGCGAAACAAGTAGTAGGGTGAGGCTCATGCGGGAGGCGGGCGACGCAGTCAGAAAATCTCGTGTGATTTGTTCCTGCAGCAGCCACCTGCCGTTGCAAACTCTTCAGATCAACCTCCATGACACTTGCTGCTAACACTATGTTTCAGACAGACTGTTGCCCTGTGGGATCCTTTGTTGCACACTGAAATTACTTTATTTTTATTTATCCAGTTATCACTATTGTTCATTGTGTATTGAATGATACACAAAAATTTCAGAAGCGAATTCGACAAATGTTATTCAGTAGAAGAGTTAGACGTCGCTCCATAGTCCAGGGGACTTGGCCAATTAAGAGAAATGGATTCGCACGTTATTTATTCTTAATAACACACACAGTAATTCTGCTACTGTCAAGACGCCTGCTGTGACAAAACGAAAGGAGCAGATGACTGATTGGTTTCACATCGCTACGTCGAAGTAAGTGATATTGTGCTTACGGAACTAATGTCTCTATATAATTCAGGAATACGTAGATGCCAAATCGTCGAACTGGTAGAAACATATTGTGATAGCAGTGTCCAGGGACAGGAAACTATCATTCCTTCGTCGGAATTAGGTTAATTAGAGATTAACATAGAGGCTAGCAATGACAGTTCTATATGAGATAAGGGATTTTGACTTTACTTCGATTCATAGTTTTTTGTGTATTTGCGATGGCAGACGGTAGGTACAAAATAGAAAATAATGAGGCCCCGGTGTAAAGGTATTGTTCATAGTTTTTTGGTCGTAATTTCAGTTAGCTCAGTAGTTAGTAATTTTCGCCAGAATGGCGGTTTTATGTTGTAAGTGAGCCCTTTGTGTTAAGTTTCAATGGTCCTTCGGGCACGAATACAACGTAGAGGCGCCAGAGAAGCGGTTATAGCCTTTAGAAGTTACTGGCTGGCAACAGAAGACAACTTGAAACTTTGTAAGCTAATCCAAGCCTTAAACAGTTACTGATTGTACTTTGCATCTTACGAAAAACTGAATACAAGTTCTTCCGTCGTCAAACATACAAAAGGAATTGTTCCTCATACTCTGAAATTATCAATGTTACCTGTTTGCAACAGCACTTAAACCACTGCCGTGTGCATCTGAGCATGAAATAAATCGCACTGCTGTATGCTGTAATTACACTTCTAGGCGGTTTCCTAACAGTAAAGGAGAAGTACGAGGTCATAAGGCAATTTGAGTCAAAATGTACTGAAACTAGAAAAAAAGTGGAGAGCTCGGTGTCGAGTGCCATGTATCTATAGAAGAACTTGACGCTCAGTATCACGTGGAGGTAAACGTGGAATACAGAACCCACGCTAATAAAACATTTCAAATATTCGGCGAAACATTTGTACAAAGTACGATTAGACAACTACTTCCTGAACACATGCGTGGCCAGTAATCATTGCCCGTCCGTTAAATAGGATTATTTATTGAAATTGAAACTTTCGTTACAATTGTACAGATTTGTTATTACTAAATTCTAACACATCCCGGTTTCAGGTTCTCAGCCCTCACTTCAGGTGTAGCTACACTGCTCGCCATTAAAATTGCTACACCACGAAGATGACTTGCTACAGACGCGAAATTTAACCGACAGGAAGCAGATGCTGTGATATGCAAATGATTAGCCTTTCAGAGCATTCACACAAGGTTGGCGTCGTTGGCGACATCTAAAACGTGCTGACATGAGGAAAGTTTCCAACCGATTTCTCATACACAAACAGCAGTTGACCAGCGTTGCCTGGTGAAACATTGTTGTGATGCCTCGTGTAAGGAGGAGAAATGCCTACCATCATGTTTCCGACTTTGATAAAGGTCGGATTATTGCCTATCGCGACATTGCTGCTCGTTTTGGTCGAGATCCAATGACTGTTAGCAGAATATGGAATCGGTGGGTTCAGAAGGGTAATTCAGAAGGGTAATACGGAACGCCGTGCTGGATCCCAACGGCCTCGTATCACTAGCAGAAGAGACGACAGGCATCTTATCCGCATGGCTGTAACGGATCGTGCAGCCACGTCTCGATCCCTGAGTCAACAAATGGAGACGTTTGCAAGACAACAACCATCTGCACGAACAGTTCGCCGACATTTGCAGCAGCATGGACTACCAGCTCGGAGACCATGGCTGCGGTTACCCTTGACGGTGCCATCACAGACAGGAGCACCTGCGGTGGTGTACTCAACAACGAACCTGGCTGCCCGAATGGCAAAACGTCACTTTCTCGGATGAATCCAGGTTCTGTTTACAGTATCATGATGGTCGCATCCGTGTTTGGCGACATTGCGGTGAACGTACATTGGAAGCATGTATTCGTCATCGCCATACTGGCGTATCACCTGGGGTGATGGTATGGGGTGCAATTGGTTACACGTCTCGGTCATCTCTTGTTCACATTGACGGCACTTTGAACAGTGGACGTTACTTTTCAGATGTGTTACGACCCGTGGCTCTACCCTCCATTCGATCCCTGCGAAACCCTACATTTCAGCAGGATAATGCGTGACAGCATGTTGCAGGCCCTGTACGGGCCTTTCTGGATACAGAAAATGTTCGACTGCTGCCCTGGCCAGCGCATTCTCCAGATCTCTCACCAATTGAAAACGTCTGGTCAATGGTGGCCGAGCAACTGGCTCGTCACAATACGCCAGTCACTACTCTTGATGAACTGTGGTATCGTGTTGAAGCTGCATGGGCAGCTATACCTGTACACGCCATCCAAGCTCTGTTTGACTCAATGCCCAGGCGTATCAAGGCCGTTATTACGGCCAGAGGTGGTTGTTCTGGGTACTGATTTCCAGGATCTATGCACCGAAATTGCGTGAAAATGTAATCACATGTCAGTTCTAGTATAATATATTTGTCCAATGAATACCCGTTTATCATCTGCATTTCTTCTTGGTCTCGCAATTTTAATGGCCAGTTGTGTAAATTCAGCACAAGGTGCTTAAGTCCAAGTTAAATTAAACGGTAGCATACTGCCGTTAATGGTTCATAAGAGCCACCTCTCAAGCTAAGGAACCTGCTAAAAACTGTACAAATATGCACAATTACCTTGGCAATGAAATTAGAACCCTCTGTACAGACAGCCTTTCCTCGAATCGCGTGGTTTCAAGTAACTCCCATAGCGAAAGCTTTGCCTCACCCAAGTTCTTCTGCCAAGACGCAGTTTTGGTGGTTGCTATGGCCAGCCTCCAAACCAAATTGTCCTTCCGTTCAGGCGCCAAATTCAGACAGTTTAACTGACTGCTACAATCACCAGAGGGGCGATAAATGGTTTACAGTTACTTCGAGGAACGTTGCTTTTCAGATGTGTTACGACCCGATTAGGAAAAAAAGATAAATCGGCTGTAGCAGAACACGCTTTTCAGCCAGGAAATCATCAAGTGAAGTTTTCCGAAACAAAAAATTTTATCTACGACGACGAACTATTACCCACGGCTTTGTAGAGAAGCAATTGAAATATATAAACATAGGGATAATTTTAATCGGAAAGAAGAGACCATGAAACTTAGTGATATTTGGACAGTAGCACTACAGAATTGCTAGACAGTTTTATCCGTGACGAGATTACGATCGATAGTTAAGTTTTATCTCTGACAAAGGTTATCTCTGCATATCACGTGTAACTCTAGTCACGCCCACTTTCTACGATACATAAGTCGCTCTCAGACGTCCGACCCGTCAGTCGGCAAGACTCACCGGAGGAGAAACACCCCTCTGAAGATGTCCAGCGCAGCTCTGGACGAAACGTTAGGAGCTGAAGAGTTTTGGACCACGACCTTACATCCCGGAAGGTTTACCAGAAGATACTTCGAGGAACAGTTAATAATCTTAATGCTCGCTAGTTGCAACACTTATGTGTACAGGAAATTACGACGTCAACTCTGGACTTCCGACCCCTCCATGTGCCATCCCTAAAGTATATCTCCCTCGTACGCCCTGAGTTACATGTTTTATGTCTTCACCAGCTGACAAACCCGGCGTTGACCGGGTATTCGTTCTGCCAGTTTTCTATTACAAATGGAAAAAAATGAAATGTATTTGTAATGGGATATCGAAAAAAAATTCATTTCCAAGTATTCTGAAAACGCCTTTGAAATTATGAAACAATCGTACAAAGAAAATGTATAATGTACAAATGTATGAGGACAGCCGCTTCGCGTGTCTGCAACGCAGTTTTGTAAACGTCTGTGGCAACCACTCTTCATAGCTTTATAAACGGCCATTGTTTCCGCCTACAGCGGTTTGCGCTTCCAAGTTGAAAAAACTAAAAAGCGCTGCCCCGTTTGAGAGATCCACTTAAGTTGACTCGATCGCGGTAGTGTCTACGTAGTAAAGAATAAATTTATTAAAACGTCATCCGTGATGCGGCATATTTTCACGCATCTCAGTGTTTAAGACGTCCTGTTTTCAGGACTATGTGTGCTACCACGATATAATTTTGTAGCTGCATTTAACGGCGTATGTGAGTACTGTTTGCGAAATTTATTGCAAGTAGAGTTAGTAGCACAGAAGTATAAAATTTAAACGTCATACATGACGCGGCAGTTTTTCACTCATCTTGTTATTTATGATGTCATATCTCCTGAACTATTATAGGTAGGTGGTTCTAACCCACTGAACGATTATTGCCAGACAGTAAAGGGCATGCGTACGAAGTTTGGTTGAAATCGGTCCATTGGTTTAGGAGGAGGTGTGATGAAGATTATGATGATGATGATGATGATGATGACTGGTTTGTGGGGCGCTCTACTGCGCGGTCATCAGCGCCCGTACAAAGTCCCCATTTTTACACTTTGTACACAAGCCAATCTTTCATCTGGCACGAATGATGATGGTGATGAAATGACGAGGACAACACAAACACCTAGTCCCCGAGCAGAGAAAATCCCCAACCCGGCTGGGAATCGAACCCGGGACCCCGTGATCCACAGGCAGCTACGCTAGCCACTAGATCACGAGCTGCAGACAGGAAGAGCTGTGGAAAACACACACACAGGCACATACATACGTCTTTTTTATATGTATGCATTTTGTAGGTATTTTGTACTTACTTACACTAGCCTACAACACAGGGACGTAAGGCAGGCCCGAACTGAATCCACACAGTGGATTAGCACCTGTTGGTCTGGCACACCGTCCAGCCTGAGTGTGGTTTTAAGGCGCTTTCCCACACTCTTTCAGCCAAATTGTGGCCTGGTCCAACAATCTCCCTCTAAAAAGGCAATACACATACAGGTAAAAAAGGCAACACAACCAACAAAGTTGACGTGTTTCACACGCAGATGGCGCGCACGATTTCACTTCATTGAGGTGTGTCTTCACGATGCCTCTTTTGTCTTCAACTCTGTGCATTCGCATGAATTGCCAATAGCGCAACTACGCATGCGCATTTGTGCATGCTTGATTTCCTGAAAATGGAGGCCGTGCGTTAAGCACCCGCCTCCCATGGGAATCTTTCTGCTTTTTAGCAGACGACGGGCAGCTGGGGTCCATCTGTGTTTGTGTTTTGAGGTTATCTGTAAAGCGGTTTATGTACAGTAATGTATGTTGAGTCAAACAGAAGTACGCTTAAGTTTATAAATGATTACAGACAAAGAAATAAGTATTGTGTAATGCCGCTTAAGAAGATAATTTGAATAAAAATTCGTGATGTGTTACCTGAGCGCCACGTATTAGGTAAAAAGTCTCCGTTCATATTTCTGTAAACAATAAGATACCGTAAATTTCGAAGCAGGAAAACTGAGAAGAATAACCCAAAAATTTATGAAAAGTGTATATGAGATCTGTGGACGAATATTCGTGTTATGGCGACTTAAAAGCACAACAACTGAGGTGCCTGGCATCTGAACAAAACAAAAGACGTGCAGGTCCTCTACAAACTATTAAAAACAAAAACGAAGCACACTGATGATGCAAAAAAATACGAAACTAAAGAACACAGTTTCCGTTCTAGTAAACTCTGGCGTCTATGAAATTCCCAAATTTGTTGAGTCCGATGCTGTTAATCTACTTATCATGTTTCACGATTAAATACAAACGACACACTGAAGGAAATTAACCTTCACATAACGACTAAGAACCTCATTTGAGAATTTCTCAGTTTCAGGAATAATCACTATCATTTATTTATACGTGTTCCGTTGATCTACACTACAGGCCATTAAAATGGCTACACCACGAAGAGGACGTGCTACAGAGGCGAAATTTAACCGACAGGAAGAAGATGCTGTGACATGCAAATGATTAGCTTTTCAGAGCATTCACACAAGGTTGGCGCCGGTGGCGACATCTACAACGTGCTGACATGAGGAAAGTTTCCAACCGATTTCTCATAAAAACAGCAGTTAACCGGCATTGCCTGGTGAAACGTTGTTGTGATGCCTCGTGCAAGGAGGAGAAATGCGTACCATCACGTTCCCGACTTTGATAAAGGTCGGATTGTAGCCTATCGCGATTGTGGTTTACCGTATCGCGACATTGCTGCTCGCGTTGGTCGAGATCGAATGACTGTTAGCAGAATATGGAATCGGTGGGTTCAGGAGGGTAATACGGGAGGGCGTGCTGGATCCCAACGGCCTCGTATCACTAGCAGTAGAGATGGCTGTAACGGATCGTGCAGCCACGTCTCGATCCCTGAGTCAACAGATGGGGGCGTTTGCAAGACAACAACCATCTGCACGAACAGTTCGACGACGTTTGCCTCAGCATGGACGATCTATCATCTCGGAGACCGTAGCTGCCGTTACCCTTGTCGCTGCATCACAGACAGAAGCGCCTGCGATGGTGTATTTAACGACGAACCTGGGTGCACGAATGGCAAAACGTCATCTTTTCGGATGAATCCAGGTTCTGTTTACAGCATCGTGATGGTCGCATCCGTGTTTGGCGACATCGCGGTGAACGTACATTGGAAGCGTGTATTCGTCATCGCCATACTGGCGTATCACCCGGGGTGATGGTATGGGTGCCATTGGTTACACGTCTCGGTCACCTCTTGTTCGCATTGACGGCACTTTGAACAGTGGACGTTGCATTTCAGAAGTGTTACGACCCGTGGCTCTACCCTTCATTCGATCCCTGCGAAACCCTAGATTTCAGCAGGATAATGCACGACCGCATGTTGCAGGTCTTGTACGGGCCTTTCTGGATACAGAAAATGTTCGACTGCTGCCCTGGCCAGCACATTCTCCAGATCTCTCACCAATTGAAAACGTCTGGTCAATGGTGGCCGAGCAACTGGCCAGACACTACTCTTGATGAACTGTGGTATCGTGTTGAAGCTGCAAGGGCAGCTGTACCTGTACAAGCCGTCCAAGCTCTATTTGACTCAATGCCCAGGCGTATCAAGGCCGTTATTACGACCAGAGGTGTTTATTCTGGGTACTGATTTCTCAGGATCTATGCACCGAAATTGCGTGAAAATGTAATCACATGTCAGTTCTGGTATAATGTATTTATCCAATAAATACCCGTTTATCACCTGCATTTTTTCTTGGTGTAGAAATTTTAATGGGCAGTAGTGTAGCATGAAAGGGAACTACATGGATATGGAAAGAGCCATAATTATACATGAGAACAGCAGTTACAGATGCTAATAGATTAACAAAATTTTATTGCCAGACCTCTAGCTGCAATATCCAAAGCAGAAATCAAAAATCTCACCGTGACCTCTTTCTGAAATTTGTAGACAAAACGTTGTCATCACTTTGATTTCTTGGGCCTCTGTTGTTTATTTAGTACAGCTGCTTTTGCGGTTCCTGTTTCTGTTGCCTTTTTATCATAATTAAAGCAACACAAGCTTGCAAGCAAGGGAGGAGAGTCATAGCAGACTGCTTCTGTAATTAGGCAATGCGTGTATACGAGAACGCCCATGGGTACATAAGTTCTTTCCAAAAATTTTTGTGCGTGCCCTTTTATTCCAGAGTGTCTACGACTGCACACGACAAAAGAAGCGTCTTGTGGACGTAGCTTTAGGGTGCTGTCACCTCGCTGTTCGCAGGCATGGGACAGCGATAATGAATCAGACCAACAGCTTCTTAACTGGTCTATTTAACCTGGAGCATCGCTGCTGGCCCTGCTGCTTGCTACATCCCCCGCAGGCGATGACGTCACGCTTGATTGTGAATGTACTGAAGCTTGATCCGTGACTGGCTGCTTCAGGGTCAGTCGAGCAGTGCCGCGTTTGACGCTGCTGGCACTTTGTGCGACATGTGGACAGCTGCCGGGTAACTACTCCCTGCGGGCAGCGTAAAGGCGACAACGCTATCTGCTAGGAGTGAGGTGCGGCGTACTAGGAGCGAGCTGCGATGTGCAAGCAGCGAAGATGCAGCATAAAAGCATCTTCAGGTTAATTAGAGACTGTGGCGAAGGCAAGGCATCCGACAACCAAGATGAAATAAGATAGCAGCGGATACCATAGAAAAGGGTAAAATCTAGAGAACAGAGAGAGATTGAATTGATAAATTAGTACATAAAAACTGAAATATTGCTAAAAATATGGGAGGAAAACATCAGCTTGTACATCCACAGATAATAATTCTACGCTGTCATAAGAATTCACAACTTATCACACCATTCAGACATACGCAATTATTGCGCATTTCAGGTCCGTATGACACAAATCTGCCAGTTTGATTTTTTGTGCGATATCGTTTCATATTCTGCCCACGTTTCAATTCTTCCGAGCGCCGAGTTCCGATTTTTAAAGTGTCGATAACTTTTCTTCACACACACCCTGTGAGCTTCCTAGACGTTTAAGTTCATACATTCCCTGTACGCCGTATTCAACGACGTTGACATTCTGGTTAACATCATTCTTTCACCTCTCCAGTTGTGATGGTTAGTTTACGGTTCCCATTCATTCTACTATTTGTGAGCTTCGTATTATCTTTATTTAAGCTTAATCCGAATGCTATTTCTACCTGTAGTTGTTCTGCAGCTTTCTCCCTAGTGGTCAATATAAGGGTCAGCATCAATGACTATGGTTGTGCTCCCTCCTCCTTAATGATGGAATACTAAGAAGAATAAAGGAATGGATGCACCATACGTGATACGTTAATTCTGCTACATGATGATTTTCTAGTAGTAACAGCGCTCTAGTAGAAGTTGCTTAGTTCAGGACAATACGTTCTGTGTTCAGCCCGTAGTGGGCATTGATTCCTCCTGCTCCTCTTAACAAGTTGCATAAAACTTATGAACTGTAAATATTTCTTACTACCATCCTAATGTGAATTTGTGGTTCCATGTTTTACAGTCGATTTGCTGCTAGGAATGTGAAGGCGTAGCTAATTTAATAAAGATATTTTCAAGTTCTTTGAGTGAGCAGTTCTCGTTATCAGTAAACGCTATTAGTAAGTTAAAACACGGAAGTGTAAGTAACAATTTTCTTTCCTTGTATAAAACTGTCAACGAAAAATTAAAGCCTATTAACTACATCTAACTGACTGATAGTCAGTAGCACGCATGAACTCCTCTTAACCATTTACAATATGTTTGCAGTCATCACACATTCATATAATTGAGCCGCCTCGATGGGCGACGAATCAGCCACCTTCAGTGTGGATGTACTGTTACGTTGGACCTCCTGCGGGTCTGTCAAAGTAGCGGGCGTGGACGACGTGGACGGGAACTGCACATAGGTGGCGCTAGGCAGGAGCAAGGGTCGGCCGGGAGGCGTGCTGAGATCGTCCGCGTAGTTAGATTAAATACTGTCTGGGTGGCGCGTGGTTAACGCATTTGCCTTGTAAGCACGAGATCCTGTGTTCGAATTCTAGTCTGCCACAGATTTTCACTACTTGCCGCAGATTCCGCATAAAGTACCGATACTTTTAACTTGAGTCTCATTTGAAATACGTACCCCACTCATACAATTATAGTCGATGATGATTTCAATATACCCTTGATATGCTAGAAAAATCATGTGATTAAAGCCGGCGGCAGGCATATAACGTCATCCGAAATTGTACTTAATGCTTTCTCAGATAATTATTTTGAACAATTAATTCATGAGCCCACTCGAAGCGTAAATGGTTGCGAAAGCATGGTTCAAATGGCTCTGAGCACTATGCGACTCAACTGCTGAGGTCATCAGTCGCCTAGAACTTAGAACTAATTAAACCTAACTAACATAAGGACATCACACACATCCAAGCCCGAGGCAGGATTCGAACCTGCGACCGCAGCGGTCGCTCGGCTCCAGACTGTAGCGCCCAGAACCGCACGGCCACTCCGGCCGGCGCGAAAGCATACGTGACCTCTTAGCAAGAAATGATCATGGACATATAGGGAGTATCATGACGAGTACAGGGATTAGCGACCACAAGGCAGTTGCTGCTGGGTTGAATACCCTAACACTCACAACCACCAAACGCAAAGACATCTATTTGAAAAAGCTGATAAAAATTATCTTAACGCCTTTTTACGAGACAGTCTCCACTCTTTCCGATCTGATCACGTAAGCGCAGGAAAGATGTGGAATGATTTCAGAGAGATAGTATCGACGGCAACTGAGAGGTATATTATACCACATAAATTAATAAGTGATGGTACTGATCCCCACCATGGTACACAAAACGGGCCAGATCGCTGTTGCAGAGGAAACGAAAAAAGCATGCCAAATTTAAAAGAACGCAAAAGATCAAGACTGGCAAAGTTCTGCAGAAGTTCGAAATATAGCACGTACTTCAATGCGAGATGACTAATAATTTCCACAACGAATCTTTGCCTCGGAATCTGGCAGGAAACCCATAGAGATTCTGGTCATACATAAAGCACACCAGTGGCAAGAGGCAATCAGTACCTTCACTGCGCGATAACAACGGTGAAGTCACTGATGGCAGTACCACTAAAGCAGAGTTATTAAACACGGTTTTCCGAAACTCCTTCACCAAAGAAGACGAAATAAATATTCCTCAGTTCCAATCAACAACAACTGCCAAGATGAGAAACATAGAACAACGTAGACATCCTCCGTGTATCAAAGCAGCTTAAATCACTTAATAAAGGCAAGACCTCCTGTCCAGATTCTATACCAGTCAGGCTGCTTTCAGAGTATGCTGATATAATAGCTCTATATTCAGCAGTTATATACAACCGCTCGCTCACAGAAAGTTCCCTACCTAAAGACTGGAAAATTGCTAGTCACACCAATATCCAAAAAGGGAAATAGGAGTAACCCCCTGAATTACAGGCCCATATCACTAACGTCGATTGGCAGTAGGGTTTTGGAACATATACTGTGTTCGAACATTATGAAGTACCTCGAAGAAAACACATAGCACGGATTCAGAAAACATCGTCCTTGCGAAACACAACTGGCTCTTTATACTCATAAAGTAATGAGTGCTATCGACAGGGGATGTCAATTTCATTCCATATTTTTAGATTTCCAGAAGGCTTTCGACACCGTTCCACACAAGCATCTTCTAATCAAACTGCATGCCTATGGAATATCGCCTCAATTGTGAAACTGGATTCGTGATTTTCTGTCAGAAAGGTCACAGTTCGTAGTAATAGACGGAAAGTTATCGAGTAAAACAGATCCGGCGTTCCCAAGGAAGTGTTATAGGCCCTCTATTCTTCCTGGTTTATATTAACGACGTAGGAGACAATCTGAGTAGCCGTCTTAGATTGCTTGCAGATGATGCTGTCATTTACTGTCTTGGAAATTCATCAGATGACCAAAACGAATTGCAAAATGATTTGGATAAGATGTCTGTATGGTGCGAAAAGTGGCATTTAACATTGAATAAAGAAAAGTGTGAAGTTATTTACATGAGTGCTAAAAGTAATCCTCTAAATTTCAATTTCGCGATAAGTCACACAAATCTGAAGGCTGTAGATTCAAGTAAATAGTTAGGGATTACAATTACAAATAACCTAAATTGGAAAGATCACATAGGTAATGTTGTGGGTAGAGAAAACTAAAGACTGCGATTCATTGGCAGAACACTTAGAAGGTGCAATAGGTCTACTAAAGAGACTGCTTACACCATGCTTGTCTGCCCTATTCTGGGATATTGCTGTGCGATGTGGGATCCGTATCAGGTAGGACTGACGGATGACATAGAACAAGTTCAAAGAAGGGATGCTCGTTTTGTATTAAATAGGGTAGATGGTGCCACAGACATGATACGTGAATTGCAGTGGCAGTTATTAAAACAAAGGCGTTTTTCGCTGCGACGGGATCTTCTCATGAAATTTCAGTCACCAGTTTTCTCTTCCAATTGCGAAAACATTCTGTTGAGACCCACCTACATAGGGAGAAATGATCATCACGATAAAATGAGAGAAATCAGGGCTCACATAGAAAAGTTTAAGTGCTCGTTTTTCCGCGGGCCGCTCGAGAGTGGAACGGTAGTGAGACAGCTTGAAGGTGGTTCATTGAACCCTCTGCCAGGCACTTTATTGTGAATATCAGAGTAATCGCGTAGGTGTAGATGTAGATACAGCTGACATTAACAGTTCCTTTCGTTTCTCCTCCCTCCACCTTCAGTTTATATAATAGGTATCTGTCCGGTTTTCGCTAACTGTAATTTGTCAGTACATCCATTAGGGCACTTGTTAAACGATAACATTTTACGCCTGCGACTGTAATTTATATTTGTTTTTCGCTATTGCTCAGTTTCGTCCGGCACGCCATCTTTAAGTGGCTGCTGCAGAAAAACAAATGTAATTCCATTCGACACCAATAAAGGAAAAAATAAATGAAAATAGCAGAATTGCAAGATTCGATGATTAAACTAGTTCCCTCAGAAAGTAAAATTCGTTGATGTACGTGGGTACAGGTCACGAAGCCATCCAACTACCAGTAAATGTAAAGCTTAAGAAAAGTAGTTATTTTCGTTATTGTTATCTTAGTTTCTCATAAAAGAACAGGTTGGCAGTAGATGTTACTGCATTTCAGATAGAGGTTATACATATTCAAAAAATGTTTTAAAATTCACAGGAAGTAGTCGACAACAAATGATGTTTCTAAGAAAACAGGTTGGAATATTAACGATTTTTAAAATATTTAGATGATATTACAGTTAAAATGTAATCACTGGTGATAATGTAAATGATGCTTTCGTGTAATGTTGATGCTGGTTACGCCTGGAAATGACCATGGTCATGATGGAGACGGAATTAAGAGTATGACTATGGGACCCTGTGGAACAATATGTAGCGACTAAAAGTGACTGAGGTGGAGGAAGGGAGAGGAAGAAAAATGGAACGATGAAATGAGGTGGAGCATCGTGACTAAGGTATATCTCGGGGAGAAGTTCATCGTTGGGGAGTGAGAGTTCGTTTAAAAGCTGGCGGGAAACGATTGATAAGGTTCAAATGGTTCAAATGGCTCTGAGCACTATGGGACTTAACAGTCACCCAGAACTTAGAAGTACTTAAACCTAATTAACCTAAGGACATCACACAGATCCATGCCCGAGGCAGGATTCGAACCTGCGACCGTAGCAGTCGCGCGGTTCCGCGCTGTAGCACCTGGAACCGCTCGGCCACCGCGGCCGGCTGATTGATAAGGCCTGAAGGTGTATGTCCAGCAGGGTACTGAAATGGTGATTAGTGGGCGGGCTGCTGGGTGTTTGGGCTGGGTCTTGGGACTGATGCACTGGATCAAAGACGCTCTAGGAAGAGAACAAGGTGCGGGAAGCGGATGAGTTGGTATAGGATTAGAGTCGGCAAAGGTAAGCGGATGTGGAGGAAGAGGTGGGGCGCATGCTTTTCCAGGATTTCGAGGGATTTCTAGAATTTAGCTGAGGCGGCGGTACAAGAAACATTGGCGTCAGGTAGGACAGTACCAAGTGCCAACAAAGTTTTAATAAGAATAACTGTTACATATTGAATATTTCTCATGAGAGATTCAGTAAAAGTTTGACTTGTACAAGACGCATATATGAAACACATTTGCTAGCCTCACTCTGTAGAAACATGTTGCCCTCATGGTGGTCAACAGATTTCCGGCTCGGTGCTCTCTGAACCTCTTCCCACACCCCTTGTCTAACATCACATCCGACAGCTACAGAAAATGCATTCAATGAAGAAAAAAAAATAAGGAAAAAGAAAGAAAAAACTACTTACCATGAAGGAATTATCCGAATGGGACGGAAATCAGTACATGTACGAGTACAGAAAAACAAACGTTACAATTTCAGAAAAATGGGTAGATTTATTCAAGAAAAAGAGCTTCACAAATCGAGAAAGTGAATAATGCGCTGGTTGACCTCTGGCCCTTGTTCAAGAAGCTATTCGGCTTGTCATTGATAGGATTGTTGGATATCCTCCTGAGGGATATCGTGCCAAATTCTATCCAACTGGTGCGTTAGCTAGTCAAAACCACGAGCTTGTTGGAGGGCCCTGCCCATAATGCTCCAAACGCTGCCAATTAGGGAGAGATCCAGCGACCTTGCTTACCAAGGTAGGGTTTAGCAAGCATGAAGACAAGCAGTAGGGACTCTCGCCGTGTGCAGGCGGGCATTTTTTTTGCTGCAATATAAGCACAGGATGGCTTGTTATGAAGGACAGCAAAACTGAGCATAGAATATCGCTGATGAACTGCTATGCTGTAATGGTTCCGCGCATGACAACCGAAGGGCTCTTTCTATGAAAAGAAATGGTACCGCAGACAATCACTCGTGGATGTCGGGCTGTATGGCCGCTGTCCTGGGCGTCTGCAGACACTATTCCGCCTGAAATCTCATTGACTGGAGTCAAAATGTCTTCGAACTGAGCCCCAATGACGACGGAAGACGTGTCTGGAGACGCCCCGACCAGACAACCAGGAGTGATGGTCTGGGGTACCATTTGTTTTCATTACAGGGCGCCTTTGGTTGTCATACGCGGTATCCTCACAGTACAGCATCATGTTGAAGATATTCTACGCCTCGTTTTGTTGGCCATTATGACAAGCTATCCTGGACTTACATGTAAGCAAGATAATGGTCACCCGTACACGGTGAGAATTTCTACTGTTTGTCTTCGTGCTTTCCAAATCCTACCCGGGCCTGCAAGTCGCCGGATCTCTCCGCATTCGAGCATTATGGGCATAACCCTGGAATCCACTCGGGATTTAGACGGTCTGGCGCACGAAGTGGACAGAATTTGGCACGATATCCCTCAGGAGATTATCCTACAGTTCTGATAGTCAGTGGCAATCCGAATAACTGCTTGCGTTAGGGCCAGAGGTGGACCAACGCGTTACTGAGTTTCTTAATTTGTGAAGCTCTTTCTCATGAATAAATTGTCCGGTATCGCTGAAACTGTTATCATTTGTTTGTCCGTCCATCACATCCATCGATTTCCGTGCCATTTGGAAAATTCATTCTGTTTTTTTTTTTTTTTTTTTTTTTTTTTTTTTTTTTTTTTTTTTTTTTTTTTTTTTTTAAGGCTGTGCTTACAACTCGTGTTCAAGCACGTTCTACATCTTCATCAACATGACTGCTCTGAAGTTCACACTTAGTGCCTGGCAGAGGCTTCATCTAAACACCTGCAGTCTACATCTCTGATGTTCCACCCTTTAACAGCGCGCGAAAAACGAAAACTTAAATATGTATATGCTATGTCTGATTTTATTGCAACGATCTTTGCGTTCTATTCAGCTTGGAGTACAAAAAATATTTTCAAATTCGGAAGAGAAAGTTGGTGATAGAAATTTCGTGAATAGGTCTCGCCGCAATGAAAAACGCCACTGTTATAATGGCCGTCAGGCCACTGTATATATCATATCCCTCTCTCACTATCTCTCTCTCTCTCTCTCTCTCTCTCTCTCTCTCTCTCTCTCTCCTACTTCTTGTCTCAATCATTTTGCAGTGGTTTGGTGTCAATATCACTTTACTAAACGGCAAATGGCAGCATCATCGACAAGAGAGATGTTCAGATTGTCTCTAAAATCATTTACGCAAAATGGGAACAGCAGAAGGTCTGTAACACTTCCTTGGGTCGTCTCATGTATCACTTCTGTTTTTTCTCGATCACTTTCCATCAGTCACTACGAACCGTGACATCTCAGACAGGAAATCACGAATCCAGTCGCACAACTGAGACGATACTCCATACGCACGTAATTTCATTATATGGTGCTTGTGGCGTACGGTGTCAAAAACCTTCTGGAAAATGGAAAGAATTTCAGAGGCCCTGTCAGCAGCACCCATTACTTCGTGTGAATAAAGAGCTAATTGTGTTCCACAAAAACGATATTTTCTGAAATGAGCTGACTATGTGTCAGTAGATCTTTTCGTTCGAGGTAATTCATAAGTAAGTACGTTAACTAAGTTGTACTTATTAAGTGTGCTTCACTTGTTGTTATTTTTTCATTTTTATTTTTTTATTTATTGCTATTGAAATAAATTGCCGTCCACTCCCTGTATCTACCGACTAAAAATTATGAAACAGCAGAAATTGACTGTGGTTGTTGTGTTCTTCAGTCCAAAGACTGGTTTGATGCAGCTCTCCATGCTACTCTACCCTGTGCAAGCCTCTTCACGTCCGAGTAACTGGTGCAACCTACAGCCCTCTGAATCTGCTTACTGTATTCATCTCTTGGTCTCTCTCTACGATTTTTAACCCTCCCTCCCCCCACTTCCCCCAGTGCTATATTGGTGATCCCCTGATAGCTCAGAATGTGTGCTACCAACCGATCACTACCTCTAGTTACGTTATACCACAAATTTCTCTTCTCCCCGGTTTCATTCAGTACATCCTCATTAGTTACGTAATCTACCAGATTGATCTTCAGCATTCTTTTGTAGCACCATATTTCAAAAGCTTTTATTATCTTCTTGTCTAAACTGTTTATCGCCAATGTTTCACTTCCATACATGGCTACACTCCACACAAATCCTTTCAGAAAGGACCTCCTCACGCACAAATCTATATTCGTGTTAACAAATTTCTCTTCTTCAGAAACGCTTTTCTTCTCATTGCCAGTCTCCATTTTATATCCTCCCTACTTCGAAAATCATCAGTTATTTTGCATCCCAAATAAAAAAAGCTCGTTTACTTCTTTTAAGTGTCTCATTTCCTAATCTAATTCCCTCAGCATCACCTAATTTAATTTGCCTACATTCCATTACCCTCGTTTTGCTTTTGTTGATGTTCATCTTACATCCCTCTTTCAAGACACTGAGCATTCCGTTCAGCTGCTCTTCCAAGCCCTTTGCTGTCTCTGACTTAATTAAAATGTCATCAGCAAGCCTCAAAATTTTTATTTCTTCTCCATGGACTTTAATTCCTACTCCAAATTTTTCTTTTGTTTACTTTATGCTTGCTCGATATACAGATTGAATAACATCTGGCATAGGTTACAACCCTGTCTCACTCCCTTGTCAACCACTGCTTCCCTTTCGTACCCCTCAACTTTTATAACAGCCATCTGGTTTCTGTATAAATTGCAAATAGCTTTTCGCTCCCTGTATTTTACCTCTGCCACCTGTAGAACTCGAAAGAAAGTATTCCATCCAACATTATCAAAAGCTTCCTCTGAGTCTACAAATGCTATAATCGTAGGTTTGGCTTTCCTTAACCTATCTTCTATGAGAGGTCGTATGGTCAGTATCGCCTCGCGTGTTCCTACATTTCTCCAGAATCCAAACTGATCTTCCCCGAGGTCGGCTTCTACCAGTTTTTCCATTCTGTTGTAAAGCATTCGCCTGTTTGTATTTTGCAGCCGTGACTTATTAAACTGGTAGTTTGATAATTTTCACACCTCTCAGGGCCAGCCGGCCGAAGTGGCCGTGCGGTTAAAGGCGCTGCAGTCTGGAACCGCAAGACCGCTACGGTCGCAGGTTCGAATCCTGCCTCGGGCATGGATGTTTGTGATGTCCTTAGGTTAGTTAGGTTTAACTAGTTCTAAGTTCTAGGGGACTAATGACCTCAGCAGTTGAGTCCCATAGTGCTCAGAGCCATTTGAACCATTTGAAACTCTCAGGACCTGCTTTCATTGGAATTGGGATTATTATATTCTTCTTGAAGTCTGAGGATATTTCGCCTGTCTTACACATCTTGCTCACCAGATGGAAAAGTTTTGTCATCGCTGGCTCTCCCAAGTTTATCAGTACCTCTTACTGAATGTTGTCTACTACCGGGCCTTATTTCTACTTAAGTCTTTAAATGCTTTGTCAACTGAATTGAACTGAAATTGACTAATAGCTTAAAATAAATGCTAATGAGACCTACAGTCGAGGGCGTAAAACGTTATCGTATCACAAATTTGTTAGGAGATTACTGCCGAATACTTGTACACCAGGAGAACTGCCGTTCTTAACCGTTTCATGTTACATTTCAAAGTTTCTCAATGTTTTCGTTCTGAGTCTGTCACTGTTGCTTCCTCCTAGGGAAATGTCGAAAAGGAGCAGAAAGACGCGCGAGCTGCTAAACGTGTAAGCCGCCCTCGAGTCGGCGGCGCACGCTCCCAGCCACCACAGCTGACTCAGGCAGGCGTGAGCGCCTATTCAGGGACGTAATGAACGGGCAGGCCTTTTCAGAGCAGGTAAGAAAGACGGGTTTTTAAACAGTCAGGTCAGGAGCTCCGCACGCCTACACAGTTTGAAGTGGCCGCTCTTTCCGCTCCAGAGCAGCAGAATACGGCAGATTTGAGTTTAAACACTTGCCGATGTTGAGCTTTACGACGGCGCAAAGGGAACGGTGGTAGTGCCTTTTTTCCGCCCTCTTTTGATTACACTTGTTTCACTCATACAGCTTTTTTCTCGACAGTAGTGTCTTCATTCGTATAAAGAAACTAACTTACAACTATAAAACAGCAGGAAAGAAAACGACGTGGAACGAACTTTTGCAATATGTCTAAGCACTGAAAAACATGAGGCATTTATCTGCCATATATGAGTGTAAAATATGTCTGACAGACCACATCAAGCCTGTATAACTGCATCGATGTGAAGTGAATTTTAACAAGAGAACGTTTTCTTCGGAACAATTCTTACAACAGGATCTATAGTCTGCCATCTCTCAATATACTAAATATTACAGAAAATCGAAATGTCTTCCCAAAACTCGGTTTTGCAGCGAACTACTAAACGTCAGTTTAATTAAACTTCCAAAAAAACTGAACATAGGAGACATATTAGAACTCCTATATCATTTCCAGTCCCAAAATTGAAAGTAACTCTTTTGACTTATCGTGTTTCCTGAAGTTCAAAATATTTTCTTCATATTTTCGGCATGGAATTCTTGAAGTATCTAGGAGTCCAGATTGCTGCAGAAAGATATTGGGTTCATCTAATGTTGAGTACTAATATAAATAATAAAAGGCGTGAGTGTTAATATCCACTACTGACACAATTCCATATCTTCCAAATAAACTATTATAGGAAAAGCGCAACATGGGTCATAATAAAAACCAACCCTTACATCCCGCTTCCCTTCAACTTAAGACTTTGAACTACTAGCCAAGAAAAGGAAGATAATACATCCAACAAGGAAAATCTTTTACATAATCCAACAATACCACCACTTGCAAAGTAGGTTAGAAATCAGATTAATAATCTTGCTCACGCAGCGTATGTTCGCTTTATCGGGCAACAACAAAGATATTGACTGTGGATGGTATCGTCAGAATGGAAATAATGAAGTCACTGTAAAAAAGTCATTAACTTTGGCACTTATCTTGAATGGATTCCCACGTATATTTCGTCGAAGTTGTTATGGCTCATCTTGGTGATTCTAGGGTGATTCCACTTTGACTGCGAGAAGGTCCAGATCTGTATTTTAGCAATATTTGAATGTTCACGATCCACATTTTTATTAAACTGCTTGTAAATTCACATCTTCTTAATTGTCACATCATCAAGAAAACAGTTTTGAATCAATATTCAAATATTTAATTTCCACTTTAACCAAACACAAGACTTGACTGTTCTTTTACAAAGCGAAATAACAACTTAACTTCTGCAAAGTGAAACAAAGACTGCTCTGTGCGCATTCGCGCCAAAACGGTTACAAGAATCATATCACTGTAATATATCGATACATCGAAGTACCTATACATTAATAAAACCAAATGTGAATACTGTCACAAACATACACTCCTGGAAATTGAAATAAGAACACCGTGTTTTCATTGTCCCAGGAAGGGGAAACTTTATTGACACATTCCTGGGGTCAGATACATCACATGATCACACTGACAGAACCACAGGCACATAGACACAGGCAACAGAGCATGCACAATGTCGGCACTAGTACAGTGTATATCCACCTTTCGCAGCAATGCAGGCTGCTATTCTCCCATGGAGACGATCGTAGAGATGCTGGATGTAGTCCTGTGGAACGGCTTGCCATGCCATTTCCACCTGGCGCCTCAGTTGGACCAGCGTTCGTGCTGGACGTGCAGACCGCGTGAGACGACGCTTCATCCAGTCCCAAACATGCTCAATGGGGGACAGATCCGGAGATCTTGCTGGTAGTTGACTTACACCTTCTAGAGCACGTTGGGTGGCACGGGATACATGGGGACGTGCATTGTCCTGTTGGAACAGCAAGTTCCCTTGCCGGTCTAGGAATGGTAGAACGATGGGTTCGATGACGGTTTGGATGTACCGTGCACTATTCAGTGTCCCCTCGACGATCACCAGTGGTGTACGGCCAGTGTAGGAGATCGCTCCCCACACCATGATGCCGGGTGTTGGCCCTGTGTGCCTCGGTCGTATGCAGTCCTGATTGTGGCGCTCACCTGCACGGCGCCAAACACGCATACGACCATCATTGGCACCAAGGCAGAAGCGACTCTCATCGCTGAAGACGACACGTCTCCATTCGTCCCTTCATTCACGCCTGTCGCGACACCACTGGAGGCGGGCTGCACGATGTTGGGGCGTGAGCGGAAGACGGCCTAACGGTGTGCGGGACCGTAACCCAGCTTCATGGAGACGGTTGCGAATGGTCCTCGCCGATACCCCAGGAGCAACAGTGTCCCTAATTTGCGTGGAAGTGGCGGTGCGGTCCCCTACGGCACTGCGTAGGATCCTACGGTCTTGGCGTGCATCCGTGCGTCGCTGCGGTCCGGTCCCAGGTCGACGGGCACGTGCACCTTCCGCCGACTACTGGCGACAACATCGATGTACAGTGGAGACCTCACGCCCCACGTGTTGAGCAATTCGGCGGTACGTCCACCCGGCCTCCCGCATGCCCAGTATACGCCCTCGCTCATAGTCCGTCAACTGCACATACGGTTCACGTCCACGCTGTCGCGGCATGCTACCAGTGTTAAAGACTGCGATGGAGCTCCGTATGCCACGGCAAACTGGCTGACACTGACGGCGGCGGTGCACAAATGCTGCGCAGCTAGCGCCATTCGACGGCCAACACCGCGGTTCCTGGTGTGTCCGCTGTGCCGTGCGTGTGATCATTGCTTGTACAGCCCTCTCGCAGTGTCCGGAGCAAGTATGGTGGGTCTGACACACCGGTGTCAATGTGTTCTTTTTTCCATTTCCAGGAGTGTATGTCTGTTACTTCGCAGAAAAGTAGTACGATATTACTGGTATCGAGAACTGGGGTTGGAGTACCGTAATGGTCACGTAAATAAACAACCACAACAATAACAAATGAGGTGCTTGTCGACATTATTTTCTGAAGTTATTTTGAGAATTTATAATTAACATCAATGACTTCAAATGAAATTTAAAAAAATGTATAAGCAAGTTTTGAAATAAATTATGTGAGAAATAATTAAGTTTATAGGAAAATAATAAAATTAATATTATATGTGTTAAACGCATAGTTGAAAACATGTTCTGTTAATAATTGTACAATACTATTTTATTTACATCATTAAAACTATTCGAATTGCGGGATTACCATTTTGAACTTGTCTGTATCTTGTAGCACAATTAGGTCCCGTTAGAAAGGCTATTAGTCTTCCGAACACAAATTATAGAAAGTTAAATAATATATATAACTCCAAAACATTTTACATATTGTTTCAAGTGAATGACTAATTGGCTCCTGGAAAGGGAGATCTTGTATTGATGATGTTTTTAGTATAAAAGAAGCAAACAAAGACGAAGGAATTGAAGTTAGGAGCGCTCCTTGCATTCAAAGATTTTGTGGAAGCATTTGTTTGTTTAGTCCTAAACGTGATGATCGGTTTATGAGGTATAGAGGTTATCCGAAACAATTTCACAAACAAATTCAAAGAAATCTCCATCTTCATGTACGCTCCTCAAGCTACTGTGTCATGTGTGCGTAGATACGTGGCGTAGGCTGCATTTTTTCCACATACTCGAAGAAAAGGAATAACGAACCTCAAGGTGTATAAATCGTAAACCAGGGACCTGAACGTCTGCCAAGTTAAGATGTAGGACAAGTGGCGGTGTAAAAGGTCTAAATCAATCTTTAAAAAGCAATGACTAAAACCGATTCAGTGGCAATCTGGGGGAACAAAATAATTTGCTCAAAGATTATTGATGGAATGACATTGGAGCTGTTGTCACATTTCGCTTTCTCGAATCTCATGTAACTTACGGGAATGACAGAAGTATAATTGACGAGACTGATAATTAGCGGAAGTGTTTCATTTACATTCCGCTTTCTCGAATCTCTTCTAACTTACGGGAATGACAGAAGTATAATTGACGAGACTGATAATTAGCGGAATGTATATGAAACACTTCCGCTGGCCACCAAACTCCCCACTCATGAACATCATTGAGCATATCTGGGTTTAAACTTCCTGGCAGATTAAAACTTTGTGCCGGACCGAGACTCGTACTCGTGACCTTACCTTTCGCGGACAAGTGCTCTAGCATTCTAACTACTCAAGCACGATTCATGCCCCGTCCTCACAGTTTTACTTCTGCCAGTACCTCGTCTCCTATCTATCGAGTTCGTGTCTCGGTCCGGCACAAAGTTTTAATCTGCCAGGAAGTTTCAGATCAGTGCACACTCCGCTGCAGAGTGAATGAAAATCTCGTTCTGAAAACATCCCCCAGGCTGTGACAAAGCCATGTCTCCTCTATATCCTTTCTTCCAGGAGTGCTAGTTCTGCAAGGTTCGCAGGAGAGCTTCTGTGAAGTGTGGAAGGTAGGGACGAGTTACTGGCAGAAGTAAAGCTGAGAGGTGGGGGCGTGAGTCTTGCTTGGGTGGATCAGATGGTAGAGCACTTGCCCGTGAAAGGCAAAGGTCCCGATTTCGAGTCTCGGTCCGGCACACAGTTTTAATTTGCCAGGAAGTTTCATATTAGTGCACACTCCACTGCATAGTGAAAATCTAATTCATATCTGGGATGTCTTCCAACTTGCTGTTCAGAAGAGATCTCCAGCCCCTCATACTTTTACAGATTTATGAACAGCACTGCAGGTTTCATGGTGTCAGTTCCCTCCAGCACTACTCCATACATTAGTCGAGTCCATATCACGTCCTGTGGCAGCACTTCTGTGTGCTTGGGGGGACCTACTCTATGTCAGGCAGGTGTACCAGTTTCTTTGGCTCTTCAGTGTATACACACTACCGGCCATTAAAATTACTACACCACGAAGATGACGTGCTACAGACGCGAAATTTAACCGACAGGACGAAGATGCTGTGATATGCAAATGATTAGCTTTTCAAAGCATTCACATAAGGTTGGCGCCGGTGGCGACACCTACAACATGCTGACATGAGGAAAGTTTCCAACCGATTTCTCATACACAAACGGTAGTTGACCGGCGTTGCCAGGTGAAAAGTTGTTGTGATGCCTCGTGTAAGGAGGAGAAATGCGTACCATCACGTTTCCGAATTTGATAAATGTCGGATTGTAGCCTATCGCGATTGCGGTTTATCGTATCGCGACATTGCTGCTCGAGTTGGTCGAGATCCAATCACTTAGCAGAATATGGAATCGGTGGGTTCAGGAGGGTAATACGGAACGCCGTGCTGGATCCCAATGGCTTCGTATCACTAGCAGTCGAGATGACAGGTATCTTGTCCCCATGGCTCTAACGGATCGTGCAGCCACGTCTCGATCCCTGAGTCAACAGATGGGGACATTTGCAAGACAACAACAATCTGCACGAACAGTTCGACGGCGTTTGCAGCAGCATGGACTATCAGCTCGGAGACCATGGCTGCGGATACCCTTGACGTTGCATCATAGACAGGAGCGCCTGCGATGGTGTGCTCAACGACGAACCTTGGTGCACGAATGGCAAAACGTCAGTTTTTCGAATGAATCTAGGTTCTGTTTACAGCATCATGATGGTCACATCTGTGTTTGGCGACATCGCGGTGAACGCACATTGGAAGCGTGTATTCATCATCGCCATACTGGCATATCATCCAGCGTGATGGTGTGGGGTGTCATTGGTTACACGTCTCGGGTCACCTCTTGTTCGCATTGACGGCACTTTGAACAGTGGACGTTACATTGCACATGTTTTACGACCCATGTCTCTACCCTTCATACGATCCCTGCGAAACCCTACATTTCAGCAGGATAATGCACACCGCATGTTGAAGTTCCTGTACGGGCCTTTCTGGATACAGAAAATGTTCGTCTGCTGCCCTGGCCAGCACATTCTCCAGATCTCTCACCAATTGAAAACGTCTGGTCAATGGTGGCCGAGCAACTGGACTGTCACAATGCGCTAGTCACTACTCTTGATGAACTGTAGTATCGTGTTGAAGCTGCATGGGCAGCTGTACCTGTACACGCCATACAAGCTCTGTTTGACTCAATGCCCAGGCGTATCAAGGCCGCTATTACGGCCAGTGGTGGTTGTTCTGGCTGCTGATTTCTCAGGATCTATGCACCAAAATTGCATGAATATGTAATCACATGTCAGTTCTAGTATAATATATTTTTCGAATGAATACCCGTTTATCATCTGCATTTCTTTTTGGTGTAGCAATTTTAATGGCCAGTAGTGTACAAAGCACACCCCTCCTCCCTCTCTCTATGCCAACCTCTTCCTCCCCCTGTTTGTACACATCTCATCCATCCACCTCTAGCTCCTCCTCCCCACTCTCCCTATCTCTTCATCTCCTCCTCCCCCTCTCTTTGCCTATTTACTTCATCCCTTCTCTTCCAATGTCTTCCCCTTCCATCTTACCATATGTTCCATACCCTCTTTCTTTCTGTCTCTGTGTCCCCATCATCTTTTTCTACTTGCCCAGTGCACCTCTACATTTTCCAACTGACTTATGCATCTACCCATCCTCCTTTGTCTACTTCCTCCATCCCTCGCTCTGTCTATACGTTCCTCTGTTCATTTCTACCTGTCCCGAGCCATGCTGATCAGCACATGAATACCCTGCAATACAGTTCAATAAAGCAAGAAATGCAAGACAGATTGATGAAGTTGGTAGATTCTAAGCCAACACAACATGCCTATCATGCAGGGCAGCCTGCATATCAGAAGCTTATAAACTCGACAGTGCTGACAGTCGTGAGTCCTGCTGTTTCTGTGGCAAATTTGGTTGAAGATGATATAGCAGTTTTGGAGAAGGTCCTGGACATACACACATATACGTGGCTTTATTTCTATAACAGGTATCTAGACGTATCAGGGGTCCCTTATCACTCCAACTGCACACACACCACACCATTACAGAGCCTCCACGAACTTGAACAGTCCCCTTCTGACATGCAGGGTCCATGGATTCATGAGGTTATCTCCATACCCGTACCCGCCAACTCGATAATTTGAAACAAGACTCGTCCGACCAGGCAACATGTTTTCAGTCATCAACAGTGCAATGTCGGTGTTGACGGTTTCAGGAGAGGCGTAAAGCTTTGTGCCGCGCAGTCAACTGTACTCGAGTAAGGCTTTGGCTCCGAAAGACCATATCGTGTTGTTTCATTGAATGGTTCGCACGCTCACACTTACTGATGGCCCAGCATCGATATCTGCAGAAATTTGCCGAAGAGTTGCACTTCTGTCTCGCTGAACGATTCTCTTCAGTCGTCGTTGGTCTCGTTCTTGCAAGATTACCGGATTCCTGATATCCATGGCACGCTCGTGAAATGGTCGTACGGAAAATTCTACTTCATCACTACTTCGGAGATGCTGTGTCCCATCGCTTGTGAGCCGACTATAACATCACATTCAAACCCACTTAAATCTTGATAAATGCCATTGCAGCAGTAACCGATCTAACAACTGCGCCAGACACTTGTTGTCTTGTATACGCGTTGCCGACCGCAGCTCCGTATTCTGCCTGCTGAAGTAGTTTAATAACTACTTGAGAAACACACAGCAACGTGTTGACTGTGGGAATGAAAAGCCGTTCTGGATGTTCTCCCAGGAGTGCCACAGGGGTCAGTCTAGGCTAAGTATTGTTTAATGATATCTCGGTTCTGTACTCCTGTAAATATCATTTCCGTGCCGATATCGGTATCGCAACTGAACAGAAGGACTACAAATTTACTTTGTAAATACAAACAACACACCAGCGAAATATCCAGTGTGGTCAACGTAGACAACGTATAGTGATGCTAAAAGAATACAAAAGTCCTCGAGTAACTTGATATTTTCACCTGAACATCAATGATAAGGCAGCAGTCAAAGAAAGAGCGAACAAGATGGAGTCAGCATTCATACATACTCGGTGATCAAAAAGTCAATATAAATTTGAAAACTTAATAAACCACGGAATAATGTAGATAGAGAGGTAAAAATTGACACACATACTTGGGATGACATGGGGTTTTATTAGGATGGCACTGCATCCCATATTGCTAGACGCGTGAAAGACCTCTTGCGCGCGTCGTTTGGTGATGATCGTGTGCTCAGCCGCCACTTTCGTCATGCTTGGCCTCCCAGGTCCCCAGACCTCAGTCCGTGCGATTATTGGCTTTGGGGTTACCTGAAGTCGCAAGTGTATTGTGATCGACCGACATCTCTAGGGATGCTAAAAGACAACATCCGAAGCCAATGCCTCACCATAACTCCGGACATGCTTTACAGTGCTGTTCACAATATTATTCTTCAACTACAGCTATTGTTGAGGAATGGTGGTGGACATACTGAGCATTTCCTGTAAAGAACATCATCTTTGCTTTGTCTTACTTTGTTATGCTAATTATTGCTATTCTGATCAGATGAAGCGCCATCTGTCGGACATCCTTTGAACTTTTGTGTTTTCTTGGTTCTAATAAAACCCCATGTCATTCCAAGCATGTGTTTCAATTTTTACCTCTCTATCTACATTATTCCGTGATTTATTCAGTTTTCAATTTTATACTGACTTTTTGATCACCCTATACGCCAGAACACCCAAATACAAACGTTACCTTATCTCTTCAATTTAGACACTAAAACACCACAGCTAAACATCAGTTTTTACACACATCAAAGACAAATGCCAGAAAGATACTGTCATAAATAGAGAAAAAATTGTAAGGAATATCTTGGAGCAGAGAAAAGTAACAAAAAATTAATTTACATTCCACTTGATATCAAAAAAGAACTTACATGAAAAGTGTGAAAAGATCTCAACAACAAGAAAACAGACACATGAAAAGAATGAAACCATAAAGGGTACAAGTAAGATATTAGGTTACTAGAAGAGCAAAATTCCGTAAGTCCAAAAAGTGAAAGCAGTTCATCGGGGTCTAGGGAAGTGTGGAACTGATAAAGAAGGTATGCAAAACAGACAGAGGTTCAAAGCAGTATCAGCAGGAAGAGAAAAGAAGAAGAATGTTAAAATTATCCTCCGAAGAAGAAGCCACAGAAGTGACTCGGACAGCGTGAATTTAAAAAGGTGAATAGTATAAGCATAACTGAGCGGCAGCTAAAATGATGAAATTAAAAACGATAAAATACACTCCTGGAAATTGAAATAAGAACACCGTGAATTCATTGTCCCAGGAAGGGGAAACTTTATTGACACATTCCTGGGGTCAGATACATCACATGATCACACTGACAGAACCACAGGCACATAGACACAGGCAACAGAGCATGCACAATGTCGGCACTAGTACAGTGTATATCCACCTTTCGCAGCAATGCAGGCTGCTATTCTCCCATGGAGACGATCGTAGAGATGCTGGATGTAGTCCTGTGGAACGGCTTGCCATGCTATTTCCACCTGGCGCCTCAGTTGGACCAGCGTTCGTGCTGGACGTGCAACGCGTGAGACGACGCTTCATCCAGTTCCAAACATGCTCAATGGGGGACAGATCCGGTGATCTTGCTGGCCAGGGTAGTTGACTTACACCTTCTAGAGCACGTTGGGTGGCACGGGATACATGCGGACGTGCATTGTCCTGTTGGAACAGCAAGTTCCCTTGCCGGTCTAGGAATGGTAGAACGATGGGTTCGATGACGGTTTGGATGTACCGTGCACTATTCAGTGTCCCCTCGACGATCACCAGTGGTGTACGGCCAGTGTAGGAGATCGCACCCCACACCATGATGCCGGGTGTTGGCCCTGTGTGCCTCGGTCGTATGCAGTCCTGATTGTGGCGCTCACCTGCACGGCGCCAAACACGCATACGACCATCATTGGCACCAAGGCAGAAGCGACTCTCATCGCTGAAGACGACACGTCTCCACTCGTCCCTCCATTCACGCCTGTCGCGACACCACTGGAGGCGGGCTGCACGATGTTGGGGCGTGAGCGGAAGACGGCCTAACGGTGTGCGGGACCGTAGCCCAGCTTCATGGAGACGGTTGCGAATGGTCCTCGCCGATACCCCAGGAGCAACAGTGTCCCTAATTTGCTGCGAAGTGGCGGTGCGGTCCCCTACGGCACTGCGTAGGATCCTACGGTCTTGGCGTGCATCCGTGCGTCGCTGCGGTCCGGTCCCAGGTCGACGGGCACGTGCACCTACCGCCGACCACTGGCGACAACATCGATGTACTGTGGAGACGTCACGCCCCACGTGTTGAGCAATTCGGCGGTACGTCCACCCGGCCTCCCGCATGCCCACTATACGCCCTCGCTCATAGTCCGTCAACTGCACATACGGTTCACGTCCACGCTGTCGCGGCATGCTACCAGTGTTAAAGACTGCAATGGAGCTCCGTATGCCACGGCAAACTGGCTGACATTGACGGCGGCGGTGCACAAATGCTGCGCAGCTAGCGCCATTCGACGGCCAACACCGCGGTTCCTGGTGTGTCCGCTGTGCCGTGCGTGTGATCATTGCTTGTACAGCCCTCTCGCAGTGTCCGGAGCAAGTATGGTGGGTCTGACACACCGGTGTCAATGTGTTCTTTTTTCCATTCCAGGAGTGTAGTTACAATAATGAACGCTATTATTATAGTAATTTCAGTCCCGTTAATAGTACATTAAATACATTCCTCACAAAACGGTGTTCTAGTGAATGAGACTGCCGTATGTACCCCACTCCAATGGCCGTGAAAAAAGAGAAGCACAAGTATTCTCATTTGTCACTGAAATTAATGTGAATGCTGCCTATTTTTACTTCAAAAGAAATCACATTGATTTTCTTTAACAAGTAGACTGAATGAAAATTAGCTTCGGGCCAAAAGGACATTGTTGGTTAAAGGCGTGCTTGGTGACAAATGGCCGTGTAAGTATCATAGTTAATTTTTATACAAAAAAATTACTTTGTATAGTTAACTGGACTGAGAATTAAGACCCAGACTCAGCCTTTTAGTAATGAAATAACTAACGATAGAGCGCTTAAGGGTCTCGATATTTGCGTCACCAAACAAGCCGTTCCAACTTAATGTGGACTGCCAGAAGTTGGTCTAATTAAAACAGGTGAACTGAGAGGTTTGTTGTTTTACAGAATAAAACAGGCTTAAAATGCAACATTCCAATTATTCTTGGCAAAAAGACAGAGCTAGAACAACTTACGTTTGCCAGAGTCCAGAACAATAAGAAAAAGACAATCCAGAGTCTCAAATTTCTTAGATAGAACAGTTATCAGGGAACAAATATTGGTACATCATCACTGTGTTAAATATATTGAATTTTGCACGACTTTGCTTTGACATAGGTACAATCAACGTAAATAGCTTTTTAACGTTCATTCAGGAAAGCTGACGTAAAATCAAAAATACTTAACTTAAATAAACTTAACTTAAATAATATTAGTAGGTGTTACGTGGCAGTCCACAAGCAGGAAAGTCATTTGACATTGTTACTATCATGTCCATCCAGGATTATTTAATTAGGCATGAGAATTCACCCTTGTATCATTCTCTTTTAATCTGTTATAATAGTTATAGCATCGAATATTACAGGACATACGAGTAGTTCTACTAAAGTACGGCAATAAGAAAGTTCTAGAATGATGTAGAAAACAAGGAGAATAAAAAACTTTGCAGCAAGCTGGACGTGATCTGGCAATCTTCCACATTAAAAGCTGAACCCATTCACTATGCTGCCGCTTAACAACTGTCAGATCAAAACTGTGCCTTTCATCTTAGGATGTCCTGATGGCTTTAGCACCCAACGTTATTAACTAACATTTGATTATAACAAATCACAGCTTTTGTTCGACATTGTAATTATTATGGCGCCCTGAAACGTCGTACTTTCGTAGCACACAAGCTATAAATCAAATGGCACCAAATACAGGGAGCCTTAAACCACAAGTATGTCGCTTCCCTTCATTTTACTGTAGTAAATCGCATTAAAAACAACGTATTATCGAGAGAGCCTCAATGTGCCGGTGCCTTGAAACAGAACATATTCATAGCATATAAGTTATAGTATGAAAACCGCCAAATACGGCTCCAATTACAAAACGGCATTATTCAATATGGCGTTTCCTCACTTCTGCTTGTGACGAAATAGCGACCTTTTATCTCGCCGGCCATTTTCGTCTCCACAGAGCAAAACTCCGATGTGCCTGATTGTCTTTCCCGCTTGGGAATGCTCCGTGATAGTAAATTCAAGGTTCTGACGTCATAAAATTCGACTATAATGTCGTCCTTGTTGGGTTTCATGTCCTATATGAAGGCAGCGTAACGCCTCTTCAAATGGCTCTGAGCACCATGGGACTTAACATCTGAGGTCATCAGTAGAACTTAGAACTACTTAAACCTAACTATCCTAAGGACATCACACACATACATGCCCGAAGCAGGATTCAATCCTGCTATCGTAGCGGTCGCGTGGTTCCAGACTGAAGCGCCTAGAACCGCTCGGCCGCACCGGCCGGCTGTAACCCCTCTGCTCGACGACTAACGTTCTCATACGGTATTCAATATACTCGTAGGACATTGATCCTCCGATTCTCGATAACGTTTGACGAGCGACGGAGTAGCATTTGTTACATCTAAGTATGTACTAAAATCGGGGAAGCGTTTGGTGCACGCTTCTCGTGTGGGTCAGGTTGTCGTGGAGAGCTATTCCTGCTCCCGCCAGCGCAGCGACGCGCACCCAACCCGCCTGCCACTCAGAACCCTTCTCGACAACAAAAGCATTCTTGCGAGCGCTTCACTGCTCGCAGGGAGTCTTTATTGCGACTTAATCTCATCAGCGGCGACCGAGCACGCTCGCAAAGTAGCGCGCGCGCGCACCGGGGACAAATCCGCTACCGCCGGGCGCCCCGGTCGTCCGCAAACCACCGCTCGTATTACACGCCGTCATTTCGCACTAATTGATTATATTGCGCGTCTTTCGTCTCGCTGCCAGGGGACAGTTGGCGCCCTGGCGGCCCGCTGGAATTCCCAGCATCCCGTCAGGGCGGGCGGTGACGTCCCAGGAGAACAGCGCGTCAGTGTTGCCAGCGCGCCTGCCGCACTGTCTGTCACTCATTCCAGCGGTCGGGGGACTGTAATTGTGCTAATCCTGTTACCTGCTGCCACCCCGTTCGCAATGTACGCCTCACCACCCGATATCCCGACAGCCGCTACACGCCTCTTCCGAATTGACTGATCTTTTACGATGAGTGCACCAGTGGATGTGTTCGACTGCACATCCGCTCTGAAGGAAGCAATATTTTTCCTCATAATTTTCAAGGTACCTCACTGAAATCCTTACAAACGACATACTAGGGTCGCTCAATAAATAACCTCCTTTAACACTATATACAGCCTTTTTCCTGCAGCTTTTCCCACATAAGCATGCGACACGTACACTGAAGCAATAAAGAAGCTGGTTTAAGCACGTATGCTGAAGTATGCCGAGTATGTATGAATGCTGACTCCATCTTGTTCGCTCTTTCTTTGACTGCTGCATTATCATTGATGTTCAGGTGAAAATATCAAGTTACTTGAGGACTTTTGTATTCTTTTAGCATCACTATACGTTGTCTACGTTGACCACACTGGATATTTCGCTGGTGTGTTGTTTATATTTACAAAGTAAATTTGTAGTCCTTCTGTTCAGTTGCGATACCGATATCGGCACGGAAATGATATTTGCAGGAGTACAGAACCGAGATATCAATAAACAATACTTAGCCTAGACTGACCCCTGTGGCACTCCTGGGAGAACATCCAGAACGGCTTTTCATTCCTACAGTCAACACGTTGCTGTATGTTTCTCAAGTAGTTATTAAACTACTTCAGCATACTGTCCGAAAGTTATAGCTGTCAGGTTTTTCTGAGCAGTATACCAACGTTGATGGTATCACGTGTTTTGCTGAAATCTAGTAGTGTCCTTATTGTTGTCTCATGGTTTTCCATGATATATGTACTTTAGGCCATCAGTTACTTTAATTAATGCGCTGCTGGTGCTACGGTGTTCACAAAAGCTGGATTGATATTTCTTATGTAAACTGAATTTACGGAAGAGTCAATAGTTTGGTGGTGAACAATACATGAGTAATCTAGGGCTTTGGATTCAGCGACTACGACTCCGGTTGGTCAGTAATTTCAAGCTGACTGTGAGTTTCCCTTGTTACGTATAGGTTGTATGATGGTTCCTCCCCATTGTGTGCAATACATTGTATTCATGAGATCAAAATTACTGTCTGTTAAGTCAGGTACTGAGCTATCTGCAACATTCCTGATCGTAGTTATGCTTTTAGCATTGTTGCCTATCACTTCGTAAGAGATTCTTAATGTTGTATTTTTTAGTACAGTATGTTTTGGGTGTAAAGGGTCGTGTTTAGTTTTGTACTCTGGGGACTCTTGCGGAAGGCTGCGCTTTGTAGCCTTTGGATTGACTGGAGAAGAGAAAAATTAGTTCAGCTTGTCAGCTGAGACCTGAAAAGTACTTTTTGATTTTGTCTTTCCGATACTCGAGCTTCGGAGATTCTCCCAAACAATAGCTGGTGTTGCATTGCTGCACACCAGAATATGAGCGCACTTGATTTGGCATCGCGTATGTATTGCTTTATCCTGTTTTTCAACTTTCTATATGGTTCGTAGCGTTCCGATTTCGGATTTTCCTAGGAACGTCTGTGAGCAATATCCCAGTTCTTCATCCTTTGAGGTACGTACGTCAGTTCTCAGCCGAGGAGCACGAGTTTTTCTTACAAAGTTTATTCGTACTGGAGCATGTTAGTCGTAGAGAACTGCGAGTTTATCACTAAGTTCATGAACGCCACCATCAACTGTGCGCCCTCTGATGGATGCCATTGGGTTTCTGAGCAGCCAGCTGTTAGGGTGTTATGTGACGTGATTTGAGCTTGTGAGGTATAGAACAGGAACAGTAAATGATTTCGGCTGAAAACAGCCGGAAGGGACCAGTTGATTATTTTGAGAAATTGCACAGTAAAATTTCAATAAAGCCTCTTAAATACTATGGTACAGAACAGTAAGGGATATAAATTACAAATTTGTATTAAAACTCATTCATACTGCCACAGCAAAACTCAAGAAACGCCAGAGACTGAGGAGGAAGCAGGAAGCAAGCCAGTATATCGTAGGTGGGTCAGGTTGTCGATACATTGCGACACCGGTGAGGTCCGGTCTCGGAAACTGACGTATGGCCGGGAGAGCGGTGTGCTAACTACATGCCCCTCCATATCCGCACCGTAACGCCTGTGGTCTGAGAATGACACGGCGGCCGGTCGGTACCGTTGAGCCTTCATGGTCTGTTCGGGAGGAGTTTAGTTTTTTTCTGTTGATTGAGGATACGCACTCTGCAGAGAGGAGACTGCGACGAAAAACCAAAGGAAGCGAGACAAGCATTTTGTTAACTCATACGACGTGTTACAAGAAACTTTTACACAGCAGCACATAGAGAGGAGCTGACACTGCAGTTAACATCCTGTTAAAGGAATATAGCAGAATAAGGACGACACATACGGTCATTACGAACTTCATGGCCTCAGGCCAGCTTCCTATAAATACCCCTGCTCTCCAGCTCTCTTCATGAGTTGATCATTGGGATCGATGGTATTCACAGTAATAGCTCTCGATTCCGTGATTAAGATACTATATAAACTAACGAAAGGTGTATTTTAGATGATGCCCTTCATCTGATGAACTTTATGTTGCTAGCTGCCACCCCTCTGCTGACGGAGGAACTGACTGTCTTCCAACGACACATCCCAGGGTGCTCCCAGCAGTGGACGTCAGAATGCGAGCCAGCAACAAGGCCTCTTGGAGCCCACGTTCCTGTTCAACACTCAGGCTCCCCCGAGTGTTGAAACCTTCCAGGGAAAGAGATGAGATCAACCGCCCACACGACAACTGACGCCAGGTGCATCGCGGCAGGATTATTGAGGTTAATTGTAGAATTCAGACTGGGTCCTAGGACACACCAGCACCTAGCCTGAGATTACTTCCCGCTGGTCAACTTGCCTGGACGTGCAACCACTGAGCTGACTGTACAGACGTCAACTAGAATCCAAAACTAAGCTGAATGAGCAACAGCCGAAGCTGGTGCGGAAGAACGACCACTTGTAAATATTCAGAATAAATTATTGAACTCTAATAATGTTTCACTGGCGTCGTTGACGCTTCAGAGGTTCCCGGCAGTAATCCTGACTTCATGTAGAAGTATCTACGCTTGACCCTCTGCAATACGATGTTTCAAGTACATCCATTGTGATTTTTTTGATCACATAAGCCACTGTTTTCAGATATTTCTGCAGCAATGACATATCTTTAAAACCGTAAATTCTATCCAAAATTTGTTCTTATAAACACGTCAATGAGTCCTTAACGTTCTTTACTTGCAAAGTGAGTGCAACTAACATGGCTTAGCATTGACTCACCACTATTTACTTGCTGTGCGAGTTAACGAATCGTTAGTGTGAAAACCCTTAAAAATACGGATTTAAAAAGTCCGAATTGTTTCAGTTTATAATAATTAAGGTTTTCTATTTCCAAGTGTTGCAACAATAAAGAGCAAAAACTTCAAAAATTAATCTATGATTCAGCAGCACATAAAATTACGAGGGCGTGCCGAAAAGTAACGCCTCTGAACTTTTTATTGTGTTCTCAAAATCGGTTAACGTATTACATGTCATGCTTGTTACTAGGTCGACCTTCTCTCTTCGATGACCCAAGTTGCAACACTCTGCCGCTACAGGGTTCCGGTTTGTAGCGTGTAACAAGGCGGTGTGTACCCTAAGTATGTCGGTGCGTGAGAAACAGCGTGCTGTAATCGAGTTTATAACTGAATGGAGGGGTCAAAGAGTTCTTCCACACATGAAGCAATGTCTACTTCAACATGACACTGCCAGACTACACACAAGCGCTGTGACATCGCTGAAAGCTGACGCTTTCGGTTCACTGTCATCGATCATCCTCCATACAGTGCCGACTTGACCCTATCCGACTTTTATCTCTTTCCAAAACTTAAAGAACACCTTCCAGGACTTCAATTTGATAGTGATGATACTGTGCAAGCAGAGATAGGGTTGTGGCTTCGTCAACAAAGTCCAACATTCTACAATGACGGTATTAACAAACTGGTCTCTCTTTGGGACATATTGCCTTTGTCCTTCCCCAGAGTTGTCTCGTTTCAAGTTACGTCTTAAATTCATTTTTGTTATTAAGCTTTCAGTAATCCATTCTTTTTTATGCTTTGTCTTCTGTCTCTCAACAACTTCGTTTGCTGCTTGTAAGATATTGCTTTTCAAGGGTTCCCATGTTTCTTCAACATTCCTTGTGTTGTTCATAACTGTAGCCATGTTTGTCCGTTCGTCCTACGTCGACTTAACTATATCATCCCTTACTTTATTCAGATCCCATTTCTCAAAAGTTCTTTTTTCAAAATTTTTGAATTTCAAATCACATTCTGCTACCACTATGTTATGGTCACTATGAACATCTGGACCTGGGTAGCTTCTACAGTCTCTTATTTGATTGCGAAACGTTTGTCTAACTAGAATGAAAGATGTGATATATCTTCCTATCTCCACGTGCTTTCCACGTACACCTTCTCCGCAGATGCTGTTGAGACAATGTGTTACATCCACATCTCCATGGATAACCTGCACATCACAAATTAAGTACATGGCAGAGGGTTCATCGAAACACCTCTACAGTAGTTCGAGCAGTCCACGGGTATACTGCCGGTTCATAGTGTCCAGCGGGCACAATATTTCGGCGATCAGACATGTCGCCATCGTCAGGTGCGCTGACGAACTGAGCTCATGAGGGCGGGCCTCAGGAGCTCAGGTCGTCGGCGCACCTGACGATGGCGACATGTCTGATCACCGAAATATTGTGCCCGTTGGACGCTATGAACTTGCAGTATACCCGTGGACTGTTCGAACAAGAAATACGCCGGGGAAACTGAAGAATCACACCTTCACAGTAATTCTCTGTTATTCCAATCTCGCACAGCGCGGAAAAAACGAACATCTATATTTTTCCGTCCGAGCTCTGATTTCCCTTACTTTATTATGTAGGTCGGCGTCAACAAAATATTTTCGCTTTCGAGGATAAAGTTGGTGATTGAAATTTCATGAGAAGATTCCGTCGCAACGAAAAACGCCTTTCTTTCAATGATGTCCATCCCAAATCCTGTATCATTTCTGTGACACTCTCTCCTCTATTTCGCTATAATACAAAACGTGCTGCCCTTCTTTGAACTTTTTCGATGTGCTACGGCCATCCTATCTGGTAAGGATCTCGCACCGCGGAGCAGTATTCTAAAAGAGGACGGACAAGAGCAGTGTAGGCAGTCTCCTTAGTAGATCCGCTACATTTTCCAAGTGTTCTGCCAATAAACCGCAGTTTTTGGTTAGCCTTCCCCACAACATTTTCTATATGTTCTTTCCAATGTAGGTTGTTTGTCATTCCTAGGTATTTAGTTGAATTTACAGCATTTAGATTTGACTGGTTTATCGTATAACCGAAGTTTAACGGTTTCGTTTTAGCATTCATTTGAATGACCTCACATTTTTCGTTATTTAGGGTCAATTACAAGATATTTTCTCTAAATCGTTTTGTAATTTGCTGTGATCTTCTGATGATTTTACTAGTCGATAAACGACAGTGTCATCTGTAAACAACCTAAGACGGGTGCTCAGATTGTCTCCTAAATCGTTTATATACATAGATAAGGAACAGCAAAGGGCCTATAACGCCACCATTGGGAACGCCAGAAATTACTTCTGTTTTACTCGAGGACTTACCATCAATTACTTTATATGTATCAAAATCTTGCTGCATGCCGACGTTAATGGTATGGGGCTTTAATTTAGTGGATTACACCTATCACCTTTCTTGAATATTGGTGTGACCTGTGCAACTTTCCAGTCTTTGGGTACGGATCTTTCGTCGAATGAACGGTCGTCTATGATTGTTAAGTATGGAGCTATTGTATCAGCATATTGTGGAAGGAACCTAACTGGTATACAGTCTGGACCGGAAGACTTGCTTCTGTTAAGTGATTTAAGTTGCTTCACTACTCCGAGGATATCTATTTCTATGTTATGTTGGCAGGTATTCTCGATTCGAATTCTGGAATATTTTTACTTCATTTTCTTTGGTGTAGGACTTTCGGAAGACTGTGTTTAAGTAAATCTGCTTTGGCAGCACTGTCGTCGATAGTATTTCCATTGTTATCGTGCAGAGAATGCATTGATTGTGTCTTGTCGCTAGCATACGTCCCATACGACCAGGATCTCTTTGGAGTTTCTGCCAGGTTTAGAGGCAAAGTTTCGTTGTGGTAACTGTTATAAGTATCTCGCATGAAGTCCGCGCTAAATTTCGAGCTCCTGCAGAGGATGGCCGATCTTGGAGATTTTGCGTCCGTCTAAATTTGGCATGTCTTTCTTCGTTGTTGCCGCGCCGGATTAGCCGAGCGGTCTCTGGCGCTGCAGTCGTGGACTGTGCGGCTGGTCCCGGCGGAGGTTCGAGTCCTCCCTCGGGCATGGGTGTGTGTGTTTGTCCTTAGGATAATTTAGGTTAAGAAGTGTGTAAGCTTAGGGACTGATGACCTTAGGAGTTAAGTCCCATAAGATTTCACACACATTTGAACATTTTCTTCGTTGTTTCTGGAACAGTGTTCTGATGGTTTTGTGCACCACGGAGGATCAGCTCCGTCGTTTGTTAATTCATTTGGTCTCTCAACTGCTACCGATACTATTTCTTTGAATTCTAGCCTCATCTGGTCTACTGTTATATTGTTAATTTGGAAGGAGTGGAGATTGTCTCTCAGGAAGGCGTCAAGTGAATTTTTATCTGCTTTTTCAACAGGTTTATTTTTGGGGGATTTGGGGGTGACAGTATTTAGTCACGCTACGACAGCTCTGTGTTCACTAATCACTGCATCTGTTAAATATTACTGGTTGATGTTCTGTGTAGAAGTCTACCAATCTGTTTCCTTGCTCATTTCGTTCTCCAAGTTCAAAAGCTCCCACTGATGCATTGCAGTCTACCTTAATGATAGGATTGTCTTGTCCTTTGACAATGTTTACGGTTTATTTTATCTCAGTATACACTCTTTCCACTTATTCTTCATTATAGGTCGATGTCGGCATGTATATTTGAATTTTCACTGTGTTATTCGGTTTTATGTCCGAGTGTACAAGTATTGTTCTTCCACCTATTTGTTGGTAATAACCACACTACGTCCGAGCTCTTTGGAAAAGGCCACTCCTCTCTCCCTTTCTCCTGGTCGCCCCTCTGTGCAGACCATGTGTGTAACTCTGTAGCCGCTACCTCAGAAGTCTCCACCATCTGGTCATCTCATCTCGCTCACTCCTAGTATGCCAATTCCTTCCTGCCGCATCTTAGCAGTGTCTGGACATACCGTGTTGCGATTCATTTTCTTGTAATCCTCATAAGCTTCTTTTTGTTGGAAGTGTAGATCTCTGCAGCCCCCTTCCGAAGATCCGAAAGGGTGCTATTCCGGAATCTTTTACACAAGTACGCTTCATATTCATTTCTTAAGTGAAACAAATCTGCTGTTTTTTGGGATATCCTGCGGATCTTTAATGTGGTGGTTTCCCCTTGCCTTACACATCCTACGCCGTTGACTCGTGAAAAGTTGTTCTGACTTTAGCAGGGGTTTCCCCTTCCAAGGGCTAGAGGCTGCCTTCCGTCTTCTTAGCAGACGTACAAGAATAGTTGGAAAATTTGTAATTCAATGTTTCTATTAATTCAGCCCAAATTTGCATGGTAGAAGAGAAAGTGGTTATACTACCATAGTTCTTTAAAGGTAGCTGATTGCATATTTACTAATTAAACACTTCCTTGACAAGGCAACACTAGACAGAACTGTGGCAACACAGTAAGAAATGACAAATAACATTTATTAAGTGTATGTTACAGATGGTAGTTAACTTTGGTACATGTACAGGGTTATTACAAATGATTGAAGCGATTTCACAGCTCTACAATAACTTTATTATTTGAGATATTTTCACAATGCTTTGCACACACATACAAAAACTCAAAAAGTTTTTTTAGGCATTCACAAATGTTCGATATGTGCCCCTTTAGCGATTCGGCAGACATCAAGCCGATAATCAAGTTCCTCCCACACTCGGCGCAGCATGTCCCCATCAATGAGTTCGAAAGCATCGTTGATGCGAGCTCGCAGTTCTGGCACGTTTCTTGGTAGAGGAGGTTTAAAAACTGAATCTTTCACATAACCCCACAGAAAGAAATCGCATGGGGTTAATTTGGGAGAGCGTGGAGGCCATGACATGAATTGCTGATCATGATCTCCACCACGACCACTCCATCGGTTTTCCAGTCTCCTGTTTAAGAAATGCCGAACATCATGATGGAAGTGCGGTGGAGCACCATTATGTTGAAAGATGAAGTCGGCGCTGTCGGTCTCCAGTTGTGGCATGAGCCAATTTTCCAGTATGTCCAGGTACGCGTGTCCTGTAACGTTTTTTTCGCAGAAGAAAAAAGGGCCGTAAACTTTAAACCGTGAGATTGCACAAAACACGTTAACTTTTGGTGAATTGCGAATTTGCTGCACGAATGCGTGCGGATTCTCTACCGCCCAGATTCGCACATTGTGTCTGTTCACTTCACCATTAAGAAAAAATGTTGCTTCATCACTGAAAACAAGTTTCGCACTGAACGCATCCTCTTCCATTAGCTGTTGCAACCGCGCCGAAAATTCAAAGCGTTTGACTTTGTCATCAGGTGTCAGGGCTTGTAGCAATTGTAAACGGTAAGGCTTCTGCTTTAGCCTTTTCCGTAAGATTTTCCAAACCGTCGGCTGTGGTACCTGTAGCTCCCTGCTTGCTTTATTCGTCGACTTCCGCGGGTTACGCGTGAAACTTGCCCGTACGCGTTCAACCGTTTCTTCGCTCACTGCAGGCAGACCCGTTGATTTCCCCTTACAGAGGCATCCAGAAGCTTTAAACTGCGCATACCATTGCCGAATGGAGTTAGCAGTTGGTGGATCTTTGTTGAACTTCGTCCTGAAGTGTCGTTGCACTGTTACGACTGACTGATGTGAGTGCATTTCAAGCACGACATACGCTTTCTCGGCTCTTGTCGCCATTTTGTCTCACTGCGCTCTGGCGGCAGAAACCTGAAGTGCGGCTTCAGCCGAACAAAACTTTATGAGTTTTTCTACGTATCTGCAGTGTGTCGTGACCATATGTCAATAAATGGAGCTACAGTGAATTTATGAAATCGCTTCAATCATTTCTAATAGCCCTGTAGATACATGGTGCCTGACGTCTGAAACCTAATACAATAAAATCTAAATAACTTTGTTGTCTCTTGGCAGTCTATGATATTGTCATTATTACTGAATATAAAGCCACAGACACTCTTGATTGTCCAATTACCCCATAAATAGCTACTGCTAAGCAGAATTTAATCGCGCAAAGAACTGTACCAAGCTGGCTGTAGGCTCTGAACTGAACTGTGTAACTACTACTTCTGAGCTGTGTGATTGTCTGTGGTACATCGTGTTTTGCAATTGCCGGCGCAAGAATTTTTATGTTTACAAATAGAAGGCGGAAGCACTGTAGGCCATTTTTGACAGCGCTCCCTTTGACGGCTGCCCACACTATCGGCGGATGTAAACACCACGCTGATGGACATGATGCGCAAGCAGAAGAAGGTCCATGATTGTGAGCGCCATCTGGAGGCTGTTGCATGGAAGTGAGAGATGCCAGGTGAATGGTCATGCCTGTCTTGGTAGTGGCCTCTCATGATATTTGTTGTTTACCCTGAAGCCTCGTACTCAAGAAGAACTGCTCGAATTTTGTTCACTAATGTGGTATAAGACTAGGTGACCACTGCCAGAAACAATAATTTTTCGTCTTAGTGATAGTTTTTGAAAAATTGTGGCCATGTGTAACCTGTTTCCAAAAACGATGAAGCACATGAAGATGAGCCCCATAGCTTGAAATGCATCGTATATTCAAATAAAAATCAAGATTTGTGACTGAAGGTGGTTTCTTTTCTTTTTTGCGAAAGGATATTGCACCACTTTGGTAGCAGACCAAGGCATGGAGAGGTAAGTTTACAACTTAGCTCCTGTAGTTTCATTCGGTGTTATTCAGTTATGGCATTTTATAACTGTCTTTTTTGCAGCTGCAGTCTTGATAATTACTCTGCCATACTGGCACCACATGTTCTGAAGGCCAAAATGGATTATGACACTGTTCAAAAACTTTAGTAGTTTGAGTGCTACGTCTTCTCTTATTGTTAACCGAGTTCACAATACCACTCTCCTTTTCAGGTATGTGAAGAACTTTATAGTTTCTGGCCGAGGTTTAGTAGTGTCTGATACTCTCCGTCTCATCCAATGGCTCCTGCCAATATCTGAGCGCTGGACGTCCTATTGTTTGCTGTCTTGTTTACCATTTCCTCCAACGTAGCAGTATAGGTATTGGTAGAGCACAGAAAATAAGGGCACTATTGCGAGTAAATCTACTGCTTGCACAAGGTTGTCTTGAACTAACAAGGAAACCTCCCCATCGCAACCCCCTCAGATTTAGTTATAAATTGACACAGTGAATAGGCGTTGAAAAACTGAACACAGATCAATCGAGAAAACAGGAAGAAGTTGAGTGGAACTATGAAAAAATAAACAAAATATACAAACTTAGTAGTCCATGTGTCAGATAGGCAACATCGAGGACAACATTAGTTGAGGGGCGCCGTGGTCCCGTGGTTAGAGTGCGCAGCTGCGAAACGGGAGGTTCTAGGTTCAAGTCTTCCCTCCAGTGAGAATTTTACTTTCTTTATTTTCGCAAAGTTACGATCTATCTGTTCATTCATTGACGTCTCTGTTCACTGTAATAAGTTTAGTGTCTGTGTTTTGCAACCGCACCGCAAAACCGTGCGATTAGTAGACGAAAAGACGTGCCTCTCCAACAGGAACCGAACGTATTTGATCGCAAGGTCATAGGTCAACCGATTCCTCCACAGGAAAACACGTCTGATATATTCTATACGACACTGGTAACGGCATGTGCGTCACATGACAGGAATATGTTGTCGACCCACCTAACTTGCACACTTGGCGAATGGGTAAAAAGATTCGTCTACCTTGCCCGATTTAGGTTTTCTTGTGGATGTGATAATCACTCCCAAAAAAGTGATGAAAACATAAGAGTTTGTCACATAAACTGCAACAAATGAATGCAACAGCTTCACAGTCGCACAGTTTTACCTGTGCTCTGTCAAAACATGTTTCTTACGTTTTCAAATGTTTCCGTGTGTAGACCGTCAAATCCTGCATATGTCCAAGCAAATCTGAACATATCTTGGAATTTTGGAGAGCGAAGTTGATTATGTGTGAGTGCCTGAACTTTGATAATTGTCTGAAAATAAAAAAATTAAACTTTTCACTCGAGAAAAGACTTGAAGCAACAACCTCTCGTTCTGCAGCTGCTCACGCTAACCACGGGACCACGGCGCTCGTAAGCACACACTCTCCTTGATGATGCCTACCTTGGGCGTGGACTACTCAGTTTGTATATTTTGCTTATTTTTGTCATAGTTCCACACAACTTCTTCCTGTTTTCTCGACTGATCTGTGTTCAGTTTTTCAAGGCCTATCCCTGAGCCAACTTATAACTAAATCTGAGGGGGGTGCGATGGGGAGGTTCCCTTGTAAGTAACGGCACTCGAGAGAACACCCGACGATTTCGCCGAAAATTAGAGGGTCGTACCTAGTACACGTTAGTCCATCTTTACCTCTTATTAGAATTGCATCTCCCTTTACATACTGAAGACACTCTTCAGTTTCTTCCTATAGCCTCCACATCTCTACACCTATATCGTCCATAATTTTATATTTGTAGCCATTCATCTGGTTTGGAAATGTTTAGAATAGTATTGATGAGTTGTTCACAGTGAATTCTTTGCACTGTCTTCATTCGAATCGAATGCTATTCCCATTATCGATTTGATGATTCTGCTATTAACTTAGATTTATTTCTCCAGATACTTTATCTTCTATCCGTTCCACTCCACTGATCTGTACTTCATATCGGTTCAGCCTTTACATTTCCCTTTTCAGATTTTTCTAGATTCCCTATCAGAATCAGACTCCTGACATTCCGTGTTTTGACTGGTAGAATATTACCATTCGTCAGCCATTCACTCTTCTTCTCATGGTCACCTTACCCTTGATAATCCCCTTCCAGAGATTCAGATGAAGCCGAATCCCGAATATTTTGGTACTACAGTGATCTTATGACACGGTTTCAATTGTAGATCTCATTTCTTGTGGTTGCATGTTATGTGTCTCGATTTACGCATCCTCAAACCGTTGATTACTGCTGTTTCTTATGTGTCCAAGGGGAGTCTCCCAACGAAGAGTGAGAGGATGCCTGATCCTCAGTCGACTCCAAGGACCACATCTCATAACGCTGCTGACAGTACGAGCGTGACTCTTTGTACCGGATCTCTTCAGTTCCCACTGCTGATGATTTTAAATCAAAACTTAAGCAGACGTTGAGACTGAACCTGGGACTCATAGGTGTCAAAGACCCCCCCCTCAGAAAGAGGCGCTGGTTCTGTATTCTTGATGGCTATCATACTTCTCTTTTTTTTTTTATTTCTTTCGAGGTAATGGAATATGCGTATACAGCCTACAACATGTAAACTGCGTTTCAATAAATTGATTTTGGGTCCAGTTTCTCTGTATAATTTAAGCTGCCTTTACTTCTTACGTTTTTACTTCTTTAAGCGTTACATGGTTCACTAGTTAAGAATGTTAAGAGAAATTTTAAAGTTATGTGATTTTTTTGTGTTACGTGGTTGTTGTTGTTGTTGTTGTTGTGGTCTTCAGTCCTGAGTCTGGTTTGATGTAGCTCCCCATGCTACTCTATCTTGTGCAAGCTTCTTCATCTCCCAATACTTGCTGCAACCTACATCCTTCTGAATCTGCTTAGTGTATTGATCTCTTGGTCTCCCTCTACGATTTTTAACCTCCACGCTACCCTACAATGCTAAATTTGTGATCCCTTGATGCCTCAGAACAAGTCCAACCAACCGGTCCCTTCTTCTTGTCAAGTTGTTTCACAAACTCCTCTTCTCCCCAGTTCTATTCAATTCCTCCTCATTAGTTATGTAATCTACCCATCTAATCTTCAGCATTCTTCTGTAGCACCACATTTCGAAAGCATCTATTCTCTTCTCGTCCAAACTATTTATCGTCCATGTTTCACTTCCATGCATGGCTACACTCCATACAAATACTTTCAGAAACGACTTCCTCACACTTAAATCTATACTCGATGTTAACAAATTTCTCTTCTTCAGAAACGCTTTCCTTGCCATTGCCAATCTACATTTTATATCCTCTCTACTTCGACCATCATCAGTTATATTGCTCCGCAAATGGTAAAACTCCTTTACTACTTTAAGTGTGTCATTTCCTAATCTAATTCCCTCAGCATCACCCGACTTAATTCGACTACATTCCATTATCCTCGTTTTGCTTTTGTTGATGTTCATCTTATATTCTCCTTTCAAGACACTGTCCATTCCGTTCAACTGCTCTTCCAAGTCCTTTGCTGCCTCTGACAGAATTACAATGTCGTCGGCGAACCTCAAAGTTTCTATTTCTTCTCCATGGATTTTAATACCTACCCCGTATTTTTCTTTTGTTTCCTTTACTGCTTGCTCAATATACAAATTGAATAACACTGGGGATAGGCTACAATCCAGTCTCACTCCCTTCCCAACCACTGCTTCCCTTTCGTGCCCCTCGACTCTTATAACAAAAACCTAGTTTCTGTACAAATTGTAAATAGCCTTTCGCTCCCTGTGTTTTACCCCTGCCACCTTTAGAATTTGAAAGAGAGTATTTAGGTCAACATTGTTAAAAGCTTTCTGTAAGTCTACTAATGCTAGAAACGTAGGTTTGCCTTTCCTTAATCTTTCTTCTAAGATAAGTCGTAGGGTCAGTATTGCCTCACGTGTTCCAACAATTCTACTGAATCCAAACTCATCTTCCCCGGGGTCGGCTTCTACCAGTTTTTCCATTCGTTCGTAAAGAATTCGCAATAGTATTTTGCAGCTTTGACTTACTAAACTGATAGTTCGGTAATTTTCCCATCTGTCAACACCTGCTTTCTTTGGGATTGGAATTATTATATTCTTGTAACTCCTCAGGCTTTCCCGGTGTTCAAGAAACTCATTGAGCCTGTCCATCCCAAGTGGCCAGATCACGAAGGTGTCATCCACATACATAAAGAAGCATGTGGGTTTAAATGTGGCTGTCTCCGATGCCCTCTCCTCAAAACTCTCCATAAACATGTTGGTAACCACAGGGGACAGTGGGCTGCCCATAGCTACACCTTCAGTTTGCTCGTAATATTGGTTTCTGTACAGGAAATACGTGGATGTCAGTGTATCACTGAACAGGTCCAACAGAGCACCGTCAAATTTCTCTGCAATCAGTTCTAGTGAGTCCTTCAGTGGGACCCTGGTGAACAGCGATACCACATCAAAACTAACCATGATGTCCGAATCTGTGAAGTGCAGTTGCTTGAGGCGTTGCAGGAAATCTTCTGAGTTGCGGATGTGGTGAATACATTTCCCCACATATGGAGACAGGAGACCTTTCAAGTACTTGGCTGTTGTGTAAGTAGGTGCCCCAATATTACTGACAATTGGACGTAGGGGCACGCCCTCCTTGTGTATTTTAGGCAGACCATACAGTCTAGGTGGCACTGGCGCTTTTTCCCGTAGTTGTCTGATGATCTTATCAGGCATCCCTGTTTCCTTCAAGAGAGCACTAGTCTTCTTGGCCACCTTGTCTGTGGGGTCACACTCTAGAATTCTGTATGCAGGGTCCTCCAGAAGTTGGCGTACTTTCTCATCAAAATCCACCCGCTGCAAGATGACAGTGGAGTTCCCTTTGTCTGCTGGCAGTACCACAATGCTGTTGTCTTCCCGGAGTTTCTTGAGTGCAAGCCTCTCCTCGGTTGTGATGTTCGATTTCGGCGGCCTGGCCTTGGTGAGGGCCCTGCTGGTCTCTCGGCGGACTTCCTCTGGCACATTAGGTGGAAGTGTGGCTGCAACTATCTCTACTGCACTGACGAAACCTGAAATGTGTTCGTTTCTAGGGGTCGTAGCAAAGTTGAGACCCTTGCTGAGTACCTTTAAGGTAGTATCATCAAACTGTATGCCACTCAGATTCGTCACAGTTCGTGTCTCTTCCATCTGCTGCGCTTTCTTACTCATGCGGTCAAACTTTGCAGATTGGCAAGATGAGGCATTCCTTCTAGCACACTCAGCTAAAGACCAGGAGGCACGGTCTACCCAATCCCAATCTTCTCTTGTTAAGGAGGCTGCCATATACAGATGAATGTGTAACAGCTCCCTGGCCACAACATCTAACCTGTGGCGCATATCTCGAATCCTCTCTCTCACCAGTGTCATGCTGGCTCTGAGTTTTATCTTGTTCGTCACTCTGGAGTTGATGTGATGTTTAATTCTGGCAAATACTGGTACCACTTCTCCATCTCGACACCTCAACAAAAAACTGAGAGAACTCAGCATCTTCCCTTTCTTCTGCCGAAGCTTGTCCAGCTTCTTGATATTCTGATACATCTCCTCCCCGTAGAAACTTTTGATGTAACTCTTCAGGCTTTCCCGGCGATCTAATGACATCTTGGGTTCTCGGGTGTTCTGCCGGATATCAGCGTCGTACTTGCACGATATTTCGGTCACGTAGCTCGTAACCTTCATCAGGTGCGACCTGAGACTGCTCCTCGAGTGGACCTGGTCCAGTGTTTATGCCTATGGCCTTCCCCCTCCACCAACGGCTGCAGGCGCTTCCTCTGTGGTCCGCGCCCATTCCCTTCGACCTACTGGAGCGTTGCTGCTCCGTTTTCCGTCCGCTGCGGTTCTAGGTGTTCCCTCTGGGGTCCGCGCCCACCAAAAGAACACGACGCACGACAGTCGCTGAGATGTGCAGCCGCGAGAAGGACGTACCTGCGCCTGCTAGCGACGCGAAGGGTGTGGCAGATCGCCGTTCGGCCGCGCTTGCGCTGTCGACGGCCCCATCTGGCCCCCCACCTATGACGACCACTGCTACGGCTATGGATTTGACGGACACTGCTACGGAAACGTTGAAGACTGCGCTGTCTGCTCCGCTGCCCGTTTCTGACGATGAGAGCACTGCCGCTCCTCGGCCACGCGGACGCAGCGGGAAACAGAAGAGGAGGGCACCAGCTGCGACAGCTGCTGCTCGCAGCTCGCCGATTGAGAAGAGAGCCAAGCAAGACTTCGCCCCTGACGCTGACGGTTTCGTCCCGGCCCGGCGCACTGCAAGACGCATGCTGTCATCGACGACGCCACCAACTGTCGTCGCCAACTCCTTCGATGCGCTCGAGGACGCGCCGGACCCGCCGCCGAGCAATCCTGCGCCGAAGACAGACTCCCATCTTCCGCCGGTGGTTCTTCAGTTTCGGCCGCCCTTTGGAGAACTGCAGAAGCTGTTGCGCAGCTGGACAACGGCCGTGTACACCGTGAAGCCTGCGGGGCGGGACCTATACAGGGTCACACTCCGCACTGCTGATGACTATCGCCGGGTCACCCAGGAGGCGTCTGAGCGTGGTCTCCCTTTCTATACCCACGCCTCCGCACCTGACAAGGTCCTGAAGATCGTATTTCGCGACCTTCCGTTCAACATGGAAGCCGATCACCTGCATCGAGAACTCGCAGACCTGGGCTTCTACATACGGGCGGTTGTGAAGATGAAGTCGCCAAAATCACGCGAAGATATGCCGCTCTTCCTGGTCGTCTGCTCTGACACCGTGGAGAACCGCAAACTATACCAATTGACGCGGGTCGCCGACGTTCCGGTCCAGACCGAAGATCTTCGTTCCCGGAGAGGCCCTGTGCAGTGCTTTCGCTGTCAGGGAATCAACCACGTCGCGCGCCACTGCTCTATGCCGGACAGATGCGTTAAATGCGCCGGCGCCCATGCAGGCAGTGCGTGCCCCCGTCCGCCCACCGAGAAGCCTACATGTGCACTCTGTGGCGGTGCTCATGTGGACAGTTATCGTGGGTGTGAGGTATGGAAGCGTGCCATTGCTCGCCAGCGTGGCCAAACACCGGCGCCACATCAGAAGAAGCTCGCCACGAGACGGCCAGGCGTCTCTTTCGCGGCGGCAACGTCAGGGACGTCCTCCACCGCCCCGGCTACGTCGGTTCCTGCTCCCGCCGCATCCGAGGCCGTACCGACACCGGAGGCTCCTGCGCCTCCACCACCGCAGCCAGTGGCGGTACCGGGTACTGCCTCTCCCGGGACGTCGGCCGGACCGCGCCCCGCCAACCGCCGGCGCGGGGGTCACCGCCCAGTGGGTCCCCGGCGCTCGGCACCGTCCGTCGAGCAGCCCCAGGTGGACTCTCACAGCGAAGCAGCCACGCCCCCCCCTTTCCCGCGCCGGGGCCGCGCCGGCTGTCTCCACCGCTGACCTGGCCAACCTCGTCGCGCAGCTCACAGCCCTGGTGACCAGTGCTACGAAGTTGATTGACGTCCTATCGCAGCAACTCACCGCTGCAGTGCCGATGGCCTCTCCAGCCCCAACCGCTGCCAACACTCACCAGCCGCACCATGGGCAGCGTTAGAGGGCTCACGGTCGTCGCGTGGAATGCCAACGGCGTCCGCACCCAAGCTGGCGAACTTCGCCAATTTCTCCGCGATGAAGCCGTCGACGTCTGCCTTATCAATGAAACACACCTGAAGCCTGGGGTAGACGTCAGGGCGGCCAACTACTCCAGCTATCGCACCGATCGACTGACGGCGGGTGGGGGGACAGCCGTCTACGTCCGCAATGGCATACGTCACCATGTGATACAACTTCCACCACTGGCGACGCTGGAGGCCACTGGTGTCGTTGTTCACACCTCGGCGGGCGCCATCACGTTCGTCGCGGCCTATCGGCCGCCGTCTCGTCCCCTGGACCCTGCTGACGTCGATGCTCTGCTTTCCTTGAGGGGGCCAGTGTTCGTCGCCGGGGACTTCAACAGCAAACATGTCCCCTGGAACTCCAGGATCACCAATGCCGCTGGCCGCTGCCTGCTCCGGATAGCGGAACGTCACCATGCGCTTGTGGTGGGGCCGTACGACCCGACAATTTTCCCTGCTCGTGGCCTCCCAGATATAATTGACATCGCAGTCGTCAAGGGCATCCCTCATCAGATCACCGCCACGACGAGGACTGCACTGTCGTCGGATCATGTCCCTGTGGTTTTTGACATCGACCTCGACGCCCTCCAGCAGCCCAGGCGAGGTATCTCACTTGCTGGCATAGACTGGGACAGGTTTCAAGAAGCCGTGACGCACTCACTAGCCGCCGCACCGCCCCCTGCGGAAGTTGGAGCGGACGAAGCACTTTTGCACTTCGCGGCAACCACGATCGACGCTGCCACCATCGCGACGCCGCCCCGACCCCGCCCTCCGCCTGACTACTCCCGACAGCTGCCGCCGGACATCCTTGCGGCCATCACTGAGAAGAACCGGGTCTACCGGGAGTGGCAGAGGACGCGAAACGCCAACACCAAGCGCCTACTCAACAGGATGCGTCGGGACATCCGGGCCGCCATTGACAATCATCGCAATCGCGACTGGAATAACAAGGTCGCCACCCTTTGTCTTGAAGATGGCACAGCCTGGCAGATGACGAAGCGTTTCCTCCGCCGCACGCAACGTATCCCCCCGCTGCTGGTCCATGGTCAGGCTGTCTGCGAACCAGCTGCGAAGGCTGATGCTCTTGCTGACGTCTTTGAGGCGGCGTTTACGCCTATCGAAGACCCGACTGACGCTGTCACCGACGACCTGGTTGCTGACCGGCTCCCACGCTACCTGGAGGCACGTGACGACGATGACGTCATTGAAGAGACAACGGCGGAAGAGGTGCCGACCATCCTGCGTGCCCTGCACCCCAGGAAAGCTGCGGGCCCGGACGAAGTTTCCAACGCCCTGCTCCAGAAGTTGCCGCCCGTGGCTGTCACTCATCTTGCCGACGTCTTTAATGTCATCCTCCGGTCCTGCAGCTTTCCTCAGTCCTGGAAGCATGCGGAAATCGTGGCGATTCCGAAGATGGGGAAGGATCTGCGGCAGCCCGTGAACTACAGACCTATTAGTCTCCTGCCGGCCGTCTCCAAGGTCTTCGAGAGGGTGTACATCAGGCGGCTGCAGCGCCACGTCGACGACGAAGGCCTCCTGCCCGAAGAGCAGTTCGGATTTCGCAGGGGCCACTCAGCCGTTCATCAACTCCTTCGGTTAGTGGAACATGCGTTCGTCGCCCTCGAGCAGCGCGAGTTCTTCGGCGCGGTGTTCCTGGACGTGTCGCGTGCTTTCGACAGCGTGTGGCACCGCGGCCTCTTGTTCAAGCTTTTTGAACTTGGGGTCCCGACGTCGCACGTACGTCTCATCGCTTCCTATCTTGCTGATAGGACCTTCCATGTGCGGGCTGCGCAGGGCTTGTCCTCCGTCCGCCGCATCAACGCCGGGGTGCCACAGGGCTCGGTCTTGGGGCCACTCCTGTACTCGCTGTACACGTCTGATGCGCCGAAGATCGACCGTGTGCAGCTCGCCCTGTACGCGGATGACACGGCTCTCTACACTAGGAGCCTCAATGCCGCTGTCATGCGCCGCCGTCTGCAGCTCGCCGTTGACACCCTGGCAGCCTGGGCAGTCAAGTGGCGTCTCCTCTTCAATGGTGCCAAGACTCAGTTCCTGATCGTCACCAGGCGACTCGTTCCTGCAGGTCTGCAGCCGCTCGCTGTCGGTGGAAGCCCTGTCCCGTGGCGCCCAACGGCGCATTACCTCGGCGTCACCATTGACCGCCGACTCACGTGGGCTCCACACATTCGCGACGTGAAGGCCAAAGTGCGGAACAGGCTCCGCACCCTGTACCCGTTGATGAACCCTGGTTCCCAACTACCACCGCGGCTGGGCATCACCCTGTACAAGGCGCTGCTCCGTCCTGTACTCCAATACGCCGCCGTCGTCTGGGGGAACGCCGCCGACACGAACCTGAAGAAGCTGGAGACTCTGCAGAATCGCATCCTTCGGCTGGCCTTACACCTGCCTTACGATTTTCCCACTGCTCATCTTCACGACGTCGCGGAAGTACCTCTACTCCGTGACCTCTTCCAGACGACCGCCCGCACCTTTTACGACAGTGCTGGTCGGTCGCACAACGCCCAAATCCGGACGCTGGGCCACAAATTGCAACGCAGCGTCACCACCCGCTGGCCACACCTGCTAGCTACATAGCTGGCTCTGCCGAACTGTGCTGAGGAGACACCCAAGAAGACAACCCACATGTGAAGACGCAACATCAGCATGCATGGGAGGCAAAGCAGTAACTGCTGCGAACTCCATCACACATCGGAGGAAAAGTATCTCCGTGCAGATCCCTGCGATGCGATGCGATGCGCCCACCAAACCCGCTCCTGGGGGTTTCATCTGCGGTCTGGGGTACCAAGTGTTCCCCCTGCGGTCCGCGCCCGCTCCGCTCACCACGACCTGTTGGAACGTTACCGCTCCGTTTTTCGTCCACTGCGGCTCTATATGTTCCCTCTACGGTCCGCGCCCACCAGTCCCACTTCTGGGTGTTCCATCTTCGGTCTGGTGCGCATGGCTTTCCTTCAGGGGCTCGTTTTCCATCTCCATGTCTCTGGTTCTTCTGTGTGTGTAGTGTTGCAGCTTGCCCCGTTGCTCCTTTAACAATTCCACAGCCGGATCCCAGGCTCTGATTAGCTGGTACCCTGTGTCACAGTTCATAAGATCGTCAGCCATTTTAATTTCTATCGATTCTCTTATAACACAGTCCCAAAATCTGGGTGTCTGTGCTAGAATCTTGGTATCCTCATACTTCATGGCATGATCTAGTTCCAGACAGTGTTCAGAAATGGCTGACTTAATCACCTGTCTTAATCTAGTGTGCCTCTGATGTTCTTTGCACCTGATCTCCACAGTTCTTGTCGTCTGGCCAATGTAGGACATGTCACATTGACAAGGTATATTGTAAATCCCTGGTTTTCGTAACCCGATCTTGTTGGATGGACAGAAAACACACTTGATATTGTGTTTACGGAGGATCCTACTGATTCTGCCAGAAATAGAGCCAGCATAGGGCAGATATGCCGCCTTCTTTCCTTCATCTTGGTCTTCTTCAGGAACCTGTGGTATAGTGGCTGGTTGGAATGCCCTCTCAATTTGTTTGTCCGTGTATCCATTCTTGGAGAAAGCTGTGTTGGACGTTCTATCTCTATAGGTAGATTCTCTTGGTCTGACAGGGCACATGCTCTGTGGACCAAAGTCTTCAGAACCCCATTCTTCTGTGCAGGGTGGTGACAGCTGCTGGCCTGCAGATATTAATCAGTGTGTGTTGGTTTTCGGTACACAGTGTGGCCAACTGATCCATCTGCTTTCCTCTGGACTAGTACATCCAGAAATGGCAGCTGGCCATTCTTCTCCAGTTCCATGGTGAACTCAATATTAGGGTGGGATGAGTTAAGATGTTCAAGAAACTCACTGAGCCTGTCCATCCGATGTGGCCAGATCACGAAGGTGTCATCCACATACCTAAAGAAGCATGTGGGTTTAAATGTGGCTGTCTTCAATGCCCTCTCCTCAAAACTCTCCATAAACATGTTGGTAACCACAGGGGACAGTGGGCTGCCCATAGCTACACCTTCAGTTTGCTCGTAATATTGGTTTCTGTACAGGAAATACGTGGATGTCAGTGTATCACTGAACAGGTCCAACAGAGCACCGTCAAATTTCTCTGCAATCAGTTCTAGTGAGTCCTTCAGTGGGACCCTGGTGAACAGCGATACCACATCAAAACTAAACATGATGTCCGAATCTGTGAAGTGCAGTTGCTTGAGGCGTTGCAGGAAATCTTCTGAGTTGCGGATGTGGTGAATACATTTCCCCACATATGGAGACAGGAGACCTTTCAAGTACTTGGCTGCTGTGTAAGTAGGTGCCCCAATATTACTGACAATTCGACGTAGGGGCACGCCCTCCTTGTGTATTTTAGGCAGACCATACAGTCTAGGTGGCACTGGCGCTTTTTCCCGTAGTTGTCTGATGATCTTATCGGGCATCCCTGTTTCCTTCAAGAGAGCACTAGTCTTCTTGGCCACCTTGTCCGTGGGGTCACACTCCAGAATTCTGTATGCAGGGTCCTCCATACGTTGGCGTACTTTCTCATCAAAATCCACCCGCTGCAAGATGACAGTGGAGTTCCCTTTGTCTGCTGGCAGTACCACAATGCTGTCGTCTTCCCGGAGATTCTTGAGTACAAGCCTCTCCTCGGTTGTGATGTTCGATTTCGGCGGCCTGGCCTTGGTGAGGGCCCTGCAGGTCTTTCGGCGGACTTCCTCTGCCACATTAGATGGAAGTGTGGCTGCAACTTGCTCTACTGCACAGACGAAACCTGAAATGGGTACGTTTCTAGGGGTCGTAGCAAAGTTCAGACCCTTGCTGAGTACCTTTAAGGTACAGTTTTCTCCAAGAATGGACACACGAGCAGACAAATTGAGAGGGCACTCCAACCAGCCACTAAACCACAGGTTCCTGAGGAAGACCAAGATGAAGGAAAGAAGGTGGCATAACTGCCCTATGCTGGCTCTATTTCTGGCAGAATCAGTAGGATCCTCCGTGAACACAATATCGGGTGTGTTTTCTGTCCATCCAACAAGATCGGGGGACTGCTGGGGAGTGTCAAAGACGACCTCGGGTTACGAAAACCAGGGATTTACAATATACCTTGTCAATGTGGCATGTCCTACATTGGCCAGACGACAAGAACTATGGAGATCAGGTGCAAAGAACATCACAGGCACACTAGATTAAGACAGGCGACTAAGTCAGCCATTGCTGAACACTGTTTAGAACTAGATCATGCCATGATGTATGAGGATACCAAGATTCTAGCACAGACACCCAGATTTTGGGACAGTGTTATAAGAGAATCGATAGAAATTAAAATGGCTGAACCGTGACACAGGGTACCAGTAAAGCAGAGCCTGTGATCCGGCTCTGGAATTGTTAAAGGAGCAAGGGGGCCAGCTGCAACACTACACAAACAGAAGAACCAGAGACATGGAGATGGAAAACGAGCCCCTGAAGGACTGCCAGGCGCACCAGACCGAAGATGGAACACCCACAAGTGGGACTGGTGGGCGCGGACTATATAGGGAACATCCAGAGCCGCAGCGGACGAAAAACGGAGCGGCAACTCTCCAACAGGCCGTGGTGAGCGGGTGCGGACCGCAGGGGGAACGCTTGGTACCCCAGACCGCAGATGAAACCCCCAGGAGCGGGTTTGGTGGGCGCGGACCCCAGAGGGAACACCTAGAACCGCAGCAGACGGAAAACGGAGCAGCAACACTCCAGCAAGTCGAAGGGAATGGAGTCAGACCACAGAGGAAGCGCCTGCAGCCGTTGGTGGAGGGGGAAGGCCATAGGCATAAATACTGGACCAGTTCCACTCGAGGAGCAGTCTCAGGTCGTAATTGATGAAGGTTACGAGCTACGTGACCGAAATATCGTGCAAGTACGACGCTGATATCCGGCAGAACACCCGACAACTCAAGATGTTATTATATTCTTCTTGAAGTCTGAGGGTATTTAGCCTGTCTCATACATCGTGCTCACCAGATGGTAGAGTTTTGTCAGGATTGGCTCTCCCAAGGCCGTCAGTAGTTCTAATGGAATGTTGTCTACTCCCGGCGCCTTGTTTCGACTCAGGTCTGTCAGTGCTCTGTCAAACTCTTCACGCAGTATCGTATCTCTCATTTCATCTTCATCTACATCCTCTTCCATTTCCATAATATTGTCCTTAAGTACATTGCCCTTGTATAGACCCTCTATATACTCCTTCCATATTTCTGCTTTGTTTAGAACTGGGTTTCCATCTGAGCTCTAGATATTCATACAAGTGGATCTCTTTTCTCCAAAGGTCTCTTCAATTTTCCCGTAGGCGGTATCTATCTTAGGCCTAGTGAGATAAGCCTCTACATCCTTACATTTGTCCTCTAGCCATCGCTGCTTAGCCACTTTGCACTTCCTGTCGATATCATTTTTGAGACGTTTGTATTCCTTTTTGCCTGCTACATTTACTGCATTTTTATATTTTCTCCTTTCATCAGTTAAATTCAATATTTCTTCTGTCACCCAAGGATTACTACTAGCCCCCGTCTTTTTACCTATTTGATCTTCTGCTGCCTAAAACAACTTCATCCCTCAGAGCTACCCATTCTTCTTCTACTGTACCTCTTTCCCCAATTCCTGTCAATTGTTCCCGTTTGCTCCTCCTGAAACTCTGTACAACCTCTGGTTTAGTCAGTTTATCCAGTTCCCATCTCCTAAAATTCCCACCTTTTTGCAGTTTCTTCAGATTTAATCTACAGTTCATAACCAATAAATTGTGGTCAGATATCACATCTGCCCCTGGAAATGTCTTACTATTTAAAACCTGGTTCCTAAGTGTCTGTCTTACCACTGTATAATCTATCTGATACCTTCTAGTATCTTCAGGATTCTTCCATGTATACAACCTTCTTTTATGATTCTTGAACCAAGTGTTAGCTATGATTAAGTTATACTCTGTGCAAAATTCTACCAGATGGCTTCGTCTTTCAATTCTTAGCCCCAATCCATATTCACCTACTATGTTTCCTTCTCTCCCTTTTCCTTCTCTCGAATTCCAGTCACCCATGACTATTAAATTTTCGTCTCCCTTCACTACCTGAATAATTTCTTTTATCTCATCATACATTTCATCAATTTCTTCATCTTCTGCAGAGCTAGTTGGCATATAAACTTACACTACTGTAGTAGGCATGGGCTTCGTGTCTGTCTTGGCCACAATAATGTGTTCACTATACTGTTTGTAGTAACTTACCCGCACTTCTATTTTTTTATTCATGTGTTACATAATACTCTCAATATGTAAATTGAAGTTTTTCAACGATTTTCTTGATAATTAATTGGTTTCCTATAAGTTAATTTGAACTAACGCAGACCTCTATTTCGGTTTGATTGGTATTTATGTTAAATTCATTCGGCATTCGGTTTGACTAAATGACATCGTATTTTCTAAATGTAAGTGAAACTGAACTGTTATCGGTTGAATTGTAAACGTCCCAATGAGACGATATGTCGAAATTCTGCAGGGGCCCGGCAACTGTAGTTGCTGTCTGCCTACCACACTTACGAATTCAATACCGAGTTGCGGTATGAGCGAGCGCAATATTCGTTATAAAGTAATTTCAACAAATTAATCAAAACCTCCCACGCGTGGGCACCTGTATTGCAACGGAAATACTGTCATACTAAGCATTCTATGAGAACGAATTAGATTCGCAAATAACTAACTATTTCTCTTATTTAATTATCTGAATTTACCCGTAACACATGGGAGGATAACTCAAATATAACTGGCAGATTGTTTGGGAATCGCTGCAACCTTCGTTATCTCCACAGGACTGAAATGAATAGTAGTCGAGTGAAAGACTCGCGAAATAATACAAGTAATGAAGCAGTACAAGTTGTACTGCAAATCCTTCAAATCCCTGCCCAGATAGGGGACAGCGGTAACTGGGAAATTACTTAGAACTCAGCGAACATGCGCCCCAACGCACAAGTCAGTATGGAGCGCAAATGGATGAGACGGCGACGTAGAAGAGCTGCCAACGACGTCGGACGGGTCCAGACGACCTCTCCACGGCAACTCCTTATACGGAATCCTCGTCTCCACCTGACTCCTTAACTCTCTAAAAATTCAAGTTGAAGAGGAGGATCTTCAGACACTGCGACAGTGACCAGCGAGAAATTCCCTTTCTCTTCCAGAATACATGGGAACCCTGCATAAATTTCCCAGTCTTGGTTCGCTAAACGCATTTCAGCATGCAAAAGGTTGGTATTGACTTCTAGCCTGGTTCCACTCAGTGGTCGAGTACTTCGCACCAGAGCACGGTGTCAGGAAAGAGTAACATGATTGCATACACAGGTTTTGGAGGGAAGGCTACGAGCTTTCCCACGGTAGCCTAGCGGCGCTATATCGTTCTGTTTTGCGTTCTGTGTACCAGAAGGCAAATTCGTCACACATAACAAATCTCTGGGGGCCAGTCGGCAACTGCGTTCAAAGGAGAAAATCACATTCTCAAACGAAATGGGCAGCCAGGATTTCGCGGGAGACGCCTCTGCGAAAAGCAGCATCCTCATGGCCGACCTCCTTCCAGCAGAGCCTCTGTGACAGACCTCCTGTGGTCACACCAGAACCACTACTCGGCCACTAAGGCCGTTCCCTTTCCACCAAGGCAAACTACAAAGCTCCTCGACAGCTAGCCAACCTTGTGTTTTCCTCAATCCGAACAAAAAAAAAAAAAAAAAAAAAAAAAAAAAATGGGAAAATGAAGGTAAACATCGCATCGATAGATATGACTGCAATGTCTTAAAGGTTATTGTGAAGTATGACATTTTTTAAGTTTATTCTACGCACTGCGATAATCTGTTCTGAACATAGCGTATGCTGCCTGAGACACTGATGTTACTTTTATGATGGGTGCAACAATATTCCCCTGATTCGGCCTTCTCATCAGAACGTTGTTTTTACAGAGACCTTCTGTTCACTTACTGAGATGTTCTGATATTTAGATCCTTGCTGTCTTCCGACTAGTTTGACGCCATTCTGTTTCTTCTTACGTAGCACTAAATTTTTCCGCCATCTACATATTACAATATCCACAGTTACCTGTTTAATAGGCATTTAAATATCTGTTTCTGCATTCCGTTCTTCCCTTCTATTTATACTGCAGGCCTCTGGTTGAGGGTGCCTTTCATCTTTAGACTAGTTATTTTGGTACCGCTTAATCCCGTTATTTACCTGTCAGTTTCAGTTTACCATTTTTCTGCAGCATCACTTTTGAAAAACCTTCCATTTCTTGTGGTCTATATTTTTCAAGCTGTATCATTTAATGAAATTATTCTTCGATTAAACGTAAATAATTAATACTAGTAATTATTTATTGATGAAGGAAGCATTCCTCTGCTTTTGATAACTCGTGTTCTTCGGACATCCCATGCAATTTTGTTAGTTAAATTAAGAAACTGGCCAAGAGTAAGTAGGACTCACGCACAGTAAATACTGGCAAAATATCAGACCCAGGAATTTCAAGACCGTATCAAAATTTCTGCAGTAGTTCTTCAGATGAGTCCAGACATATCAAAGAGAAGCGAGCAAGGGAACTCAGTTTATATATACAGATATAGAAGATTTAATAAAATATATTTTATTTGCATACTAAAAAATGACTACAATTTACATATTATGCTTGCATGCAGTAATGTTCGTCAGTTATGCTTTTGACGGATGTTATATGCAATGTACACTCCTGGAAATTGAAATAAGAACACCGTGAATTCATTGTCCCAGGAAGGGGAAACTTTATTGACACATTCCTGGGGTCAGATACATCACATGATCACACTGACAGAACCACAGGCACATAGACACAGGCAACAGAGCATGCACAATGTCGGCACTAGTACAGTGTATATCCACCTTTCGCAGCAATGCAGGCTGCTATTCTCCCATGGAGACGATCGTAGAGATGCTGGATGTAGTCCTGTGGAACGGCTTGCCATGCCATTTCCACCTGGCGCCTCAGTTGGACCAGCGTTCGTGCTGGACGTGCAGACCGCGTGAGACGACGCTTCATCCAGTCCCAAACATGCTCAATGGGGGACAGATCCGGAGATCTTGCTGGCCAGGGTAGTTGACTTACACCTTCTAGAGCACGTTGGGTGGCACGGGATACATGCGGACGTGCATTGTCCTGTTGGAACAGCAAGTTCCCTTGCCGGTCTAGGAATGGTAGAACGATGGGTTCGATGACGGTTTGGATGTACCGTGCACTATTCAGTGTCCCCTCGACGATCACCAGTGGTGTACGGCCAGTGTAGGAGATCGCTCCCCACACCATGATGCCGGGTGTTGGCCCTGTGTGCCTCGGTCGTATGCAGTCCTGATTGTGGCGCTCACCTGCACGGCGCCAAACACGGATACGACCATCATTGGCACCAAGGCAGAAGCGACTCTCATCGCTGAAGACGACACGTCTCCATTCGTCCCTCCATTCACGCCTGTCGCGACACCACTGGAGGCGGGCTGCACGATGTTGGGGCGTGAGCGGAAGACGGCCTAACGGTGTGCGGGACCGTAGCCCAGCTTCATGGAGACGGTTGCGAATGGTCCTCGCCGATACCCCAGGAGCATCAGTGTCCCTAATTTGCTGGGAAGTGGCGGTGCGGTCCCCTACGGCACTGCGTAGGATCCTACGGTCTTGGCGTGCATCCGTGCGTCGCTGCGGTCCGGTCCCAGGTCGACGGGCACGTGCACCTTCCGCCGACCACTGGCGACAACATCGATGTTCTGTGGAGACCTCACGCCCCACGTGTTGAGCAATTCGGCGGTACGTCCACCCGGCCTCCCGCATGCCCACTATACGCCCTCGCTCATAGTCCGTCAACTGCACATACGGTTCACGTCCACGCTGTCGCGGCATGCTACCAGTGCTAAAGACTGCGATGGAGCTCCGTATGCCACGGCAAACTGGCTGACACTGACGGCGGCGGTGCACAAATGCTGCGCAGCTAGCGCCATTCGACGGCCAACACCGCAGTTCCTGTTGTGTCCGCTGTGCCGTGCGTGTGATCATTGCTTGTACAGCCCTCTCGCAGTGTCCGGAGCAAGTATGGTGGACACCGGTGTCAATGTGTTCTTTTTTCCATTTCTAGGAGTGTATGTTCTAGTGGAAAAATGATATTTTTATGTGATATAATTACAATTTAACAATGTTCAGATTTTTTCACTTCACTTGTATTGTGAAACCTTGCTTCTTGCCAAATTCCATGATTTTACGTCAACGGAAAGTACTCTATAAGTTCTGATAAGTAAGTCTGCAAGTATCAAAATATGCGACATAAATGGCCGGTTGTATGAATGCCGAAAGAACAGACACCTTTCGGAATCCTCAGCTGTGATACGTTACATGTACGTCCGACCTCCTGCGGGAATCTCAAAGTAGCGAGCATGGAGGAATTGGACAGGACTGCGGATAGGTGGTGCTCAGCAGGAGTGTGAGTCGCTCGTGAGGCGTGCTGAGATAGTCAGCGCATTTGAGATACCATTGTGTCCTGGATGGTGCAGCGGTTAACGCATCTGCTTTGTAAGCAGGAGATGCCTGGTTCGAATCCCAGACTGGTACACATTGTCGCTCGTCGCCGCTGATTACGCGTCATGTCCCGATGCAGCTGACATCAGTAATCCCTTTCCTTTCCTTTCTCCCCCATCCACATTCAATTTACATGTAATAAATGGCCGAATCTTTTGAAAGCAGTGACTTAGAAGCTCAAATTTTTTACACCGCCAAGGGACCGTAGACCTCAGGAGGTGGTATAAATTCGAATCCGATACGCCAACCTGTTCACGAGAAGGAGAGGTGTTAACAGACCGACATACATACAGACAGACAAATGGAATGCACTGGTGGGTGGAGACGGTACCGTGGCCAGAATACAGACGTGTTTCGATCTCCCTACAGCACACGTATTTCGAACTTGTACAGGACACACGGCAGGAAATTAATGCCAGGGAATTGGTACTATGACCAGGGGAAGCAGCGGGAATCCGATCAGTCACATTTTCCCCGCGTGTTTCAACGTATGGCGCGCAGTTAGGGGTCTGCGAATGAGACAAAGACACCCTCCTTGCGCTTATTGGATTCTTTGTGTCTCCCTTCGTAGCAGCGCCACCATCGCCTGCAACAGGGGCTGCATCCCTCATCCCTCACCGGCGAGTTCCTATACCTCGTGAGTCGAAGTTCCGGCGAGCGAAATTGCATTTCCGATCGTTCTCTCCCGCGATTTTTCTGTAGGATGGGCTGTCCGGAGAACGCGCCTTGCGTTATTGTCGGTTTCCGGAATTCTAAAATGGCTGCCTAGGGGCGGGACACAGAATAAACAAAAGGTTTGTGAGAACTGTAACATACAGACGGACACATGCGGTCGTAAAGTACTTTATGCCAAAGATCAGGTACATCTCTTTCCTAGCGTACGGGGTCCGCTGTTTTTGATGATTTTATTTTGTAGCCAGATGACTCAGTTGTCGTCAATTAACCCGAGGGAGGGAAAGGATCAGCGTAGGGAAACTGTGGGCAACTAACCGATGCCGGCCATATTGGGCATCCTCTGCTACTGTTTATACATTGCCTGCTACAATGTATTTTGCCATTTTTACTATAGACGTGAGCACAGGTAATCCCCATTAGTTATCTTAAGTTACAAAAAACTGTTCATTTCCGAAGCAATAAAATTTACAAAAATTGTTGCTAACCTGGAACACAGCGTGTACAGCACAACTGAGTAATATAGTATGACACTTCCTCATGTGTCACCGAATGGGACGGAAATCAGTAGTCGGTAGAAGTGCTGTACGTGTGTAGGGGCAAATTAATGAAAAAAACTGGATGTTTCATGTAAGAGATAGAGCTACACAAATTGAGCAAGTCAATAATGTGTTGGTCCACTTCTGGCCCTTATGCGAGCAGTTTTTAGGCTTGTCATTGCTTGGTAGAGTTGTTGGATGTCATCTTGAGAGATATCATGCCAAATTCTGTCCAAATGGCGCGTGAGATCCCGAGATGGTTGGAGGGCCCTGCACATAGTGCTCCAAAGTTCTCAACTGGTGAGACATCCGGCGACCTTGCCGGTCATGGTATGGTATTGCAGGCACGAGTCAGTCAGTAGAAACTCTCGCCGTATGTGGGCGCGCATTAATTTCCTGAATGGCCCAGGACAGACAACAAAATGTGAAGTAGAATATAATTGACGTACCGCTGTGTTGTAAGCGTGCCGCAGATGACAACCAAAGGGGCCCTGCTGCGAAACGAACTCCTGGTTGTCGGACCATATTGTGGGTGACAGTCAGGTTGGTTTTTCACTGCTGACTGGGGCATCTCCAGACATCTTCGCTGGTCGTCGGGACTCTTTACTGAAGACACTTTTACTCCAGTCAATAAGATTCCAGGAAGCGACGGGATACGAACCTGACTGTCATCCCGACGACCAGGTGTGCCATCTCATTTCGTAGCACAAACTCTTTCGTTGTAATTCGCAGCACCGCTACAGCACAGTGGTATATTCCACGCCCCATTTTGTTCTTCTTCTTGGCAAGCCGTCCATGGCCATTTCAAGAAATTAATGCCCGCCCGTACATGGCGAGAGTTACTACTGCTTGTCTTTGTGCTTGCCAAACCAGACCTGATCATCAAGGTCGCTGGGTCTCTCCCCAGTTGAGAAATTTGGAACATTATGGGCAGAGTCCTCCAGACAACTCGGGATTTTGACTATCTAACGCGCCATTTGGACACGATTTGGCACTATGTCGCTCACGAGTACATAGAAAAGCTCCGTCCATCAATACCAAGACGAATAACTGCTTGCATAAGGGCCAGAGGTGCACCAACGCGTTATTCACTTTCTCAAACTCTGTGGCTCTTTCTCGTGAATAAATCAAGCAGGTTTTTTTGAATTTGCATTACTCCGGTTCCCAGAACTCCTGAAGATAGACGTTGACTGTGGATATTGTATACAGACACAGCCCCTTTGACTGTTCAGAGATATCACTAAACCTGCCCAAAGATGCAAACAACCATGCATGAGCAGTGCCTATTAGACGGAGATCGTCCAACAGCCGATTAGTTCAAGCCATTCCTCCAGGAAGGAGGTACACGGCTCTGTAGTCTGTAGTTCAACCATGCCTAGACGGTCAGTACCATAGTTCGATCATGTCCGCATCTTACTTTGTGCCAGGAAGTGCTCTCAACAAGGGAAGTGTCCAGTCGTCTACGAGTGAAAGCGATGTTGTTCGGGCAAGGAGGCGATACAGAGAGACAGGAACTGTCGAAGACATGCTTCGCTCAGGCCGCCCATGGGCTACTACCGCAGTGGATGACCGCTCCCTACGGATTATGGCTCGGAGGAACCATGACAACAACGCCACCATGTTGAATAATGCTTTTCGCGCAGTCACAGGACGTTGTGTCACGACTGTGCGCAACAGGCTGCATGATGCGCAACTTCACTCCCGACGTCCATGGCGAGGTCAATCTTTGCAACCACGACACCACGCAGCACGGTACAGATGGGTCCAGCCGAATGGACCGCTCAGGATTGGCATCACATTCTCTTCACCGATGAGTGTTGCATATGCCTTCAACCAGAGAATCGTCGGAGACGTGTTATGAGGTAACCCGGTCAGGCTGAACGCCTTAGACACACTGTCTAGCGAGAGCAGAAAGGTGGAGGTTCCTGCTGTTTTGGGGTGGCATTATGTAGGGCCGACGTACGCCGCTGGTGGTCATGGAAGACGCCGTAACAGCTGTACGATACGTGAATGCCTTCCTCCGACCGACAGTGCAACCATATCGGCAGCATATTGACGAGGCATTCGTCTTCATGGACAACAATTCACGCCCCTTCGTGCACATCTTGTGAATGACTTCCTTCAGGATAACGACATCGCTCGACTACAGTGGCCAGCATGTTCTCGAGACATGAACACTATCGAACATGCCTGGGATAGATTGAAAAGGGCTGTTTATGTACGACGTGACCCACCAACCACTCTGAGGGATCTACGCCGAATCGCCGTTGACGAGTGGGACAATCTGGACCAACAGTGCCTTGATGAACTTATGGATAGTATGCCACGACGAATACAGGCATGAATCAATGAAAGAGGACGTGCTACTGGGTATTACAGGTACCGGTATGTAAAGCAATCTGGACCACCACCTCTGAAGGTCTCGCTGTATGGTGGTACAACATGCAATGTGTGGTTTTCATGAGCACTAAAAAGGGTGGAAATGATGTTTATGTTGTTCTCTATTACAATTTTCTGTACAGGTCTGGAACTCTCGGAATAGAGGTGATGCAAAACTTTTTTGATGCGTGTATAAAAAAGTGAGAAATTAAAGAAATTGGCTTTATTATTCTTATTAAAATAGTATGTCTGTTAATCTTTTCGTGTCTTGTTTTAGTTCGTTGTTTCCTGTAATGATACACTAAATGGAACAGCCGAATGCGAGAAAAATGCTTCCAGAATTTCAAATTCACAAATCTGAAAGACAATCTGTTTAGTGGGCTCAGTTATGTGTCATATTTTTTTGTTTGTTTCAAGCAACTGTTCTCCTACAATTGCATCTATACTTCAAGAGTTTCACCTCACAACATCACGCAGCATTTTTCATCACCGATCTGTTCTAGTCAAAACACTGTCGGTCTTTGCTACGTACTGCATTATATTCGTCTTGAAACTTAAATCTGCAATTTGAGTATCCAAACGTCGTGGCATCAAGCGGAAGATGGCGTCAATATATCGATGGGGAGTCTACACCCACATAGTATGTCAACAGAAATTGCTGGAAATTATTCGCGAACAAGTTACCAGTTTCCTGTACGCAAGCTCTCTATAGTCTGAAGGTGGATAAAAGGAAACAGGCTCACACATTCGTCATGACAGGTTTCCTGGCACCTGGCAGTGCTCTTACCAACTTGTTGGGAGGTGGTGGCCGGTCGCCAGAGTTCCATATATCTGTCTTTTATGCATGGTCGTATCGGCTACGTTTCTAAAACAGAAGACAGAATTGGCCGTAATGTCGCTACTGAGTGACCTCCCACAAATGAAATTACTCTATTTCAGTAATTCATTAGAATATTTTCATAATTATTGAAATCTCTCAAACAGTTCTTCTCTTCGCAAAAGTGAAAGAAGGTTCGTCCTGACCAATGAGGACACTCACCGATTTTCATCATTACAATAACTTCATAAATAGTTGTTTTAAAAAAGAAAAATTAGAGAATCCTTCCATTAAAAGGTTCGAGATACACAACTGTTATATCTCCCTAGACTGCGCAGTGAGCATTAATATTTTTCTTTTCTGTAGATACAGCCTCTGTATCTCTATGTGTCTGTTACCCCTCTGTCCAGTTAAAATTTAAGGTGTCTTGACTGGGACAGCATCCCCCCCCCCCAGCCGCCCCTTATCCTCACAGGTCAGAGGACTAGCGGGACAGCGCCCCCCACGGTCCCCCCCCCCCCCCCCCCCCCGAGTGGGAGGACTAACACGCTTGCAGTATTCACAAGGACTGGTCACTGTAGTCCCTTCCACAGCCCTAACGGTCGACCATTGTTAAACACAAAAGGCAGTGCTAAATCACACACATCATTTCTTTGGCAAGACAAGTCACTTTGTGAAATCATGTGTTGTGTAGAATCACTGGCAGTGTCTCAAGGCGTAAAACATTGCTCGCACTGCTGGTCAGATTACCCTAGATCCGTGAGATATGATGTCGTATGTTGTATCCAGTGTCACTCCAAACCATCGCACATGAACAAGAGAGTCTGTAAGACGTATACGACCATCGGTTTAGGATAGGTTGGAGCGGAGTTGTCCATTGCCACTCAGTACGTCGTTCAAGTGCCTATCTCACTCTTCGGTGCTTTTACGAAATAGGAAACCACCGCTGCGGCATTCGTGGCACCGCCGAACTGTTGTAGCACAAAGTCGACACCAGTTGCATTGACCTAGTTTCGAAGCGAGACTGTGGATGACAATGTGCCGATCATTACCGCAATGCGGAGAAAATGGCACTCAGTTTGTGTTGTGTTCCAGCGCTTGTTGTTCATTCTTCATGCCCCCCGGTATCCACAGCTACCACACAAACAGCAGAGCTGCATTAGATATCATGTGTGGGCTGAGAAGTGACGACTTGACAAATTAGTTTCCTCAGAGACCGATAATTCTTTCTTGTTCGGACTTAATATGGAAATAATGCTATCGTGAAGTGACAAAGCATTTTGATAGTTAGTTTAACGGTTACACTTGCTTTTACGGCTCTTTAGTGACTGAAATGTAATGCACACATGCTTACACACATCAAACAAAAACAATTAGGAAGATCGGAGAAAAAGGACAATTCTTAAACTTCAAAATCATTTTTTTTCAACATAGTTACCGTTAAGTATAACACATTTCTCCCGACGTGTAACAACATTTCTCGTTCCGTCACTGAAAAACTCTTCTGACTTTTCTCGAATCTAGTACCTGGCAGCTGCCTTCACCTCATCGTCCGAGGAGTAATGATTACCCTTAAGATCTGCAAGGTGTGTGGACGAACGATGTCATGTTGCAAGATTATGGGCGCCAGACTACTTCTAACACGACAGCCTCGACGTCCTTCGCAGATGTTTTAGAGTCTCTATTGGCTGAAAAGACTTTGCCTTTGCCTATCGCACCAGATAATCGGGCACATAAATTCGGTGAGCATCCCAAAACACAGCTAAAAGAATTCACTTTGTGGATGGTTGTGGTTTGAATTGTTTCGCCTGAGGAGAAGGGATGTCGATATTCAGAACTCTATCTTTCCCCTTCTGGGTCTTATTGACGGACCCTTGACTCCGAGGTGTAATGATTACCCTTAAGATCTGCAATGTGTGTGGACGAACGTTGTCATGTTGCAAGATTATGGGCGCCAGACTACTTCTAACACGACAGACTCGACGTCCTTCGCAGATGTTTTGGAGTCTCTATTGGCTGAAAAGACTTTGCCTTTGCCTATCGCACCAGATAATCGGGCACATAAATTCCGTAAGCATCCCAAAACACAGCTAAAAGAATTCACTTTGTGAATGGTTGTGGTTTGAATTGTTTCGCCTGAGGAGAAGGGATGTCGATATTCAGAACTCTATCTTTCCCCTTCTGGGTCTTATTGACGGACCCTTGACTCCGAGGTGTAATGATTACCCTTAAGATCTGCAAGGTGTGTGGACGAACGTTGTCATGTTGCAAGATTATGGGCGCCAGACTACTTCTAACACGACAGACTCGACGTCCTTCGCAGATGTTTTGGAGTCTCTATTGGCTGAAAAGACTTTGCCTTTGCCTATCGCACCAGATAATCGGGCACATAAATTCGGTGAGCATCCCAAAACACAGCTAAAAGAATTCACTTTGTGAATGGTTGTGGTTTGAATTGTTTCGCCTGAGGAGAAGGGATGTCGATATTCAGAACTCTATCTTTCCCCTTCTGGGTCTTATTGACGGACCCTTGACTCCGAGGTGTAATGATTACCCTTAAGATCTGCAAGGTGTGTGGACGAACGTTGTCATGTTGCAAGATTATGGGCGCCAGACTACTTTTAACACGACAGACTCGACGTCCTTCGCGGATGTTTTAGAGTCTCTATTGGCTGAAAAGACTTTGCCTTTGCCTATCGCACCAGATAATCGGGCACATAATTTCGGTGAGATCCCAAAACACAGCTAAAAGAATTCACTTTGTGGATGGTTGTGGTTTGAGTTGTTTCGCCTGAGGAGAAGGGATGTCGATGTTCAGAACTCTATCTTTCCCCTTCTGGGTCTTATTGACGGACCATTGACTCCGAGGTGTAATGATTACCCTCAAGATCTGCAAGGTGTGTTGACGAACGTTGTCATGTTGCAAGATTATGGGCGCCAGACTACTTCTAACACGACAGACTCGACGTCCTTCGCAGATGTTTTGGAGTCTCTATTGGCTGAAAAGACTTTGCCTTTGCCTATCGCACCAGATAATCGGGCACATAAATTCGGTGAGCATCCCAAAACACAGCTAAAAGAATTCACTTTGTGGATGGTTGTGGTTTGAGTTGTTTCGCCTGAGGAGAAGGGATGTCGATGTTCAGAACTCTATCTTTCCCCTTCTGGGTCTTATTGACGGACCATTGACTCCGAGGTGTAATGATTACCCTCAAGATCTGCAAGGTGTGTGGGCGAACGTTGTCATGTTGCAAGATTACGGGCGCCAGACTACTTCTAACACGACAGACTCGACGTCCTTCGCAGATGTTTTGGAGTCTCTATTGGCTGAAAAGACTTTGCCTTTGCCTATCGCACCAGATAATCGGGCACATAAATTCCGTAAGCATCCCAAAACACAGCTAAAAGAATTCACTTTGTGGATGGTTGTGGTTTGAATTGTTTCGCCTGAGGAGAAGGGATGTCGATATTCAGAACTCTATCTATCCCCTTCTGGGTCTTATTGACGGACCCTTGACTCCGAGGTGTAATGATTACCCTTAAGATCTGCAAGGTGTGTGGACGAACGTTGTCATGTTGCAAGATTATGGGCGCCAGACTACTTCTAACACGACAGACTCGACGTCCTTCGCAGATGTTTTGGAGTCTCTATTGGCTGAAAAGACTTTGCCTTTGCCTATCGCACCAGATAATCGGGCACATAAATTCCGTAAGCATCCCAAAACACAGCTAAAAGAATTCACTTTGTGAATGGTTGTGGTTTGAATTGTTTCGCCTGAGGAGAAGGGATGTCGATATTCAGAACTCTATCTTTCCCCTTCTGGGTCTTATTGACGGACCCTTGACTCCGAGGTGTAATGATTACCCTTAAGATCTGCAAGGTGTGTGGACGAACGTTGTCATGTTGCAAGATTATGGGCGCCAGACTACTTCTGACACGACAGACTCGACGTCCTTCGCAGATGTTTTGGAGTCTCTATTGGCTGAAAAGACTTTGCCTTTGCCTATCGCACCAGATAATCGGGCACATAAATTCGGTGAGCATCCCAAAACACAGCTAAAAGAATTCACTTTGTGAATGGTTGTGGTTTGAATTGTTTCGTCTGAGGAGACGGGATGTCGATATTCAGCGCTCTATCTTTTCTCTTCTGGGTCTTATTGACGGACCCTTGACTCGTCCCCCGTCACAGTATTCAAAATGAAGTCGCATCCTTCGTCACGGCAGCGCTGCAGATGCTGCCCACAGTATTCCAGTCGACGCTGTTTGTTCTCGTCTGTGCGATGGCTTGCTACCCATCGTGCGCAGATTTAACATTATCCTTCAATAATGATGCCGACACGTTCCTTGGACTTCCAGTACGCTTTCGAATGATTTGTTGGTCAGTTTGAATCAAATCGCAAACGAGTTTGCGACATATATCGTCTGTGGCAGTGATCGAACATCCCCTGCATGTTTCGTAAACAATTATGGCTTCTCCAGGATCGCAACCACGAAAATTCACGAGCCATAGATTTATAGTAGACCTATCAACAGCGTTGTCACCATAAACAGCCTTTAAACGATGATGGATGTTACTAGGAGTCTCTTTTTATCAACGGACCTGATAAAATGGTAAGTATGTCGGAATTTCCAACTAAAGCACAAGTCGAAGGCTAGCCGGAGCAAACCGAGCAGCCGGACTTTCACAGTGTATCTTGTGGTATACTTCAAGTGCCACTGAAAATACTATTACGTTTGTAACACTGTTTTTAAAAGGACACAACTTCCTTATAGCGGTTGCTCATTGTATGGGAAGGATCCACGTAAAGAACCCAAAGGTCTGGCCTGCGATGCCCTGACGGTCTTGGCATTTTTTTCGGTCACTAATCGCCCCTTTCACAGTGACATTGATCTGTTAATGTGAAAATGCGAAGTTTCTCCGTGATGCGGTGTCAACAAACACTTGGGTCCCTCCTTATGACTGTTTAGGTGTTAAGGTCGGAAGAAGTCAACTGCACCCCACGCCATTAACGAGACCTCGGCTAGAAATACACTACAGAATTTAAATCAACGTTCAGAATTAGGACAGCTTTACATTTTCATTAGCAGATGGTTTTCTACTGTTCGAAAATGAGAATTATTTATCAGCTACGGATGGTATCTTTTCCATGTTATATGGGAAAGAATGTGTTTTACTGTTCTTAATTTATTTTCTCTCGTTTACACGTAGTGACGTACAATTTCTATTACGGACTTCTAGAGGCTTCAGAGGGACTCACTAGAAAATGTTCCGATAAGGAACCCATGTACGGGAACGTACTGCTTGGATGTAAAATAAGTTTGAAGACGGGATAACTTTCAAATATTCTTCTTCACGGTGCGCACACGACAGAGTATGACGTTGTCGTCAGTTCCCGTTACGTTTGTTACCTCTCATATCAAAATGGTTCAAATGGCTCTGAGCACTATGGGACTCAACTGCTGAGGTCATTAGTCCCCTAGAACTTAGAACTAGTTAAACCTAACTAACCTAAGGACATCACAAACAACCATGCCCGAGGCAGGATTCGAACCTGCGACCGTAGCGATCTTGCGGTTCCAGACTGCAGCGCCTTTAACCGCACGGCTCTCATATCATTTTAGTCTGACTACAACGGCTGCGAGGAACTGGTACGTCGCAATTAGTAGGTTCACTGAGGTGATCGCAGGATGCGCCTCACTGTATGAAGAAGGAATCCTTCGTCACTTAGAGGAGAATCCGACGACATGGACTCGAAACATTGCCCGTGCCGTGAGGTCCCGTGGAGCACACACGTCAGAGTTTATTGTCTCTGTTACGTACGTACTGTGAGGCGGGAAATCTGAAAGTGATCAGATCTTCAAAGTTAGGGTATCTTACACCCAGAAGTACATTTGTGACGGCAGTTCCTTATCAAAGCTTCATCTATTATGTTTCCTCTAAAAGCCCTAGAAGCCTGTAATAGGAAGTGTAAATCACCATGAATGAGAAAGCTTACCTTATTCTTACTTTAAATTCAGTCATGATCTTCAAACTTTCCATACAGTGTTAACAGTTATGTCATTTCAACAAAACTAAAACTGCCTATATCCTACTAAACACAGTGTCAATTTTATCCATAATTAGATATTATAAACTTTGACGTTTTATTCCCGTGCGTTTAGAAGACGGCAATACCTATTCTTCTTCAGTACAACTACAGTTCTCCCGAAGCTCTTAAAAGTACCATATTTTCCGAAAATGTTCCTCTCCTAAGGTATGAAATACTAGCGACAAAAAACCAAGCTCGGTCCACCAGCTGAAAATCTCGCGCTTCGTGTTCGACTATGCCGTGCGAAACTCCTCACGAGATGGCCGGAAACCACCGCCTCAGGCAACTTCGTTCCACGACCGTCGCTATTCTGAGCCCATGTGTGCGCCAGCTGTCTGAGATCTTAAGTACTTACCGCTGGGACACTATTCTCAATATCCTTCGGCTTTGATACATTCGATCAATCCATTCGGAGTGTTGATAAACGTTAATGCAGTGTCAAGTCGACGGGATGTTCCTGGCCCGATGTTAATGGACACGTAAATGTGGCTACATCTACATCTACATGGATAGTCTGAAAATCACATTTAAGTGCCTGGCAGAGGGTTCGTCGAACCACATTCACAATTCTCTATTATTCCAATCTCGTATAGCGCACGGAAAGAATGAACACCTGTATCTTTCCGTACGAGCTGTGATTTCCCTTATTTTATCGTGGTGATCGTTCCTCCCTATGTAGGTTGGTGTCAACAAAATATTTTCGCATTCGGAGGAGAAAGTTGGTGATTGGAATTTCGTGAGAAGATTCCGTCGCAACGAAAAACGCCTTTCTTTTAATGATTCCCAGCCCAAATCCTGTATCATTTCTGTGACACTCCCTCCCATATTTCGCGATAATACAAAACGTGCTGCCTTTCTTTGCACTTTTTCGATGTACTCCGTCAGTCGTATCTGGTAAGGATCCCACACCGCGCAACAGTATTCTAAAAGTGGATGGACAAGCATAGTGTAGGCAGTCTCCTTAGTAGGTCTGTTACATTTTCCAAGTGTCCTGCCAATAAAATGCAGTCTTTGGTTAGCCTTCCCCACAACATTTTCTGTGCGTTCCTTCCAATTTAAGTTGTTCGTTGTAATACGTAGGTATTTAGTTGAATTTATGGCTTTTAGATTAGACTGAATTATCGCATAACATAACTTTAACGAGTTCCTTTTAGCACTCATGTGGGTGACCTCACACGTTTCGTTATTTAGGGTCTACTGCCACTTTTCACACCATTCAGATATTTTTTCTAAATCGTTTTGCAGTTAGTTTTGATCTTCTGATGACTTTATTAGTCGTTAGACGACAGCGTCATCTGCAAACAACCGAAGACGGCTGCTCAGATTGTCTCCCGAATCGTTTATATAGATAAGGAACAGTAAAGGGCCTATAACATTACCTTGGGGAACGCCAGAAATCACTTCTGTTTTACTCGATGACTTTCCATCAGTTACTACGAACTGCGAACTCTCTGACAGGAAATCACCAATCCAGTCACATAACTGAGACGATAATCCGTAAGCAATCATTTTCACTACGACCCGCTTTTGTGGTAAAGTGTCAGAAGCCTTCCGGAAATCCAGAAATACGGAATCGATCTGATATCCCTTGTCAATAGCACTTAACACTTCATGTGAATAAAGAGCTAGATGTGTTTCACAGATACGATATTTCCTAAACCCATGTTGACTGTGTGTCAATAGACCGTTTCATTCGAGATAATTCATAACGTTCGAACACATTATATGTTTTAAAGTCCTGCTGAATATCGATCGACATTAACGATATGGGCCTGCAATTTAGTGGATTACTCCTACTACCTTTCTTGAATACTGGTGTGGCTTGTGCAACTTTCCAGTCTTTGGGTACGGATCTTTCGTCGAGCGAACGGTTGTATATGGTTGTCAGGTATGAAGCTAATGAATCAGCATACTCCGAAGGAAACCTAATTGGTATACAGTCTGGACCAGTAGACTTGCTTTTATTAAGTGATTTAAGTTGCTTCACTACTCCGAGGATATTTACTTCTACGTTACTCATGTTGGCAACTGTTCTCGATTCGAATTCTGGAATATTTACTTCGTCTTCTTGTGTGAAGGCATTTCGGAAGGCTGTGTTTAGTAACTCTGCTTAGGCAGCACTGTCTTCGATAGTATCTCCATTGCTATCGCGAAGGGAAGGCATTGATTGTTTCTTGCCGCTAACATACTTCACATACGACCAGAACATCTTTGGATTTTCTGCCACGTTTCGACACAAAGTTTCGTTGTGTGAACAGTTACAGACTGTAATTTTTTTTCCTATCTTTTCTACGTAATTCTGCAGCTCTCAATTCGTTCGAGCAATCAATCATTCATGATAGGAAATACAGTCATAGCTCAGTCACTCAAAATGATTCTGAAATTTTACTTGTTAGAATGAAATCAGGCGATGATTCTTCTTCTCTGCAGGCTCGTGCTTTGCGGCAGTCTGCTAGTCTATACAAATAAAATGCCTCGTAATTTTGGGAGCGTTGTATAATCAGTCGGGAAACCTCATATCAAGCGGATATTTGGCTTTGATGAAGTTTAACCTTCCAAAGAAGTAATGGAGCTCTTGGATTACTAAATGCAGGCTCGTATCCAGTCTTTCGGAAGTTCCCTTCTGATTAACAACTACGCAATATATCGATAAATATAATTAATTCTCATATTTCCAATACACACCTTTTATTTGAAGGAGCAATCTATATATATTTCCTCTTAATCGTACAGTTCGTATCAGTTATCTTCTGTGATAAATCTCAATAATCAGATTACAGTTCTTCCAAACCAAGCTCAGGCTAATCGGCACGAAGACAATCTCGGAAGCTCCCTTTCCTCTTTTTTTTTTTTTTTTTTTTTTTTTTTTAACAACCACCAGAGAGGGTACTACAAAGAATACTTATGCGCTCATGGCATAGCTATTGTATGAACTACTTTTCGCATGGATTCTGCGAGTATGAAGATAGAAAATTAGTAAACGTCATTCAAGGGTAAAATTGTATCTGATAATTTATCGAATATAAAGAGATATTACAATTGCCCCTCGCAGCGAGCAAAGTTAATGATAATACACCTTGCGAGCTAACAGAAAAACATTTGTTGGGTTGTTTATTCAAAAGAGGAATTTTACTATAGAGAGTATGGGTAACATGTTAAGACAATAAATTACGAGAATACCTAAGCTGTAGCTTTTACATGTACCGGGGTATACCCGCATCCCGAGTACATAACCAGGGAAGATGTAGATTGGTGTAATTACGAAAAAGGTCTACCCATTTGGGAACTGGCCTTCGCAGGGAAACCCTGGAAAACCCGGAAGAATAGACCCCAGCTCAGGTATTAAAGAAGATAGGAAAGCCTAAATCCAGTAATTTTGAAATATATAGAAGCTCCATAGATTAGATCGAAGGAAAAGTGCCCAATAGCCAAAAAAATTTTACAATATTGCTCAAAAAAAATTTCAAAATTCTTCTTTCGACGATGTAGCCGGCGATCTCGTTGTGAAGTCGATGGAACAGGAACACTGGATACGGACACCGGGTAGGCGACGTACAACGTTTGGTGGAGGCGGCACGGAGGACAGGCGATGGCTTATGGTACAGGATAGAAGCTGGTAATGTGCCGTAGAAACAGGAAGATGATCTCAGGAGCAGATGGTCCGGGACGTGAACATGAAACAGGTTTAAAATGGAATAAGAAAAGGTTCTGACTGAGTAAATCCCTGGAAGAGAGTGTATTAAGGCAACGATGTCCATATTTCATCGTTGAACTCAAAATCGGAGTCGATTCTTATATTCTTCCATCTGTACTAGCCTGGAACATCCATCATTCCTGACAATCGCGAAATTTTTTGTAGTCCTCAATACCAAAGTTGTTTTGCATTACAACTGCTGATGGTCCAAAACATTGCCAAATAGACTGTGGGCATTTAAATTTTGTTGTAGCTCTTATCGAATGTATCCCTCTCAAAAAAATTTTAATCTAATCTTCGTTTTGTTATAGTGCAGGTGGAAGTATTGCATTGAAACTGTCCGAGATTTGCTTTCAATTACGAAATTATGAATAAAATTTAAGTTTACACCTGATGAAAAATTTTAAACATAGGCATATGACACTGACTCCACAAAAGGAATAATTTGAAAAATTTTCATTATTCTTATAATTAATTGATTTATAGATCCACTTGTAAATAAATATCATTAATGATGACGTATGTTCATTTAACAAATCATCCAATCGCAGAATCTCCTTCATCCTCTCATGAATATTTATGGAAATATATTTCAACAATTATGTCCATAATATGAAACACACAAACTGCTATTCTTAAAACGTTAGTTAAAATTCTTAAATTAATTCTCCTGGTAAAGAAGGCATAATGAAAAATCTAAAATTTATAGTAATTTTCTCTCGCGCAACCAGAGTGTTTCTTCAATTGTTTGCAACGGTGACATTATCGACTGTTGCTTCATTTCACAGTTCATTTGTTTTCTTGCGCGAACAGCGCACATCATACACACAGCGTATTTACCTACATATCCCACACTGTTCAAGTTTCACACGCAATTCTCACATAAGTGCCGTGTCTTGAGGAAATGTAGATGCAGTTTCACTGTATATCACTGTGGCTTCTGCTCATAGTCCACACTTACAAACACTAGTAATTAACAAATTCTTCTACCTATCTTAAAAATTTTGCGCTAAACTATCACAGGAGTAATCTCACTGTCTCTTAACCTATCACAGGAGTAATCTCACTGTCTCTAAACCTATCACAGGAGCAATCTCACTGTATCTTAACCTACCACAGGAGTAATCTCACTGTCTCTTAACCTACCACAGGAGTAATCTCACTGTCTCTTAACCTATCACAGGAGTAATCTCACTGTCTCTTACCCTATTACAGGAGCAATCTCACTGTCTCTTAACCTATCACAGGAGCAATCTCACTGTCTCTTAACCTATCACAGGAGTAATCTCACTGTCTCTTAACCTATCACAGGAGTAATCTCACTGTCTCTTAACCTATTACAGGAGCAATCTCACTGTCTCTTAACCTATCACAGGAGCAATCTCACTGTCTCTTAACCTATCACAGGAGTAATCTCACTGTCTCTTAACCTATCACAGGAGCAATCTCACTGTCTCTTAACCTATCACAGGAGCAATCTCATTGTCTCTTAACCTCTAGACAACATAAACTTCTTGATATTTATATACACATTCGACTCATAGTCAAATTCCACTCTAAATTCTTCTCCATATTTGGTATCACAGATCTACGATCCTTCAAAAAATTTCTTAATATCATTATGCGGGAATAATCCCTTTATTCTTTTCGATTCGGGATATGCCAACAGGTATGATCCAGGATTTGGTATATTTACAATAACATATGGTCCGGTATAAATAAGATTCCATTTCTTTATGTTCTTCATCAGTTTCGAGGAATGGATGTGTCGCCTCAATAAAACCTTTTCTCCAAGATGAAACGTCTGAATCCGGTGAATCCGTTTATCATATGTCAATTTCCGTTGAATTGCCTTTTTAGTTAAATTGACAAGTGCGAGTCGAATCTTTTCCTCCCATTTTAAATTCTGGTCTTCATACTTTGGCAGATGGTTTATCCAGAAGTTCTTTTCAATCTGACTAAACATAAGCTCTGTTGGAGTAAAGTTAGTTGAGGTATGTGTCAGATTATTAAATATTTGTTCAAATTCTGACAAATAATCAGCCTATGATGCTTGTTTACTGTGGCAGTATGTACGCGTAAATCGGTTTAATTCTCGGAAAACTCGTTCTATTGGGCTACCTTGTGGATGGTAATATGATGTCAAAATTTGTCGAATACCAAGTTGTGTTAATGTTTGCTTCCATTTAAATCCAGTAAAAATTCTGGCATTATCTGTAATTATGGATTTCGGTAAACCTACATGCGGAAGATAGTCACGCACCAATCTCACTACAACAGCTCTGGCAGTAGCACACTTTAATGGATATAGTTTTACATATTTTGTAAACACGTCAAAGAATCCAACAATGAATTTGAGTCCTCCTCTTGATCGTGGGAGAGGGGCGCAGATATCACACGAAATTAACGCCCTTGGCTCTCGTGGAATAATTGAATGCAGAACATGCTTACTACCTCTATTATCCGGTTTTGCCTTTTGACAGAGTAAACAAGTTTGTATTGTTTGGTGCACTTTTCTCCGAATATTCGGAAAATAACAGTACGCTCCTATTTTATTGGCACATTTAATTACACCAAAATGTCCCCATCATAAGTGGGTAAACCAAATTAATTTTTCCTCATATTCCTTCGGGATACATACACACCACCGTGGATTGTTGTCCTTCCCACGTCTGAAGAATAATACTCCGTTTACTAATTTATAATGATCTAAACTAGCCCTTGAATTTTGTTGTTCCTTTAGCTGAATTATCTTCTTCGATCGAGGGTCTTTTCGTTGTAAATTTCCCATATCTCTACAAAGATGTACATAATAAGTCTTGTAGATATTGTCCTGCAACAGTAATACTGGAAAATCCGAAGTATTTACTGATTCTATTTCCGGCGTTAAACCTTCTGGGGATCTTGACAGCGCATCCGCAATAATATTTTCTTTGCCAGACACATGAATAATTTTAAATTGGTACTGTTGTAGTGTCATTGTCCAACGTGACAGTCTAGGATGTAATAATTTACATGTTTGCAAAAAGGTTAGTGATTAATGGTCACAATACACAATCGTTTTCGAACCATATAAATAATAGTTAAACTTCTTGAATGCCCAGATAACCGCAAGTGCTTCAAGTTCTGTGGTCGTATAGACTCTTTCACAGGGCGGTAACACTCGACTAGCAAATGCTATCGGACAGAATGTTGGTACCCCTTTTATTTTCCTTATTTGGAAGAGACAAGCACCTAATCCAACATCCGATGAATCCGTGGATAGACAGAACTCACAATTCATATCAGGGTGATATAATAAGGATGCGTTAACGAGTTGGTCTTTAATGTCTCGAAAAGCTAGTTCACATTCTTCAGTCCATTGCCATGGCACATCCTTCCGTAGAAGCCGGTTTAATGCCTCAGAATTCATGGCTTGAGTCTTTATGAAACGACGGAAGAACGATGCCATACCTATAAATCCCTTCAGCTGTCTTTTATTCCGTGGTGATGGAAAATTTCGAATTGCACTTATCTTCTTCTCGGTAGGCAGGATACCTTTCGCATCTATCATATGTCCTAACAACTTAATTTGTGGTAACGCAAAATGAGCCTTTTGTAAGTTTACTGTAATTCCGGTTTTCTTGAAAACAGCAAAAATCCTTTCCAAAATATGCAAATGCTCTTCCCATGTTTTCGTGGCTATTAATAAGTCGTCAACAAACACAGCTATACGACTACGCAATTCTGGTCCAAGAACATAATCCAACGCTGAAATAAATATTCCGGCACTAATATTAAGTCCGAACGGGACGACTCTAAATTGGTAACTTCTCCCAGCATAGATAAATGCGGTATATTTCCTAGATTCTTCATCCATTTGGACCTGCCAGTACGAACTTCTCAAATCAACACTAGTTAAGTACGAAACATCCTGGAAATTTTGAATTAATTCATCTATATTTTCCGGATGAGTTCTTACAGGTACTATTATTTTATTAATCTCTCTTGCATCCAGAACTAATCTTACGTTGCCTCCAGGTTTTGGAACGACTAAGAGCGGAGAACAATATGGACTAGTTGATGGCTCAATCAAGTTCCATCCTAACGTTCTATTTATCTCCCTTTGAACAGATTGTTTTAAACGCCAGGGGATCGGGTAGTGCGTGTAACAGTAAGTCTGATGTGGCTTCACTTGTAGGTGACAAATATACCCTTTAATAATTCCTGGTTTCTCATCCAAAATCTCTTCATATGCCTCTAACAAATAATGAAGCTGCTGCCTTTGTTCTCCGGTAAGCTGATTTGATTCACTAGCTTTTATCATTGTTGTTTGGTTAAAGTCCTCCTGTTGTATCAAATCGTTTGAAAGCTCCTTCCAACGACCGTTTGTAGTGTCAATTAATTGAATTATGGCACCGCGACAATATTTCTCATGCACAGTTTCCTTTCTATTTAAATCCAGTGCTATCTCTTCTCCATTTAATCTAAATTTAACTATTCCTTCCAAAAAATCAATCTGACACTCGTACTCCTGCATACTCCCAATACCAAGAATACAGTCCACTAATAACTTCTCCACTACAAGGAACGTGCATTTTATTGCTACATTTCCCATTTTCATCTCTAATTGTGTTTGTATTTTGACATTGGGAGAGCGTGCTCCAACAGCTCCGATGATTTTGCAGTTCTGTACTGGCAAAATTGGTACCTTCTTCTTCCTAATAATTCTCCGAAAAAGAGCGCCTGAGATGACATTGGCGGAAGCGGCGGTGTCCAATATCACATTCGTTGGAACTTCCTCTATTTCAACACATACTTCCGATACCGGAACACTCGATCTGTCATTATGACACGTTATTAAATCCTTTGTTAACTCTTCAGTCAACAGCTCACCATCATTATATCTTAACAATTGTAATTTTACTGTTTCGCCCCTAACAGATCCCCTGATCGCTCCTCCGGGGCACGATGCGGTCACGTTTAGTTTGACTGACTGTTGGTCCGATTGGTATTTGTCTCTTCAGCTACTTCAGTGATTATCGGTTGTTGTGGTGAATTCGGTCTATATTGTCTTGCTTGATTCGTGTAATTATTGTTGTTGTTTTGCTGGTGTTGGTAGAACTGTCCTGTGTTGCCATACATTGGATTATATCGATTAAAATTCCTATTGTAAATTCCTATTGTTCCTAAAATAGCCCCTCGCTGCACCATTACTAAAGTTTACGTTATGATAATAATTATTGTTTGCATTTTGTCCATTGCTAAGTCTCCTCGGAGAGTGTAGTTGGTTATGATTATTGTTACTGCTACCATTACTGTCATTCCCACTCGAGTTGCAGCTCGGATTCACTTCTGTTGCTCTTCTTTGATATGACATTTCTCTTGCCCTTTTATTGTCCTCCTCAATTATATCAATACGATCAAGCGCAGTCATAAATGCGTCTATATCCTTATCGTTTATATATAACAGCTGATTCCTTATACTGGTGGGTAGTCTGGACTTGAGTATTCTAAGTATATCCGACAAAGGAATCGGTACATCCCAATACAAAGATTTATTAATGTATTTCTCAAAATATCTCTTTAGAGATCCTCTAGAAAATGAGAAAGGCTCAGGATATAATACTTCCTGCCTAAGTCTTTCTTGTATTCCAGCAGACCAATATTTTGCTAGAAAAGCCTGCTCAAATTCTTTGTAACATTTACAAGAAGATGTTTGTTCGGATGCCCACAATGTTCCTGTTCCTTGTATATATCCAGATACAAAACTAATCTTTTGCCATTCTGTCCAAGATCGTGGAAATAGACCTCTGAAACTTCGAATAAAGACTACAGGATGAATATTCTTTTTGTCAGGGTTAAAGATTTGAAATTGTCTCTGTTTAATCATCTTTTCCTCAACGGTACTACGATTCCAAAAATCATCCTGTTCGTACTCTTCCCTGTGGCTATCCGTTATATCGAATCTAACTTGTGACGTACCAGTTCTGTCTACATCGGATCTTGACGTGGACGGAATGTCACGCACAGATTGAGAGTTTTGTTTCCTACTTCTCGGTGTTTCTAAATCCTCCTGCGAGAGATTTAGTGATCTTTCGATATTTTCTTTCCAACGCGAGAAATCTTCGCCAAGTTGTTCTCGAACTTCCTTTAACCCTTTGTTAAAAAAATTATCCTCGGAACTCTCTGAAATTGACTGTAAAGCTACTTCACAGTTTCTTCTATTGTTTCCGAAGGAGAATTTTGCCGCTCTAATGTCATTTCTGAAAACTTTCCCGCAAGTACATTCATTCTATGTTCCACTATCTCCTGTTTTTCCTTCACTTCGTCAAATTGCTTCTTTAGATTATCTTGGGATTCTGTTATTTCTGGTATCATAGCTACGGAACACTGTATGTCCTTTTGAGCTTGTATTACTTGAGGAACCAGTTCTACTTGTTTTTGTATCGTGTCAATTTTGACGGATACATATTCGCTTAGTTCCGCTTTTAACTTACTATTGTTTTCTTGGCATTGTTGGCGGACCTGCTCAATTCGAGCAATAAGATTCTGTTCGGTCCTTTCTGCCTGTTCCTTTATTTACTGTGTCTGGGTATTTAATCTCTGATCTAATTCGGTAAAGGTTGCTCTTAACTGATTTTGTAATTCTGTTTGATTTTCGGCTAATTGATTTTGGAGTTCATTTTGTATAACGGATAATTCTCTTTTTACCTCCGCTTGTCCTTCGGCTAATAGAGACAACTGTTGCATAATAACAACTAATGTGTCAACAACCCTCTGATCAGCTGTTGTATGAATGTTTTCTGAACCAGCGGGAATATTTATATTGCTACCGCTAGCCACAACAGTCTCAGAATTGCTATCCGTGGCCTCTGCTTCTGTGCAAACAGCTGAAGGCTGTTGCACGTCTCGTTGCTGATTCAATGACATTTTAAATGCCGCTCTAGTCAATACCATTAAATAACTGTCAATATCAAGTTCCAGTCACTAAATACAGTTTCAAATTTACTGTCGTAGACACACTTAACTTTCAAATTACTTCACAGATGGTATAAAGTTCAATGTCCAGATACGAAAATCACACAATATACAGTTCTACAATCTAACTACTATCTGGAAAAAAGTTCTTTCTAAATTGATTTCAAACTATTTTTACTACAGGATAAAAAAATTAGATTTCTCTGGCCTTGTTCTGTAGTCTCGGTGTTGTCCAATAGTTGAAATCGTTTCTTGGTATCAGCAATCTTTTACTATGGGCACCGAATCTCTCTTCAGATTAGTTACCTCTCGTTCTCGTTGGTTTTCATGAAACAAAAAATACATATATTATATAACAATCCAAGAGAGTCCTGTCACACTGGCGCCACTGTAATTTTTTTCTTTCTTTCTACGTAATTCCGTAGCTCTCAATTCGTCATAGCTCAGTCACTCAAAATGATTCTGAAATTTTACTTGTTAGAATGAAATCAGGCGATGATTCTTCTTCTCTGGAGGCTCGTGCTTTGCGGCAGTCTGCTAGTCTGTACAAATAAAATGCCTCGTAATTTTGGGAGCGTTGTATAATCAGTCGGGAAACTTCATATCAAGCGGATATTTGGCTTTGATGAAGTTTAACCTTCCGAAGAAGTAATGGAGCTCTTGGATTACTAAATGCAGGTTCGTATCCAGTCTTTCGGAAGTTCCCTTCTGATTAACAACTACGCAATATATCGATAAATATCATTAATTCTCATATTTCCAATACACACCTTTTATTTGAAGGAGCAATCTATATATATTTCCTCTTAATCGTACAGTTCGTATCAGTTATCTTCTGAGATAAATCTCAATAATCAGATTACAGTTCTTCCAAACCAAGCTCAGGCTAATCGGCACGAAGACAATCTCGGAAGCTCCCTTTCCTTTTTTTTTTTTTTTAACAACCACCAGAGAGAGTACTACAAAGAATACTTATGCGCTCATGGCATAGCTATTGTATGAACTACTTTTCGCATGGATTCTGCGAGTATGAAGATAGAAAATTAGTAAACGTCATTCAAGGGTAAAATTGTATCTGAATAATTCATCGAATATAAAGAGATATTACAACAGGCATCTCGCATTGAAGTCAGCGCTAAACATCGAGCTTCTGTAAATGATCGCCAATCTTCGGGATTTTGCGTCTGTTTAAATTTGTCATGTTTGTTTCGTTGTTTCTGCAACAGTGTTCTAACCCGTTTTGTGTACCAAGGAGGATCAGCTCCGTCATTTGTTAATTGATTTGGTATAAATCTCTCAATTGCTGCCGATGCTATTTCTTTGAATTTAAGCCACATCTGGTCTACACTTATATTATTAATTTGGAATGAGTGGAGATTGTCTCTTAGGAAGGCGTCAAATGAATTTTTATCTGATTTTTTGAATAGGTATATTTTTCGCTTATTTTTGGAAGATTTGGGGATTACAATATTCAGTCTCGCTACGACAACCTTGTTTTCACTAATCCCTGAATCTGTTTCGATGCTCGTAATTAACTCAGGATTGTTTGTTGCTAAGAGGTCAAGTGTGTTTTCACAACCGTTTACTATTCGCGTGGGCTCATGAACCAACTGCTCGAAATAATTTTCAGAGAATGCGTTTAGTACAATTTCGGATGATGTTTTATGCATACCTCCGGAATCAAACATGTATTTTGGGCAACATATCGAGGATAAATTAAAGTCACCACCAACTGTTATCGTATGAGTCGGGTACGTGTTTGAAATCAAACTCAAGTTTTCTTTGAACCTTTCAGCAACTGTATCATCTGAATTGGGAGGTAGGTAAAAGGATCCAATTATTATTTTATTCCGGTTGCCAACAATGACCTCTGCCCACACTAACTCACAAGAAGTATCTACTTCAATTTCGCGACAAGTTAAACTACTTCTGACAGCAACTAACACGCCACCGCCAACCGTGTTTAGCTTATCCTTTCGGAACACCGTTAGGGTCTTCGAAAAAATTTCGGCTGAGCTTATATCCGGCTTTAGCCAGCTTTCAGTGCCTGTAACGATTTGAGCATCAGTGCTTTCTATTAGCGCTTGGAGCTCTGGTACTTTCCCAACACAGCTAAGACAATTTACAACTGTTATACCAATGGTTCCTGTATCTACGTTGTTTTTGTGTTGGCCTCCGTTGGCTTTCGTTGAACTTCTACGTGCCAAACAGAAAAGAAAAATCTTCTACGTGCTTGAGAGCCGTGCTTCGGTCGACCTTGCTGCACCTTTGATCGGGGTTCGATACCTCGCGTTAAATCGCACCTCGGATATTAGAGAAACTTTGCCGTGGATCGTCTTATAACGGCGCTAGAGTGAAGACAGACTGACAGATAGACAGAGAGACAGATAGAGGAAGCTGAAAGGGACAGAGAGAGAGAGAGAGAGCGACCACAGAGTGCTTCGTCGCGTAGATAAGAGGTGGAGCCATAGAACAACCACGAAGCGAGGTTGCGCTCCGGTTAGCACACTGTACTGGCATTTGGGGGGACGACAGTTCAAACCCGCGTCCGGCCATCCTGATTTAGGTTCTCCATAATTTATCTAATTCGCTTCAGATAAATGCCGGGATGGTTCCTGTGAAAGGGCACGGCCGATTTGCTTCCCTATCCTTCCATAAACCGATGGAAGTGATGGCCTCTCTGTTTCGTCCTCTTCCCCGAATCAACCAGCCAACCATAGGGCAACTAGCCGTACGCAGAGCTGCTGTATTTGATGTCTGGTGTGGACTAGGACCGTTGATAGTTTAAAAAAAAAAATGCCAGGAATCCCTAATATCGATATTTTAAAATGTATAATTATCGACACTCGGTACGTCGATAAAATATCAATATATTGACGGAAAAATATCGACCTACAGGCCTATAAAAATATTAGCTATTCATTGTAAACATATTGTATCGAATAATCCACGGAAACAACATCGACGGAAAAATTATGGACGTACCGGCCTCTAAAAAGGAAGTGGCTGGTCTGCAGAGAGAGGTCGAGGATACAGAATCAGTGCGTAGTGGGAATGTCCGTGTTACTGATAAGTCGCATATATGTACAGTATTTAATAATCACTTTCTGAATATAGCAGGTGAACTAAATAGAAACCTAGTCCCAACAGGGAATCATATAGCGCTCTTAGAAAAAAGTGTTCCGAGACTGTTACCTGAAATGCTCCTCCGTGATACTGACAAGAGGGAGATTGAGTTAACAATTAAATCACTAAAGACCAAGAACTGTCATGGATATGACGGGGTATCTAGCAGAATACTGAAGTATTGTTCTATGTATGTTAGCCCAGTACTTAGCCATATCTGTAACTTTTCCTTTAGGAGCGGTCGGTTTCCTGACGGATTAAAGTACTCGGTAGTGAAGCCACTTTATAAAAAGGGAGACATTGATAATGTTGACAATTTTATACCTATTTCTATGCCATCGGTGTTTGCTAAAGTTATCGAGAAGGTTGTATATTCAAGGTTACTGGAGCATTTAAATTCACATAATTTGCTGTCAAATGTTCAGTTTGGTTTTAGAAATGGTTTAACAACTGAAAATGCTATATTCTCTTTTCTATGTGAGGTTTTGGACGGATTAAATAAAAGGTTGCGAACGCTAGGTGTTTTCTTTGATTTAACGAAGGCTTTTGACTGTGTTGACCACAAAATATTACTGCAGAAGTTGGACCATTATGGAGTAAGGGGAGTAGCTTACAACTGGCTCGCCTCTTACTTTAAGAACAGAAAGCAGAAGGTAATTCTCCGCAATATTGAGAGTGGTAGTGATGTTCAGTCCCAATGGGGCACTGTTAAGTGGGGCGTTCCTCAAGGGTCGGTGCTGTGGCCACTGCTGTTTCTTATTTATATAAATGATATCCCTTCTAGTATTACAGGTGATTCAAAAATATTTCTTTTTGCTGATGACACCAGCTTGGTAGTGAAGGATCTTGTGTGTAATATTGAAACAGTATCAAATAATGTAGGTCATGAAATAAGTTCGTGGCTTGTGGAAAATAATTTGGTGCTAAATCACAGTAAGACTCAGTTTTTACGGTTTCTAACTCACACTTCAACAAGAACCGATATTCTGATTAGACAGAATGGGCATATTATAAGCGAGACGGAACAGTTAAAGTTCGGATAGATAGTAAGCTTTTGTGGAAAGCCCATGTCCAGGATCTTGTTCAGAAACTAAATGCTGCTTTATTTGCCATTAGAACAGTATCTGAAACAAGTGACACTTCAACACGAAAAGTAGTCTACTTCGCATATTTTCATACGCTTATGTCGTGTGGTATTATTTTTTGGGGTAATTCTTCGGATTCAAAAAGGGTATTTTTGGCTCAAAAACGGGCTGTTCGAGCTATATGTGGTGTAAGTTCGAAAACCTCTTGTCGATCCCTATTCAATAGTCTGGGAATCCTGACATTGCCCTCACAGTATATTTTTTCTTTAATGTCGTTTGTTGTTAGCAATATTAGCTTATTCCCAAGAGTTAGCAGCTTTCACTCAGTTAATACTAGGCAGAAATCAAATCTGCGTGTGGAATGCACTTCCTTGACTCTTGTACAGAAAGGAGTGCAGTATTCTGCTGCATCCATTTTCAATAAGCTACCACAAGAACTCAAAAATCTTAGCAGTAGTCCAAACTCTTTTAAGTCTAAACTGAAGAGTTTCCTCATGGTTTACTCCTTGTATTCTGCCGAGGAGCTCCTGGAAGAGCTAAAAAATTAAGCAAATTCCAGTGTTACATTGTTGACTTCATTTATTTAAACTTACGACTTGTCACCTGAATATGTTTTTTTATATTTCATTTTATCTATTTCTAATATCGTGTTATAATTTCATTTATTGACTCGTTCCATGACCATGGAGACTTCTCCTTAATTTGGTCCCACGGAACAATAAATAAATAAATAAATAAATAAAAAATATCGGCTGTGCATTGTAAATGAACTGCCGGTTTTAGAGCTGTTTATTGAAGTATCAATTTATTATTAGATATTTTGTAAGTCAACAAGCTATCAGCCTGCCTATCCCCCTTAAAGCAAGAACTGAAAGGAAAACGATGCGTGCCATGTTTGGCGATAACCACTTTGCTAACAATGGTACCCGCATGTAAGTGGCACAATAAAAGATGTCCGATGGGTCCGTCGTTCTGTTTCGTCAAGTATCGAGTTTGTCGGGAACACTTATCTTTGGATAAATGGTTCAAATAGCTCTGAGTACTATGGGACTTAACATCTGAGGTCATCAGTCGCTTAGAACTTAGAACTAATTAAACCTAACTATCCTAAGGACGTCACACACATCCATGCCCGAGGCAGGATTCGAACCTGCGACCGTAGCGGTCGCGCGGTTCCCGACTGAAGCGCCTAGAATCGCTCGGCCACACGGGCCAGCTTGGATAAAATATCGATGATTCGATGTATTGATTTTTTATCAATATTCCTAATGAAGACCGGCGGTTGTATGACGTGCCGGTTCGGTCTTGCCAGACTGAGTGGAGTAAGTAATGTTGCAGTGTCTGCAAGCAGCGCGACTTGGTTCGCTCAGTTCATCTACATTTACAGCTACGAGAATACTCTGCAATTCACAGTTAAATGCCTAGCAGAGTTCATCGAACCATGTTCGCCGGCCGAAGTGGCCAAGCGATTCTAGGCGCTTCAGTCTGGAACCGCGCGACCGCTACGGTCGCAGGTTCGAATCCTGCCTTAGGCATGGATGTGTGTGATGTCCTTAGGTTCGTTAGGTTTAAGTAGCTCTAAGTTCTAGGGGACTGATGACCTCATAAGTTGAGTCCCATAGTGCTCAGAGCCATTTGAACCATGTTCAAGCTATTTCTCCATCGTTCCACACTGGAACAGCACGCAGGAGAACGAACACACGAATCTTTCTGTGCGAGTTCTGATGTCTCTTATTTTATTATGATGATCATTCCTTTCTGTGTAGGTGGGCCCCAACAAAATAATTTCACATTCTGAGGAGCAAATTCGTTACTGGAATTTTACGAGAAGATACTGCCGCAACGAAAAACTCACTAGGTCTATTGATTACCATTCCAATTTGCGAGTCGCATCTGTGGCACTCTACCCCTGTTTCGCGATAATACAAAACGAGTGGACCGCACTTTCAGCAAAGCAGTTGCTCTTCACTTCCCATTGAAGGCACCTGTCCGGAGACAGCGTGTGTAACAAGTTATTTGCCCTAGTGTGCGCAACGAGCTTAGTTTTAGATGGGCTTGTAGTGTGGTTAATGTATATGACAATGGTATTCCAGCACTAGCGACGAACGACGCCGTGAAAGCTTTACATATGGTAATACTTACCCTGCTGTAAAATTTTTTTTCTAAAACAAACCTATGTGGGGTTCGCCATACTTGTTACCAGACACAGATTTAGATACTGTGCCCGCGCCGCGTAGTATCATGACGGAAAAAAAGACGCAGTGCTCCAGCAAGTGAGGTAATTTTCTTTTTTATCCTCAGTCTTCTTACTCGTTTGATGCTGCCCTCCACGAATTCCTCTCCTGTGCCAACCTCTTCGCCCTACAGCAGCATTTGCTACCTACATCCTCAATTATTTGCTGGATGTATTCCAATCTCTGTCTTTCACTACAGTTTTTGCCCTCTACAGCTCCCCCTAGTACCATGGAAGTCATTTTCTGATGTCTTAACATGTGTTCTATCATCCTGTCCCCTCTTCTTGTTAGTGTTTTTCACATATTCCTTCCTCGCCGATTCTGCGCAGAACCTCGTCGTTTATTACCTTATCAGTCTACCTAATTTCTTCGGTATCATCACATATCAAATGCATGGATTCTCTTCTGTTCCGGTTTTCCCGAAGTCCATGTTTCACTATCATACATTGATACTAGTAGACTTCTCTTGGCCAGGATGCCTTTTTTTTTGGCAGTGCTAGTCTGCTTTTTATGCCATTCTTGCTCCGTCTGTCATGGCTTGTTTTGCTGCCTAGGTAGCAGAATTCCTTAATTTCGTGATCATCAGTGGTGACGTTAAGTTTCTCGCTGTTCGCATTTCTACTATTTCTCAGTAGGTCGTCCTTCTTCAGTTTACTCTCAATTCATGTTCTGTACGCATTAGTCTGTTCATCCCATTCAGCAGATCATGTCATTCTTCTTCATTTTCGCTGAGGGTAGCAATGTCATCACTGAATCTTACTAATATCCTTGCATCCTCAGTTTTAATTTCACTCTTGAACCTTCCGTTTATTTCTGTTATTGCTTCTTCGATGTGTAGATTGATCAGCAGGGGCGAAAGACTTCATCCTTTTTAATCCGAGCACATCGTTCTTGTTCTTCAACTCGTACTGTTCCGTTTGGCTCTTATACATACTTTCCCTATAGCTTACTCCTACTTTCCTCAAAATTTCTAACGTCTTGCACCACTTGACATTGTCTATTGCTTTTTCCAGGTCGACAGATCCTATAAACGTGTCTTGATTTTTCTTTAGTCTCACTTCCATTATCAACCATTTGTACATCCTCAATTTCCTTTTCCATTCCTCTATATATTATTCTTGCCAGCAACTTGGATTCATGAGCTTTTGAGCTGATTGTGCGATAATTCTCGCACTTGTCGGCTCTTACGATCTTCGGAACTGCGTGGATGACGTTCTTACGGAAGTCTGATGGTATATCGTCACACTCATACATTCTAAAAACCAACGTGAATAGCCATTTTGTTGCCAGTTCCCCCAATAATCTTAAAAATTCTAATGGAATGTTATGTATACCTTTTGCCTTATTCGATCTCAAGTCCTCTAAATCTCATTTAAATTCTGATTCTAATACTGGATCCCCTATCTCTTCTATATCGAGTCTTGTTTCTTCTTCTATGACGTCATCAGCAAAGTCTTCCACTCTTAGAGGCCTTCAGTGTATTCTTTCCATCTATCCGCTTTCTCCTCTGCATTTAACAGTGCTGTTTATTCATATTTAAGTTTGTCAGTTGAGTTTGCTTAGCCCTCCTTTCCTGTTAAGTAAATTTTTTGTCCGATCTGTACCAACTAATCGAGGTGCTGTGTGTTTTTTAATATTTAAATCTGACGTTGGTTTGACAATTAACTTGTCTAGCTCCTTCTCTAGTTAAGTAATGATTCTGGTCAAATTTAAAGCTTTCTCTTTAAATCAGCTAACTGTGCCAGTCTCTCATGTTATTAAAGGCCAAGACATTTTATTCATTTTGCCTGGTGATTATAAGTGCTTAACAGATGTGTTGCAGGAGAAATTATTACTATGTGCGGAATTGTGTTGCTGTAAGGCCAAGCTGAGAACCATAAAGGTGGCATGTACGAGTGGTACCAGCCGACCGCTCAGTTAAAAGTTAATCCGCCACGTAAACGGAGATCTTTTGGAAACGAGGCGGTTCTTGTTCGTTTACTGTGAAAGCGATTGGCCTTCATACCATTGCACTGCTTACCTTTCAAGTAATTTAATTTGTTGATAATTGTGAATATTTGTTTTCTTAAAATTTATTATGAAGTATACCTAAAGAATTTTTAAAATTGATCAAATATTTGAAAGGTTAAAAGCTGATGTTTTAATCTATTCTAAAGTAAATTTCTGGGATTTGGTTTTATTGCAGGGTCTTGCGTACATACAAGTTTAAACTGTCATGGTATTATAAGTAAAAGAAAGCTTTGCCTAGAATTCAATAGATGCTATAAATGAAGTCACAAACTATGGTGACGGAACTTAGGCTTCTTCTGCGCAGCTACGTCACGCGTTCTCCTCCAGCCAATGAGTGTTCAGCAGAGTCTGAGCGCTCCGCTGTGCATGTTGTATGCAAAGCGAGCATTGTACGAAATCATAGCGAGTTATTTAGTAAACTTTTATTGCATTTGTTGCGAGTTGTCAAGGCTGATGGAGGTGGTAAGCGACAAATCCTGCACAGTGGAGCGAGAGACGTAATTTGTGGGATACACGCTTCCATCGGGAGTAAAGTACGTGTATGCGAGTACCGCAACTGCCACTTGGAATCGGCAACAATGCAGTGCCCATCCTTGTCTCGATCTGCGTGAACGACCATCGTTCGTGGAACGGATTATAGTAACTGTGATATAAAATTATCAGCCTTTCGGTATTTAGTAAAATAAATACGTTTTTTTAAAATGGTGCTTAACATTACTGTCCAATTACTTTGCTACTCCACAAGCTTGGAACTTCCCACCTTGTCAAAATTATTTAGTATTCGCCTGATTAAAACCGTGTGGAATGATTTAACTTATAATATTTTCTACAGTATGGGACCAGCTTATTTGATCATGTACGTTGTAGAATGATTTTAGTAATACTTACTATGTAATACAATGAACAAGATATAAAAGAAAAAAAATCAGACATAAACACGCAGTTTTTATTGCAAATTACACGTACAAAAATATTTCCTGGAAACAACTGAATTTTCTTTATCATATGTTCTGCTCACGGCTGTGTGGATATAATGTCTGTTGTAGAAGAGCTTGCCTCTCTGATTTTTGAGTCCGTTTTGATGAAGTGGCCATCTTTTCCGGAGTTAAATCGTTGGTATCAGATCGTTCTTTGTTCAGACTCTTAATATACTCGTACTTGAAGATGAAACGAGAATGAAGGCTTTCACAAGCGTTAGTCGTTCTCCAAACGGAAGCGCAATCTGCTGCCCAAACTTGAGGAGGAAGTAGCGCATCTTCTCCGTCATGAATGTAATTTTCAATTACACAATCTGCAAGTTTGGTCTTGTGGCTGTATGCTTACCAGGTCAACAAAAGCATCAGGAAAATCTTGAGTATTTAAGTAATCGAACCCAAAGATGTAATTCACCCACTGGCCTTTTTCACTGATCTGGTCTCTCTGCACATCGAAGCCAAACCAAGTATTTGTATTTTTCGCCATCTGAAATTTGTAGAAAATTTGTAGAAAATTTAAAAACATTAAGGCCCACGACTTAATCAATGGACACAACTTTTGGGTGCGTGAATGGCGTATAGTTAATTAAGGAATAAAGTAATTATAAGAATAAATGTACTTTACTGTTTTTAAAAAGGTTAAATAATGCTCTGTAATAATTAAAATACTGATTGGAAAAAGGAAGAAAATCCAATCACCTCTGTTAGAGAAAACTAACTTGTTAACACTTACAATATTGTTCCTACAGTTTTATGAGCCATTACAAACTTATAGAACTAGGTTATTTGTACACAGTAATGAGTCGTTACAGCGCATTCGATAAATATTTTTGAAGCTATCCTCGACGGAAGTTGGTGGACATTCGTCCCTTCTCCAATAAATAAGCCCCCCGTGGGTAGTTTGCAAAGAATGTCAGAGTAACATAGGTTTACGCAGCTATTTATTTTTATTTATTTTACTAACCATTTGAAAACATTGATATTTATTTAGTAAAACATCTTAAGAACAACAATGTACTGTGATGCAATAAAAATTTTGGTTAACAATATTCTTTAACACCTTATAGTCTTCTTCATAAGATTCAACTATTTTGTCTTTTTGGAAGTTCTGATCTTCCCCATCAGACTGGAAATCATTATTTCTTGTGGGCCACTGAAAAATGTTGTTAAAATCTCTTGGTATGTATTTCATTATTTCATTAAGATTTTACAGGTTCTTCATATTTATAGGAATCTTATTGTTGCATACCATAGTTCTGGGATTTTTTCCTTTTAAAAAGTCTGTATGTATTGCGAAGCAGTCCATCTACCCATTCTGAACAAACGACATACCCTGGATTCTGATGCTTATAGGTCAAATGCCGATATTTAGTAAGCGAAAATCATTCCTTTTCTTGACAATTTATGGCAGACGAAGATTTTTTAAAGTGGTGTGGCCACCATTCTTTAAAGTAAATAATATCTTTATGTTCAATAATCTTGAACTGAAACGTATTAGTGCTTCTCTTGAGTTAACTATCATTTCAACGTACTGTTTGACAGAGTACATTCTATCTTGTTGTCGTATGACTCTCTTGATTACGGCAAAATCCCTAACACACGGAGGAAGGAGTGAGCTTGAACAGGAAAATAGTGCTGAATTGTCTGAAATTTCCCAGTCATTGCGAGATACATCAGGTACCGTACAACAGTGCTGTTTTTATTTTGCCCGCCACAAGAATCACTGAACACACGTAGTTCTTTCACTGAGTCAGATAATCCACCTATGTAGTCACTGAGGAAGGCGCACACTTCATTAGGACCTCGATTGCTTGTCCTTCATGGTAGCAGCAAAACCGTGCTGCATTGTCTTCAGGTTATGGATTCCAAATACAAAAAGCCACAGTTTTCGTAAGGAGAACATTTCCTGTACAGGAAGACAAGGATGGGGAACATTTTGCATATATCAAACACCAAGCCGACTGCATCATTCCTTTCAGCACTCATTTTTATCACCTCTTGTTGTTTTTTATAAAACTTAGTTGCTCGTAGCTTGTGAATAATCAATTCTGCGACAGCTACTCGTTTTGCAACTTCATCTACTGGTGGCCGACCGAATCTATAATGAAAATTTTCATTGAAGTATTTGAGATAATAGTCATACTTCACTGTCAATTCTGGGTTTTTATCACAAAGCAAGCCGTGCATCTTTTTCACATTTAAGTTGTAATCCAAACATAAAATACTTTTGCCACTGTAGAGTGACTGGTGGGTCGGGAAAGATCGAATATTAGCATCAACCCTAGCAATGACAGCGGATCCACCTGTGTTTCACCTGTTAATATGCTTTCCTCTACGACCATCTGACACTGCCCATTAACAAGGAGCTGTGTTAAGCGTACAATGCAATTTTATATACGCAGGGAAACACTTGCAAATTGAAAAATGCTCTGCGACATACCCATATCCTTTCGGACTGTTTCATAACAAAGAATCTGTATGTATCTTTCTTCATAAATGTTGGATTTTCTTTTCTGCTCCTTCTCCTTTGTACAGGTGAAAGCTCTATCAGTCCCATTAAATACAGATCTTTCTCCTTCTCAGTTTTACCATCGTACAGTCTCCTAATTATTTCCATTTGATCCTCATCTTTGAAATGTTCAAAACACATTTTGGAACACCTACAATAAAACAGAATGTTGTAGAAAGATACAAGATACTTCATTTAAATATTTAGCAGTAAAGTGAAGACAAATGTCACACGAAAACATTTATATAAAACTTGCTTGCATGGTGGACCAGACCGTTTTGTTGGCACAACTAATCCTTTAGAGGTTATCTATTCCTGTCCTAGTGATCTAAATCTCTTGCATCTTTCTTTGACATAGTCATCTACATTTCTTACACCTTTTCTTCTCCTGTGCAATTTTTGCAATTTCAGAGTCACTTTCACTCATTATGCTACGAGTCTACAAACAGCAACTTACGTAAACACACTGACAGTAACATGGGACAGTAAAACTGAAACAATGTGTTTAAATGCTACTTAGTAGCATTGTTGTAACATTCTGTGCCTGAGACCTGGTGATGCTGCTTACACTACTGAGTGGAAGGAGAAGAATGTCCGGACATTCATCTCTATTCCAATAATTACAAACTTAAAAAGGCCGTACTTTCCGTATTATTACCGATTTTTTCTTCCCGTTTCCATTCATCGATGACTGGACAGGTCCAAAATTAAATGTATATCTCAGCTTATTTTCTAAAAAAATTAACTTTTTTCCTTTTTCCAATCAGTGATTCAATTATGGCCTGTTATTATTCAACAGAAATACGATTTTCTTAAAATGACAGTTGTTTTTACTAAGCTTGAGCGAGGCGAAATCGACAACTAGTAATATTGAGTGATAGAATGGCAACCTAGGTACGCTCATGGTTGGGTTGTTCGAAGACTTTTACCAACCTTTTTGGATTACAAGACAGTTGCCTCTTCATACACTCATCTTGAACACGCTGTGTGATTTTCAAATATATTTTCCCTTTCTTATCTTTTATAAGGCTGTCGATCGTGAATAATTGCTGAAAGTGTTTCCCTGCTTATATAAAATTACCATCAAACAATACAGGGTGAGTCACCTAACATTACCGCTGGATATATTTCGTAAACCACATCAAATACTGACGAATCGATTCCACAGACCGAACTTGAGGAGAGGGGCTAGTGTAATTGGTTAATACAAACCATAAAAAAATGCACGGAACTATGTTTTTTAACACAAACCTACGTTTTTTTAAATGGAACCCCGTTAGTTTTGTTAGCACATCTGAACATATAAACAAATACGTAATCAGTGCCGTTTGTTGCATTGTAAAATGTAAATTACATCCGGAGATATTGTAACCTAAAGTTGACGCTTGAGTACCACTCCTCCGCTGTTCGACCGTGTATATCGGAGAGCACCGAATTACGTAGGGATCCAAAGGGAACGGTGATGGACCTTAGGTACAGGCCAATAGATGTTCAATGTGGTGACCATCATTTGCTGCACACAACTGCAATCTCTGGCGTAATGAATGTCGTACGCGCCGCAGTACATCTGGTGTAATGTCGCCGCAGGCTGCCACAATACGTTGTTTCATATCCTCTGGGGTTGTAGGCACATCACGGTACATTCTCCTTTAACGTACCCCACAGAAAGAAGTCCAGAGGTGTAAAATCAGGAGAACGGGCTGGCCAATTTATGCGTCCTCCACGTCCTATGAAACGCCCGTCGAACATCCTGTCAAGGGTCAGCCTAGTGTTAATTGCGGAATGTGCAGGTGCACCATCATGCTGATACCACATACGTCGACGCGTTTCCAGGGGACATTTTCGAGCAACGTTGGCAGATCATTCTGTAGAAACGCGATGTATTTTGCAGCTGTTTGGGCCCCTGCAATGAAGTGAGGACCAATGAGGTGGACGCCAATGATTCCGCACCATACATTTACAGTCCACGGTCGCTGTCGATCTACCTGTCTGAGCCAGCGAGGATTGTCCACGGACTAGTAATGCATGTTCCGTAGATTCACTGCCCCGTGGTTTGTGAAACCCGCTTAATCGGTAAACAGGTAGAACTGCAACGCATTCTCTGTTAATGCCCATTGACAGAATTGCACTCGATGATTAAAGTCATCACCATGTAATTGCTGATGTAGCGACACATGAAACGGGTGAAAGCTGTGACGATGCGCATGACACTACTTTGACTCAGTCCACCGGCTCTCGCAATGTACCGTGTACTGATGTGTGGGTTCATGGCAACAACAGCTAACACACCAACTGCACCCGCTTCTCCTGTGACGGGCCTGTTACGGATCCGTTTGCGTGCTACGACCATACCTGTTGCATACAGTTGGCGGTTGATGTTTTGCAATGTGCGGTACGTTGGATGCTCTCTGTCCGGGTACCGTTCTGCATACACCCTGCAGGCTTCAGCCGCATTTCGTCGACACTCGCCATAGATGAATATCCTCTCCGCCTTTACAGAGTTCGAATACACCATGGTCACAGTTCCTACAACACTACACTATCACAGACGTCTGGTAACACGGTGTACTACAGTTGGTCTGCGTGCGGAGACGAATGCAGAATAACAATAGCAGCAAGCGCTACATGCGGACACTGCGACAGCTAGACCAAACCACAACACTGTACTACAGCCACACTCGTAAACACGGTCGTCATCGTTAACATGTCCCTCCAGATGCTGCTCGCCGACCGTGGCCCGTGTTTGTTACAACACGCAACTGAACGTCGGAGGTTGCAAGTGTCAACTTTAGGTTACAGTATCAATATTACCAAGATCACTAAAAATAGGTTGCAAAACGTGACTTCTGGCATATTTTTCGCTTCGGTGACTAACTTGAACCACACAACGGATAGGCATGAGATTCTGCACAGATGTTAGCGAGTTTCTGTCGTTCACGGTACTGACGAGATAGGTGAGGGCCAGGAACACCACCCCAGTTGATCCGTACCAAGGGGCGGGCCGTCCTGCTACTAAAGTTGCCGCGCTTGAATGTGGGATAAACTGACACTATCACAGTATCCTTCTTGTGGTCATTTAATTTGCCGACTTCGAGTCTACCCTCTGATGGCACTTTCATAAAGTCGGATATGGGAAACCGCCTAAAACCCACGTCCAGACTGACCGGTACACCGACCCTCGGAGGGTAATCCGCCAAGCGTACTCGATCCACGATCCGGATGGGTCAGACATACACAGTCCGTCCAAGAACTTCAGAAAATGATTTTATTCCCGGCGTAGAAGCGACGCCAGCGCAGTGACTACTGTAATCAACAGATGTGCATTTGACCAGTCAATTGTTATGAGACAGAGGTCGGAATGTGGATATGCGGTTGGTGTTTGAACTTTGTTGTATCACAAATCGCAGTGAAGCAACATCTCTAAATCAGGAGAATGTTTTGAACAAGAGAAAACTGTGTGCGTTTTGTTTTGTTTCACGCACATTTTCGCTCCCGAAGAGAAACAACGACGCATGGATTCCTAATGCGACTCGACTGAAATGCAATACGCAGACAATTCTGTCTGAAAAAATTCATCACCATGGATGATGGTGTTACCACTACGAACCTACCACAGAACGGAAGTTCACATGAAGGGTCAACGTTTTGGCGATTCAACGGTGACTGAAACCAGTATGAAGAGCGACTTGGACAACATCCCAAAGAAGGACTTTTACGGCAGTTTAACATGGTTGTATGAACGTTACGTGCTTTGAACTCATGTGGGAGAGACTATGAAGAACAACTGATTCATTAAAGGCACTATCTTCACTTCTCTTTATTTTTTTATTATTCCAGTCTCGTAACTTTTGGACTGGCCTGATCGTTTCCACAGAAGCGATCTCCATCAGTTCGATGGAGATATTCTGATATGTAAGGCGTAATGTCACAACTGCACTCTGACATAAGCTACAGCAAGAATCAATATCCGTCGAGATTTTGTTCACTGCTTACTTCTTCAAAAAATATGCTTCCGTCTGCCTTTTAGCACCTATACCGTTAACTCACAATGACGCGTGAACGTAGTCTCAAAGTAGTCAGGTAAATCAGATACTTGCAGTGCATCGTGTGGTAACATGCGTTTGAGATAACAGATTTACTTCAAACTTTGTGTATCTTTAGTAGACTATTAAAACAACGTAATGTGCAAGTAGCGAGGTGCACTACTCTGGCAATTCTGAGAAAATCGCAAGAGAAGTGTTACGCGTCTGTTATGTATCTGTATATAGGCGGCAGGTGTTAAGAGTTCGTGGTGGTGCAGTGGTCAGCGTTGGAGTTATGTGATACGAACTTAAACGAGACGACGGTTTGAGTCCCACTCCAACCTTCACTTCTGTTGTACAAGTGTAACTTCTGTGCTATTCAAAAAATTTTCAGCTTCATTACACGTTCTTGCCACATCAGCAACGTCTCACAGCTACGCAGGTTAACAGTACTGTGTCTGCAGTTCGAAGCGTCCAGGTTTTCGCGTTTTGTTTATATCGCATATACGAAAAGAGCCGCGAAATATCTGTTAATAATGCTGTGCTTTGCTTTTCTTTATCATCATTACCTTTTAGCGGAATAAAATGTATATATGGAAGTCTTATTGTTCTGTATCTGGCCTACAATTTAAGGAACGATTTTTCATAACTGCAACTCATGCTAAGAATCAATATATCTTCCCTACTTCATAGTGATTAAAAGTTGAAATTACTTTGTTATGAACACTGATGTTACAGTTCGTGTGATCGTTCAAAAACACAAGTTCGCAGTGGATTTTATTTCTCGTTAAAATGCTATTTCATACCACGACTAGCCCAAGAACATGAGACTCTCATTAGAAAATACGTTGTCACTATAAAGTTTGCCAGATCAGAACGGAGCACAGCAAGATTCCTATCAGATTCTGAAGGTACATTAAATTATTTGCACTGTAAATTATATCCTATCAGCAGCCCGCGTCAATCTGCAACACATCATAAAATCTGCTGATCTTCACTGCCAGTCTGGGAGCTAAAAGAAATAATATTATTTTTACTATTATTTTACCGCTTCCTTGCGGTATGCTCGACTATATTGTAAGTCGTTTAAATACGCCGCGGCAGCGGCTCTTCGTTCTCCACGCAGCTCAGCACCACAGATAATATTTATGTAACTGAAAAATGTCTCAACAGGATGGGATAATATGCAAGCGAGCTTAACAATAAATAATACAAGTTTTCATTTAAACACCTCTATTAAAACCTTTAAATATCTCAGTGATTACAGACCTTTGTGAATTCACACGTAATGGCGTACATTGCTTAGTCTCGACAAAAGAATGCTACATTGGCGTTCTCTACGACAACAACAGGAGATCTTACTCGCACAACTTCCAAATTAAGACGACAAAGACATTCATATTCAACACGTATTATATACTAGTTCCTTTTTTAATCTCTGTTTAACATTTATCTTCTGTGTCGGTTTTATTACTCGCCGATGCAGACGTTTTCAGAAATAAATAATAAAAAAAATACATAATTTTATACAATGACACAATATGATACATCTAATTCTCTAATTACTACATAATATATTGTTTTTGTTTCTCTAGACGTTACAATGCCCCCTGGCAGCAATTGACTAACGTTAGAAATGTTCGGCAATATGCTGCCACTAACGTCTGTTTGGTTATTGTCTGTTACCTTGGTTGGATCATTCACTTTACACTTTTTAGTTCTTTTACACTGTAGGTTTAATTACACTTTTTATACTGTTCTTTCACTTTGCGAGGTGACCGTCAACCTAGTCCCAGGGTCATTACATTTATTTGGCTCCCCCATTCGGGCTACGTGCGATCAGAAAACCTGGGAAAACTGCGCCGGAGCCATGGTCATCTCGTCTGGTTTGTTTTAATACCCAGTTTGATCACAAAAAGTTCAGATTCTATCCAATGTTCACATATAACAAAGGCTATTTGTGAGAGCATGTTAAACCTTTAGTCTCTTTGTTACCCATATAATATTTGTGTTTTGGATTGTAATGAAAGTCACTTATCACACATTTTTACAGTAGTATCATGAATCGTCCTTGCATTTACTCGCGACAATTGGTTTAAAATGTCTAGCATTCATGCGAGTATACTTCATTAACATGACGAAAACATATTATATCTATATATCACTGAACCAATGAATACTTTGGGTCCGTATTGAATAACTCAAGAAAAAAAAAACAAATGTTTGTCACGTCATTTCGTGTCCACTAAACCCTATTCATGTTAGTGCATTAAACACATATTTGGTAGTTCATTTGAATGACAACAATGTTGTACGGAGCTGGCGGCGCGAAGCAATGGTTGAGTCGCGTCGTCTGGAACGCCGCGTGCCGACGGCCGCTGGGTTCGACGACCTGCTCTCAGTAACAGCGACGTCGTGCTGACGTGGCGCCCAAGCAGTCGCGAACCGCGGCGAACCATTCGCCGATGTCGGTGAGTGGCAGTGGTTTACCGCGACCGGCTGGCTGGCGGCACGGCACTCGTCTCGGCTTCTCCACATGGCTCCCCGTTGTAGCGCATGAAACAAACATTCCACAACGGTGTACTGCCTTTAAGGACACAGATTACTAGCTGTGGAAGAAGATGCAACTTGTTAAAAGCGATTATTGTTCAGTAAGCCGTCGCTTCACTGGTATGCACAGGATGGTTTGGCGTGATAACAGGTTTCTTGTGGCATTGTGACACTGGTATTCAAGGTTCGTCACACGCACATTGTACTACACATTTTCACTCACTCCACGGTTGGTACACTGCCAGAGCGTCTTTCAACACGTGAAAATGTTTCGTAACACACATACTACATGTCCCCGTCGAGCTAGGTTCGTTTAACTCGACTCCGAACGGATCAATAACTACTGTTTTTATACACTGTCTATTGTTCGTTGAGCACTGCACTAGGACAGTCTGTCACTCAACACTAGACTTATCGACGTATATATTGGTGCAGATACAACAGTCATTTTCTGTCCCTGCTACACACAATATTCCGTCCTTTCCTCCATTGTTTATGCACACAGTTTATTTTTTAATACCTTTTAACTGTTCTTCGCATACTCACTCTCATCTACATGGCGTCTATTTGATTTTACCTTATCACAACACACTTTTCATATTGTTACTAGGCGTATATAGCCCTTTTGTGAAATTTTTTAATTTTCTTATCAGTGTAGCTTGCCTGGTTATCACCCATCTATCAAACAGATTTTACCATGTGCATGACAGCTTGACTTGGGCATATTGATCAATAAATACTTCATTTAGCACTAGCATTATTTTTAATAATTTTTCCTATATGACTACAGTGTAGGTTCCACATTGGTTGATTTAATTCGCGTATCGCGTAATGAATATTCAAGGGCGTGTACCAAGTACACAGGCTTCAATTGAAGCATTGTTATATACAAAGCGGATTTTCCACGGAACGGGCTTGTTTCTTGATTAGCTTATGCTCCAGTGTCGTTCTCATATCACTACTGGCAGCAAACATCACATAATTGTTGCATATTACAGAGTCCATGTTTGGGTAGTCAAGACTCTCTCTCTCAGGGTTCCTTATCCTAATACAATTACAACAGTTACCTTACTATATTAGATTGCATCATTAATTGCACCTACATACTACACATAGAAAATGGTTCAAGAAATTAATCCTTTGTATAATGATTCAAGAAATTAATCCTCACTTTATCAACAAGAAGATTGTTCGTTGCTTAATGAGCCTATAATTTTTAAATGGCTCTAATTGTCTGTAAACAAAATCTTTCCTGTGTAAGCTATTGCCTACTTTCTGAATCCACTTCCTCCAAGTTTCATTACACACAAATTTCTTTCTTAATACTAACATACTTATATTCTAAAACGCAATTAAAATCTTCTTACAACTATTACTCTTTATATGTGATATGTCACTGAATAAATAACTTCACATCTTTACATGGATACAATCCTTTGATCTTCCCCGTATGGGGATGTGCTAACAAATAGCTACATTCGTGTGGCAACATCTTCCGAATCTCTTTAGCTACTAATTCCCTCCTCGACCAAGGGATGGAGTAAGTCGCGCGACAGTATGTTTTGTGGGGCATCACCTCTATGTGATAGTGGTACCCTTTGACTATTCCTGGTCGGTCGGTAAATACCATAGTGTATTCCGATAGCAGCTGCGTCAACTGTTGCTTTTGTTTATCGCTTAAACCTTCAGATTCCTGCACTTTGGTTTGAAATGCCTCAATATTTGTTTCAAAATTTCGATCCTCTAAATTCGGGTAATAGAGGTCTGCTGCATGTGACAAATCATCAAGGTGTAGTACCCAAGGGTCCCTACCCTTGATATTGATTCGATTACAACACGGCACAAGTACCTCCTTCGATTTCATCATAGATAACTCAATCCTCCTACCCCTATTAACTATGCTTAATTTCCCCAAGGAGAGGTCGACCAATGCATCCCTCTCACGGAGAAAATCTACTCCCAGAATGCAGGCCACCTTCAATCCTTTAACAACGAGGAACGAGCTCACTATGGCTTCGCCCTCCTTACAAATCTCCACCTGCACCTGGTACTTAACTGATTGGCTCTGTGCACCAATGGCTCCAGACACCTTACAATTATTAACCGGGAAAGTCGGAATGCTATGTCCTTTTCCCAGTGCCTTAAATAACTCCATACTCATTACACTTACTGAGGCACCTGTGTCGATGATTGTATTCACTGCAACATCATTGATTTTCGCTTCGATAATAGCTTGCACATTTACGTTATTATCTTTCTTACATTCGTGTGGTTCGTTCAGTAGATCTTTATCCATACTGACACCATCGTTGTATCGCAGCATACGTATCCCAGGTATATTATTATCACTCGTGTTGCTCTCACTCCATCCCTCGGCCATCGATGGAGAGCATATCGAGGCCGATTCTAGTTTGTTGAATTAGTTACTTGTGAAGTACTTGGAAGGCTATTGTCCGCGACCTCCACTATATGTACACTCTGATTTGTCGGCCGCCACGGCTGCGCAATAGGCGCGTTTTGCGGCGGTGGTCTATTGTTGTCATACCGGTCATTACCCTGTCGCTCTGGGCTTCTTCGCTGATTTTGCTGCCAATTTCGATTACTATCACTATAATTGCTCTGCCACTGACCTCGCGCATTTTTCCCGCGGTTGGTCCCTGACATTCCAGATTCGTACCGGTCGTCAAATCGACGCCTTTTGTTATAGGTTGTTTGTCCATACCCGTTCTGGCCTCTACCATTACTACCATTTTGCGAATGTTCTTGCCGCTTGTTACCACCCCCACCATTTCCATGGTTGTGGTTTTGTGCACTACTATTTCTGTCATGTTTACATCCTGACCCATTATTCCGCGAGTGATCACACGCTGATTTTGCGTCTTCCTGTATCAAGTCTATAGAATCTAGAACAGACAGGAAGTTTTCCATATCGCTTTCTGGTACGTGTATTAATTTCTCTTTGATATGAATGGGTAAATGTGATTTTAGTAGTCTTATTATGTCTCTTAGTGATATAGGCTCGTCCCAGTAGCGTGTTTTGTTTATATATTTTTCAAAATATCGTCTCAAATTCCCCAGACGAGGTGAGTACGGTTCGGGATTATATACTTCTTTTCTTAGCCGCTCTTGTATACAAGGCGACCAATATTTCGATAGAAATGCCCTTTCGAACTGTTCATATGTCATGCAGCTGTCTGCTACTTCTGTAGCCCACAACGCTGCGTCACCTTGAATGTACGACATTACGTATTGAATTTTCTGTGTTTCGTTCCACACACTGGGCAAGATATTTTTAAAGCTTTTTATGAATACTACTGGGTGTACTGATTTCCGTTCAGTAGTAAACGTTTGAAATTGTCTATTTTTGATTAAACTTTCTTCCACTAATATTTTTGAACTACATGGTTTTGCTCCTTGGACATATGCTGTGTGCTCCGAACCGAAGCTACAGCTCTTCGCATTATCGACTACAGATTCCCCATTGTTGTATCGCGTATAAGTTTGTGCGTTGCCAAAACCATGGGCTGTTGGCGACAGAGGTTCCTGTTCCAAATGTTTTCTGCTTTGTGCTAAACCCTTCTCCAGGTCGGATATCCGTTTGTTCATATTCACTTGCCACTGCGGAATATCCTCACTGAGTATTTGTTTGATGGTTTGCACGTCGTTCTGTACCTGACTATTCACTGCGGTACTGAACGATTCGGAGCCTCTATTTGCTATGGCTGCTTGTACTTTGGAATTAATGTTCTTGTCAATCTCACACTCCTTCACTTCTAGCCATGAGTTGAATTCTGTTTCAATTTTAGTTGCTTGTTCGTTCCACTTCTGCTCTACAAGCTGCGTGGAATCTGTTTCTAGCTTTTCTACTCGATTGGCTAATACACCTATTTCGTCTACCCTGTTAGTGTTTGCTACTTGCAGGTTGTTGACCTGTTCAGTCAGCTCCTGCACGGCCTTAGGTATCGACTCATAATTCTGTTTCATATCTGCAATCTCTTTTTTCATGTTTTCTAACGATTGCACAAGTTGCTGGTCCCGCTCAGCTTGCCGGCGATCTCGCTCAGCTTGCTGGGCAAGGAAACTTTCTGTTAACTGGCGATCTCGCTCAGCTTGCTGGGCAAGTAAATTTTCTGCTAGCCTACGATCTCGCTCAGCTTGCTGGCGGTCTCGCTCGACTTGCTGTTGCGCAAATTCTGCCTGGTAATTCAGCACGCGCTCTAATATAGCCTGAAGCGAATACCCACCAGGCAGATTACCACTGTCTGGTTCCTGCTTTTCTGGTGGTGGTACAACTTCTTTCTCTACATCCCCTTGAGGACTAATGGGCGGTGGCACCACTTCCTGTGCCCCTGCCCCCACATTCTCACATGTTATATCCTCAAAGAGAGTACTAGTACTACTTGAGGTACCCGGTTCCACATTTCCTGCACTAACTAATTGTTGTTCCTCAGTATCCATATTGCTCGGACGTTGACTACGCAACTTAACCATATTCATAAATTGCTTACTAAACCACAAAGTCTGACAGTTTTGCCCCTTGCACACAAAATACGTTAATTTATCTGCACTAACTTCACACTAAAATTTACTATCTACCATCAACTTTGTCCTGTCACAAACACTAACATCAAACTACGCACAATATGCACACCACTAGCGAAATGAGATCACTTCACTGGAGCTCGACTTCTACAAACAGGACAACTACACTGTAGTCTTACCTTTAGTTTATCTTATCTCGGGGTTCGGCTGCCCCCGGATTACGTAGTCGTTACAGCTTCTCAGTACTATCAGGATCGTCTTCTCAGACTCGTTTGCAGTAGTACGGTTTGTCATGAAAGAGTATTTACACATTCATTAAAACATAGCATTGATCATGATATACATACATACATTTATCCCTAAATACATATATATCTACACATACATAACAATCAACACTGAAAGAAAAATACATAAAATTTTATATTTGTGGCCACTGCAAATTCGGGCCCCGCGTTTTTGGGCGACAGTTTCACGTTTTTTAATATCGCATATACGAAAATTGCCGCGAAATATCTGTTAATAATGCCGTGCTTTGCTTTTCTTTATCATCATTACCTTTTAGCTGAATAAAATGTATATATGGAAGTCTTATTGTTCTGTATCTGGCCTACAATTTAAGGAACGATTTTTCATAAGTGCAACTCATGCTAAGAATCAATATATCTTCCCTACTTCATAGTGATTAAAAGTTGAAATTACTTTGTTATGAACACTGATGTTACAGTTCGTGTGATCGTTCAAAAACACAAGTTCGCAGTGGATTTTATTTCTCGTTAAAATGCTATTTCATACCACGACTAGCCCAAGAACATGAGACTCTCATTAGAAAATACGTTGTCACTATAAAGTTTGCCAGATCAGAACGGAGCACAGCAAGATTCCTATCAGATTATGAAGGTACATTAAATTATTTGCACTGTAAATTATATCCTATCAGCAGCCCGCGTCAATCTGCAACACATCATAAAATCTGCTGATCTTCACTGCCAGTCAGGGAGCTAAAAGAAATAATATTATTTTTACTATTATTTTACCGCTTCCTTGCGGTATGCTCGACTATATTGTAAGTCGTTTAAATACGCCGCGGCAGCGGCTCTTCGTTCTCCACGCAGCTCAGCACCACAGATAATATTTATATAACTGAAAAATGTCTCAACAGGATGGGATAATATGCAAGCAAGCTTAACAATAAATAATACAAGTTTTCATTTAAACACCTCTATTAAAACCTTTAAATATCTCAGTGATTACAGACCTTTGTGAATTCACACGTAATGGCGTACATTGCTTAGTCTCGACAAAAGAATGCTACATTGGCGTTCTCTACGACAACAACAGGAGATCTTACTCGCACAACTTCCAAATTAAGACGACAAAGACATTCATATTCAACACGTATTATATACTAGTTCCTTTTTTAATCTCTGTTTAACATTTATCTTCTGTGTCGGTTTTATTACTCGCCGATGCAGACGTTTTCAGAAATAAATAATAAAAAAAAATACATAATTTTATACAATGACACAATATGATACATCTAATTCTCCAATTACTACATAATATATTGTTTTTGTTTCTCTAGACGTTACAAGGTGCAAGTTAGTTGCCGGTACCTTACCAAATTGCATGCATAAGCGATTTCGCAAATCAAGACAGGCACACATTTTCAGGAAAGCTGTATGCGTTTCTTCATTTACTTGTCGATATTTATAAATTCTAATAAATGAATTTAATTAAAAGTAGTAAGTAGTCAAATAACATTAAACTCACTAAAACTTCATGCAAGTAGACTTGTTTTTTTTTAATATATTACCTCTCATATGTCATACAAATGAAATAATACGCCCAGTGATGAAAAAATATAGATTAAAAACCAAGTCTGAGTGGGTGTCGAACCGTCTCCTCAAATACGTGCATCTTACGAAGCTCGAACGCTAACCACTTGATCCAATGAACTGTAATGCTCAGTAACTACGCGCAGATTATCCGTTACATAATAGACGTGTAAAACTTCTCTTGCGATTTTTTCGGAGGTGCCAGAGTAGTGCACCTCGCTGCCTGCACATTACGTTGTTTTGATGCTCTACCAAAGGTATACAAAGTCCGAAGTATCTGTGATCCCAAACGTCGTGACCTCCCCCTTGTGAGCTCTGGGCTATGAGCACTATGGGACTTAACATCTACGGTCATCATTCCCCTAGGACTTAGAACTACTTAAACCTAACTAACCTAAGGACAGCACACAACACCCAGTCATCACGAGGCAGAGAAAATCACTGACCCCGCCGGCAATCGAACCCGGGAACCCGGGCGTGGGAAGCGAGAACGGTACCGCACGACCACGAGATGCGGACTATGAGCTCTACTTGCAACTTTGTAACATGACGGGCATCGGTTTGTCTAACCTCACCGAATTTATCGATATGTTCTTCTTGATTTCATATGTGAGTACCAAACTCGATTAAGAAGGTAACAAATTAGCGTTTAAAAATGTATTGTTTTAAAAACATAGCTTTTACGGGCAGATTTTTGTTACTTTCTAGTTTATACTTTTAGCGTCAAATTGCTGATGCTGCTGTTGTTATTTATACACATGAAATAACACACATTCCTAATATCTCATATGCAATTAGTTTTCGCGCCCCTGCGTGCTTTGTGCTTTCTGATGCTATCTCGCCGAACTAGTGCGCTGTAAATTGCCTTCACCAGTCACAGTGCTGATGTCTGGAATACTCGTCACAGAATGCATCCACGTATTTTCAGTCACAATAGCATCGTAATTAATAAGGAATGGTTATTGATTTATTGGGTCATAATAGCTTCAGCCACATTGAGAAGGTTAAGTTAACTGTGTACGATAAATTAACATTTTCGCAATTACACTTCAAGAAAAGTGTGCACTTGAGTTACGTCCCAGGCCATGAATAAACTTGTAATCGAATGGCTTTTTCTTGTGGTTTTTATAATAATGAATACTAATACCATAGCAAAGATGCCGTAGCTCCACAATTTATTTATACCGTTAGCCACTCAACATATGAAGGAATTTAGTGATTTTAGTGACATATACTGTCTGAAGAAAAGTTTGACGACACCTGTTACGGGATATCAATATGAGGTATGACCGGCCTTCTCCTTTAGTACTGCTTGAATCCTGCTGGGCACATGTCCAGTGAAGTGTATGAATGTCTGCGGAGAAATGGCTGCCAGTCATCCGCAGGAGCTGACAAGAGTTAGAGATGTAGGATGCTTGGGTCTGGAGCGAAGTCGTCGTTTTAAGTCATCCCAAAGATGTTCTGTTGGGTTCATGTCGGGACTCTGGGCAAGCAAGTCGATTTCAGGAATGTTATTGTCCACAAACTATTGCCTCATAGACGCTGCCTTACGGCAGGATGCATTGTCATGCTCATACAGTGATTGCCTCCGAACTTTCCAACTATCGTACGCTGTACATAATGCTGTAAAACTTGTTCGTATATTCTTCCGCATTTAACTTTTTCTTAAGACTAGTATAAGGGCACTGGATCCCAACAACGGCGAACATTGCAATACGCTAACATTACCTGCTTCGTACGTGAGTGTTGGCACTACGCATGATGGCAGGTCACGTTCTCCAGACGTTCGCTAAACCCAGATCCAGGCATCGGATTCTCGCAGGGTACAGCATGATTCACCACGCCAAATCACTGTCCAGTGATGTCGCTCTTTACCTCAAGCGTTACATGGCGTTGACTACACAAATGTGTGTAAGTTGTGAAGCGCTGCTCGACCACCGTACCCCATTTAACTACCTACACGCATTTATTGTGCTACCTGGACTGCACGTAAGGCTTTGGAACTGCTGAGTGATTCCTTCCACCGAATTTGTGCCATTTTTTTTACAACAACTCTTCGCAGTGCTGGATGGTCCCTGTACATCAGTAGATCAGGTTTGTCTCCTAATTTTGGTTTAGCCGTGATTGTTTCTTCGCATTTCCACTTCACAGTCACATCACCAACAGACAAGCTGGGCAGCTTTAGAAGGGTTTAAATCTCCCTGAAGGTTTTTTTACTCAGATGACATTCAACCTTTAGCCCATCTTAGAAGTCACAAAGCTCTCCTAAGCGATCCATTCTGATGTTACTGCTTCTCTTGTGGCCCTACTTTAATACATGTGGGTTCGCCTCTCGTGACATTTAGAGGTCAATGCCGCATTACATAAGGTCGTCCAAAAAGCTTGTTGGACTGGTGTAGCACTGAAGACACCGTTCGCTTGCTAGGTTTGTTAATGCCTGCAGAAGGCGCTGAATACGCAGCATTTATTACACAGGCTTTATGACTAGATTTTTGTGAATGGGCAGAATTCTTATGCCTGATCTGTTGCAAACATATGGACTGTACATGACATTTCTTGCCACAAGCGTGACTCTGTGCTTGTCGGGACGGGCAGTCTTGGCATTTGTGCCGTGAATGGCACCGAGGGCATGGCTTGATTCTGTTCACTGTAGAGAGATGTTTACGTGGTGTGACGCGTGCAGGCCGCCGCTGCCTAATTGGCATGTTGTGAGCCAGGGGCGACTCGACACGACAAGTTGCTGGATGCTCAAATTTATCGCCTGACACAGCACCTGAATCTTGCAGATCTAGTTCTTGAACTGCGTGCTGAAATGATGGATTGGACTGTTTCAAAATCTGTTCTCTAAGTTCGACATCAGTTACGTCGTACACGATCACATCACACAACATAATATCTGAATATAAAGCACCACAAGCACATCTGAATGTACATTTCCTCATCCTACACTGCAAATCTGTTACCCACTCGTAATAAGCTTTTTCTGACCATTTCTTGCAATTAAAGAATTGGTACCTAGCTGCTACCACATTCACTTGTTGGTCATAATAGCGAATCGACAACATGATCATACAAAAGTTCACTCAGAGTGGCGTTGGAAAAGAGTTTCTGGATTAGTTTAAACACTGAACTTCCTACTGTGTACAATAAATAGAGGAGTTTCACAGTGTTTGGTAAATTGTGAGCAATTGTTTGGGCTTCAAAGTGTTCCAACCACCGCAACTCGAGCTATTCGTCTTCTCGTTCATGAAACTGGCGAAAAGGCGTTATAGCACTAGGTGCTGCTGTAGGTGTAGTTTGTTGTCGTAGCGGGTGCACAGCATTGGCCAGTAGTTGCTGCACAGTGTTTAGCAGGGTTGAAATTTGTTGGCTCTGAAACTGAAGCATCTGCATTAGCTGCATTGCATCTAACACTGGCAGCTTTGGCGCCTGAGCAGGGTGTGGGCATGCTGGAAGAAACAAAGGCAGAGAAGGCAAGCAATAAAAATAAGCACGAAAGCAAAGAAAAGTTCGGCAACGCCCAAATGAAATAACTAAATAGCAAAACGCTATAAGAGACTGTTAATGCAAGTAAAAACACCCCTGCAAAGAAAAGAAAATGTAGAATTAAGTCGCCAGCAAAACACAAAAACCCACGGAAAGAAAACTGAGAATCTGAGGCTGTCGCTATGGGACCCGTTGACCTCCTCTTCACCAATGTTTTGTCCTGCTTACTCGGCGAATATGGGGTGCCCAGGAATCCTGATTTCTCGGATCGGTAGACAACTATTCAAACAAATTGTATAAATGAATTTTTATTACAGTAAGATAAGTGACAATCCCCCCCCCGAAGAACCATGGACCTTGCCGTTGGTGGGGAGGCTTGCGTGCCTCAGCGATACAGATGGCCGCACCGTAGGTGCAACCACAACGGAGGGGTATCTGTTGAGAGGCCAGACAAACGTGTGGTTCCTGAAGAGGGGCAGCAGCCTTTTCAGTAGTTGCAGGGGCAACAGTCTGGATGATTGACTGATCTGGCCTAGCAACACTAAGCAAAACGGCCTTGCTGTGCTGGTACTGCGAACGGCTGAAAGCAAGGGGAAACTACGACCGTAACTTTTCCCGAGGGCATGCAGCTTTACTGTATGGTTAAATGATGATGACGTCCTCTTGGGTAAAATATTCTGGAGGTAAAATAGTCCCCCATTCGGATCTCCGGGCGGGGACTACTCAGGAGGACGTCGTTATCAGGAGAAAGAAAACTGGCGTTCTACGGATCGGAGCGTGGAATGTCAATTCCCTTAATCGAGCAGGTAGATTAGAAAATTTAAAAAGGGAAATGGAGAGGTTAAAGTTAGATATAGTACGAATTAGTGAAGTTCGCTGGCAGGAGGAACAAGACTTTTGGTTAGGCGAATACAGGGCTATAAATGCAAAATCAAATAGGGGTAATGCAGGAGTAGGTTTAATAATGAATAAAAAATAGGAGTGCGGGTAAGCTACTACAAACAGCATAGTGAACGTATTATTGTGGCCAAGATAGACACGAAGCCCACGCCTACTACAGTAGTACAAGTTTATATGCCAACTAGCTCTGCAGAGGGCGAATAAATTGAAGAAATATATGATGAAACAAAAGAAATTATTCAGGTAGTGAAGGGAGACGAAAACTTAATAGTCATGGGTGACTAGAATTCGGTAGTAGGAATAGAGAGAGAAGGAAACGTAGTAGGTGAATATGGACTGGGGCTAAGAAATTAAAGAGGAAGCCGCCTGATAGAATTTTGCACAGAGCACAACTTAATCGTAGCTATCACTTGGTTCAAGAATCATAAAAGGAGGTTGTATACATGGAAGAAGCCTGGAGATACTGACAGGTTTCAGATAGATTACATAATGGTAAGACAGGAACCAGGTTTTAAATTGTAAGATATTTCCAGGGGCAGATGTGGGCTCTGATCACAATCTATTGGTTATGAACTGTAGATTAAAACTGAAGAAACTGCAAAAAGGTGGGAATTTAAGGAGATGCGACCTTGACAAACTGACTAAACCAGAGGTTGTACAGAGTTTCAGGGAGAGCATAAGGGAACAACTGACAGAAATGGGGGAAAGAAATACAGTACAAGAAGAAGAATGGGTAGCTTTGAGAGATGAAGTAGTGGATGCAGCAGAGGACCCAGTAGGTAAAAAGACGAGGGCTAGTAGTAATCCTTGGGTAGCAGAAGAAATATTGAATTTAATTGATGAAAGGAGAAAATATAAAAATGCAGTAAATGAAGCAGGCAAAAAGGAATACAAACGTCTCAAAAATGAGATCGACAGGAAGTGCAAAACGGCTAAACAGGGATGGCTAGAGGACAAATGTAAGGATGTACAGGCTTATCTCACTAGGGGTAAGATAGATACTGCCTACAGGAAAATTAAAGAGACCTTTGGAGAAAAGAGAACAACTTGTATGAATATCAATAGCTCAGATGGAAACCCAGTTCTAAGCAAAGAAGGGAAAGCAGAAAGTTGGAGGGAGTATATAGAGGGTCTATACAATGGCGACGTACTTGAGGACAATATTATGGAAATGGAAGAGGATGTAGATGAAGATGAAATGGGAGATACGATACTGCGTGAAGAGTTTGACAGAGTACTGAAAGACCTGAGTCGAAACAAGGCCCCGGTAGTAGGCAACATTCCATTAGAACTACTGACGGCCTTGGAAGAGCCAGTCCTGACAAAACTCTACCATCTGGTGAGCAAGATGTATGAGACAGGCGAAATACCCTCAGACTTCAAGAAGAATATAATACACTCCTGGAAATGGAAAAAAGAACACATTGACACCGGTGTGTCAGACCCACCATACTTGCTCCGGACACTGCGAGAGGGCTGTACAAGCAATGATCACACGCACGGCACAGCGGACACACCAGGAACCGCGGTGTTGGCCGTCGAATGGCGCTAGCTGCGCAGCATTTGTGCACCGCCGCCGTCAGTGTCAGCCAGTTTGCCGTGGCATACGGAGCTCCATCGCAGTCTTTAACACTGGTAGCATGCCGCGACAGCGTGGACGTGAACCGTATGTGCAGTTGACGGACTTTGAGCGAGGGCGTATAGTGGGCATGCGGGAGGCCGGGTGGACGTACCGCCGAATTGCTCAACACGTGGGGCGTGAGATCTCCACAGTACATCGATGTTGTCGCCAGTGGTCGGCGGAAGGTGCACGTGCCCGTCGACCTGGGACCGGACCGCAGCGACGCACGGATGCACGCCAAGACCGTAGGATCCTACGCAGTGCCGTAGAGGACCGCAACGCCACTTCCCAGCAAATTAGGGACACTGTTGCTCCTGGGGTATCGGCGAGGACCATTCGCAACCGTCTCCATGAAGCTGGGCTACAGTCCCGCACACCGTTAGGCCGTCTTCCGCTCACGCCCCAACATCGTGCAGCCCGCCTCCAGTGGTGTCGCGACAGGCGTGAATGGAGGGACGAATGGAGACGTGTCGTCTTCAGTGATGAGAGTCGCTTCTGTCTTGGTGCCAATGATGGTCGTATGCGTGTTTGGCGCCGTGCAGGTGAGCGCCACAATCAGGACTGCATACGACCGAGGCACACAGGGACAACACCCGGCATCATGGTGTGGGGAGCGATCTCCTACACTGGCCGTACACCACTGGTGATCGTCGAGGGGACACTGAATAGTGCACGGTACATCCAAACCGTCATCGAACCCATCGTTCTACCATTCCTAGACCGGCAAGGGAACTTGCTGTTCCAGCAGGACAATGCACGTCCGCATGTATCCCGTGCCACCCAACGTGCTCTAGAAGGTGTAAGTCAACTACCCTGGCCAGCAACATCTCCGGATCTGTCCCCCATTAAGCATGTTTGGGACTGGGTGAAGCGTCGTCTCATGCGGTCTGCACGTCCAGCACGAACGCTAGTCCAACTGAGGCGCCAGGTGGAAATGGCATGGCAAGCCGCTCCACAGGACTACATCCAGCATCTCTACGATCGTCTCCATGGGAGAATAGCAGCCTGCATTGCTGCAAAAGGTGGATATACACTGTACTAGTGCCGACATTGTGCATGCTCTGTTGCCTGTGTCTATGTGCCTGTGGTTCTGTCAGTGTGATCATGTGATGTATCTGACCCCAGGAATGTGTCAATAAAGTTTCCCCCTTCCTGGGACAATGAATTCACGGTGTTCTTATTTCAATTTCCAGGAGTGTAATTCCAATCCCAAAGAAAGCAGGTGTTGATAGACGTGAAAATTACCTAACTATCAGTGTAAAAAGTCACAGCTGCAAATCACTATTGCGAATTCTTTACGGACGAATGGAAAAATCCTTGGGTAGCAGAAGAAATATTGAATTTAATTGATGAAAGGAGAAAATATAAAAATGCAGTAAATGAAGCAGGCAAAAAGGAATACAAACGTCTCAAAAATGAGTCCCCGGGGAAGATCAGTTTGGATTCCGTAGAAGTATTGGAACACGTCAGGCAATACTGACCCTACGACTTATCTTAGAAGCTAGATTAAGGAAAGACAAACCTGCGTTTCTAGCATTTGTAGACTTAGAGAAAGCTTTTGACAATGTTGACTGGAATACTCTTTTTCAAATTCTGAAGGTGACAGGGGTAAAATACAGGGAGCGAAAGGCTATTTACAATTTGTACAGAAACCAGATGGCAGTTATAAGAGTCGAGGGGCATGAAAGAGAAGCAGTGGTTGGAAATGGAGTGAGACAGGGTTGTAGCCTCTCCACGATGTTATTCAATCTGTATATTGAGCAAGCAGTGGAGGAAACAAAAGAAAAATTCGGAGTAGGTATTAAAATCCATGGAGAAGAAATAAAAACTTTGAGGTTCGCCGATGACATTGTAATTCTGTCAGAGACAGCAAAGGACTTGGAAGAGCAGTTGAACGGAATGGACAGTGTCTTGAAAGGAGGATATAAGATGAACATCAACAAAAGCAAAACGAGTATAATGGAATATGGTCGAATTAAGTCAGGTGATGCTGAGGGAATTAGATTAGGAAATGAGACACTTCAAGTGGTAAAGGAGTTTTGCTATTTGGGGAGCAAAAGAACTGATGACGGTCGAGGTGGAGAGTATATAAAATGTAGACTGGCAATAGCAAGGAAAGCGTTTCTGAAGAAGAGAGATTTGTTAACATGGAGTATAGATTTAAGTGTCAGGAAGTTGAAAGGTGGCTACACTGAGCCACTGCGCCAGAGATTGCGCCAAAGAGTATTATTCTGCCGCCTCCACAGTGCTTGTCGAGAGCTCGTGGTAGTCAGTGCTTGTCGAGAGCTCGTAGTAGTCAGTGCCAGTCGAGGACTCGGGGTAGTCTGTGCTGAGATGTTGTAGTGAGGAGTGTTTGTTGAGATGTGCTAGTAGGCTGTGCTTGCTGAGATGTGATACTGAAGAGTCTTGTTGAGATGTGGTAGTAGAGAGTCGGTGTGGAGATATATTGTAAGGATTAGAGTGATTTTCATCAATATAAATGAGATAACAAACACCGTTTCTTTTTTTTCATTATTTCAGTGTCCTAAATAATGCGTCATTACAGGTTCAGTCAACAAAGCATCTGGCGTGTGTTCTTGTATTAGAGTGTAATTCTGCTTTCCTTGAGCAATTATAGTATTTCTAATTTTCTTTTATCACGTCAGTATAATTGGTATTTAAAAATTCTTGTCTTGTTGGAGAAGAACCGTGCCAGATGTGTACGTTGAGTCACACTCCCACACACAGAACAATTACACTTGTGCTTTGGTTTAGTAGGTTTTATAGTTGCTGGGGACTTAATTAATTAACTGTGTTAACGAAAATTTTCTTTCATTGTTTGTTGTTATTCTATGCAGTCAGATTGCATACAAAAACTAGTCAGGGCCAACCGATTACGAGACACAGTGCAATCGGACATACAGCTACAGCAACTAAAAATATTTTCAATCCTAATTAATTAAGTCCTCATGCACATGGCGACCCTGCCAGGATCGTCCCTTGGAATCTTCTGATTGTAAAAATAGTAGACAGTAGTATTGTTGTAATAATTTGTAGATTAGTAATTGTAGTCTATTTTGCATGTGTAGATTTGGTAATTGGCATTCTTCGAATGGTATTTTTCAAAATTTAATTTTTATTGCCTTGTATACGCGTTTGACAATTTAGTGCAATTATTTCAATTGTTCGATTGATCGTGTTTGAGGGAGACATTGCATGTAAATGGTATTGTTGGAGATAAGGAGGCATTGTGTGTAATTTTCGCACAGTGACGAGTTTTGTATGTCTTGCAAATGATTACGCGATTGATGAAAAGGGCAAAAATGATGAATAGTGAGAATGACGAAATTGTTAACATGGCGAACTCGCCGACAGAGGAAAACAGTGTGATGGATAATGAAGGGGAAAACAATGTAATAAGTCGGGAAAACAGTCCGGAACCATTTCAAAATATTTCTTAATCAGAAATTTCACAGAATCCGAGATTAACGGCAGAAGATTCTGGAATAGTATCGAACACAGATAGCCTTATGGCTATGCAGAAGGAAGTTAGTTTTGTGGGAAATGTTAGGGGCGAAAAGAATTTCGAACCGGCTGATATGGAGCAGTTGATGGGTGCTATATTAAATTTGGGAGCACGAATGGAAACACAGTTTAGATCTGAAATAAAAACACAGATGGGAATAATGGAAACACGGTTAGACTCACTGGGATCACAAATAGGAACAATTAAAACCGAGATGGGAACTTTGGGATCTGAATTAAAAACTGATATGGGAACACTGGAAACACGGTTAGACTCACGAATAGGGACATGTTTCAAAAATATGAAAGATGAGTTAAAGAAAGAAATCAGAGAAGAAGTACAACCGATTTTGAATTCTCATAATAATAGATTAGTTGCAGTAGAGATTAGACAAAGGGAACAGGATAGGGGACAGGAAGAAAGAGATCGTGTGATAGTTCAGAAATTTTCAGAGTTAAATTTACAACGTGCAAAAGATAAGGAAGAAATATTTGAGAGAATCGAGGAATCTGTACCAAATGACAGATTAAATAACCTAACACTACAATATGAACAGCTAACTACCAAATGTGTCAATACTGAAACCAGAGTCGCGACACTTACGGAAGACGTAAATAAACAGAAAGAACAATTAGGTGACTTATCGGAAAGAGTTGAGGAAATTTCAGATAAACTGACAAATCTTAGTTTAAGTGGGGACAGAGATTCAGATGATACAGCACCATTGCCATTTGCAGAAACTGAAGAATACCAGAACATAAATAAACATGTTGAAAATCAGGGAAAATTTAATGAACGCGTGAAAAGGGAATTTGAGGCATTAAAAAAGCAAGTCAAACAAATTGAAGGCGAAATCGTAGGAAAAGACAGCAGAAGAAATTTAGAATCGCGGATAGCAGAGGGCTTTGAAGAAAATAATTTATTTCATTTACGGGATGCAACAAGAGTGGCCAGGCGCGTGAACTTGACAATAATCGACATTCGGACTGGAACAGTCGCGGTAGGTCTTTGTCGCCACGAGGCGAAAACTTTGATAATAAACACTTTTTGACTGTTCGGAAATTTAAGATCTTCCGCAACTCTAAGAATGACATACATCCATGTGCATGGTTAGATCAATTTATGTACGCACTTCCACCAAATTGGCCACTAAGTCACAAACTGGAATTTATGTGTGGATATTTAGAAAACGAACCGGCGACGCGGATGCGCGCACTCATTAGAGATTGTAATAATCTGAATGTTTTTTAACATGCATTTCTATCGGCATATTGGTCCGAAAACACGCAAGACAGAGTCAAACACAGTCTTATTATGCAGCGTAATTTCAAACAGTCTGAGTTCCGCACGCCGGCAGAATATTTTGAAGACATGATTCGAAAGAATCAGTTCCTTTCCAACCCTTACAGCCCGACTGAATTAATTCGCATTTGTTTAACTAAGCTGCCACAATCCATAAGACAAATTGCTTTAGCCGGAAGATGTAAAGACGACATTGAGACTTTTAAGACTTTGCTACAAGAACTCGAGTATGACAATGACGACGGGACTTCCTGTAATTTTTTCAGTAACAGTAATTACTATAGATTTTCGGAGAAAAGGGATAGTGATCGGAACGGACGTTATAGCGGTAATTTTGAGAATGACAGACGAAACAGACAGGACAATAGATACCAGCCTTATGACAATAACAGACGTTCTAACAGAAATTACACAGACAATTATAATAACGGTAATTCTTACCGGAATGATCAATCATACGGAAACAGTAATCTGTATCATCAAGACAGAAATTATTCATACAATAATAGAAATTCTTGCTACAGAAATAACCAGGGTAGTAGATACAGCAATAATTTCAGAAGTGACAGTCGAAATTACACAAGAAGTAGTTATGCAGACAGACAGGAAAACATAAATTTTAATAACAGACACAACCAAGAATTTGCATCTAACAGACAGGAGGGACCCAATTGGCATCCTCCACGTGACAGAACTTCAGAGAGACAAGTGCAAATAGTAGAAACTGATCCGCGAAATGACGCGAATAATCAAAGACGTGACGCAAACAATCGACAATGACTTGCAGCTTCGGCTTCTGGCAGCAATATAGACGGTTCAGAAAGTAATGACACTACGACTTTACACTACGTACGCCTGGAAGACATGAGAGACATTTTGTTAGACGAAAAGGAAAATAATGTAGACGCATTTTTACATCCTGTTATTGAAGTATGTGTGGGTAAGAATAAGTTCACTGCAGTTTTAGATTCTGGGAGCCCATTGAATGTCATTAGTGAACCAGTTTTTCGTATATGTGTAAGAACTATTGCTTGTCCTGTGTTACCTATTTCTAAAACTACAATTCGAGGAGCGATTTCTGGAAAAAGTGTGGAAGTCAAACAACAGATCAACTTAAATTTCATTTGTCAAGGATACGAATTTTCTGCTAATTTTATTATTGTTCCATTACTCAGTACCCAAATTATATTAGGTATGGAGTTTCTTAACGCACATAAGGCAATTTTGAACTTTAAAGAAGGAAGTGTAAATTTGACTGTTGCCGGAATGCCGAAATGTTTGAAATTTTTCGAGTGTTTAACAAGATCTGAGTCAGATATAAAATGTTTAAGGTTTCTTACTTCTGATGTTTTCGTTGAGCATTATGACGACAGTGTGTTTATTCATGACAATGACAATAGATACAGAGACGCGATGGATGATATAATTAATAGCGAAGAATTAATTAATGAAAAGGTTAAGAAAGCTGAAGTACCAGATGACGTTGCAAGAGAAGAGCTGCACCACATTTTGACTTCACATGCTACAGTGTTTAGTCATCACACAGGAACTATACAAGGCTTACAATATTTATTTAAAGTAAAAGAACACACACCATTTCGCGGGAAAACGTACGCTATTCCTTTGGCTTACAGAGACAAGTTTAAGAATGAACTTCAGTACATGTTAGATCAGGGCATTATTGAGCCTGCAGTCAGTCCTTATACTAGCCCATTACACATTGTTCTTAAAAAGGATGGGTCAATTCGTTTGGTTCTGGATTCCAGACAGATAAATAACATCATCATTCCTGAAACTGACCGTCCACAAAATTTAGATGAACTTCTTCAACATTTTCATAGAATTAAAGTTTTATCGACGATTGATATGCGCGCAAGTTTTTGGCAAATAGAACTCCACCCTGATTGTAGAAAATATACTGCCTTTTTAGCCTTTGGTAACTGTTACCAATTTCGTAAATTACCGTTTGGACTTACTGTATCTTCAGCAGCATTCATTCGTAGCTTAAACGAAATTTTACCTGTTTATCTTCGTGACAATATTACTTCATATGTTGACGACATTCTTATTGCTAAACATTCTTGGAGTGAACACAACAAAATTTTGGATTCATTATTACGTATCTTTGCAAGTGTTGGCATTACTGTGAACTTAGAAAAATCTGAATTTGGTCGTTCTCAGGTGAAATTTCTCGGTCACATTATTTCTACAGAAGGTATTCTTCCTGATCCAGAGAAATTAGACGCTATTCGTAATTATGCTGTTCCTACTAGAAAACGTGATGTTCGTAGTTTCCTTGGTGTCTGTAATTTTCTTAGACGCTTTGTTAAATTGGACGATTTGGCCACACCTCGTTTATGTGAACTATCCGGAAAGAAATCTAGTTGGTGTTGGGATGAGGAAGCTCAGTCAGAATTTGAACAACTTCGTGATGCTTTAGTTGCTGCTCCACTTCTTTCACATCCGGATTTATCTAAAGATTTTTGTTTGGCGACGGACTCATCATACAAGGGCCTAGGTGCACATTTATTTCAAGAGATAGAAGAAAACGGCGTTGTAGTACAGAAGACTATTGCATTTGGAAGTCGTGTTCTCTCTAAATCAGAAAAGAATTATTCGATTACGGAACTTGAAGCTTTGGCTGTTGTTTGGGCTTTCACAAAATTTCGCACATTTTTGTCTGGCAGACATACTAAGGTTTATACAGATCATCGAGCTCTGGAATTTCTTATGTCAACAAAATTAACTCATGGCAGATTGTCACGATGGGCGTTGTACCTACAGGAGTTTGATTTCAGTATTGTTTACATACAGGGTTCTTCAAATATTGTTGCTGATTCTTTATCGCGTGCACCTATTGGTTTGAAACAAAGTGCTGAAGAGGACTGCAAGGAAAACAATTATTGTTTGATGTATATTCAAGGTGTTGCGTTTGAGTACTTTATTTCGTCTTCGCTCCAGGACATCGCTAAGGAGCAAAATAAGGATCCAATCTGGAAGGACATTAAGGAGAAGTGGAGGAGAAAGGAAAGCGTAGCGATTAGACAGCATTATTTAGTTCGCAATGACATTCTTTTTAAACGAAAATCGGTCGACAACTCTGTTTGGTTAGTTTGTATTCCTGATGAGTGGGTTAATAAGCTGATTTGGTATACGCATTTCAGTTATGCACACTTTGGTCCCAGAAAATGCTTTCATAAATTACGGGAAAATTGCTACTTCAATAATATGGAAAAACGTATTCGATCTGTTCTGGCCAAATGCAAATTATGTCAAAAGGCTAAGCCGCCAACAGTTTCTCACAGAGCACCGTTGTTTCCTACCATTCCAGTGAAATTAAAGGAGATGGCTGCAGTCGATTTGTTCGGTCCAGTGGTTCGTTCTACTAATGGTTTTGCGTACACTTTCGTAGCACTGGAGTTGACGTCAAAATATGTGTGTTTTACACCTTTACGCAAAGCAACAGCTCGTTCAGTATCTAACGCTTTCATCAAAAATTTTCTTAAAGAAGTGGGTCATGTTGATAAGGTTATATCAGATAATGGATCACAGTTTCGTTCTAAAATTTGTCTTCGTACTCTACAGCGTCGTAAAATTAAACCAATTTTCATTTCACTTTTTCACCCTCAATCTAACGCTTCAGAGAGATGGATGAAGGAAATCAATAAATTGTGTCGACTTTATTGTCATCAGAATCACAGAACTTGGGATCAGTATCTTCATATTTTTCAAAACATTCTGAATGAACTCCCTAATGATTCAACTTCTTTACCGCCTATATTGACATTAAAAAATAAAGCACCGACAAATCACATTTCTGAAATAGTTCCTTTTCCGCCTTCATGGAAACTGCGGCATTCTGAAGTTGTCAATCTGGCTCTACGAAATATTGCATCTGCGGCTGCTAGAAGAGAGAGATCAGCTAAACGTCCTGGTCGTTTAAAAATCTTGTCAGTTGGTCAGAAGGTGTTAATTAAGTCTCATCGTTTGTCTCACAAAGGAAAAGGCTTGTGTCGCAAATTTTTTCGGCTTTATAACGGTCCATATAGAATTCGTAAAATTATTCATGATAACACTGTCGAAGTAGAAACTCTTAAATCTCGACGCTCTAAAGGAATACATCATATATCTAACGTAAAAGTTTTTGTGGAATGACATACTTTAGAGAAACTCACAGCTACATGTAAACATGCGGAGAGTACAAGGATACCGCGCTATGTTTTGGTGGCGGCACATACTCAAAGCAACAGTCAAGTCTGCGCGCCGCACAAGGCAGTCGTTGACCGCGAACAATTGCTTCTACGTCACGCGCCTACAGCTGATCGAGCGCTCAGTGCGAATGCACTGACAGCCGTAAACAAATACACAGTTTAATTTTTCCGATTAAATTCAGTATAAAGCTATAGTGACTTGATGAATTATGTTATTAACATTCAGTATTTTTCAGGATACGGTTGTATAAAATATTTAAGAACTTCAGGTAAATTCTGTGCGTGTCCGACGTTAAGACGACTTGCTATCGAGAAATTTTCAGGAAGAATGTAATTTCGAAGAAGAAACTAATAAACTAAAAAGGTAACTATTAATTGAGTTTATTTTTCAGGTAACATATTTCCACTTAGGTACGTACTTTAGACGTAATTTGCTGCTCGCGATTACGTGATTCATACTTTGTGCTAATTTCATATTCTATGAATTTACTTGTGAAGCGACGTGCTTGCGTACGTTAACTGATTTTGACAATGATTATTAATGAACTGGGTTGTAACTTGTGTATATTATGCATCGCTTGGCTGCACTGCTTTTTCACTGATGTCATATTTTTTAATTATGTGCCTGCTGTGCTTATTTATTTAAATTATAATTGTAACCTGATTAATTGTGCTGACTGTGATTATGTATGTAAGTTATACTTTGTGATTTATCTGCTTGCGCCTTCATGTTTACTTATTAAGATGACATATGAACATTTATTTGCTTATGCTGATATGATGCTAATGACCTGTTTGCTGCTATGCGTATGAATTGCATATTTATACATCTCTGTTTGTTGTCGTAACTACTCTTTAATTTGGTATATAGAAATGCTGATGTAAGGTGTGCGAACATGGAGTTTAGGCCACAGTTTTGTATTAATTATAGATTGTTCGCTTGGCAGAGCCTCGTTGTAAGAATTGTGCTGCATCCACTTGTTGACATTCTGTTCTCTACTGGTATATTTACTCGCTATTGCTTGTTTTGCTTACGCTCAGTGCCTTATATTTTTAAGATAAGAAAATGAACTGCTATAATTCGACGAACGATATTGGTACAAAGAACTTCGTTGAAGTCACATGAGCTGGAGGTTTTATGGAAGCTGTGTAACTTTATGCTAATAGGAAGGAAGCTAACGACATGACATACCATTACTAGGTTTAGACCATTAACAGTTATTACACTGCATTTTTCGTGAGCAATTGAAATAGGAAGTGACACTTGACACAAGAAATACTCCACATGTTTGCTTCTGTTTGCCATAATTCTTGAAGTGGTGTACGCACTGTGAAATATTATGATCATTCACACTCCGTAATCGTACTTAATTACTGAGAGTTATTCGAACTAAGTCTGTTAGAGGTCATGTATGCATTTCTTTGTTTATAATTCATAATGAGTAGAAGATTTGGGTCAGATGGATTACACAGAGGTTGTGTGTTGACAGTGTGTGTTCGGATTATGTGGGATGATGAGGTTTGTATTAGGATTTTATCTGTACTTGTTCGAGGAGACTGACTAGAGGAAAGAGTTGTTATGGAAGTGAAATGATTTTGGCAATAAGGTTTATATGTATCGACGTATTGAAGAGTTATTATTGAGGTATTGAGATTATATGAAGTTGATGATTATTGGAGTTTTGGTGGACAAGAGGTAAGGTAAATGCTATTAATGATAAGGTTTATATGTATCGACGTAAGAGGTATTATTGAAGTATTGAGATTATGTGATGCTGATGATTATTGGAGTTTTGGTGTATAAGAAGTAAAGTAAGTGAGGAGCATATTTTTTTTGTTGGTTTATATGGAACAAGGAGGATGAAGATAGCAGACTAGAACACTAAAGTAGAAGGAAGATAGTCTATACACACACTTTGTTAAATCACTAAGCAGTATATACTTTTTTTTGAAGAGAGGAAGTATTTGCATATCTTGGCTCACTGACAGTTGTTCAACAACAGTACATTTGATCTGGCTTGGCAAACATCGGTCTTGACATGATGACTATGACGTTGACTTAACTATTATTGACTGTTATACATTGCTGCCACTACTACTTGATACACAAGATGAACATCAAATTTTGACAGAATTGCATTTACACAGTTAACACTACTCAATGACACAGTAGTACTTAATGTGGATGAAAAATGAGTGAGTGTGTTTTGTGTGTTTTCCTTTCCTAATCCTACCCACCTATCTCCTAAATATTATTTTATTTGTTTGTAGTGGCTTGCACTGACACCCATAGATATTATGGGTTTACTGGTATTTGTGTATTTGTAATAGTTAATATGACAATTATCTGACATCATTTGTGTGTTTATTAGAATTTGTATGTTTAGTGTAAGAGCATTGTAAAAGCATTTGTATGTGTATTCATACTATTGTTCATGCCTGAACTGTCTGATTAGTGATGGTGAATATTATGAACTGTTACCTGCACCTCTTCAACATAATGGGTGCCACTTAGAAACGTTTAATTTCTGCTGATGAACTGTGTGATCAGTGATAGTGAATATTATGGACTGTTACTTGTACTTTTTCTACATGATTGGTGCCACTAGGACATGTTTAATTTATGCTTATAAACTCTGATGAACAGTGTGATCAGTGATAGTGAATATTATGGACTGCTCTCTGGACCTATTCAACATTGCTGGGTGCCACTAATGGAACTGCTTCTACTGAACTAATGTGACTTGTTGCTGTGTGTACCTCTTCAACATTGCTGGGTGCCACAGATGGAACTGCTTCTACTGAAATAATGTCACTTGTTGCTGTCTGCACCTGCGCAACATTGCTGGGTGCCACTAATGGAACTGCTTCTGCTGAGAAATGTGACTTGTTGCTGGGTGTACCTGCTCAACTTTACTGGGTGCCACTGATGGACTACTTCTACTGAAAAGATGTCACCTGTTGGTGTCTTTTTTGTATAAACTAATCATTGAAAGCATTTTATGTGAACATTTGTATAAACTGATTTTTTGTGTATTGTGTGAACTCTACAGTCACATGTATGAAAAGAAGTTGTATTGCTTACTGTATTTCATATATTAGGTTATTGAAAGGTCAGTGCAAAGCCAAAATTTTAACTAATTATGTGATATTTAGGTATTAATATTATCTTTTATTTTTATCTGTATTTTTGTGGACGAATTTGGTAGTATTTTCACCACCAATGCTGGCAAAAATACCATCAAATTCTGGCCTGTGGAGGAGAGGCATATGAAAGGTGGCTGCACTGAGCCACTGCGCCAGAGATTGCGCCAAAGAGTATTATTCTGCCACCTCCACAGTGCTTGTCGAGAGCTCGTGGTAGTCAGTGCTTGTCGAGAGCTCGTAGTAGTCAGTGCCTGTCGAGGACTCGGGGTAGTCTGTGCTGAGATGTTGTAGTGAGGAGTGTTTGTTAAGATGTGCTAGTAGGCTGTGCTTGCTGAGATGTGATACTGAAGAGTCTTGTTGAGATGTGGTAGTAGAGAGTCGGTGTGGAGATATATTGTAAGGATTAGAGTGATTTTCATCAATATAAATGAGGTAACAAACACCGTTTCTTTTTTTTCATTATTTCAGTGTCCTAAATAATGCGTCATTACAGGTTCAGTCAACAAAGCATCTGGCGTTTGTTCTTGTATTAGAGTGTAATTCTGCTTTCCTTGAGCAATTATAGTATTTCTAATTTTCTTTTATCACGTCAGTATAATTGGTATTTAAAAATTCTTGTCTTGTTGGAGAAGAACCGTGCCAGATGTGTACGTTGAGTCACACTCCCACACACAGAACAATTACACTTGTGCTTTGGTTTAGTAGGTTTTATAGTTGCTGGGGACTTAATTAATTAACTGCGTTAACGAAAATTTTCTTTCATTGTTTGTTGTTATTCTATGCAGTCAGATTGCGTACAAAAACTAGTCAGGGCCAACCGATTACGAGACACAGTGTAATCGGACATACAGCTACAGTAACTAAAAATATTTTCAATCCTAATTAATTAAGCCCCCATGCAAAGTATTTGTATGGAGCGTAGCCATGTATGGAAGTGAAACATGGACGATAACTAGTTTGGACAAGAAGAGAATAGAAGCTTTCGAAATGTGGTGCTACAGAAGAATACTGAAGATTAGATGGGTAGATCACATAACTAATGAGGAGGTATTGAATAGAATTGGGGAGAAGAGGAGTTTGTGGCACAACTTGACACGAAGAAGGGAGGTAGGACATGTTCTGAGGCATCAAGGGATCACCAATATAGTATTGGAGGGCAGCATGGAGGGTAAAAATCGTAGAGGGAGACCAAGAGATGAATACACTAAGCAGATTCAGAAGGATGTAGGTTGCAGTAGGTACTGGGAGATGATGAAGCTTGCACAGGATAGAGTAGCATGGAGAGCTGCATCAATCCAGTCTCAGGACTGAAGACCACAACTACAACAGTAAGTGACAATACTTCACTCTGATAAATTTACAATGATGTGTCGCAAGGAAATGGCGACGGACAAATAAGAAGTCTCTTCAGTATATACAATTACTAATACAGGACAGGTAATAGAGTTCTTAAGTCGCTGCGGTAGAATTCGCAGAACGGCTGGTCTTCAACTGGGCCGCTGCCAGGGGCGCGGTGTCCTCTTCACAGCCCTCTACACTTAAACGTTGTGCCGGCGCACGACTTTATGCCAGAACAATGACCATCAAAACTATGTTCTACATGACAGTTACATCTTGGGAAGTACTTCTTACCTACAAGTCAGAAATGTTTTCACCCATTAGCATGCTTCGCAATTTCCAGGGCAGAACTTTATCTCATTTTAATGTCTTTTCGCCAAGAAGATAGTAGAAACATGTTGTCTTCTGGCAGCCGCAAAAAAGCTGGAGTCCATTTTATAACATCCCGAAAGATAAAAAGTAAAAGAAATAGTTTCTTTGAAGATGAGGTACAGTAAAATTTCTACTTCACAACGTTTTGGCTCCAACGACTTACATTTAAGAGCGGTTCATTTTCACTGTTTAATTGGTCTTGCACTCAAGTACAGCATATGAAAATGTAGTTGGATTTCTCATCATGAAACCAGTAGAAATAGATTCTTTTTCGTTTCTGAAAACTTCTGGTGCCCATTTCGCACACATCTGAAAAATAAAGAATTGGTGAACTATGGTTTACAGATTTAGCACAACCACATGGTTTCACTCAACTATCTGGTACAAAACGGTACTCCCTTGGATAATGTGGCATCCCTCTCTTCTTCTGAGACTTGCAGTCTGATAGAGGGTGCTGTACAAGCTGCAGCTGACATTTTTTTCATATAATCTCTAGAAAAATTATGTTTTCCCGTTACAAATAATGTGCAATCAATTTGGCACACATCTGAAACATACAGTAATGAAGATCTTAACTTCTGGTATATGAGCGATACCAATGGTATTTGCTTGGAATTTGTATGTTACAAAGTATTCGTAACCACATTTCCTTCTATGGCGCAGCATGGTATGGGTATTTTCAACAGTTTTAGATGGCATTATGATCAGTTATTGTCAAGATACGGGTTTATTTTTTTATCCATTTACTGCGTACTATTTAGTATCGATCTGAAACATAAGCACGGATAAGATAAGATTTACGTGATAACTAGGAAACTATGTTCTACATGACATTTAACTCCTGCGAAGTAGTTCCTTCCGACAAGTCAGAAACATCTTTATTTATTATTATGCTTCGCATTGTGCTGGGTAGTATTTTATCTGGTTGAAAAGCCTTTTCAGTTAACAAGACAGCAGAAACGTATTCTTCAGACATTCGCAAAAACGGTGGAGTGCAGTTAGCACACTCCGAAATATAAAAGGTGAATAAATTTAATTTTTTTAAAGATAATGCACTTAAAGAGTTTCCTTTTTATAGATTTTTGTGTCAACGCACCTCTTACATTCTGGAGCACTTCATTTTCACTGTTTAATGTGTCTTGTCCTATGAGAGTATCACGAAAGAAAATCTAGATGCATATTTCATTATGAATGCAGCAGAACTAGCTTCTTTTGCACTTCTCAAACCTTCTGGTGTCCCTTTCGTACTGTAGGGAAGCAGCCTACTCACGCCATAATAAATTCACATCAGTGTGCCAGCCTAGTCCGCTGTAACTAGCTCTGACGTCATAAATGTTGCGCAATACTTTAAAAATCAAGTAAATAACCTGAAACGGTTCTAGCATGTCAGGAGTAATACTAAATCAATATGTGTTGAATATGAGTTCAGTAACTTTAACCATTTTCGAAATTTGGATGTTTCCCTGTAAAAATCATTGGCGCAACAGAAAAGAGCTAGAGACTTAAAAATTTATATTTAGATTCCTTTTTCATAATTATTTAATAGAAACAGTCTTCTGGATCTCACAAATTCAGATTTTAGTTGAAATTCATGATTTTCTGGTTTTTGTCTTAAAAATAAAGGAAGCAAGATAGATTAAGTAGGCTAATAAATAAGGCTAGGATGTTTAAATTTAAGTAGAATGGAGATCCGCTATAATCATAAAGATGTGAGAAGTTTCAATTGAATAACTATAAAACTATAGCGATAGCGTATCTCCAAAGGGCAGGTTCAGAGCTCGTCTACTGCGTGTAGAGTAATTAAATTAATTCTCTCGCCCAAAATAATTGACTTAGCCACGTCAGATTTTTATTACGATTACGTACCTGTGTGCTTATTGCACATTTAAATTGAGAGCTTCATCGGCCATCAGCAAAGGAAGCAATGATTTATTCAATAACTTAAAGTGGTGCATTACTAGCCCAGCGGCTAGTCGGGAGAGCCGATTTGATCAGGCGTTCCCTTAGCCGTCCGCACCGCGGCTTTATATATACGAACGCTGCGCGAGGAAGTAAGGCCCCAGTTCTCTCCAGACGCTGAATAGCACACCATCTGTGTCGGGAGTCGCGTCGCGCCGGTATCATTGCTATAAACAGCCTCGGATGCCGTATTAAGTTACTCGGGATACGCGTAACCATTAAATCATTTTCGAGAGGAGTGTTAATTCTGGGATGACTTTAATTATCTATCTTCAGTTTTCGTATGTCGTATTTTCACGTGCCGTCGCGGGACAGACATTCTACCATTATTTTAGCGGGGCGTTTGATGAACCTAATCATCAAATTATGGCGAGCATTCACTTAAACATTTAATTTGGACAGTTATAGTTGCATCAGCGCATTAGTCTCTGAACTGCTCTGTTAGTCAGATTGTGTGGATTCTTTTTTTTTTTTTTTTCATCTGTGACTTTCAGAATATAGAGAACGTTTTTTCCACTATCGTTTTTGTTTATGAATCCCAGACAATCTCCTAACTCCTCAGAGCTTTAAGCTGTAGCCATAAGAGTATTCCTCAGATGAAGTGGACACTAGGAATTCTAATTACAGATAGTTCAGTATAACCATCTGGTCGTGCTAAACCTGTAGTTACTAATTTAAGAGTTATTCTATTTTTCAGATGCTTGCGACATGGACGCCAGAAGATTTTCGAAACGCAAAATAAGCTATTTCTGCTGGTTTAATGATGAAACATGAAGCTAAGTGATACAATAACACTACAAGACAAATTAAACAGCGAAAATGAACAGTGACACTTCTTTATTTAAGTTTTTACTTGCTTGCACTGAAATAACCGAGAAGGTGAAATTTCTACATTATTTAATTCTGAAACTGCTGAGTGAAACTGAAAGCAAATGAACCTGCTTAAACTGATGAGTGAAACTGAACGTACTGTCACTTCGCTTGTCTTATCGTTTCATATCTGACCTACAGAATTATTCCTGACAAACACAACTCAAACACAATCTGACTGCTCAAATAATTAACACAAAAGAATGGCCCTGAATGAGAAGAAATCCGAACAATAACCTATACATTTCATAAGACACTTACGTCGTAACACATTTTCATTACACGAATTACAGCTATACAGCAAGCACCAATACAGCAAGATAAATAAAAGATTCTAGCTACTGTAGGCTGTAACTACTAATAGACATGTGGTTAGCAAAGGAAAGATTTTGTTGCAGAGCAAACAATGTATTTAGCAAATTTTATCTTAATGTGACATCCATTGCAAAAAATTATATAATCGTCGGTGACACCCAGTTAAAAAATATTAATAATAATAATAAACCCTGTGGAGGCCTGGGAAAAGAATAGGCCTCCGGTATGTTCTGCCAGTCGTAAAAGGCGACGAAAAGAACAAACCACTAATAGGGCTAACCCCCCTTTTAGTGTAATTAGCTGGTTCAGGACAGAACTAATGAAGCCTCGGACAAGCGCTGTCATGGTCGGGGATGGCGCTTGAACCCCATGCCCATCCACAATGGTAAATGATTTAAATCCAAATAGAGGTGTTTTGCAGGATATGCTTCCTGCAACCACCCTAGAAGGAAAACAAAGACAAAGGATTAGATGGTCAGATGAAGTTAACTGACACCTCATGTTCTGTTATTACCATGCAACAAACTTAGGAACCAACACAACTGGATACAGATCACAAGTATACACAATATTTATTACCAGATACCCAGAATTAAAATTTTTAACAGAACAATGACTAGCTGATCATATCTGTGTAATAATCAAAAATAACAGGATACCCCAGTCAGAATTAGAAAACATCAAACAACAAGTACAAGAAATACTGGAACAAAATAATGTGCAATCAGAAGAAGAAGAAAATACAGTAATGGACTCAAACATCCCAGAGCAAACAAACAAAGAACAACACACATCAATTAAACAATCAGAGGAAAAAGAAGCCTTAAGACAGCCACCAGAAGAAGCACAAATAGAACAGGATGTGACACACATGTTAGATATAGAAGAAAAACTTCAGCTGAAATATATAGAATACAAAGACACAAATACAGACATTAGACCATTCTTGCATAGACCACCAAATAACCCACAAGTCGAAACAACAATAACAACTATCAACACAATCATACACAACAAAATAAATGAAAATACAACTATGCAAGAGTTGGAACTACTGGTTTATATAGAAGCACTCACTACACTAAATATACACACTAGGCAGAGATCAGAACCACCCAACACACAGAAGAAACCCACAAAACCAGCATGGCAACACAGGCTACAGATCAGAATAGAAAAACTGAGAAAAGACATTGGACAGCTAACACAATTGATAAGAAATGAAATATCAGACAAAAAACGAAAAGGTTAGGTAAAATCTCACAAAAAAAGAGATAGAGCAATTAGATGAAAAGAAGCAGAAATTACAAGCATTGGCCAAACGACTTGGAAGATACAAAAAAAGAGAAAATAGAGGGAAACAAAACCATATATTCAACACAAACCAAAAAAAAATTTTACCAGACAATAGATAACACACACACATTAAAATAGACAATCCACCAAACATAACAGACATGGAACACTTCTGGAGCAACATATGGTCAAACCCGGTACAACATAACAGGCATGCATGGTGGATACAAGCAGAAACAGACACATACAAGATGATACCACAAATGCCTGAAGTGATAATTTTGCAACATGAAGTCACCTGAGCAGTTAATTCTACTCATAATTGGAAAGCCCCTGGAAAAGATAAAATAGCAAATTTCTGGCTAAAGAAGTTCACCTCAACACATTCACATCTAACTAAATTATTTAACAGTTACATTTCAGACCCATACACATTCCCTGATACACTTACACATGGAATAACTTATCTGAAACCTAAAGATCAAGCAGACACAGCAAACCCAGCTAAATATCACCCCATAACTTGCGTACCAACAATATACAAAATATTAACTTCAGTCATTACATAGAAATTAATGACACATACAACATAGAAAAAAATTATAAATGAAGAACAAAAACGCTGTTGCAAAGGAGCACGAGGATGTAAAGAGCAACTGATAATAGATGCAGAGGTGACATATCAAGCTAAAACTAAACAAAGATCGCTACACTATGCATACATTGATTACCAAAAAGCTTTTAATAGTGTACCCCACTCATGGTTACTACAAATATTGGAAATATACGAAGTAGATCCTAAATTGATACAGTTCCTAAACATAGTAATGAAAAATTGGAAATCCACACTTAATATCCAAACAAATTCAAATAATATCACATCACAGCCGATACAGATTAAGAGTGGAATATACCAAGGAGACTGACTAAGTCCTTTCAGGTTCTGAATTGCTCTGAACCCACTGTCCAACACGCTAAATAATACAAATTATGGATACAATATTACTGGAACATACCAACACAAAATCACACACTTGCTATACATGGATGATCTAAAACTACTGGCAGCAACAAATCAACAACTCAACCAATTACTAAAGATAACAGAAGTATTCAGCAATGATATAAATATGGCTTTTGGAACAGACAAATGTAAGAAAAATAGCATAGTCAAGGGAAAACATACTAAACAAGAAGATTACATATTGGATAACCACAGCGACTGCATAGAAACGATGGAAAAAAACAGATGCCTATAAATATCTAGGATACAGACAAAAAATAGGAATAGATAATACAAATATTAAAGAAGAACTAAAAGAAAAATATAGACAAAGACTAACAAAAATACTGGAAACAGAATTGACAGCAAGAAACAAGACAAAAGCTGTAAATACTTATGCTATACCAATATTGACCTACTCATTTGGAGTAGTGAAATGGAGTAACACAGACCTAGAAGCACTCAATACACTTACATGATCACAATGCCACAAATATAGAATACATCACATACATTCAGCAACTGAAAGATTCACATTAAGCAGAAAGGAAGGAGGAAGGGGATTTATCGACATAAAAACCCTACATTATGGACAGGTAGAGAATTTAAAAAAATTCTTTATAGAACGAGCAGAAACTAGCAAAATACACCAAATAATCACTCGTATAAATACATTGGCTACACCACTGCAATTTCATAACCACTTCTACAACCCTTTATATCACATAACATCAACAGATACAAAGAAAGTAAATTGGAAAAAGAAAACACTACATGGCAAGCACCATATCATCTAACACAGCCGCACATCGATCAAGACACATCCAACACATGGCTAAGAAAAGGCAATATATACAGTGAGATGGAAGGATTCATGATTGCAATACAGGATCAAACAATAAACACCAGATACTACAATAAGCATATTATTAAAGATCCCAATACCACAACAGATAAATGCAGACTTTGCAAACAACAAATAGAAACAGTATATCACATCACAAGTGGATGTACAATACTAGCCAATACAGAATACCCCAGAAGACATGGCAATGTAGCAAAAATAATACATCAACAGCTTGCCTTACAACATAAACTAATAAAACAACACGTTCCCACATACAAGTATGCACCACAAAGTGTACTGGAGAATGATGAATACAAATTATACTGGAACAGAACCATTATAACAGATAAAACACCACCACATAACAAATCTGACATCATACTCAGCAATAAAAAGAAGAAATTAACACAACTAATCGAAATATCCATATCCAATACAACAAATATACAGAAGAAAACAGGAGAAAAACAGGCTGAGGAAGTCAAGGACATATGGCATCAGGATAAAGTTGACATTATACCAATTATACTATCAACTACAGGAGTCATACCACACAATATCCACCAGTACCGCAACGCAATACAGCTACATCCAAACATATATGTACAACTACAGAAATCTGTAATTATTGATACATGTTCAATTACCCGAAAGTTTCTAAATGCAATGTAACATATACCGTACAGTTAAAAGGAAGTCACGCTTGATCAAGGTCCGTGTCACTTTCCATTTTCAACCAGACATAACGTCTGAGAAAGGAAAGAATAATAACAATAATAATCGTTAATAATTTTAAATCTCTATGACGGACACGCTGGCGCTAACACTTCAGACCTCTAACCTCCATTACTGCTAACTATAAACTTCGAACGTCCATCATTGCTGGCTGTTCACCTCCAACAACGAGTCCAACCAGCCACACAGGATCTGTTACAGAGTGCACACAGAGCTGTAAGAGTTATTAACGCAATCTATCTCGCTGCCGACATACACATATATAAACAGGCTACTTACAACTGCACTTAAAGATGAGTCGTACATTGACCCAAAAAGCTATAAAGTAGAATCTCTTTCTGTGCCTGACCCACATAAACATTAGCTTATTCTTCTCTTGAATTTTCTAATGTTCCAAACTGCATTCAAGCTTGTTGGTGAATGGAAGGAGAAACTGCACTTAAAGATGAGTCGTACATTGACCCAAAAACCTATAAAGTAGAATCTCTTTCTGTGCCTGACCAACAAAAACATTAGTTTATTCTTCTCTTGAATTTTCTAATGTTCCAAACTGCATTCAAGCTTTTTGGTGAATGCAAGGAGAATAGGTTTCTGCTGTCTTGTTGACAGAAAATGAATTTAAATCTGGTAAAATACTACCGACCGCAATTCAAAGTGTGTTAATGGCTGAAAATATTTCACACTCGTATTTAAGTCCCACATTGCAAGAATTAAGTGTGATGTAGAACATAGTTTTGACGATCATCATGAAAAAACTCTCGACGCATATGTTTCAGAGGGATACTAAATTGTCTGCAGGAGATACAAGATCTTTTAACCGATCAAAAACTCATCTAAAACTCTTCACAATACCTCTTACCATGCTGCGCGGTCGACGGAAATGTGGAAATAAATCGTACTCATAGGTAAGTCACAGTTTGTAACACAAAGATAACAAGAAAAAGCCACTGGTAATTCTCGTCTATAAGAAATTAATTTCTTAATTTTTTTTATTTTTTAGATGTGTGCTGAATTTACTGCATAATATTTGTAACAAGAAAACACGATATTTCAGCAGATTTTTTGAATGCCTGTAAAGCACCCTCTATCAGAATCCGAGACTAACAAGAGCGGTGAAACGCGAAATTATCCAAGGCAGTCCCGTTATGTATCAGATAGTTGATAAAACTGCCACGTTGTGCTATAAGAGTTGATAGTGAGCTAACAATTCTTTATTTTTCAGATGCATGCGAAATGGACACCGGAAGATTTGCAAAAAGCAACTAAAGGTACTGCTGCTGCTTCAATAATGAAAATTGCTGCATAATTTTCTTAATTGATACTAGAAAAGTTGAAGACATATTAAAAAGTGAAAATGTACCGCTGTTAGAGGTAAGCCGTAATTTGACTGTAAAAACTATAAAGCAGAATCTCTTAGTGTGCCTCAACTTAAAAAAAAAAATTGAATCATCTTTCATGTTTCAGGAAGCTATAAATTGGACTCCAGCTGGTTTGCGGGTGTCAGAAGAACACATTTCTGCTATCTTGTTGACACCAGAGGTATTTCGAAACGCAAATGAAGCTATTTCTGCTCGTTTCACAGGAAAACATGATATTTTGCACATTTCTTCGATAAGATGTCAGCTACAGCTAGTAAAGCACCCTCTAGCAGAATCAAGATAATTAAGAATTATTAATATGCTTCGCAATGTGCTAGGTAGTATTTTATCTGGTTCAAATCCCTTTTCAATCACCAAGATAGCAGAAACATTTTCTTCTGACATTGGCAAAAAAGCCGGCGTCCAATTTATAACATCCTGAAATATAATAGATGAATTACTTTAGTTTCTTTGAACATGAGGCAAACAAAGAGATCCTGCTTCACAGATTTTTCGGTCAATGTACGCCTTACCTCGAAGAGCGGTTTTCACTGTCTAATTTGTCTTGTATAGTCCTAGGTCCACTTAACAAAATGTAACTGCATTTTTCATGATGAAACGAGCAGAAACAGCTTCTTCTGTGTTTCGCAATTCTTCAGCTGTCCATTCCGCACGCATCTGAAAAATAAAGATTTGTTGAATTTGTATCAACATGTTTAGCACCACCATTTTGTTTTACTCACCCCTCTGATTTAAAAAAGGACTCCCCTCTCGTCTCTCCCTTCTTGTCTGCGTTGGAATCTGCTAGAGGCAGCTTTACATGCCATAGCTGTAATCTTATTGAAGAAATCTGCAGAAATTTAGTGTTCTTCTGTTTTAAATACTATGCAGTGAATTGAGGACACATTTGAAACGCAAAGAAGTAAATAAATTAATTTCAGCAGATTAGCAATACAGATAGCTTTTCCTTGGCATCTGTGTGTCACAAAGTATGACTTACCTGCGAGTCAGATTTATTTCCAAATTTCCCTCGCGGGAGCAACATGGTAAGATGTACTTTGAAGAGTTTCAGACGCTTCTTTGATCGTTTATCCACAAGATTGAGTTTATTTTATACTTCCTCTATCGCCTGCAGACTAATTAGTACTCACCTGAAACATATGCATGCAAAATATTAGTTTTTACATGATGACCTTCAAAGGAATGTTCTACATGACACTCAGCTCTTGTGAAGTTGTACTTACCATCTAGTCCAAAATATTTTCACGCACTTACATGCTTTGAAGAGTGCTGTGTAGTATTTTATCTGGTTTAAATCCAGTTTTAGTCAACAGGACACGAGAAACGTCTTCTTTTGATATTCGCAAAAGAACTGGAGTCCAAATTGGAACATTCTGAAATATAAAAAGGAATAAATTTAGTTTTTTTGTAGATGAGGCTCATAAAGGGATTCTACTGCAAGAGTTTTTGTCAGTGTACCACTTACCTTCAACAACGATTCATTTTCACTGTTTATTTAGTCTTGTCATGTTGTAGTATCACTTACGAACAGTTATCCGCATTTTCACCTTGAGAACAGCGGAAATAGCTTGTTTTAAGTTTCGCAAATCTTCTGGTGTCAGTTTCAGACGCATCTGAAAAACAAATAATGTATAAATTAGTATCTACAGGTTTAGCACCACCAAGTGGTTTTATTTCAGTATCCTCGTACTGGCGACCGAGGGAGGTGGCGCAGTGGTTAGACACTGGACTCGCATTCGGGAGGACGACGGTTCAATCCCGCGTCCGGCCATCCTGATTTAGGTTTTCCGTGATTTCCCTAAATCACTCCAGGCAAATGCCGGGATGGTTCCTTTCAAAGGGCACGGCTGACTTCCTTCCCCGTCCTTCCCTAATCCGATGAGACCGATGACCTCGCTGTCTGGTCTCCTTCCCTAAACCAACCAACCAACCTCGTACTGGCCCGACAGGACCACGCCAGATACAGTCAACCAATGTTACTTTTGATGGATGGCCTTCCTTTGTGTCCAAATCTGTTTCATACTTTCAGAATTAGTCCCTTTCTTTCGTCAGACAACGGCTTTCGAGTCCGTTTTCTTTCAGTATCCTCGTACCGGCCCAACAGGACCACGCGAGATGCAGTCAATCAATGTTACTTTTGACTGTTGGCCTTCCTTTGCGTCCAAATTTGTTTCATACTTTCAGAATTAGTCCCTTTCTTCCGTCAGACCACGGCTTTCGAGTCCGTTTTCTAAGTTCCCTCTGACCAACTGTCCAAGCAAACATACTCTGCCTGTATGGTTTTCTATCTGTAACATCTGCCTGAGTTATACCGGCTACTTTAAGATCCTCCTTAATGGCAATGATCCATTCTGTTGACTCAGTTTTGACCTTACTTTGTTTTCGTAGAATTCTACTATTTGTTTTTTCAATCCCTGTATTCGTTTTGATGCTCGTTACTAACACAGGATTATTTGTTGCTAAGAGGTCAAGCGTGTTTTTGTTCTGGAGTAACCACAAGCGCCGGAACGAAGATGAAGATCGCAAGACCAGAGAAGGCGGTTAAACGACGTCGGCCAATGGTGCTTTGTAGAAATAAAACTACTAATAATATCTGCTTGAACTGTTGTATAGCATTCCGAGAACGCAGCATCCCTTATGCACACTATACGAGACGAGTGGGCGAGACCAAACAATTTTCACAACCGTTTGCTATTCGCGTGGGCTCACGATCTAACTGTTCGAAATAATTTTCAGAGAATGCGTTTAGCACAATTTCGGGTGATGTTTTATGCGTACCTCCGGAATCAAATATTTTCGTCAACATATCGAGGGTAAATTAAAGTCACCACCAACTACAATCGTATGAGTCGGGTGCGTGTTTGAAATCAAGCTCAAGTTTTCTTTGAACCTTTCAGCAACTGTATCACCTGAATTGGGAGATCAGTACAAGGATACAGTTATTATTTTATTCTGGTTGCCAACAACGACCTCTGCCCATACTAACTCACAGGACGTATCTACTTCAATTTTGCGACAAGATAAACTACTTCTAACTGCAACAAACACGCCACCGCCAGCCGTTTTTAGCCTATCCTTTCGGAACACCGTCAGGTTCTTCGCAAAAATTTCGGCTGAGCATATCTCCGGATTTAGTCAGCTTTCAGTGCCTATAGCGATATGAGCATCAGTGCTTTCTATTAGCGCTTGGAGCTCTGGTACTTTCCCAACACACCTACGACAATTTACAACTGTTACACCGATGGTTCCTGTATCTACGTTCCTCCTGTGTTCAGCCTGCACCCTTTGTGACTGAAGCCCTTCTTGTGTTTTCCCGAGACCGTCTAACCTAAAAAACCGCCCAGTCCACGCCACACAGCCGCTGCTACCCGTGTAACCGCCTCCTGCATATAGTGGACACCTGACCTATTCAGTCGAACCCGAAACCCAACCACCATTTGTCGCAAGTCGAGGAATCTGCAACCTACAGGTCGCAGAACCGTCTGAACCTCTGATTCAGACCCTCCACTCGGCTCTGAACCAGAAGTCCGCAATCAGTCCTGTCGACTATGCTGCAAATGGTCAGCTCTGCTTTCATCTTGTAGGCAAGACTGGCAGCCTTTACCACTTCTGTCAGCCGCTCGAAACCAGAGAGAATCTCTCTGATCCAAAGCGACACACATGGTTGGTACCGACGTGAGCAACCGCCTGCAGTTGGCTGCACCCAGCGGTCTTCACGGCATCCGGGAGGACCTATTCCACATCTGGAATGACTCCACCCGTTATGCACGCGGAGTGTACATTGGTTTTCTTTCACTTCTTGTCAGCCATGTCCCTAAGGGGCCCTACAACGCCCCTAACGCTGGAGCTCCAAACTATCAATAATCCCACCATCTGCGATTGTCCGAATCATGCAGGCTAAGAGGTTTCCTCTGAAACAGAACAAGCGACAGCACCTGGATCAGCGACAGCGTCAGCCACAGACAGCACCTGGAACCTGTTCGTCCGACAAACCGGGGAGGCCTTACGTGCGGCCGCCTGGGATGTCTTTCGCCGCCTGCTTCGCCCCGGGGCGACCTCCCACTCGACCACAGGTGAGGGGTCAGCATCAGTGTGACCAGTAACTGGGCTGGCCACCAGTGAGATTAATAGGACGTGCTAGACGTCAGTTGTAAACCCCACGGCCGGCCCACAACAGTGGTGCCCATCTACTGCAGCCTCAAGCTGTGTAACCGAAGCCATCACAGCCTGAATCTGAGAGCGAAGTGTCACCAACTCGGCTCGATCCGCACACAACAATCGCAGTCCCTGTCCATACTAAAGACCGTGGAAAACTAAACTATGCAGATAAACGGACTATCGGCACGTACTGCGCAACTCTCCTGTAGACCTTGACGAAAGGGCAGGAACGGTGTCTAATAAAGAAGAGTAATACGCAAAGATTCGAAAGACCCAACTATCAAAGCACTCAAATGAAACTAAATAATTCGCCCCTGATTAGGAACATGTAATATATCACAAAATCGGTTTACTTTCCGACGCATACGAAAACGCGAAAACTGTGGCTATTAGACGTTAAAAAGGCACGCAGAAACTCAAGAAACTAGCTTATTAATGCACACAGATGATGTTACAAAATTCGCTCCTGGTTAGGAACACTTGAAAGTCACAAAAGCGGTTACTTCCTTATTGCTGCATGTGTTTCGGCCGGCTGCTACTGCCTGACTCAAAAAGAAGGGGGAAAATTAATTATTGGTAGATGAGAAATACCAATGGCTTTTCCTTCACAGCTATGTGGTAAAAGAATGACTCAGCTGTGAGTCCAATTTATTTCTACATTTCCCTCGATGGCACAGCATGGTACGAGGAATTTTGAGGAGTGTCAGGTCATTTCATGTTCGGTTAGCGTCAAGATTTAATTCATTTTTTTATATCTTCTATGTCCTACAGACAATTTATACCCATCCGAAACATGCACATGCAAAAGATTAGCTTATTGTTATGGTGACCATCGAAACAATTTTCTACAAGACAGTGATGATTGTGAAGTTGGACCTGCCTTCGTGTCCGAAAAATTTCGCCTATTAATGTGAGTCGAATGGTATTGAGTTGATGTTATCTGGTCCAAATGCCTTTCCAGTCAACAAGATAACAGAAACATGTTCTTCTGACATTCGCATAAAAGCTGGATTCCAGAGTATTCATCATAAAATTAAAAAAAAAATAAGAAATTGGGTTTTTTGCAGATTGGGGCCATGAAGAGATTGTACTTCACATATTTTTGTGTGAATGTACCACTTACATACTGGAGCGCGTCATTTTCACACATTATTTGTCTTGTAGTGTGCTAGCATAACGAAAGAACAAGCAGATGCATGTTTCATTATGAAAGCAGGAGAACTAACTTGTTCTACATTCCGCAATTCTTCAGTAGTCCGTTACGCACGCATCTGAGAAAAAAAAGGATTTTCTAATTCGTATCTACCGGTTGACCACAACCATGTGGCTTTACTTACATTGCTTTACAAATGAGGTGTCCGTTGGATAATGTCTCGCTTCTACCCTCACTTCAGCTTTGGCTTGTGCTAGAGGATTGAGTTGCAAGTTGTAGTCGACATATTAGATAAGAAATGACAGAAGTATTATTTTTTCGTATTACAAATACTATACAGTCAATTCAGCATACATCTGAAACCAAAAGAACGGAGAAGATAATTAGTGATAGGTGACCAATAGCAATGGTCTCTTCCCACACTTATATGTATTACAGAAGTATGACTTTCCCACAAGTCCACTCTTGTGAAAGTGGACATACCTTTGTCTCTGAAAGAATTTCGTCCATTCATATGAGTCGTACAGACGGGTGTGATATTATCGGGTATAAATCCGTAAAAAGTACTCCAGATATTCGAAAACGTTCTCCTAACGTTGGCATAAAATCTGGATTCCAATTAATGTCATCGTGAAACGTAAATAGTAAGAAAAACTTAGTGGTCAGTTAGCGCCGAGATTGTATTTATTCCCTATATTTTCTATCACCTTTGGACTGTTTCGTACCCACTGAAACATACAGATGAAAAAGGTCAGTATTTTCATGATTACGGTGTAAACGATATTAAAAACGACAGTTAACTCATGTGAAAGTGGATATACCTTTGTGTCTGATAGAATTTCGTCCATTCATGTGAGTCGTACAGAGGGGTGTGATCCAATCTGCTATATATCCCTTTAAAGTACTGAAGATATCCGAAAACGTTCTGCTGACTTTGGAATAAAATCTGGATTCCAATTAATGTCATCCTGCAACATAAATAGTAAGAAATTAAGTTTTTCAAGGTTTGGGCCATAAAAAGATTTTACTTCGCACATATATGTACCAATGTAAAACTTACCTTCTGGGACGTTTCCCTCCCAATGTTTAATTTGTCTTGTAGTTTGATAGCATCACGTAAGAACAATCAGATGCATATCTATCATAAAAGTAGCAGAAGGTGCTTCTTGTCCACTTCACAAATCTTCAAAAGTCAATTCCGAACGCATCTGAAAAAAGAAAAGAATATTTAAATTAGGATATACAGGTTGACCATAACCAAGTCGGTTACTTACATTGCAACAGAAAACAGGTGTCCGTTGGATAACGTCGCGCTTCTATCCTCTTAAAACCTTTGGATTCTGCTAGAGGTTTGTGTTGCAAGCTGTTGTCGAAATTTTCGATGAGATATTGCAGAACTATTACTATTTCGGATGACAAATACTATGCAGTCAATTCAGCACCCTTCTGAAACCAAAAGAATGGGGAAGATAATTAGTGATAGGTGACGAATAGCAATGGTCTCTTCCTACACATATATGTGTTACAAAGTATGACTTACCCGCCAGTCCGATTTATTTCCACATTTTCCGAATTGGTGCAGCATGTTATGTCGAATTTTTATGAGTTTCAAGTGGCTTAGTGGTCAGTTAGCGCCGAGATTGTATTTATTTCCTATATTTTCTATCACCTTTTGACTGTTTCGTACCCACTGAAACATACAGATGGAAAGGGTCAGTAATTACATGATTACGGTCTAAACAATATTATAAACGACAGTTCACTCTTGTGAAAGTGGTCATACCTTTGTGTAAGGAAGTATTTCGTCCATTCATGCGAGTCGTACAGAGGGATGTGATGTTATCAGGTATAAATCAGTTTAAAGTACTGAAGATAGCCGAAAACGTTGTGCGGACTTTGGCATAAAATCTATATTCCAATTAATGCCATCCTGAAACATAAATAGTGAGAAATTACGTTTTTCAAGGTTCGGCCATGAACATATTTTACTTCACACATTTATGTGCCAACGTAATACTTACATTCTGGAACGGTTCCCTCCCAATGTTTAATTTATCTTGTAGTTTGTTAGCATCACGTAAGAACAATCAGATGCTTATTTCATCATAAAACTAGCAGAACAAGCTTCTTTAACACTACAGAATATTTAAGAGTTTCATGTGGCTGAGTGGGCGGTCAGCGCCGAGATTGTATTTATTTTCTATATCTTCTGTCACCTTTGGACTGTTTCGTACCCACTGAAACATACAGATGGAAAACGTCAGTATTGTCGTGATTACGGTGTAAACGATATTAAAAACGACAGTTAACTCTTGTGAAAGTAGACATACCTTTGTGTCTGAATGAATTTCGTCCATTCATGTGAGTCGTTCAGAGGGGTGTAACGTTGTCTGGTAATATCCTTTTAAAGTACTGAAGTTAGCCGAGAACGTGCTGCTTTCTTTGGCATAAAATCTGGATTCCAATTAATGTTATCCTGCAACATAAATAGTAAGAAATTACGTTTTCCAAGGTTTGGGACATAAACCGATTTTACTTCACACATTTATGTGGCAATGTAACACTTACATGCTGGAGCGGTTCTCTCCCAATGTTTAATTTGACTTGTATTTTGATGGCATCATGTGAGAACAATCAGATGCTTATTTCATTATAAAAGTAACAGAAGATGTTTCTTTTCCACTCCACAAAGCTTCAAACGTCTATTCCCAAAGCGTCTGAAAAAAGAAAAGAATATTGAAAGTAGTATCTACAGGTTGACCACAACCAAGTGGGTTTACTTACATTGCGACAGAAAACAGTTGTCCGCTGCTTATCGTCGCGCTTCTATCTTCTTGTAACCTTTGGATTCTGCTAGAGGTTTGTGTTGCAAGCTGTTGTCGAAATCTTGGATGAGAAATGGCAGAAGTATTACTTTTTCGTATGACAAATACTATGCAGTCAATTCAGCACCCACCTGCAACCAACAGAAAGGGGGAGATAATTATTGATAGGTGACGAATAGCAATGGTCTCTTCCTACACATATATGTGTTACAAAGTATGACTTACCAGCCAGTCCAATTTATGTCCACATTTCCCAAATTGGCGTAGCATATTATGTGGAAATTTTAGGAGTTTCAGGTGACTTAATGGTCGGTTAGCGGCGAGATTGTATTTATTTACTATATCTTCTATCACCTTTGGACTGTTTCGTACCCACTGAAAAATACAGATGGTAAAGGTCAGTATATTCATGATTACGATGTAAACGAGATTAAAAACGACAGTTAACTCTTGTGAAAGTGGACATACCCTTGCGTCTGATTGAATTTCGTCCATTCATGTGAGTCGTACAGAGGGGTCTGATGTAATCTGCTGTATATCCGTTTAAGGTACTGAAGATATCCGAAAACGTTCTGCTGACTTTGTCATAAAATCTGGATTCCAATTAATGTCATCCTGCAACATAAATAGTAGGAAATTAAGTTTTTCAAGGTTTGGGCCGTAAACAGATTTTACTTCGCACATTTATGTGCCAATGTAGCACTTACATGCTGGAACGGTTCTCTGCCAATGTTTAATTTGTCCTGTAGTTTGATGGCATCATGTGAGAACAATCAGATGCATATTTCATTATAACAGTAACAGAAGATGCTTCTTTTCCACTCCATAAATCTTCAAAAGTCAGTACCGAACGCACCTGAGAAAAGAAAAGATATTTAAATTAGTATCTACAGGTCGACCACAACGATTTGGATTTACTTACATGGCGATGCAAAACAGGGGTCCGTTGGATAACGTCGCCCTTCTGTCCTCTTGTAACATTTGGATTTTGCTAGAGGTCTGTGTTGCAAGATGTGGTTGAAATCTTGGGTGAGAAATGGCAGAACTATTTCTTTTTCGTGTGACATATACTACGAAGTGAACTCAACATCCACCTGCAACCAAAAGATAGGGGGAGATAATTAGTGATAGGTGACAAATAGCAATGGTCTCTTCCTACACATATATGTGATACAAAGTGCCAGTCCGATTTATGTCCACATTTCCCAAATTGGCGCAGCATATTATGTGGAATTTTTAAGAGATTCAGGTGACTTAATGGTCGGTTAGCGCCGAGATTGTACTTTTTTTCTATGTCTTCGATCACCTTAGGACTGTTTCGTACCCACTGAAAAATACAGATGGAAAAGGTCAGTATTTTCATGATTACGGTGTAAACGATATTAAAACCGACAGTTAACTCTTGTGTAAGTGGACATAGCTTTGCGTCTGATAGAATTTCGTCCATTCATGTCAGTCGTACAGAGGGGTGTAATGTAATCTGCTATATATCCGTTTAAAGTACTGAAGATAACCGAAAACGTTCTGCCAACTTTGGCATAAAATCTGGATTCCAATTAGTGTCATCCTGCAACATAAATAGTAAGAGGTTAAGTTTTTCAAGGTTTGGGCCATAAAAAGATTTTACTTCGCACATATATGTGCCAATGTAAAACTTACCTTCTGGACCGTTTCCCTCCCAATGTTTAATTTTTCTTGTAATTTGATGGCATCACGTAAGAACAATCAGATGCATATTTCATCATAAAAGTAGCAGAACAAGCTTTTTTGCACTACAAAATTTATCAGACGTCCATTCCGAACGCAACTGAAAAATGAAAAGTATATTTAAATTAGTATCTACAGGTTGACCACAACCATGTGGGTTTACTTACATTGCGATACAAAACAGGTGTCCGATGGATAATGTCGCGATTCTAACTTCTTGTAACATTTGGATTCTGCTAGAGGTTTGCGTTGCAAGCTGTTGTCGATATCTTGGCCGAGAAATGGCAGAACTACTACTTTTTCGTATGACAAATACTTTGCAGTCAGTTCAGCCCCGATCTGCAACCAAAAGAAAGTTGGAGATAATTAGTGAAAGGTGACGAATAGCAATGGTCTCTTCCTACACATATATGTGTTACAAAGTGTGACTTAACAGCCAGTCCGATTTATGTCCACATTTCCCAAAATGGCGCAGCATATTATGTGGAATTTTTAAGAGTTTCAAGTGACTTAATGGTCGGTTAGCGCCGAGATAGTATTTATTTCCTATATTTTCTATCACCTTTGGACTGTTTCGTACCCACTCAGACATACAGATGGAAAAGGTCAGTAATTACATGATTACGGTCTAAACAATATTATAAACGACTGTTCACTCTTGTGAAAGAGGACATACCTTTGTGTCTGAAAGAATTTCTTCCATTCATGTGAGTCGTTCAGAGGGGTGTGATGTTATGTGGTATAAATGCGTTTAAAGTACTGAAGATAGCCGAAAACGAACAAGCTTCTTTTACACTACAGATTTCTTCAGAGGTCCATTCCGAACGCAACTGAAAAATGAAAAGAATATTTTAATTTGTATCTACAGGTTGACCACAACCAAGTGGGTTTACTTACATTGCGATACAAAACAGGTTTCCGTTGGATAATGTCGCGATGCTCTGTTCTTGAAATCTTTGGATACTGCTAGAGGTTTGCGTTGCAGGCTGTTGTCGTAATCTTGGCTGAGAAATGGCAGAACTATTAGTTTTTCGTATGACAAATACTATGCAGTCAATTCAGCACCCATCTGCAACCAAAAGAAAGGGGGAAATAATTAGTGATAGGTGACGAATAGCAATGGTCACTTCCTACACATATATGTGTTACAAAGTGTGACTTACCAGCCAGTCCGATTTATGTCCACATTTCCCAAATTGGCGCAGCATATTATGAGGAATTTTTAAGAGTTTCAGTTTACTTAATGGTCGGTTAGCGCCGAGATTGTATTTATTTCCTATATCTTCTATCACCTTTGGACTGTTTCGTACCCTCTGAAACATACAGATGGAAAAGGTCAGTAATTACATGATTACGGTCTAGACAATATTATAAACGACAGTTAACTCTTGTGAAAGTGGACATACCTTAGTGTCCGAAAGAATTTTGTCCATTCATGTGAGTCGTTCAGAGGGGTGTGATGTTATCTGGTATAAATCTGTATAAGGTACTGAAGTTAGCCGAAAACGTTCTGCTGACTGTGGCATAAAATCTGGATTCCAATTAATGTCAACCGGCAACATAGATAGTAACGAATTATGTTTCTCAACGTTTTGGGCCATAAACAGATTTTATTTCACACATTTATGTGCCAATGTAACACTTACATGCTGGAACGGTTCTCTCCGAAAGTCTAATTTGTCTTGTAGTTTGATGGCATCATGTAAGAACAATCAGATGCATATTTCGTTATAAAACTAACAGAAGATGCTTCTTTTCCACTCCACAAATCTTCAAAAGTCAATCCCGAACGTATCTGAAAAAAGAAAAGAATATTTAAATTTGTATCTACAGCTTGACCGCAACCATGTGGGTTTACTAACATTGCGATACAAAACAAGTGTCCGTTGGATAATGTCGCGTTTCTGTCTTCTTGTAATCTTTGGATTCTGCTAGAGGTTAGCCTTGCAAGCTGTTGAAGAAATCTTGAATGAGAAATGGCAGAACTATTACTTTTTCGTACCACAAATATTATGCAGTCAATTCAGCACCCATCTGCAACCAAAAGAATGAGGGAGAAAATTAGTGATAGGTGACGAATAGCAATGGTCTCTTCCTACACATATATGTGTTACAAAGTGTTACTTACCACCCAGTCCGATTTATGTCCACATTTCCCAAATTGCCGCAATATCTTATGAAGAATTTTTAAGAGTTTCAGGTGCCATAATGGTCGGTTAGCGCCGAGATTGTATTCATTTTCTATATCTTCAATCACCTTTGGACTGTTTCGTACCCACTGAAACATACAGATGGATAAGGTCAGTATTTTCATGATTACGGTGTAAAAGATATTGAAAACGACAGTTAACTCTTGTGAAAGTGGACATACCTTTGTGTCTGAAAGAATTTCGTCCATTCATGTGAGTCGTTCAGAGGGGTGTTATGTTATGTGGTATAAATCCGTTTAAGGTACTGAAGATAGCCGTAAACGTTCCGCTGACTTTGGCATCAAATGTGGATTCCAGTTAATGCCATCCTGAAACATAAATAGTATGAAATTAGGTTTTTAAGGTATGGGCCACAAACAGATTTTACTTCGCACAATTATGTGCCAATGTAACACATTATGGAATGGTTTCCTCCCTATGTTTAATTTGTCTTGTAGTTTGATAGCATCACGTAAGAACAATCAGATGCATGTTTCATTTTAAAATTACTAGAACTAGCTTCTTTTGCACTACAGAATTCTTCACAGGTCCATTCGAAACTCATCTGAAAAAAGAAAAGAATATTTAATTTAGTATCTAAGGTTGACCACAACCATGTTGGTTTACTTACATTGCGATACAAAACAGGTGTCCGTTGGAGAATGTCGCGCTTCTATCCCCTTGTAAAGTTTGGATTCTGCTAGAGGTTTGCGTTGCAAGTAGTAGTCGACATTTTGGTTGAGAAATGGCAGAACTATTATTTTTTCGTGTGAGAAATACTATGCAGTCAATTCAGCACTCATCTGAAACCAAAAGAGGGGGGAAGACAATTAGTGATAGGTGACGAATAGCAATGGTCTCTTCCTACACATATATGTGTTACACAGTATGATTTACCCGCCAGTCCGATTTATTTCCACATTTTCCAAGTTGGCACAGCATGTTATGAGGAACTTTTAAGAGTTTCATGTGACTTAGTGGTCGGTTAGCGCCGAAATGTTTTTTACTTTCTACATCTTCCATCAACTTTGGACTGTTCGGTCCCATCTGTAACATACAGATGGTTGATGGCAGTATTTACACGATATCGGTCTAAACAATATTATGGGCAACAGTTAACTCTTGTGAATGTGGACCTACCTTTGTGTATGAAAGAATTTCGTCCATTCATGTGAGTCGTTCAGAGGGGTGTGATGTTATAAGATATAAAGACATTTAAAGTACTGAAGATAGCCGAAAAAGTTCTGTTTACCTTGGCATAAAATGTGGAGTCCAATTAATGTCATGCTGAGACACGACAATGTAAAACTTACCTTTTGGAACGGTTCCCTCCCAATGTTTAATTTGTCTTGTAGTTTGATATCATCACGTAAGAACAAGCAGATGCATATTTCATTATAAAATTACTAGAACAAGCTTCTTTTACACTACAGAATTCTTTACAGGTCCATTCCGAACGCATCTGAAAAAAGAAAGGAGTATTTAAATAAGTATCTACAGATTCACCACAACCATGTTGGTATGCTTACATTGCGATGCAAAACAGGTGTGCATTGGATAATATCGTGCTTCTATCCTGTTGTATACTTTGGATTCTGCTAGAGATTTGCGTTGCAAGTTGTAGTCGACATCTTGGATGAGAAAATTACAGAACTATTATTTTTTCGTGTGAGAAATACTATGCAATCAATTCAGCACCCATCTGAAACCAAAAGAAAGGAAAAGATAATTAGTGATAGGTGACGAATAGCAATGGTCTCTTCCTACACATATACGTGTTACAATGTATGACTTACGCCGAAGTCCGATTTATTTTCACATTTTCCAAAATGGCGCAGCATGTTATGAGTAACTTTTAAGAGTTTCAGGTGACTTAGTGGTCGGTTAGCCCCCAGATCGTATTTATTTTCCTTATCTTCTATCACCTTTGGACTGTTTCGTTCCCATCTGAAACATACAGATGGTTAAGGTAAGTATTTACATGAAAACGGCCTAACCAATATTATAGACGACAGTTAACTCTTGTGAAAGTGGACATACCTTTGTGTCTGAAAGAATTTCGTCCATTCATGTGAGTCGTACAGAGGGCTGAGATGTTATCTGGTATAAATTCGTTTAAAGTACTTGAGGTGGCCCAAAACGTTCTGCTGACTTTGGCATAAAATCCGGATTCCAATTAATGTCATCCTGAAACATAAATAGTAAGAAATTAAGTTTTTCAAGATTTGGGCCATAAACAGATTTTACGTCACACATTTATGTGCCAATGTAACACTTACTTTATGGAACGGTTCCCTCCCAATGTTTAGTTTGTCTTACAGTTTGATAGCAACACGTAAGAACAATCAGATGCATATTTCATCATAAAAGTAGCAGAACAAGCTTCTTTTGCGCTAGAGAATTCTTCAGAAGTCCATTCCGCAGTCATCTGTAAAAAGAAAAGAATATTTAAATTAGTATCTACAGTTTGGCCACATCCATGTTGGTTTGCATACATTGCGATAAAAAACAGCGGTTCCGTTGGATAATGTCGTGGTTCTACCTTCTCTTCAGCTTTGGTTTCTGCTAGAGGTTTGCGTTGCAAGTTGTAGTCGACATCTTGGATGAGAAATGGCAGAACTATAATTTTTTCGTGTGAGAATAAATATGCAGTCAATTCAGCACTCATCTGAAACTAAAAGAAGGGGGAAGATAATTAGTGATAGGTGACGAATAGCAATGGTCTCTTCCTACACATATATGTGTTACAAAGTATGACTTACTCGCAAGTCCGATTTATTTCCACATTTTCCAAATTGGCGCAGCATGTTATGAGGAATTTTTAAGAGTTTCAGGTGCCTTAGTGGTCAGTTAACGCCGAGATTGTATTTATTATCTACATCTTCCATAATCTTTGGTCTGTTTCGTTCCCATCTGAAACATACAGATGCTTAAGGTCAGTATTTACATGATGACGGTGTCAACAATATTGAAGACGACAGTTCACTCTTGTGAAAGTGGACATACCTTAGTGTATGAAAGAATTTCGTCCATTCATGTGAGTCGTACAGCGGGAATGATGTTATCTGGTATAAATCCGTTTAAAGTACTAAAGAGAGCCGAAAATGTTCTGCAGACTATGGCATAAAATCTGGATTCCAATTAATGCCATCCTGAAACGTAAATAGTAAGAAATTAAGTTTTTCAACGTTTTTGCCGTAAACAGTCTTTACTTCACACATTTATATGCCAATGTAACACTTAAATTCTGGTACGGTTCCCTCCCAATGTTTGTCTTGTAGTTTGATAGCATCACGTAAGAACAATTAGAAGCATATTTCACCATAAAAGTAGCAGAGCAAGGTTCTTTTACACTACAGAATTCTTGTGTATGAAAGAATTTCGTCCATTCATGTGAGTCGTACAGAGGGGTGTGATGTCAACTGGTATAAATCCGTTTAAAGTACTGAAGATAGCCGAAAAAGTTCTGCTGACTTCAGCAAAAAGTCTGGATATCAATTAATGTCATCCTGAAACATAAATAGTAGGAAATTAAGTTTTTCAAGGTTTGGGCCATAAACAGATTTTAATTCACACATTTATGTGCCAATGCAACACTCACATTCTGGAACGGTGCCTCCAAATGTTTAATTTGTCTTGCAGTTTGATAGCATCACGTAAGAACAATCAGAAGCATATTTCATCATAAAAGAAGCAGTACAAGCTTCTTTTACGCTACAGAATTCTTCAGAAGTCCATTCCGCACGCATCTGAAAAAAGAAAAGAATATTTAAAATAGTATCTGCAGGTTGACCACATCCATGTTGGATTACTTACATTGTGATACAAAACAGGTGTCCGTTGGAAAACGTCGCGCTTCTACCCTCTCTTCAGCTTTGGATTCTGCTAGAGGTTTGCGTTGCAAGTTGTAGTCGACATCTTGGATGAGAAATGGCAGAACTATTACTTTTCGTATGACAAATACTATGCAGTCAATTCAGCATCCATCTAAAACCAAAAGGAGGGAGAAGGTAAGTAGTGATAGGTGACGAATAGCAATGATCTCTTCCTACACATGTATGTGTTACAAAGTATAACATACCCGCAAGTCCGATTTATATACACATTTTCCAAATTGGCGGAGCATGTTATGAGGAACTTTTAAGAGTTTCAGGTGACTTAATGGTCGGTTAGCGCCGAGATTGTATTTATTTCCTATATTTTCGATCCCCTTGGGCTGTCTCGCACACATCTGAAAGATACAGTTGGAAAAGATCAGTATTTACATGATGACGGTCTAAACAATATTATAAACGACTGTTCACTCTTGTGAAAGTGGACATACCTCTGTGTATGAAAAAATTTCGTCCATTCATGTGAGTTGTTCAGAGGGCTGTGATGTAATCTGCTATATATCCGTTTAAAGTACTGAAGATAGCCGAAAATTTTCTGCTTACATTGGCATGAAATCTGGATTCCAAACAATGTCATCCTGAAACATAAATAGGAAGAAATTAAGTTTTTAGAGGTTTGGGCCATAATCAGATTATGGTTCACACAGTTAAGTGCTAGTGTAACACATTCTGGAGCGGTTCACTCCCAGTGTAAAATTTGTCTTGTAGTTTGATAGCATATCGTGAAAACAATCAGATGCATATTCCATTATAAAAGTAGCAGGACAAGCTTCTTTTACACTCCACAATTCTTGAGAAGTCCATTGCGCACGCATTTGAAAAAAGGAAAGAATATTTAAATTAGGATCTACAGGCTTACAACAACCATGTGGGTTTACTGACATTGCGATATAGAACACGTGTCCGTCGGATAACGTCGCGCTTCTACCCTCTCTTCACGTTTTGATTCTGCGAGAGGTTAGTGTTGGAAGTTGTAGTCGACATATTGGTGGATAAATGGCAGAACTATTATGTTTTCGTATGACAAGTACTATGCAGCCAATTTAGTGCCCATCGAAAACCAAAAGAAAGGACAAATAATTAGTGATAGTTGAGCAATAGCAATGGATTTTTCCTAGCCATTTGTGTGTTACAAAGTATGACTTACCCGCCAGTCCGATTTAGTTCCACATTTCCCAAATTGGCGTAGCATGGTACGAGGAATTTTGAAGGGTTTCAGGTGACTTTCTGATTGGTTAGCACAGAGATTGTATTTATTTGCTATACCTTTTTCACCTTTAGACTGTTTCGTACCCATCTGAAACGTACAGATGGAAAAGGTCAGTTTTTGCATGATGTCGGTCGAAACAATATTATAAACGACAGTTCACTCTTGTGAAAGAGGACATACCTTTGTGTCTGAAAGAATTTCGTCCATTCATGTGGTTGTACAGAGGGGTGTTGATATTATCTGGTATAAATCCGTTTAAAGTGCTGAAGATAGCCGAAAACGTTCTCCTTACATTGGCGTAAAATTTCAATTGCAGTTACTGTCATCGTGAAATATAAATAGTCAGAAATTAAGTTTTTCAAGGTTTGGGCCATAAACAGATTTTACTTCACACATTTATGTGCCAATGTAACACTTATATTCTGGAACGGTTCCCTCTCAATGTCTAATTTGCCTTGTAGTTTGATAGCATCACGTAAGAACAATCATACACATTTTTCATCATAAACGTAGCAGAACAATCTTCTTTTACATTCCACAACTGTTTAGGAATCCAGTCCGCACGCATCTGAAAAGATAAAATTTTTTTTAATTGGTACTTACAAGTTGACCACAACCATGTAGGTTATCTTATTTTGTGATACAAAACGTGTGTCCCTTGGATAATGTCGCGCTTCTACCCTCTTGTCAGCTTTACATTCTGCTAGAAACTTGTGTTGCCAGTTATAGTCGGCATCTTAGATGAGAAATGGGAAAAGTATTTTTTTACCGTATGACAAATACTATGCAGTTATTTCATTATCCATCTGAAACCAAAGGAAGGGAGAAAATAGTTACTGATAGGTGAGCAATGCCAATGGCTTTTCCTACAATTCTATGTGTTGCAAAGTACGACTTACTCGCAGGTCCGATTTAGTCCCACATTTCCCAAATTGGCGCAGCATGGTACGTAAAATTTTGAAGAGTTTCAAGCGGCTTAGTTGTCGGTTAGCACCGAGATGGTATTTATTTACTGTGCCTTCTATCACCTTTAGACTTTCTCGAACCCATCTGAAACACAAGGATGGAGAACGTCAGATTTTATATGATGTCGGTCTAAACAATATTATTAACGACAGTGAACTCTTGTGAATGTAGACATACCTTTATGTCATAAAGAATTTCGTAAATTGATGTGAATCGTACAGAGGGGTGTTGATATTGTCTGGAAGTCCTGAAGACAGCCAAAATCTTTCTCCTGGCATTGGCATAAAGTCTCGATTCCAATTATTGTCATCCTGAAATATAAATAGTGAGAAATTAAGTTTTTCGATGTTTGGGCCATAACAGATTGTATTTCACACATTTATGTGTCAATGTACCACTTACATTCAGAAGCGGTTCACTCACACTGTTTAATTTGTCTTGTAGTTTGATAGTATCACGTAAGAACAACCAGATAAATATTTCATCATGAAAGCAGGAGAACAAGCTTCTTTTACATTCCGCAACTCTTCAGGGTTCCATTCCGCACCAATCTGAAAAAAGAAAATAATTTTTAAATTAGTATCTACAAGTTGACCACAACCATGTGGGTTTACTTACTTTGTGAAACAAAACTGGTATCTCTTGCATAATGGCGCGATTCTACCTCTAGTCAGCTTTGGATTTTTCCAGAGGTTTGCGTTGCAAGTTCTAGTCGACTGTCGTTAGATAAAAATGACAAAAGTATTATTTTTTCGTATGACAAACACTATGCAGTCAATTCAGCATTCACCTTAAACCAAAGGAAGGGAGAAAATAGTTACTGATAGGTGAGCAATACCAATGGCTTTTCCTACACATCTATGTGCGACAAAGTATGACTTACACGCTAGTCCGATTTATTTCCACACTTCCCAAATTGACGGAGCATGGTACGAGGAATTTTGAAAAGTTTAAGGTGAATTAGTGTTCGGTTAGCGCAGAGATTGTATTTATTTTCTATATCTTCTACCACCTTTAGACTGTTTCGTTCCAATCTGAAACATACAGATGAAAAAGGTCAGTTTTTACATGATGTCGGTCTAAACAATATTATAAACGACAGTTAACGCTTGTGAAAGCGGTCATACCTATGTGTCTGAAAGAATTTCCTCAATTGATGTGTGTCGTACAGAGGGGTGTTGATGTTATCTGATATAAATCCGTTTCAGGTGCTGAAGATAGCCGAAAAAGTTTTCCTGACGTTGGCATAAAGTCTGGATTTCAATGAACGTCATCCTGAAATTTAAATAGTAAGAATTTAAGTTTTTCAGGTTTGGGCCATAAACAGATATAACTTCACACATTTATGTGCCAATGTAACACTTACATTCTGGAACGGTTCCCTTCCAATGATTAATTTGCCTTGTAGTTTCATAGCAGCACGTAAGAACAATCAGATGCATATTTCATCATGAAAGTAGCAGAACAAGCTTCTTTTACACTACAGAATTCTTCAGCGGTCCATTCCGAACGCATCTGAAGAAAGAAAAGAATATTCAAATTAGTATCTACAGGTTGGCCACAACCATGTTGGTTTACTTACATTGCGATACAAAACAGGTGTCCGTTGGATAATGTCGCGCTTCTATCCTCTTGTAACCTCTGGATTCTGCTAGAGGTTTGCGTTGCAAGTTGTAGTCGACATCTTGGATGAGAAATGGTTTAGGCCGCAAAGATACTGTACTTCACACATTTATGTGAAATGTACCACTTACATTCTGGAACATTTCACTCACACTGTTTAATTTGTCTTGTAGTTTGATAGTATCACGTAAGAACTACCAAATGAATATTTCATCATGAAAGCAGCAGAACAAGCTTCTTTCACGTTCCACAAGTCTTCAGCGGTCCATTCCACACGCATCTGAAGAAAGAAAATAATTTTTAAATTAGTATCTACAAGTTGACCACAACCATGTAGGTTTACTTACTTAGTGATACAAAACGTGTGTCCCTTGGATAATGTCGCACTTCAACCCTCTTGTCAGCTTTTGATTCTGTTAGTGGTTTGCTGTGCATGTGGTAGTCGAAATATTAAATAAGAAATGTCAGATGTATTATTTTTTCGTATTACAAATACTATGCAGTCAATTCAGCACACATCTGAAACCAAAAGAGGGGTGAAACTAATTGGAAGTAGATGAGCAGAACGAGTGGGTCCTCCTACGAATCTCTGTGTTACAAAGTATAAATTACCTGCGAGTCCGATTTATTTCCACGTCTCTCAAATTGGCGCGGCGTGGTAAGAGGGATTGTGAAGCGTCTGAGGGAGCTTAGTAGTCGGTTAGTGCCGAGATTGTATTTGATTTCTATATCTTATATAACCTTTAGACTGTTTTGTACCCATCTGAAACAACCCCACTGAATAAGTTAGATGTCGAACGAAAGAATATTATAAACGGGAGTGAACCCTTGTGAAAGTGGATATACTTTGTGTCTGCAAGTATTTCTTCCATTGATGTAAGTCGTACAGAGCTGTGTTGACGTTATCTGGTATAATTCCGTTTAAAGTATTGAAGATAGCCGTAAATGTACTCCTGACTTCGTCATTATAGCTAGATTCCAGTTCATGTCATCCTGACATATAAAAAAAGTAAGAAATTAAGTTTTTTGAAGATTAGGGCCATAAACAGATTGTACTTCACACTTTTTTGTGTCAATGTACCACTTAGATTATGGTGCAGTTCAATCTCACTGTTTAATTTTTCTTGTAGTGTGATAGCATCACGTAAGAACAATCAGATGCATATATCATCATGAAAGGAGTAGAAAATATTTTTTTTACGTTTCACAATACTTCAGGATTCCATTCCGGACGCATCTCAAAAAACAAAAGAATCTTTAAACTAGTATCAACAAGTTCAGCAGAACCATGTGAATTTTCTTACCTTGTGATAAAAAACGGGTCTCCCTTGGATAATGTCGCGCTTCTACCCTCTTGTCAGCTTTGGATTCTGCTAGAGGTTTGCATTACAAGTTGTAGTCGAGATCTTAAATCAGAAATGGCAGAACTGTTATTTTTTCCTCTTATAAATACTATGCTTTCTATTCAGCACACTTCTGAAACCAAAAGATGGGTGAAATTAATTTGTGATAAATGAGCAAAACGAGTGGCTTTTCCTACGCATCTATGTGATACAAAGTATGACTTACCTGCCAGTCAGATTTACTTCCATGTTTCCCAAATTGTCACAGATGGTACGAGGAATTTTGGAGATTTCAGGTGACTTAGTGTTCGTTTAGTGCCGAGATTGTATTTGTTTTCTATATCTTCTATCACCTTTAGACTGTATCGTACCCATCTGAAACAACCGCACTGAATAGGTTAGCTTTTACATTATGTCGATCGAAACAATATTATAAACAACAGTTAACTCTTGCGACAGTGGACATACCTTTGTGTCTGAAAGGCTTTCGTCCATTGATGTGAGTCGTACAGAGCTATGTTGATGTTGTCTGGTATAATTACGTTTAAAGTCCTGAAGATAGCCGAAAATGTCGTCCTGACATTGGTGTGAAAGCAGGTTTCCAATTAATGTCATCCTGAAATATAAAAAAGTAAGAAATTAATTTTTTGGAGTTTTGACCAATAAACAGATTGTACTTCACACACTTTTGTGTCAATGTCGCACTTACATTGTTAGCGGTTCACTCCCACTGTTTATTTCTTCTTTTACTTTGATAGCATCACGTAAGAACAAACAGATGCATATTTCATCATGAAAGCAGTAGAACAAGTTTCATTTACATTCCACAATTCTCCAGTAGTCCATTCCGCACGCATCTGAAAAAAAAGGAGGGATTTTGAAATAAGTATCTACAGGTTGGCCACAGTCATGTCGTTTACTTACTTTGTGATACAAAACGGGTAACCCTTGGATAATTTCGCGCTTCTACCGCCTTGTCAGCATTGAATTCTGCTAGAGGTTTGCGGTGTAAATTGTAGTCGACATCATACATAAGAAATGGCAGAACTACTATTTTTACGTAAAACAAATACTATGCAGTCAATTCAGCACACATCTGAAACGAAAAGGAGGGTGAAAAGAATTAGTGATAGGTGAGCAATACCAATGGATTTTCCTACACATCTGTGTGTTAAAAAGTATGTCTTACCTGCGAGTCTGATTTATTTCCACATTTCCCAATTTGGCGCAGCATGGTACGAGGAATTTGGAAATGTTTCAGGTGACTTAGTGGTTGGTTAGTGCCGAGACTGTATTTATTTTCTATATCTTCTATCACATTTAGACTGTTTCGTACCCATCTGAACCGTACGCGTTGGAGAGGTAAGGATTCACAAGATGTCAATTGAAACAATATTCTAGGTGACAGTTTACTCTTGTGAATTTCGACATGTCTATGAGTCTGAAAGGATTTCGCCCATTGATGTGATTCGAACGGTGCTGTGAGTTTGTTATCTGGTATTAATACATTTAAAGTCCTGATCATAGCAGAAAATGTTCTGACAATGGCATAAAAGGTGCATTCCAATTAATGTAATCCTGAAATACAAAAAATTAAGAAATTAAGTTTTTTGAAGATAAGACACATAAAGAGGTTGTACTTCACGCATTTTTGCGTCAATGTGCCACTTACGTTCTGGCGCGCTTCATTCCCAGTGTTTAATTTAGGCTGTAGTTTGACAGCATTACGTAAGAACCATCAGATGCATGTTTCTTCGTGAAAGCAGAAGAACAAGTTCGTTTAACATTCCGCAACTCTCAGGAGAACTTTCCGCACGCATCCTAAAACAAAAGATTTTTGACATTAGTATCTACAGGTTGAGTACAACCATGTGTGTTTACTTTTTTGTGATAAAAACGGGTCTACCTTTGATAATGTCCCGCCTCCACCCTCTTGTCTGCCTTGGATTCTGTAGGGATTTGGGTTGCAAGTTTTAGTCGAAATCTTAGGTAACAAATGTGCAGAACTACAGTTTTTTCGTATTACAAATACGATGCAGTCAATTCAGCACACATCTGAAATCAAAAGAAGGGTGAAATTAATTTGTGATAGATGAACGAGTGTAATGGCTTTTTTTATGCATCTATGTGTTACGAAGTGTGACTTACCTGCGAGTCCAATTTATTTCCATATTTCCCAGGATGGTGAACTACGGTATAAGGAATTTTGAAGAGTTTCAGGTGACATAGTGGTCGGTTAGCGCCAAGATTGTTTTTATTTTCTATATCTTCTATCACCTTTTGACTGTTTCGCACCCATCTGAAACATACGCATGGCAATTATTATGTTTTAAATGATTACGATCGAAACAATATTCTACAGGACAGTTAATTGTTGTGTAGTTGGACATACCTTTGTGTCCAAAAACGTTTCACCCATTAATGGGAGTCGAACGGTGCTGTGTTGAAGTTGTCTGGTATAAAACCCTTTAAAGTCCTGAAGATAGCAAAAAATATTCTTATGACATTGACATGAAAGATTGATACTAATTAATGTCATCCCAAAATACAGAAAATTAAGAAACTAAGATGTTTCAAGATAGGGACCATAAATAGATTGTATTTACACACATTTTTGTGTCAACGTACCACTTGATGTTCCCTGTTTAATTTGTCTTGTAGTTTGATAGCATCACGTAAGAAAAATCAGATGCACGTTTTATCATGAAAGACGCAGGAATAGCTTGTTTTACATTCCGCATTTCTTCAGGAGTCCTTTATGCACGCATCTGAAAAAAGAATTGAATTAGTAATACATGTTGAGCACAACCATGTGGGTTTCCTTACTTTGTGATACAAAACGGGTCTCCCTTGGATAATGCCGCTTCTCTACCCTCTTGTCAGCTTTGGATTCTGTAGAGTTTTCCGTTGGAAGCTGTAGTCGACATCGTAGATAAGAAAAGTGCAGAACTTTCATTTTTTCGTATTACAAATACTACACAGTCAATTCAGCATATACCTGAAACCAATAGGAGCGTGAAATTAATTTTGATGGATAAGCAATACCAATGGCTTTTCCTACGCATCAATGTGCTACAAAGCATGACGTACCTCCGAGTCAGATTTATCTCCAGATTTACCAAGACGCCGCAGGATGATACAAAAAAGTGACTTAGATGTCGGCTAGTGCCGAGACTGCATTTATTTTCTGTATCTTCTATCACCTTTAGACTGTTTCGTATCCATCTGAAACATACGCATGGAATAGATTAGTTTTTAATTGGTGACGATCGAAACAATACTCTACACGACAGCTTGAAAGGGTACAGTACCACCCGACATTGAAAATAGGTACAACATACTTCATTATTTTTGTCAGAACAACACATTTTTTTTGTAAAATAACTCAATTCCAATTAATACAGCGAAGCCAGATACCAGTGTGGGAAAGAATCACAATTTATTTATTTAATTGATCACATGTGCACTCCCACAAAATAAATCCCTACATCCAGTTTGGTGAGATCTGTGAAATGAATGAATGTATGGTCGTCTGCTAACCGCAGATAGTGAATGTGAATATATGATCATCTTTGAGTCGATCCTTTGGCCACCTTTGGTGGGACCAAAGAGATGAAATTTACCTGAGCTTTGAGCGCCTGAAATGTGGCTGACCAATAGAGTAGCAAGGTGCCTCCCCACTTCGACAGAGGTGTGAGAGGACCTAGAGAACGGCCATGTTTCAGACTCTGCCGCTGGACCTTGAGCTGTTAAGACCTGTTTTAGTTGTGCTTCGTAATGATGAAAGAGTGGAGACATGGTATGCATGTGGAATATTTAAGAGCAGTTTGAAATAATAATTTCTCCATTTCAGGAACTTTTGTGGGGAAAATTAAATGCCAGGCAGGTAATATTAATGGGATTGTAGTAATCTTCGGAAGTGCCCAACGGTCACAATGAAACCACGTGTAGCAATAAGTTGAAATACTTCCGTGTGCTTAAGTTAAGCTGAATTACTAGCGTGTGTACAATAAGTTGAAATATTTAAGAAATAGCGTGCGTACCATAAGTTGAAATATTTAAGAAATGGCGTGTGCAGGACTTGAAATTCGAGACGAGTACTTCCACGTGGTGAGTACTGTGTGAGTCTCAAACTGCGTATGAGACAAAAGACAAAGACAAGTACTCGTCCATGGTATCAGTTGAGGACTCGCGTGTGTGATGAATACGTTCTTAAAATTACTTTATGTAATATGTGACGCTAGATTCAAACTCTGAGAGAGAAGCAAGGTGAGTCGGCCGTCTATCCAGCAACGCCACTTGGCTTGCATTGCACAGGAAGACGTGCAAATATCTCCAGAGTTCATAGTAGGAAAGTAGAATTACGAAGTGGGGCAGTGTCGTGTGAAACTGGGATAAGTACTGATTGAAGTGGGAAAGCTGAAAGTGATAATGTTGTGACTATTTTGTGTTTTGTATTCGTATTGTAGTGTGGTGTATGTCATGTAATTTGGGTATGTGTGGTTTCCATGGGAGAGTAGCAAGGTAGTTTCAAAAGATTAGTGGGTTATGCTTGTTCCTTCTGTACCGCTCGGTCTGGAGGATAGTTTCGCGAATGATGATTGTGAGAGTCGAAGTGTGAGAAATAATAAAAGATCCACCATCCTATCCAGAAAGTGCACTGTAGAGTTAAATAATTACGAGGCCGTAATATAGAGATTCACTAATGTAAAGCCATGCCCACTGGGCGGAATTTCTCATGTGTTATTGTTGTAGGTTATAGAATTTGTGTGTTTAGGTTAGAGAATTTATCGGAATAAGTAAGATAGTGAAAAGAAAAAGATTGGTGGACTTTCCTTCGAATTGTATGTTGTCATAATGTCCCGAATTTATAATGTGTGCGCCATTCATATTCAGTGCGGTGGCCACGTGTTGACAAAAGCCGTTAAATAAAAGACAAAAAGAAAATGTGGTATTGCCAGTGCGTAGTGTACAGTCAGAGTTCTGTAAATCACCGATAGTCAGATGCGTGTTTCTGTTGCGTATTAATCATATAGGAGGATAACTTGTAACTTAAGTGTGAGTACTAGAGTTCATGTTACTCGATAAATAAGAATGAATCCACTCGCTTGGCAGACCACTCATCTTGCAGGCCTGACTGCTTGATGCCACAGTATGAGCAAGGCATGTGGGTGCCTCTCAAGTTATCTCTTTTGAAGTTGGACATACCTTTGTGTCCAAAAAAAATTTCGCCCATTAATGTGTGTCGAACTATGCTGTGTTGATGTTATCTGGTATAAATCCCTTTAAAGTTCTGAAGATAGCAGAAAATGTTCTTCTGACATTGTCATAAAAGCTGCATTCCAGTTAATGTCATCCTGGAATACAAAAAATTAAGAACATCAGTTTTTGTTGACAAGAACTATAAAGAGATTGCACTTAACATGTTTCTTTGTCAATGTATCACTTTCATTCTGGAGCGCTTGATGTTCAATGTTTAATTTGTCTTTTAGTTTGATAGCATCACGTAAGAAAAATCTGACGCATGTTTCATCGCGAAAGTACCAGTGATAGCTTCTTTTACATTCGGCAATTCTTCTGGAGACCATTTCGAACGCAGCTTTAGAAAAAAATTTGGAATTAGTATGTTCAGATTTAGCTCAACCATCTGAGTTTGCTTACTTGGTGATATAAAACGGGACTTCCTTGGACAATGACGCGCCTCTGCCATCTGGTTAGCCTTCGATTGTGCTAGAGGTTTGCTTTGGAAGCTGTAGTCGACCTATTAGACAAGAAATGTGCACAAATATTATTTTTTCGTGTTACAAAGACTATGCAGTCTATTCAGCTCACATCTGAATTATAAAGAAGGGAACAAATTAGTTTTCGGTAGATGAGCAATGCCAGTTGCTTTGTGTTACAAAGTATTCCTTACCCGCGAGTCCGATTTATTTACACATCTCCTTCGATGGCGTAGAATGATACGAGGAATTTTGAAGAGTTTCAGGTGACTTAATGGTCGGGTTATGTCAAGATAATGCTTATTTTCTACGTATATCTGCTATCCCCTTCAGACTATTTAGTAAGTATATGAAATATACACACGGGAAAGATTAGCTTTTACATGATGACCATCATAACAATAATCTACACAACAGTTAACTCTTGTGAAATTGGACGTACCTTCGTGACCCTAAAAATTTCGCCCATTAATGTAATTCGAATGGTGCCGTGTTGATGTTATGTGGTCTAAGTCCCTTTTCAGTCAACAAGATAGAAGAAACATGTTCTTATATTCGCATAAAACCTGGATTTCAGTTATGACATCCTGAAGTATAAATAATTTGGAAATTGAGTATTTTGAGGATAAGGACCATAAAGAGATAGTACTTCACACTTTTTGTGTCAATGTACCACTTACATTGTGGAGAGCTTTATTTTCACTGTTTAATTTGTCTTGTAGTTCATAGCATCACGTAAGAAAAATTACGTGCATGGTTCATCATAAAGCAGCCGAACCAGCTTCTATTGCAGTCCGCAATTCTCTCGGAGTAAATTCTTCACGTTCCCGAAAAAAAAAAAATGTTAAATTAGTATCTACAGTATGAGCACGACCATGGTCATTTGCTTAGTTTGTGATACAAAACGGGACTCCCTTGGATAATGTCGCGCTTCTACAATCTTGTCTACTTTGTATCCTGCTTAAGGTTTGCTTTGCAAGCTGTAGTCGACGTCTTATACAAGAAATGTGCAGAAATATTATTTCTTCGTGTTACAAATAATATGTAGGCAATTCAGCACATATCTGAAATATAAGAAAGGGAAGAAATTAGTTTCTGGTAGATGAGTGGTACCTATTGCTTTTCCTTCGAATCTATGTGTTACAAAGTATGACTTACCTGCGAGTCCGATTTACCGGGTGATCAAAAAGTCAGTATAAATTTGAAAACTGAATAAATCACGGTATAATGTAGATAGATATGTACAAATTGACACACATGCTTGGAATGACATGGGGTTTTATTAGAACCAAAAAACTACAAAAGTTCAAAAAATGTCCTTCATCTGATCAGAATAGCGATAATTAGCATAGCAAAGTAAGACAAAACAAAGATGATGTTCTTTACAGGAAATGCTCAATATGTCCACCATCATTTCTCAACAATAGCCGTAGTTGAAGAATAATGTTGTGAACAGCACTGTAAAGCATGTCCGGAGTTATGGTGAGGCATTGGCGTCGGATGATGTCTTTCAGCATCCCTAGAGGTGTCGGTCGATCACGATACACTTGCGACTTCAGGTTACCCCAAAGCCAATAATCGCACGGACTGAGGTCTGGGGACCTGGAAGGCCAAGCATGACGAAAGTGGCGGCTGAGCACACGATCATCACCAAACGACGCGCGCAAGAGATCTTTCACGCGTCTAGCAATATGGGGTGGAGCGCCATCCTGCATAAACATCGTACGTTCCAGCAGGTATTTATCAGCCAGGCTGGTGATGAGGAGATTCTGTAACATATCGGCGTACCTCTCACCCGTCACGGTAGCAGTTACAAAACCAGAATCACGTATTTCCTCGAAGAAAAAAGGCCCGATAACGGTAGATGTGGTAAATCCAACCCATACTGTGACTTTCTCGTCGTGCAATGGAGTTTCCACGACAGTTCTATGATTTTCGGTAGCCCAAATTCTGCAGTTGTGGGCGTTGACAGACACTCCGAGCTTTAAATGAGTTTCCACAACACATTACTCAACCAATCGTCATCTTCCGCCATCTTTTGAAACGCCCACATCGCAAATACCCTCCACTTCACTAAATCGCCAAGTAACAGTTCATGATGCCGATGGATTTTTGTACGGGTAGCATCGGAGGGTACGCCTAAGTGCCAACCAAACAGTAGTGTATGGAATACCGTGAACCCGCTACAGTCTCCATTTCCTCCTGGACTGTCTCAGCAGCATTACGCCTTGTGCTCGGTCGGCCACTAATGGGTCTATCGTCTAAACAACCCGTGACTTCGAACTTCGAAATCATTCTCGCCACAGCTGCATTTGTCAACGGACCTTTACCCGTTCGAATCCCCTTCCCATGGCGATAGGATCGTAACGCTGAACTAGCACATTCCCCATTTTGATAATGCAGGTTCATTAAAAGCGCCGTTTCAGGTAACGTCAACATGCTGCGACTGCTGGCGCATCTGATTTTCTCTCTCATTGCAGCTCCTTTTATACACGGTTGTCATGCGCAGTCACTGACGTTTTGCTGTCCAGCGCCATCTGCCGGACATTTTGTGAACTTTGTTTTTTGGTTCTAATAAAACCCCATGTCATTTCAAGCATGTGTGTCAATTTTTACCTCTCTATCTACGTTATTGTGTGGTTTATTAAGTTTTCAAATTTATACTGACTTTTTGATCACCCGGTACTTCCACGTTTCCCTCGATGACGCAACACGATAGGAGGAACTCTGAAGAGTTTCAGATGACTTTGTCGTCGGTAAGCACCAAGACTGAATTTATTTCCTATATCTTCTATCTCCTGCAGACTATTTAGTAACCATCTGAAATATACGGATGATTAAGATTAGTTTTTACATTATGACCATCGAAACAATATTCTACATGTCAGTCAATTCTTGTGTAGTTGGACTTACTTTCGTCTCCGTAAAAATTTTGTCCATTAATGTGAGTCGAACGGTGCTGTGTTGTTTGTATCTGGTCTAAATCCCTTTTCAGTCAACAAGACAACAGAACCATATTCTTCTGACCTTCGCATAACATCTGGATTTCAATTAATGTCATCCTGAAACATAATAAATTGAGAAATTGAGTTTTTTTTTGAAGAGAAGGATCGTAATGAGATTGTACTTCGCTGATTTGATTTTCAATGTTTAATTTTTCTTTTATTGCGATGGTGCCACGTAAGAGAATGTAGATGTATGTTTCATCACGAAAGGAGCAGAATTAGCGTCTTTTGCGATACGCAGTTCTTGTGGTTTCCATTCTGCACGCATCTAAAGAATAAGGATTTGTTTAATTAGTATCTACTGGTTGATCACGACCATGTGATTTTACTCACTTCGTTATAAGAAAAGGCACTCTCTTACATAATGTCTCGTGTCTGCCCCCTTATCAGCCATGGATTGTGCTAGATGTTGCTTTGCTCTGCATCTTTTTCAAGAAATGTGCAAAAATATCATGTTTCCCTGTTAAAAATAGTATGTAGCACACATCTGAAATATAAGGAAATGAGGAAATTAATTATTAGTCCATGAGCAATACCTGTTGCTTATCTTTGGTACATATGAGTTACAATGTATGACTTACCTTGGAGTCCGATTTATTTCCATATTTCCTTCGATGACGCGACATGATACGAGGTGTTTTTTTAAGATTTCAAGATGGCTTTTTGATCGGTTATCTGCATGATTGAATTTAATTTCTATTTTTTCTATATCCTGCACACTATTTAGTACCCCTCTGAGACATAAGCATAGGTAAAATTAATTTTTACGACATGACCATCACATGTTTGTTCTGCATGACAGTTTTTATTCTTTAATATGCTCTGCAATGTGCGCATTAGTATTTTATCTGGTTTAAAACCCTTCTAATTCAATAGATGGCAGAAATGTGTCCTTTTGACATTCGCAAACAGTTACAGTATTATATGATAAGAATCTACAATATAAAAGAGGAATGCATTTAGTTTTGTTTGAAGTTGCGGTTCAAAAAATGGTTCAAATGGCTCTGAGCACTATCGGACTTAACTTCTGAGGTCATCAGTCCCCTAGAACTTAGAACTACTTAAACCTAACTAACCTAAGGACATCACACACATCCATGCCCGAGGGTGGATTCGAACCTGCTACCGTAGCGTTCGTGCAGTTCCAGACTGTAGCGCCTAGAACTGCTCGGCCACCCCGGCCAGCTGAAGTTGCGGAACCCAGAGAGATTCTAGTTCACAGTTTTTTGGGGCAACATATATCTAACCTTCGAGAACGTCTGCTTTCCAATGTTTAATTTATCTTGATAAGCGCTGTTATCACTTAGCGAAATGTAGTTGTATTTTGCTTCATGAAACCAGCATAAATAGCTTCTTTTGCATTACGAAAATCTTCTGAAGTCAATTTCACAGCATCCGAAAAATAAAAAGTGATAAATTAGTATGTACAGCATTAGAATCAACAGGTGGTTATTACTCAACTATCTGATACATGTCAGTACTTCCTTCGAGAATGCTCTGCTCTCTTCGTTACCAGTCTTAAAATTTGCTAGAAAGTAGTTGAAAAACTGCAGCTCAATTTTTTATCAAACATACTTTCCAAGACAACGTGTTTGCTTGTTGCAAATATTCTGCAGTTAATTTTGTACATTTCTAAAACATAAAAAATGGATAGATTAGTTTTTAGTGGATGACCATAAATTTTTGTTTTTACATCTTGAGGACTACCACGTTTATGTACTTTAATACTGTTTCTCATAAAAAGTGGTTACCTTCCAGTCCAGTACACTTTCTCTCTTTAATTTACTCACAATGTGCTGGGTAGTATTTTAAATGGTTTAAACCCCGTTTTATTAACAAGGCAGCAGAATCTTGTTGTTTTTCGCTATCCATCTGCATTACATACCCTTCTGAACCATAAAAATGAATAAGGCAATTTCTTGGAATACGAGTGCCATAAATGTGTTTAACTGCACAGGTGTTTCGTTGGAAGCAGGATTATTTCTGATTCTGAATCATTTTCACTTCAAATTTGTCTTCCTGAGCGCTATGGTATACTTCAGTCTTTTAGCTGCTTTTTAATCACTAAACCAGCAGGAATAGCTTGTTTCTATGGTTAAAAATCTTCTGCACTCTATTTTGTACACATCTGAAACATAAAAAATGGATAAGATTTGATTCTGCAGGATGAGTGCCACCAGAAGGTTTCACTTCACAAGTATTTGAGACAAAGTGGGACTTACCAGTCTGAATTATTTTCATTCTTTAATTAATCAAGCAATGTGCTTTGAGATGTTTTAGATTTTTTCTGGATTTTTAATTGATAAGCCTGAAGAAATAGTATGTTTTGCCTTTTGCACATATTGTCAGTCCATTATTTGGCCATATGAATCATAAAATGGATAAGATTAGTTTTTACAGCATGAGGACAACCACGTGGTTCAACATGGCAACACTTTCTTCCAGAGTAGGACTTACTTTAGACTTCAATTCGTTTCCATCGTGTAATGTGTCTCCCAGTGTGATATGAGATACACTTACGTTTAGAAAAAACGGAACACCTTGAATGACTAGAGATGGGACGCTCATACTGACATGACATGTACATTAGTATGTTCTGCAGATATAATTAGCATTTCAGTCACCTCGGTTCAGTTTGCGTCCTGTTGCCTAGTGTACACACGGTCGCCGTAGTCCCTGACAACTTGTTCCATACGTGATGGCATCGATGCATCTAAGGCGCGAATGCCATGTTGTTGTATAACCACCCATGCTGCATGCACCTGGTTCCAAAGTTCATATGTGGTGGTTGGCATTGGGCCACAGCACTGCACCCGTCGTTTCGCGATAGCCTACACATTTTCGATTGGCAACGAGTCTGATGATCTGTCGGGCCAGGGCAAGAGGCTGACATCACGTGACACCAAGAGGCCATCTGCAGTCACATGTGGCGGCGCATTGTCTTGCTGAAAAATGGTGTCTGGGATGTTGTGCAGAAAGGGTGTGGCTACGGACTGCAGGATGTCATTCACGTAGGTCACGCTAGTCCCAGTGCCCCGGACGCGCACCAACTGTGGTTTGCGGATGCACACAACAGCACCCCACACCACAAGGCCACGAGTTGGCTCTGTGTCTTATGCGAATGCAGTCACTGCGATGCTGCTCTCCCTGTGGGCAGCGAAGCAGAAAATAAACAAATATAAAAGAAAACGAGTCTGGATTCGTCAGACACTATCCAAAGCCATCCATTCCTGTCCACGATTACGTCGTTCCATACATCATTGCCGTCTAGCATGTTTCTGCACATTCGTCAAAGGTGGGTGGAGAATTTTTTGTACTTTGATGCTGTCTACAATGCACAGCGGGAAGCAGTTGGTTGCGATTCATGCTGACACTCTTAGTTGACATACGTCAACAACTTACTCGATAGCTCCAGCTAGGCGTCTTAAACACTGAAGACTGATGTGCTCACCATCACGAATGGCTGGATGGGCAACCTTTTTTGCTAAACACGCTAATAGTACGAGGGCAGTTCAATAAGTAATGCAACACATTTTTTTTCTCGGCCAATTTTGGTTGAAAAAACCGGAAATTTCTTGTGGAATTCCCGCTTCGTCTCGTATAGTTTCATTGACTTCCGACAGGTGGCAGCGCTGTACGGAGCTGTTAAAATGGCGTCTGTAACGGATGTGCGTTGCAAACAACGGGCAGTGATCGAGTTTCTTTTGGCGGAAAACCAGGGCATCTCAGATATTCATAGGCGCTTGCAGAATGTCTACGGTGATCTGGCAGTGGACAAAAGCACGGTGAGTCGTTGGGAAAAGCGTGTGTCATCATCGCCGCAAGGTCAAGCAAGACTGTCTGATCTCCCGCGTGCGGGCCGGCCGTGCACAGCTGTGACTCCTGCAATGGCGGAGCGTGCGAACACACTCGTTCGAGATGATCGACGGATCACCATCAAACAACTCAGTGCTCAACTTGACATCTCTGTTGGTAGTGCTGTCACAATTGTTCAGCAGTTGGGATATTCAAAGGTTTGTTCCCGCTGGGTCCCTCGTTGTCTAACCGAACACCATAAAGAGCAAAGGAGAACCATCTGTGCGGAATTGCTTGCTCGTCATGTGGCTGAGGGCGACAATTTCTTGTCAAAGATTGTTACAGGCGATGAAACATGGGTTCATCACTTCGAACCTGAAACAAAACGGCAATCAATGGAGTGGCGCCACACCCACTCCCCTACCAAGAAAAAGTTTAAAGCCATACCCTCAGCCAGTAAAGTCATGGTTACAGTCTTCTGGGACGCTGAAGGGGTTATTCTGTTCAATGTCCTTCCCCATGGTCAAACGATCAACTCTGAAGTGTATTGTGCTACTCTTCAGAAATTGAAGAAACGACTTCAGCGTGTTCGTAGGCACAAAAATCTGAACGAACTTCTCCTTCTTCATGACAACGCAAGACCTCACACAAGTCTTCGCACCCGAGAGGAGCTCACAAGACTTCAGTGGACTGTTCTTCCTCATGCACCCTACAGCCCCGATCTCGCACCGTTGGATTTCCATATGTTTGGCCCAATGAAGGACGCAATCCGTGGGAGGCACTACGCGGATGATGAAGAAGTTATTGATGCAGTACGACGTTGGCTCCAACATCGACCAGTGGAATGGTACCGTGCAGGCATACAGGCCCTCATTTCAAGGTGGCGTAAGGCCGTAGCATTGAATAGAGATTACGTTGAAAAATAGTGTTGTGTAGCTAAACGATTGGGGAATAACCTGGTGTATTTCAATGCTGAATAAAACTTCCCTGTTTCAGAAAAAAAATGTGTTGCATTACTTATTGAACGGCCCTCGTATATCTTTGTTTCTTGGTGCCGCAACATGTGGATACAGTCATTGTCTTTCTCAAGTTTCATGCGGCTTGTGTATATAAATACTGACATTTCAAAAATTGGTTTGAGCCGCTTCACCACAGTTAACTTTTTAAAAAAATGCGCATTCGCAGATGGGAATTACTGGGAGGGGAAATCCCTCTACGAATTCTCTCTCGATAATACAAATAAATACTGATGTTTTAAAAGTTTCGCCATGATTACTTCTTAATGCAGAACATCTCATTTCCTTCTAGAGGTGTGCTGTCAGGAAGCTGCGGTGCGATAAGGCCCTGGGTAAAACTGTGGTAAACATTTTTCTTGTCGGGAAACAAGTCCAGCCCGTTTAGGTTTGTCTGTGACTCTGATTCAGCACACGAAATACGAAATCTCTTCTGCCTCTGCAGGGAGGTGACTTTTCACAGCCCAGCTGTTAACGTCGTGATCAGCTAAGCGCTGAGAGAGAGAGAGAGAGAGAGAGAGAGAGAGAGCAAGGTCGAAAATTCGGCTTGAAGTATTCTTCTGTTTATCCAGTCACTTTTTGTCATTTTATATGATCACATGTTTTTGTCTGTCATTTAATGTTACAGAATCTGCTGTCCTCCTGATTGAGCGACGCTATACCCCTGCCCCATCTGTGTCTTTAAGGGGTGCATTCGACGGTGACTTCATTTCTATGGATGACAATGCACGACCGCATCGAAATGCGCAAGTGGATGAGATCTTGGAACGAGAGAATATTCGGTGAATGGAGTGGCCTACCTGTCCCCAAACTTAAAATCACATTGAGCAGGTATGGGATGCGTTAAGCAGACATACTGCAGTACGTCACTTGCGTCATCTTGGAAGCTGTCAACTGCGCTGGTGGACGAATGGAACACCCTACCAAAATAACTCATTAGCAACCTTGTGGCCAGCGTGGGGGAACGTTGCAGCGCAAGCACTGCTCAATGCCTTTCGTGCTGATCTTTCTCCTGTTAAGAACCATATCCCATCTTTTGTAATGTCCAGGAGGCCATCACGAATCGCGATGACTACAGTATAATTATTGTCTTTGAATAAAAGTGTTATTTCCGTTCTGCTGATTGTACATTTCCTTTAATTAATTTCTGTGCTATATTGTACTAGTTGTTTCTATGTATGGTCCAGGTTTTCCTCGAGCTATGTTACTTGGCAGTGGCATCGCATGCGAAATTTGCTTTCGTTCTTACGTATTGCATACCATTGCATGTGAGGCCACTGAAGATTGCCAAGAGAAAAAAAAATCGCTGTGGTCACAACGAAAATGCAAAAGAAACTCTTCCTGAGTGATTAAAATTATGTCTGAAAAGTATTCCATGCTGGACCTTTAACTTTCTCAGGTAATGCTCTAATGAGACGCGGTATTTTGACATGCATCATGGCCAACTTCACAGCTACAACCCGTTGTTATTGTCTTCCATTTCTCAAATTGAGGAAACATGTAAATAAATCGTAACCGACACGACATTGACGTCAGGTTTAGGTTGAGATTGTTGGACTCGATTGAAAGATGTTCTAAAGTTAGATTGAAGGTTTGGATGTTCTAAAGTTCGTCTATCACAATTTCTCAGTTCTTCTTTTCAGATTTCGTTTAGTTATAATTATAACCAATTAAACAGCAGCTTTGCTATGTTGTACAAACTAGTAGCTGGTAAAGAATCACATTCACAAATTAACCAACTATACGTCGCATACTGCATATCATTTTGGCAAAATGATTGTTCCACTATTTGACAATATTATCATAATAATACGTTTGAGCAGAATGCATTATTAATTTCGCTTCCTACCCTAAATAAAAGAAAAACGACATTTTGTTTTATTTCAGTGTCATAGCACTTATGCCAATAACAATGTTTAGCTAATGATACCTTCATAGAAACTGTTTCAATGAGTTTATTGTAAACAAAAAATGAGTAATTAATTATAAAACTTTTCCAACCTTGACGATAAGGCCGAAGTAGCTTCAGTTTTGATAAATTATCCAAAGAAACGCAGAACGATCGCAAAGTAACTCCCATAAAGATCTGAACTATTCTAAACTGAAGTGGGAATAGTTGCATCTGTTATCCCTACATGGCACTGCACGCACTCCGACTATGGGTGTCGCCAACACATGTCATTAAGCGCTCACTGTCAAATGCACTAGACCTCTGTATGCCTTTCAAGGAAATCCTGTTTTCTCGGAAGCAACAAATTTCTGTTCATGAACAGTATTTTAAAAGTCGTTCGTGTGCACATGGAGTAAACGTGCTTTATTACATTCATCAGAAGCAGTGTTTAACGAATTGTCAAGTAACCTTTATGAGGAAGCAGACAAGAATTTTGGAAGCCTAGGGTTTTACTGAGCGTAAAATCAAGTAAGTTGGGACAGTGATGCGTAAGTTGTCTTCAAACTACCTGAGGATAGTATCACTGCAGTCAGAAATTTCATATGGAAAAGTTACAACTGCCTAAGAAACGCTTAGGTTATATTAGATAGGTATGGTCATATACACAGCTATTGAGTTACAGAGGTTGTTGGAATGCTCCCATAGATGAAGTGTGGTTCCACAATAGAGTATATGCAATGAGTACAAATACTTGGGTGCCGTATTCCGAAAATCTACACATACTACAGGAACAGACTTGACACTGTCAGAAAATTGGATTATGTGTGCTATCATACGCCACTGAACAATAGGTCAGACTGTACACAGAAGTACTGATTAAGCTAAATGGTGCTACTTATTAAATGTCAAATGAATCCATACAGTTCTTGCATAAGTATTTCGAAAGCAGTTTATTCTACTACGAAATTTGGTTATTCACACTAACGACCAAAAAGGGTTTGAAATGTTGTGTGATGTGGTTTATATCAATTAGGGTACTTGTTTCCAGTGATGTTATAAAAATAAAACAAACGAAGTGATCTATTCCAGCATTTTACAGAAAATATATTTAAGATACATACTCAAATGTCACTGAATGCAACATTTCATCTTTCCCAGCTTTCATTTACTTCTCGCATCTGCATTCCATACTGTTACTGGTATATAGTTTTCTATACGGTAAAGAGATGTTCGCTAACAGCTCCTCCCCCCCCCCCCCCCCCCCACCCCCCCCACCCACCCACTTCATAGACACATTCGATTTTTCTTCTCTGCTGTGGAGATCATCCTTTCAGACAACACTGAAATATTTCACAGACATTTCGTTTTTCAATTAAACACCAAAATGTTTCCACACGTTACAGAGTACCATATAGCAAGTAAATATTCCAGTTTAAAACTACCAAACTGCCCTTAAATCAGGGGTGGCACGCGGGACGCTAATTTTTGGCCCGCATAGCTGTTTCATATGAAAGAAGAATTTAACTTTTATTTCACGTAAAATTCCCAAAGCATTCCATCAAGCGTCTTTCGTATCATAACCAATTACGATACCAGTATCTCAGTTTACTGATTCAACTATCGTTAGATTCTCGTCTATATTCCTGTTTGAAAAAAAAAGCCACTATATCGGATTTATTTTGAAAATCGCGCAAGCCATCTCGAAGAAAATATAGTTTGCCTTGACGGTATGCAGCCAAGAATCAACAGTAGTATGGATTGCACAACCTGATACGTTTGTTGCGCTACGCGAGTGAAACGAGTGCCAGAAATAGCCAATATGCCCTATATTTAATTTTACTACACTATTGGCCGTAAAGTTACGGCTCTTCACGTGTATACGTGGTGCACATTCGATCGCGATAGACGTATCATCACTCCAGGTAAGTAAAGACAGCTTTTATGTTTTTATAATTAATCTCTGATACTTGGCTTCAATTTTAATAGGCTTTCATTTATTTTATATATTCAATTATGGCGAGTAGGTACAGCAGTAGGCTTTCATTTATTTTATATATTCAATTATGGCGAGTAGGTACAGCAAACGACAGTAGCAGTGCTTTCTACCTCAAATCCGCAGCTCGTGTTCTCGTGGTAGCGTTCTCGCTTCCCGAGCACGGGGTCCCGCGTTCGATTCCCAGCGTGGTCATGGATTTTCACCTGCCTTGAGATGACTGGGTGTTGTTGAGTCGTCTTCATCATCATCGTCATTCATCCCGGTTGTGGTCGGAGGAAGGCAATGGCAAACCACCACCACTAGGACCATGCCTACTACAGCGGTGAGGGTCTCCCGCATCGTCCCCTATGCTCTATCAAGGAGTATGGGACTTCATCATCATCTACCTCAAAACCATCTTTTAATTTTAGTAGTGCAAAATAAATAAATACTTAATTGTAATAAATTTTAATGATGACTTCTAAGGATTCCTTGTCATAACAAAATAAGTCAAAATGGGAGTCGAAATTTTATGTAAGGCTGCTACGTTCAGTGAAGCAAATTTAATATTTTATATTTATAATACATGATGTTCAGAACTAAAATAAAAATTTTCTATAGCAGTTGAATACAATTCTCAAAAATTATCGAGAGAACAGACTATGAAGTTTGCCAAGATCGTATAGCACTCAAATGAAAGACAGATAGCTTGTCGAGCAGTGTAGCTCTGTGGTATGATGCTAGCTATCCATGTGGAGGGCAAGGTTTCTATTTCCGGGCGGACTACATTATCGTAGTCGCACACTCTACAAGCATTTCTGTGAAGCGGGAAAGACATAAAGGTTGGAAAAAAAGAAACAGCGCTCGAGACTGGTAATTGGTTGATTGCTGGTTCCAGTCTCAGGGAGTGTGCTCCCTGCCGCCGTTGGATAAGCAGCTGCCAGCAGCAAGTCGTATACTCCTAGCTCACTTATTTGTTACATAGTATAATTCTTAATTTCTTTGCGTGTTTTTGGTACTTGCATTGTTTAATTCATAATTTCGGGCGTATTATAGTATTTGAGAGTTGTAGCAACGCGTTTTAGTACCTGAATAGTGTAAATTCGCGTAGTCGTCTGTCTTCTGTTATTGTTTTGCACGGCCAGTGTCGGTTGGTCACAGCCAGTGTGCTCCCTGCCGCCGTTGGATAAGCAGCAGCCAGCAGCAAGTCATACTCTTAGCTCACTTACTTGTTACATAGTTTAAATCTTAATTTCTTTCCGTGTTTTTGGTACTTGCGTTGTTTAATTCATAAATTTCGGGCGTATTATAATATTTGAGAGTTGTAGCATCGCGTTTTAGTACATGAACAGAGTAAATTCGCGTAGTCGTCTGTCTTCTGTTTTTGTTTTGAACGGCCAGAGTCGGTTGGTCACAGCCAGTGCGCTCCCTGCCGCCGTTGGATAAGCAGCTGCTAGCAGCCAGTCGTATACTCTTAGCTCACTTATTTGTTACATAGTTTAATTCTTAATTTCTTTGCGTGATTTTGGTACTTGCATTGTTTAATTCATAAATTTCGGCCGTATTATAGTATTTGAGAGTTGTAGCATCGCGTTTTAGTACCTGAATAGTGCAAAATCGCGTAGTCTCCTTCCGCCGCCGAGCAGTGTGTCAGCAGTGCGCAAGTAGCAGCATTATTGCATTTACTAGGCAATCTTGTATTTTAATAACCGTTTGAATTTTGAGTCGAATTGTTTGTGCTCTCTGTAGATTAGTTCGGACGTTCTTTGCACAACAGTTTTTAGCATGGATAGGGACTGCAACTGCTGTGTTCGGATGCAGGCTGAGTTGGCATCCCTTCGCTCCCAGCTTCAGGCAGTGTTGGCTTCGGTCACACAGCTTGAGGCTGTTGCAAATGGGCATCACTGTGGGGTTGCGGATGGGGGTTTGTCGGGGACGGCCAGCTCGTCCCACGCATCCCCCGATCGGACTACGGCTGTGGCTGCCCGGGATACTGCCCACATTGAGGCTGATCCCTCACCTGTGGTAGAGTGGGAGGTCGTCTCGAGGAGTGGCAGGGGGCGAAAGACATTCCGGAGGGCTGAACGGAAGGCCTCTCCAGTTTGTCTGACGAACCGGTTTCAGGCTCTGTCTCCGGCTGATACTGATCTTCTGCCGGACATGGCTGCTTGTCCTGTTCCAGAGGTTGCCCCTCAGTCTGCAAGATTCGGGCGGTCGCAAAGGGTGGGCTTACTGGTAGTTGGGAGCTCCAACCTCAGGCGCGTAATGGGGCCCCTTAGGGATAGGGGAAGAATACCAATGTGCACTCTGTGTGCAAATTGTAAACATTCCAGATGTGGAAAGGGTCCTTCCGGATGCCATGAAGGGTACAGGGTGCACCCATCTGCAGGTGGTCGCTCATGTCGGCACCAATGATGTGTGTCGCTATGGATCGGAGGAAATCCTCTCTGGCTTCCGGCGGCTATCTGATTTGGTGAAGACTGCCAGTCTCGCTAGCTGGATGAAAGCAGAGCTCACCATCTGCAGCGTCGTCGACAGGACTGACTGCGGACCTGTGGTACAGAGCCGAGTGGAGGGCCTGAATCAGAGGCTGAGACGGTTCTGTGACCGTGGGGGCTGCAGATTCCTCGACTTGCGCCATAGGGTGGTGGGGTTTCGGGTTCCGCTGGATAGGTCACGAGTCCACTTCACGCAACAAGCGGCTACACGGGTAGCAGGGGTTGTGTGGTGTGGACTGGGCGGGTTTTTAGGTTAGATGGCCTCGGGCAAGTACAGAAAGGGCAACAGCCTCAAAGGGTGCGGGGCAAAGTCAGGACATGCGGGGACCAAGCAGAAATCGGTATTGTAATTGTAAACTGTCGAAGCTGCATTGGTAAAGTACCGGAACTTCAAGCGCTGATAGAAAGCATCGAAGCTGAAATCGTTATAGGTACAGAAAGCTGGCTGAAGCCAGAGATAAATTCTGCCGAAATTTTTACAAAGGCACAGACGGTGTTTAGAAAGGGTAGATTGTATGCAACCGGTGGTGCCGTGTTTGTCGCTGTTAGTAGTAGTTTATCCTGTAGTGAAGTAGAAGTGGATAGTTCCTGTGAATTATTATGGGTGGAGGTTACACTCAACAACGGAGCTAGGTTAATAATTGGCGCCTTTTACCGACCTCCCGACTCAGCAGCATTAGTGGCAGAACAACAGAGAGAAAATTTGGAATACATTTCACATAAATTTATGTGGAGATTTCAATTTACCAGATATAGACTGGGACACTCAGATGTTTAGGACGGGTGGTAGGGACAGAGCATCGAGTGACATTATACTGAGTGCACTATCCGAAAATTACCTCGAGCAATTAAACAGAGAACCGACTCGTGAAGATAACATCTTGGACCTACTGATAGCAAATAGACCCGAACTTTTCGACTCTGTAAGTGCAGAACAGGGAATCAGTGATCATAAGGCCGTTGCAGCAAATCTGAATATGGAAGTTAATAGGAATATAAAAAAAGGGAGGAAGGTTTATCTGTTTAGCAAGAGTAATAGAAGGCAGATTTCAGACTACCTAACAGATCAAAACGAAAATTTCTGTTCCGACACTGACAATGTTGAGTGTTTATGGAAAAAGTTCAAGGCAATCGTAAAATGCGTTTCAGACAGGTACGTGCCGAGTAAAACCGTGAGGGACGGGAAAAACCCACCGTGGTTCAACAACAAAGTTAGGAAACTACTGCGAAACCAAAGAGAGGTTCACTCCAAGTTTTAACGCAGCCAAAACCTCTCAGACAAACAGAAGTTAGCGTAAGGAGGGCTATGCGTGAAGCGTTCAGTGAATTCGAAAGTAAAATTCTATGTACCGACTTGACAGAAAATCCTAGGAAGTTCTGGTCTTACGTTAAATCAGTAAGTGGCCCGAAACAGCATATCCAGACACTCCGGGATGATGATGGCATTGAAACAGAGGATGACACGCGTAAAGCTGAAATACTAAACACCTTTTTCCAAAGCTGTTTCACAGAGGAAGACCGCACTGCAGTTCCTTCTCTAAATCCTCGCACAAACGAAATAATGGCTGACATCGAAATAAGCGTCCAAGGAATAGAAAAGCAACTGGAATCACTCAATAGAGGAAAGTCCACTGGACCTGACGGGATACCAATTCGATTCTACACAGACTACGCGAAAGAACTTGCCCCCCTTCTAACAGCCGTGTACCGCAAGTCTCTAGAGGAACGGAGGGTTCCAAATGATTGGAAAAGAGCACAGATAGTCCCAATCTTCAAGAAGGGTCGTCGAGCAGATGAACATGTTTTTTGCTCGAGTATCATGTCGTTTTTGGAAACCCAGAATCTACTCTGTAGGATTCAACATGGATTCCGGAAACAGCGATCGTGTGAGACCCAACTCGCTTTATTTGTTCATGAGACCCAGAAAATATTGGATACAGGCTCCCAGCCAGATGCTGTTTTCCTTGACTTCCGGAAGGCGTTCGATACAGTTCCGCACCGTCGCCTGATAAACAAAGTAAGAGCCTACGGAATATCAGACCAGCTGTGTGGCTGGATTGAAGAGTTTTTAAGCAAACAGAACACAGCATGTTGTTATCAATGGAGAGACGTCTACAGACGTTAAAGTAACCTCCGGTGTGCCACAGGGGAGTGTTATGGGACCATTGCTTTTCACAATATATATAGATGACCTAGTAGATAGTGTCGGAAGTTCCATGCGGCTTTTCGCGGATGATGCTGTAGTATACAGAGAAGTTGCAGCATTATAAAATTGTAGCGAAATGCAGGAAGATCTGCAGCGGATAGGCACTTGGTGCAGGGAGTCGCAACTGACCCTTCACATAGACAAATGTAATGTATTGCGAATACATAGAAAGAAGGATCCTTTATTGTATGATTATATGATAACGGAACAAACACTGGTAGCAGTTACTTCTGTAAAATATCTGGAAGTATGCGTGCGGAACGATTTGACGTGGAATGATCATATAAAATTAATTGTTGGTAAGGCGGGTACCAGGTTGAGATTCATTGGGAGAGTCCTTAGAAAATGTAGTCCATCAACAAAGGAGGTGGCTTACAAAACACTCGTTCGACCTATACTTGAGTATTGCTCGTCAGTGTGGGATCCGTAGCAGATCGGGTTGACGGAGGAGATACAGAAGATCCAAAGAAGAGCGGCGTGTTTCGTCACAGGGCTATTTGGTAAGCGTGATAGCGTTACGGAGATGTTTAATAAACTCAAGTGGCAGACTCTGCAAGAGAGGCGCTCTGCATCGCGGTATAGCTTGCTCACCAGGTTTCGAGAGGGTGCGTTTCTGGATGAGGTATCGAATATATTGCTTCCCCCTACTTATACCTCCCGTGGATATCACGAATGTAAAATTAGAGAGATTCGAGCGCACACGGAGGCTTTCAGGCAGTCGTTCGTCCCGCGAACCATATGCGACTGGAACAGAAAAGGGAGGTAATGACAGTGGCACGTTAAGTGCCCCCCGCCACACACCGTTGGGTGGCTTGCGGAGTGTAAATGGAGATGTAGATGTAGACATTTATAGTTTTCTTCCTTTCAGCTCGAATACCTATTACGTATAAACATATGCTAATTAGCAAATATTTAACTGTCGTTTTTAAGAAAAATGCAAATCGTATTTCTATCTAATTATATATCACACCCAGAAATCGAGCTTTCAGTGCAGATGTAAATCCCTAATCACCAATCCTTTATATATAAGGATGTTTTGGAAAAAAAAGAAAAACTTTCAAATTAATGTTTTCCATATTCATGTACCTTACGCTTCACAAAAATGCCCGTGGAACATCAAACTTAGTTAAAAATTTACCACAACTGGGAATGTAGCACTCGGACAGTCTACCACAGAGCCAGACAGCCCGTCAAAACAGTCAGCTTGATTTACGGTTTTAAACAACTTCGGGGAACTTTAAAGCGGATTTTGTATAGAATTTTTGAGGGTTGCTTCGAACTATTTTAGGAAACTTATATTTCTAAATGACGGAGCACAGAAATCAGTCGTCCTTTTCTCTCAGATTTTATTAAAGCAAATCCAGGTTTCTGCTTCTGTCTAGCCATTGTCAATGCGCTGTTTCATAGTGTCAGTATATGTCCCAGTACGTCACTCCTCTGTTGTACGGGTTTCTGTCACAGTTGATTGTAGACTACTGTATAATGAAAATAACAGTCTTGAACGAATGAATATAAAACAGTCTTGAATGAATTGTGACAGAAGCCCGTACAGCAGGGGACTGACGTTTTAGGCCAAGTGTTGGAAATGAAAAAGTACATTAATAATGGCTAGGCACTAGCTGAAAGCAACATTTCCGTTAATGAAACCTGAAAGAAAAGAACGACTGATTGCTGTGCTCCATCACTTCGAAAGTCATATCACAGTTGTTGAGTGCCTCCACATTCCTAATGGAAGGTAACTTGATAACTGATATCTGTTCTGAACTTCACTTACCGTACCATACCCGTATGTATAAAAAATTACACAACTCCGATGACAGTGTGGTCTCTTTGTCAGTTTCCAACTTACGGTAAAAAAGTCTGTTTAATGTCAACACGTAAACTTAGTATGGTGTTAACTAGTAAATAAATAGCACCTATGAAGAGGAAAGTTAGAGAATTGAGAACTTTTCAAGACAAGTGGACTGTAAACCATTTTTGTGCAATATAAAACAAAACCTATATGTTTGATGTTTAATGAACCTTTCTCGGTTGCAATAGAATAGAACATCAAACGGCATTAAGAGATTGAACATGCAGTTATGTTTGATAAGTAGAAGGGACAATTTCGACAAGACCAAATGAACGACTTAAAAAGGAAACTTTTTGCTCTACAGCAGATATTTACAAGGGCGAATTCAGAGTCAACATTCTATGTGAAAGTGGGTTATGCAATAGTTACCATACTGGCGAAAAAAAGAAAAAAATCAAAGACATATTCAAATGGCGAACTGGTTAAGGAATGTTTAGAAACAGTGGTTGAAATGGTGTGCCCAGACAAGAAAAAGGATTTCTAAAAATAAACCTGTCTCATCAGACTGTTACTAGACGTGTGGACGACATTAGAAGACAAATTGAAGATAATTTTAAAAATCCTGCATCTGAATTTATATCTTTTTCTCTAGATTTGGACGAATGCACAGATATGGCGGATACCGCGCAAGTGCGATTTATGTCAGAGGTGTTGATACCTATTTTAATAAACCAGACGAATTAGCGGCATTGTATCCACTTAAGGATGCCACGAAGTCATGAGATTTTTTGGAAGCAGTTATATGGACATTAAGTAGCATTTCGTTAAAACTTAACAACTTATCAGGGCTAACAGAGGATGGTGTTGCAGCAATGGCTGGAAAACACTAAGGTTTGGTGGAATGGATTGAAAACGAGGGGGGGAGGGGGGGGGGGGGCAAGTTGGCGATATGTCGATGCTTAAGTTTCCTTGCATTATCCATCAAGAGAATTTATGTGCCAAGTTCCTCAGAATGGACCATGTCATGAAGGTAGTTGCAAACCGGTGAACGTTATGAAGTCGAAAGGACTGAATCGCCGTCAGTTCCAAGAATTTCTGAATTCTTTGGATTCAGTACATGGTAACACATTTTCGTATTATACGGAAGTAACTTGGCTAACCCGCGCGAAAATGTTGAAAATAGTGTGCTTCTATGTTTCTCCCGGCGTATTTGATAATCAAAATATCCACGGGTGTACTGCCGGTCTACAGTGTCCAACGGGCACAATATTTCGGCGATCATACATGTCGCCATCATCAGGTGAACTGACGGACTGAGCTCTTGTGAACGTGCCGGTACGGACATCCGTACGCTATGGCTGCTCAGGGGGAACTGGCTTCGATCGCGGCGGCGGCCGATTTAAATACCCTCCGCCCGCGGCGCACTCCCTCCGCCGTCCGCGCCCCGCGCCACGGTCACGCGGTGGAACAGATTGCGACGGCGTCTGAGATGACGTCGGTGTGATGGCTCTGTCCGCCGTGGTCGTCACAACTATATGTTTGCTCGATTTACTCTTGATTAACCCAATCGCTGGTTCCCAAGCCTTGCTAAGATTATAGCCACAGTCACGGTTTATGAGGTCGTCATTGGTGCGAATTTCGATGGCCTCTCTAACAACGCTGTCCCAGTATCTCGACGTCTGTACCAGAATCCTCGTGCGTTCATACCCCATTGCGTGATTTTCCGACAAAGAATGTTCAACGACCGCCGACTTGCTCGGATACATCAGTCAAGTGTGCCTCTGGTGCTCACGGCATCGATCCTCGACGGTACGCATCGTCTGACCAATATACGACTTGCCACATTGACACGGAATCTGGTACTCGCCGGCCTTCCTCAGACCGAGGTCATCTTTGGCGCTCCCCACCAGTGCACGAGTTTTATTCGGAGGACAAAACACAGTTCCGACCTGGTGTTTCTTCAAAATGCGGGCGATTTTCCCCGAGAGTGCGCCTGTATATGGAATAAACGCAGTGCCTACCTCCTCCCTCCTGATTTCATCCACCTCCACAGGTTGTGCTGTAGTGGTTAGGCGGAGAGCACGTTGAATCTGCCACTCTGAGTATCCATTTTTTCGAAATACAGTTCTCAGATGTTCCAATTCCTGGGGTAGACTCTCTGCATCAGAGATAGTGCGCGCCCTATGTACTAGAGTTTTAAGTACCCCATTCCTCTGTGAAGGGTGGTGGCAGCTGTCTGCGTGCAAATACAGATCAGTGTGCGTTGTCTTCCGATACACCCCATGACCTAGGGTGCCGTCAGCCCTTCTCTTGACCAAGACGTCAAGGAAAGGTAATTTACCCTCCGTTCAGTCTTCATAGTGAATTTGATGTTGGGGTGTATGGAGTTTAGATGTGTAAGGAAGTCAAGGAGTTTATCCATACCATGTGGCCAGATGACGAACGCGTGGAACAACAGTTACGAACAACGAATTTCACACATTTTCCTACATTGTCAAAGCAACTGGAAGTCACAGAGGCGTCAGCAATTACGTACGCTTCTTTGATATCTGACTCGAAATTCTCCGTAGACATGAGTTCACTACCGGACATATCTTAAGAGCTATGAGCAGTTGCTCTGCAGAAGAGACATACTTCGCAATAGACAACATGGACATAGTTCTTAAGGAACGCACATTAGAGCCACTGTGTACTGGACATTTTATTCTTCTTTTGGGCAATACTACTACTACTACTACCTCTCAACATGCGGAAAGCAAAGAGCTTGCAGTAGAAGAGATTTGTTTCACAGTATAGAAGATGAAAAGTGGTTCATAGCTCTTAAGTTACACATTTTAGAGCAATGTTCATTAGGCTTTCTTGCTGACAATGATCGTTCCTGCCATATCCATTCCTCCTGGGACGCCATGTACACTGATCTCTCATAGGTCTGTTCCTTTACTCTTTCAAATCGAAGCGAAGTATAAATACTTACTACAAAAACATGTAGAAACACTATATTGTTACAGACGATATAAGAGCATTACAGCGACGCTTATCACCAGTTTCCAGATGAGACACCAAGCAAGCGAAAAAAGGCTGTGCAGGCGTCCTTGAAAAGAGATTGATTCAGACATGTAATAGTGTTTTTCAGTTTATTACTAGTAAGTGATAATAAGCGTAGCTTACACAAAGCAGACCTGAAAATAAACACAGTGTCACGATTTGTACACGATATTTGTATCGAAGTGGAAGTTAAATAAACCTAAGTCTCGAAAAAAATTGAGTAGTTACTTCTATGCAAACTGGTATCATAACACAATTTAATCAACGATTAACGTAATTAACACCTCGTTCTTGCAATGAAATCAGTGGGTAATAAAAAATTCGTTCTTCATCATCAGTTCTTCAAGTCTTTGCATAAGATTGGAAACTGCAACTTGCATCTATTTCTCCACGTTCATTCGCAATCGGTATTTCGTGTTGACTTCTGTGAATGTTGAAAACCCTACCTCACGTACGTACGTTGGGGAAAAAGTGTCAAAGCTCGTTGTGCCTTGTTACCTACTTGCGAGCACTCGTGGACCTTCTGCATCAAGCTCCAAAATCCAAGCAGACGTGAGGAAACGAATATCGGATTCAATGTGGAGTCCGCAGAAATATCAACAAATGGGTCTTTTTCTTCAGTGGTAAATGTTGATGGAAGGTTTGTTCTGGAAGGATCTCTGATCCAGTTGTGTTAATCTGGAAAGTTCTTGCAAAGTAGTCCCCGAGTTTGATTAAATGATCCACAAACGCAGGCTTTAATTCTTCTCCAAACTGAAAGTCATTGTCTTCTAAAACTGTGGAAGAGCAAGGAAAACGTAATGTTCTGGGAGTTCTAAGTTACTCTTTATTACGGCAGCTCAGGTAACTTTGATTGAATGAAGCACTACACTTCTGAGTGACGCAGATGCATGGCCACTATGTTTCAACATAGTCACGCAGTCTCTGTAAACAAAGGTCGGAACGCGTCTCTACGAATCCCAGAACATAACTTGTGACAATGCGCCACGTTTGTTGCGCAACAGTTTAGTGAGGGACGACATGTGGAAACTTCCTGAAGTCGCTAAGTGTATCTCTACCATTCAGCTTTTCATCCGCAATAGTAGTTTCTTTCCGAAGGCTGAAATTTTGTCTGGTAACTGTACAATGTATGTCACCTTACTCTGAAGGTATACGAGATCTGTTCAAAAAATTCCATAACATTCGTAATTTCACGCTATGTTGTGTTCGAGCTAAATTCGGTTGGCATCCCTGCACACCCCTGTGTTTATTGTATAACTGTCGGAAGTTTCGTTGTTATATGTCTGTTAGTTATTGTTTAGTGTTGTACTGAGCAGAATGTTGTGTAGCACAGTTTGAGAATTTCGAGGTGGCAGAGTTTAGAGGAGCAACATATCTGTATTAAATTTGGCGTGAAACACAAGACAACCTTTACAGAAATGATGCAGAAAGCCTACGGTGATGAGTGCTTAAGCCGTACTCGATGTTACGAGTGGGTCACACGGTTTAAAAATGGCCGAACGGAATTTAAAGATTACTCTCGTTCAGAACGCCCTTCGACGTCTACCGACGACGCTCATGTCAGGAACGTCAACGAAATTATGCACGCGAATCGAAGACTGACTATCCGAGAGACTGCAGAGGAATGTAACATTTCAGTTGAATCTTGTCATTAAATCCTGACAGAACATCTTGGAAGGCATCGTACTGCCACCAAATTCGTCCCACGTCTCATGAGTCAAGACCAGAAAGAACTTCACCTCGCAATCAGTGAAGAGCTTTTGGATCGCGCAAATGCGAACGAGATGTTCGTTAAGGAAAACCGAGCGAGGTGGTGCAGTGGTTAGGACGTTGGACTCGCATTCTGGAGGACGACGGTTCAATCCCGCATTCGGTCATCCTGATTTACGTTTTCCGTGATTTCCCTAAATCGCTCCAGGCAAATGCCGGGAAGGTTCCTTTGTAAGGGCACGGCCGACTTCCTTTCCCGTCCTTCCCTAATCCGATGAGACCGATGACGTCGCTGTCTGGTCTCCTCGCCCAAAAACAACCCAACAATCTTGAGGAAATCATAACTGGCGATGTGTCGTGGGTCTATGGTTATGACGCTGAGATCAAGCTTCAGTCTTTCTAATGGGTCGGGAAAGGTTCTCCAAGACCAAGCTCAGGTCACATGTCAAAGCCGTCCTGATAGTTTTCTTTGACTTTGAAGGATTAGTTAATCATGAATTCGTGCCTTAGGAACAAATTGTTAATCGATGGTACTATTGGGATGTCTTTCGACGCTTCCGAGAAAATGTGAGAAGAAAACCGTCTGAAATGTGGCGAGACAATTCATGACCGCCCTTGCATCACGATAACACAACCGCATATTCATCTATGTTGGTGCGTGACTATTGCACAAAAAACGAAATCACAGTGCTGCCTCATCCTCCCTACTCTCCAAACGTCCCCTCTGCGGACTGTTGGTTTTATTATTTACAAGGCTGAAAACCCCGTGGAGGGAACGAAGATTTGCAACGATAATCGAGATAAAACAAAACTGGCGGACGGCGCTTGGTGCGATCCGGCAAGAGGCATATCAAGACTGCTTCCGGAAGCGGAAACAGGCGTTGGGAGAGGCGTATCAATTGTGGAGGAGAGTATTTCGAAGGAGGCCGTGAACAATAAGTGAAAGGAAAGCGTAGAAAAATACTGTAGACAAAGTCCTGGAATTTTTTGACAGGCCCCGTACATTCAATTAATTGAGTTTTTCAAGAATGGCAAATAGATTCGCTACCTCCAAAACATTAAAAAGTTTTCCATATTAAAATTCGCTGCAGCTGCGCTGAGAGGGTTCGTCAAAGCCATACACCACCAGGCTGCTCATAGAAATTGCTGTCCCATTGAAATTAATTTAATATGTTGCAATTTTTAAAAATACCCTTTGCGAAAATACTCTCATATCAATAAGAAGTACGTAGGAATTACAAAAGAAGCATTAACATTCACCTTAAGGAACACAAGAGCAATTACCACCTAGGCAAGACGGATAAATTAGCGATAGCAGATCTTTCACTAGGACCTGGAAACCACCATATTCGTGCCTCTCACACTGTGGTTTTGGCAGGATCTAATAATAACTACACTGGGAAGTACAGAGACTCTATACAAATTCAAGAAGAATTTAACAAAAAAGAAGAAAAACTGAAATCAGACGAGTTGTAGGCCTTAGTGCTAAACAAAGAAAACAGCGCCAGAAATCTTCCTACAAGCTCCATAGCGTACGTCTGTAACTGCTTTCGAGTCGTGAAAGCGACTGAGAGAAATATCAGCAACTACGCAAATAACGGTCGTGAAAACCTGCATCGTATGATAGCAGTAAATATTCCATAAGATGACTTCCTGACACAAAGATTTCAAAATAATTGTTTAAATTATCTGGTAAATGGCGCCGTCGGTTGGGAGCAGCTTGTTGAAGGCGATATTGCTGCCGAGATTGTCAGCGATATAGCGACCATTGGCTCTAAAATGAACATGTCGTTAACGGGACTATTGGATGTGTCACACCAGAAACACAAGGTCGTAAGAGGTCATGTACAAGTGAGACTTAGAGCTGTATATAATTTATCACCGAAATATATTGGCAGTACAATACTGTCAGGACCGGGTGTAGAATGAGAGTTTTACTCTGCAGCGGAGTGCGCACTGGCAGATTAAAACAGGGTTTCGTTCCGAGACTCAAACTCGGGATCTTTGCCTTTCGCGGTCAAGTGTTCTACCGACTCAGCTACCCCAGCACGCGTCAAAAGCTATCCCCACTGCTTTCCTTCCGCCGTCACTTGCCAACGAAAGGCAGAGGTCTCGAATTCGAGGCTCGGTCCGGCACACAGTTTTCATATGCCAGAATTTTCAGTATCGTGTGATCACTAAAGTTGGTAGCGAGGTGAATCAAGAAACGACATGCAGTGACATAATGACGATGAAGCTGATCCACCTTGTTTAATGATACGTCAAGAGAAACCAAAGTTTCAGATTGCAACAATGGCAAATTACATTTCATGCCGTTAATCTCTATTGTTTTTAAGACGGACTGAAAAGGAAAATAGGTTTTCTCACACAAAAAACAGCTTAATGTATGAAATCCGTCTACTATGCCCTACAAATTCTTACAAATATGTATGATTTGGGTATTACAGTGTGCTCCGATTCCAACCGTCTGCTTTCGGGTATACAGCAAAGTTTACACGGGATACTAAGATAACCAAAGAGAAGGAATAGTCTGCAGTGAGTATTCAAATGCGTAGCATAGATTTTGTGTTGTTAACATACATGTTCACAACATCTCGGGAAGGTTTGTCCGTAATGAGTCTTATAAATTTTATAGGCCTGTTATCATTATGATTCTAGCACAAACACATTCCCTTTGTAGGTACTGTGGATTTCGTACAGGCATTTTATAGACACCGCAACATTTTGTATTTGATTGCTGGAATAAATTGCGCTCTTTTTTGAAGAGCAATATGAACGCACATCACGCCACTATAGCGCGACGTCAGGGTGTATTCACATTGTCCGGCACGTCACTTCACATCAGTTCTCTTAGCCCAGTGTCGAACGGCGTAAGCAGTGTTATGAGTCACCGTTTGTGATACAAAAATTCATTGTATCTGAATTCAAAAACTATCGGAGTTTATTACTGACCATAGGAAACTTCAAAACTATATTCTTGATGAATTTCGTTTGCTAATGTGCTGGGTAGTTAATTAAAATTTCAAAACTTCGACATTTACTTTCTAGCGAAAATATACCCATACAAAATACGAACACAAGTAAGAATAGTTGTAACGAAATAAACGGGGCCTCTTTACCTTGTCCATCATGCACTCTTTTTTTTGTTATATAACTAATAACGGCATAAACAACTTTTTTCCTTCTTCATTAAATGTGACCTTTTCATTTTAAATCTGTGTAATGGGTACTGCTTCCTCAACTTAGTTCTTATTTAGATAAATTTTGGACGTCAGCACTGTTCTGTTACTGTAAAACCTAAACAATTTTGCGCTTTGAGATGTCTGACATCGCTTGCGTAAGAATACTAGGTAGGAAGAGTATTCAAGCTATCATGAAACATTTTCAGTTTGCCACGAATGCAAAGCATACTAACAATAATAATAAAATAAAGGTACAAAGACCCAAAAGCATAAAATCCAATATTATAACACGAGCGAGCGCGAGGAAAATAGTTTCACTTACGACATTAGCAGACGACGATATCGTCAGAACTATCCTCACGAGAAACCTTGACGTGCCGTGAAATGACGTGGCGGTCCGTTGACAATATGTGTGAATTCTGCCTTTCGAAATACACTGTGCTATGGTTTGACGTGACATGACGTGACGTGATATGACTGCCAATATAAACTGACGTTACACAAACAGCGTCGTCCTCTGTTGAAAACATGCACAGAACGCAGCGCTCACTCCACAGACATTTCTAGTCTACGAAGACAACCAGAGATAATATTTAATAACGCATCGATTACGTCTTTCAAGATGGTGGGCGCAAGACAGACCATTACGAAAAAAAAAAAAAACAACACTAGGAATACTTGAAGCATCTAATGAAATGAAAGTAATGGAACAACCTTTGGAATTTGGGGTTTTGGGAGGAGACGAACTAAAGAAACAACAGTAAATCTAAGATTATATCATATCAACTAAAAATCCAAAACTTCATGCACACGAATTCCTCCAGAATAAACTGAAGAAAAAAAATACATAAGACACAAAATTGGAGTAGAATATTTCACTTGACGTATATAGCTCAAGCGAAGACAGCATGATCGCAGAATAACACATAGAACCACCTCGATGATGATAAAAAAAGACATTTGCAACCGTATATTTCACTTGACCTAAAACAACTTTAAAAACCATCATTTCAGAGAGATTTCCCTTCCACAAACTAACTACAGTCTGACAGTAGTTCTGGAGGAATTCGTGTGCGTGAAGTTTTGGATTTTTAGTTGCTCATAAAAAAACACTTATGAGCCACAGACAACTCCCAATTAATCAAGGCTGGCTACAAAACATATCAAACACACACACACACACACACACACACACACACAGTCCGTACTAGAAACAACAAAACATTCAGACACTATTCCAAAGCAAAAATAAATATTCAGTCTAAGTTATCCTCGTTTCACTCGCAAATATCTGAGTTATGCACTCAGGCTCCCGCCTAACTTCGCCATCAACAAACGTGGCACGTTACGGAATCAGCCAAATAATATGGACAGAACTGTAATTTTAATCACCTATCGTTTCACTTGCAACCATTTAAGTTGGGTTCTAGCCCAACCTTACCTCTAAAGTCGTGCCAAATACGGAAAGACACAGACAAATATTTGTGAGAAACAATTACAAATATAACCGCTACTAGTTTCTATAGGACCAATTTAAGCTGTGATCTCAGGTTCCACTATAACCACACGCTCGCAAATCACGACATATTTAGAATTTGTTTAGAATAAACAGCATAGTTTATAAACATCATAAGTTACACCAGTTACTAAGACAACCACAGATAACATTTAGTAACATCCTACTTATCTCCGTTGCGTCGTAAACTCGTAAGAAAGGAAAGAGGAGGGAAGATCGGGTTTAAAGTCCCGCCGATATCGAGGTTATTAAAGGCGGAGCGCAAGCTCAGATCATATCAAGGATGGGGAAGGAAATCGGCCGTACCCTTTCAAAGGAATAAACCCACCACTTGCTTGCAGCGATTTAGGGAAATCACGGCAAACCTACATCTAGATGGGCAGACGTCGGTTTGAACCGTCGTCCTCCCGAATGCTAGTCCAGTGTCTAACCACTGCGTCGTAAAGTCTTGTCGGTGCACAGGACAACATTGGTCAAAGAAGACGAATGGAATCGTACCGTGCCCTTGATCTATGATTTGTTATGGTATGTTTACGCAAAAAGTGTGTTTGAAAACGCTACAGTTGAATTACTGTGCATTTCCAGTGTGATTGAATGCAAAAGTTCCCTTGTGGAAAATGCGTAGGACAGTGTAATTATAAGATTAATAAACATTTACAAAAACTATTTCGGACAGGAAGTGATATACGGTTCGGTTAAGCGAGATGCGAAGTCAGATTACTCTCCATGTAATTGCGGTGTCGAAGATCTCTGTATTCATTATGTATACATACTTCGAAGAATTTGTATTGTCCGTCATGTGAAAGGTACGCTAAATATGTATTTTGGGTGCCACGAATTGGCAGAATTCAGATGTTTGAAGCCGCCTTACCTTCTGACTTCTGTCGTAATCCCTGCTCTTACTTCACGATACAGTTTTCTTAGGCTTTTTGTGACTGGTTCCCGATACGTTCATGTTGCTGGCCTGTTGTCTCATTTCGAACTGTTGCTACGCAACGCTGTGGGCCGCTGCGGGGTCTCCTCTATTGTTAAGAAATGCGACGCGACACGATTCGTTGTTTACTCTTAGAGGATGAGTTGAAAATTATCACAGCTTGCTGAAGTTATTATCCAGCGATAATAGCAGGGCCTAACTAGGCTGGGGCACCTCGTGCAAAGCCCCGGGACCACCCGAAAAAAAAAAAAAAAAAAAAAAAAAAAAAAAAAAAAAAAAAAAAAAAAAAAAAAAAATGGAAAGAAAAAGTGCAGGGTTAGTGAAATCAGTTAAGTGAACTCTTTCGTTACGTTCAAGTAATACAAGATGTTTCTGCAGTTTCAGAAGTAAATATACGGGAATCATTTACCTCCTCCGCCCAGGACAGAAAAAGATTATACAGTGGGACTCTGAACATCATGTAATTCAGTCACTAGAGCTCTTTCACCCCCTATTCCAAGGATGTTTATATACACAGAAAAATGATTAGGGCAGCTAGACTAGGTACGTCCAAGATTTCACCTTCCAGGCCAGGCTCTGGTACGAGTGCCATAGCGCTAAGCCTCGCTGCAAGTTTTCCCCACTGCCCCACCATGCTGTTTGGGCGCTTGGAGGGGGAAGAGGGGTAAACTGTGTCGCACCTCATTTAAGTACCAGTGCTGTTGCGCTGCATGTAACTTGGTTTAATTTCTTTTTAATATAATTTATTTGCCTTTGGCATGAACCGTTTAGCCAGAGAAGTAAGTAACTACACTTTTGGCATACAATGCCACATATACAGCACACACATTAGGAATTACATTAATTACAGGTAAACTTCATGGTATAGTCTGCACATTCAAGCACTGAACACAGTCCATACATCACAACATCTTACGCTCTAAATTAAAAATGGGCAACACTGACATAGTCGGTTGTGGACAGCTATCAAAACAGGTCCGTCACAGATGTAGTTTGAGGAATTCCTGTTCTGATCAAGGCCTTAAGAAAACTGCGGCGTTGTCTGTCGTAGCGTGGACATCCTAGTACCACATGGCTGAGGTCTGCAATTTCCGTTGAGTGCTCCCCGCAGTATATAGATGACTTAACATCCACTTTATAAACATGTGAGGGGTAACAGCCGTTACACAGCCGGATGCGCATTATGGTGTTGGTATGACGTCTAAATATATTTCGCATTTCTCAACAACATGAATCACAAACAAAACAAATTTTCTGTGTTACTGGATTACTTTTGGGGCGCTGAAGACATAATATAGTTTTTATCTGATACAGACTGACAGCATGCGAACAGATACAGACAATTTTAGTAATCTTCATACACAGGTTGCCACCTAATTGTGACTTATTCGATTTCGTAATCGGAAAAATCTCTATCGACTTACTTTACTTTTTCGTGTCCGGAGATTCGTTTCAAAGCCTTTCAGCCCAATGTCGGGCCAAGTCCAATGATTCTCTCTTCTCAAGCCATAGTTCGTCAAGGGTACACCTTGTGGGGCAGGCAGATGGAACGCTGTAGAAGGTGTTCCATATCCTGAACTTCACCACAGTCGCATTTGTTGTCTCCTTCGTCCTTGAAGCCCCATTTGACTAGGTTTGCTTTAACTGGTGCTACGCCTGTTCTGATGCGGTTCAGTGTTCTCCAAATCTTCCAGTTTGATGTACTGCCGCTGGGTATTTCTCGTGAGGCAGGGTTGTCCTTCGGAGGCTCGTTCAATTCACTAGTGAGAAATCTCTTCCGGGATTTAAGTCTGCTTCGTCCACATGAAGAACCATGCAGCGGGTGGCGCTCGTCGAAAATCTGTTTAAATTTTTCTATATGTTCGTGCGCAATTCTTCGGGATTCAGGAGATGAGAATCCAGCTGCTTTGTATACTTTCCCAAGTGGGGTGGGTTTCATGCATCCTGTTGTTAGCCTGCATGTTTCATTAAGGACTGTAGTGACTTTTTTGGCATGTGTGGATGGGGACCATACAGGGCATGCATATTCTGCCGTGGAGAAGCAAAGTACTTGAGCAGTTGTTCGTAATACAGTCGGACTAGCTCCCCATTTACTATTCGTCAGTTTTCTTAAAATATTGTTCTTGGCAGCAACTTTTTGGCAGGTTTTTTCACAGTGATATCTGTACGTCAGTGATCTATCCAGCACGACACCAAGGTATGTTGGTTTGTCTGTATGGTCCAGCTTGTTGCCATTCCTGGTGACGTTATGCTTCCTGTTTGCCTGTTTTGTGCGGAGGTGGAAAGCGCTAACCCGTGTCTTAAATGGATTTGGTTTGAGGGAGTTCTCTTTATAGTATTCAGACATTACGTGTAGCGAGCTTTCTAATTTCCCTTCTACTTCCTCGAAGCTATTTCCTTGCGCTGTAATGGCCAGATCATCGGCATACAAGAAATGGGTAGTACGTTCCGGTGTTGGCTGATAATTGGTGTACAGGTTAAATAGCAGGGGGGCCAGCACACTGCCCTGGGCGAGACCGTTCTTTTGTCGACGCCATCGGCTTTTTTTCCGTCCAGCATTACATAGAACTGTCTGTTTTCCATCAGAGATTCAATGATTTTTGTGAACTGATGATCCTTAAATGTACTGTACAGTTTTTCCATGAGCTTTCTGTGGTTGACGGTGTCGTATGCAGAACTTAAGTCCACCAGTGCTACACCTGTTATTTGTTTGTTTTCAAACCCTTCCTCTTTGTGTTCTGTGAGTGCTAGGATTTGACTGGTGCATGATTTCCCGGGTCTGAATCCAGCCTGTTGGGGAATGAGCTTTTGGTCTGCGATATTTGCTATGCGGTTTAGGATTATTCGTTCGTACAGTTTGTACAGACGGCATAGGAGTGCTATTAGACGGTAGTTCTTCGGTTGACCTGCGCCATTCCCAGATTTTAGTAGCGCCACTACCTTTGATTTCCTCCACATCTTTGGGATCTTACACGTTTTTAAGCAATGATTAAAGAGCTGCAGGATCCATTGCTTGGCACTAGGTCCAAGCTGTTTGATCTGTTCCACGCATATATCGTCGACTCCCGCTGCTTTCCCGTTTTTCATTGAGTTCATTCCATGATTAAGATCTTTCATGGTAAATGGTATTTCGAACATGCTTAACTCTTGACTACGAATTCTGCTGATTTTTATTTTCTGACATTTCTTGTTGGGTTTTCCATTTAGTAGGAGCTGATGGGCAATTTGATTGGGTGTTACTGAAGAGCATTGTTTAGCTGTCCCAAAGTCACAATAAGTTTTTTATTAAGTTCCAAGCGACTTTGCTACTGTGGGTCACATCCATTCTTTCCAGAGTTTCGATCCATTTCCTTTGTCTTGATTCACTAATCATTTCCACTAGTGTTTCTCCACATTGGACTACTTCTTCACTAAAGGGGTCCCGTTCGTAAAGCATTCCATATTCCCTCAGGACGATCTTTGATTCGTCAGAGAGACCTGGGATGAAATGCTCTCTGCAGCCTCGGGGCATGTGTCTTCCAGAAATCTTTTGGAGGGTCTCTACGAAAGTTTGATAATTTTCTGGAATTGGGTGTAGATTCTCTATCGAAATATGGTAGCGCTGTCACAACCTCATTGTGAAGACGTGAAGAGGAAAGCAATGTAGACGTCCTGAACTGTTATAACGCAACAGGATTTGTCATTAAAATGGAATTACCTTGCAGTCAATCAGTTACATATGCATGCCCATGTGAGTGCTTTCAACCGCAATATCAAACGATCTCGACAACAGATAAACTCCCTGCACACAGGGACAGGAGTGTCGGTCAGTACTGACGGCCAGTAGTGGCAGCCTGTGAACTGGTCAGGACCAACAGGGCTACACACAGACAGCAATGGCTTCCAGTGAAACTGTTCTAGAGGCAGCCAGTAGCTAGTATGTGCGTGTGTACGTGGTGAGTGTAACATTGTACGAGGATGAGTGGGAACATGGAGGAGATTGATTCCGTATTTCTAGATTTCCTGAAGACTTTTGACACTGTACCACATAATGGAGGCCGGCTGTGGTGGCCGAGCGGTTCTAGCCGCTACAGTCTGGAACCGCGCGACCGCTACGGTCGCAAGTTCAAATCCTGCCTTGGGCATGGATGTATGTGATGTCCTTATGTTAGTTAGGTTTAAGTAGTTCTAAGTTCTAGGGGACTGATGACCTCAGAGCTGTTTTTGAACATAATTGGGCTTCTAGTGAAATTGCGTGCTTATGGAATATCGTCTCAGTTATGTGACTGGAATCGTGATTTCCTGTCAGAGAGGTCACCGTTCGTAGTAAATGCCAGAAAGTCATGAGTAAAACATAAATCATTTCTGTCGTTCCCCAAGGTAGTGTTATAGGCCCTGTGCTGTTCCTTATCTATACAAACTGTTCCGAAGACAATCTGAGCAGCCGTCTTAGGTTGCAGATGACGCTGTCGTTTATCTTCTAGTGAAGTCAGAAGAAGATCATACCAAATTGCAAAACGATTTAGAAGGGATACCTGTATGGTGGGAAAATTGGCAGTTGACCCTAAGTAATGAAAAGTCTGAGGTCATCCACATGAGTACTAGAAGGATTCCGTTCAACTTCGGTTACGTGATAAATCAGTCAAATCTAAAGGCCATAATTTCAACTAAATCTCTAGGAAATACAATCACGAACAACATAAATTGAAAAGAACACACAGAAAATATTGTGTGGATGGCAAACCAGAGACTTCGTTTTATTGGCAGAAGACTTAGAAAATGTAACAGACCTACTAAAGAGACTGCCTACACTAGGCTTGTTCCTCCTCTTTTGGAGTACTGCTGCGCTGTCTGGGATACTTATCAAATAGGATTAACGTAGTACATCGAGAAAGTTCAAAGAAGAGCAGCACGTTTTGTACTATCGCAAAATAGGGGAGAGAGTGTCACGGACGTGATGATTTGTGGTGGACATCATAAAAGCAAAGGCGTTTTTCGTTGTTGTGGAATCTTCTCACGAAATTTCAATCACCAACTTTCTCTTCCGAATGCGAAAATATTTTGTTGACGTCCACCTACACAGGGAGAAACGATCATAGTAATAAAATAAGGGAAATCAGAGCTCGCACGGAAAGGTATAACTGATATTTTTCCGTGCGCTCCTCGAGATTGGAACAATACAGTATTATCGTGAAGGTGGTTCGATGACCCTTGTTTCAGGAATTTAAGCGTGATTTGCAGAGCATCCACGTAGATATAGGTGTAAAAGAATATGAGGAAGCTGGTCATGAGGCTGTGAGTGAACCTGTACAGTGTTTTAAGCGGACAGCTTCAAGAATATTAAACAAAAATAGATCGTGCTGGGTTAAGGACTGTGTGTGTCGTAGATGTGATTTGGGAGCTTCGTCTGCAATACTTCGGGAACTTGCCAAGGAGGATTTTCTAGAATACAAGAGAACTATGAGAATGAATGTCGGGCTGTTTAACGAACCGCGTAATTTAATTGAACATAAAAAATAAAAAACGGTTCCTGCCCGTCCAAAACTAGAGGCTGCCTTACGATGTTTCGCCAGTGGTGTCATTCACCAAACTGTAGCCATCATGATTCGAATAGTGGTCAAAACAGTTTCAAGTTTTATGCCGAAGTTACTTACAGCAACTACTACAGCATTAAAAGAATATATCAAGGTAAGATCTCGGAATTTATTGCATACAAACCATAAGATTAAAAAACAGCCGACCAGTTGCAAAGGATAAAGTAGTCTTTACCTAGGTTTCGATAGATTTAAACATATCTTCTTCAGAAGGCGGCAGTATTACATTAACATGGAGTGATATGTCATTGTCGTTTTTACAAACATCTGCATAGCCCTGAGAATAGGGTTTGTCAGACAAATAAAAATAAGTACATGGAAGTTGGATAGCGCTCTCCAACTTCCATGTACTTATTTTTATTTGTCTGACAAACCCTATTCTCAGAGCTATATTTTATTTGGACTAATGGAGCTATGCAGATGTTTGTAAAAACGACAATGACATATCACTCCATGTTAATGTAACAGTGCCGCCTTCTGAAGAAGATAGATTTAAATCTATCGAAACCTAGGTAAAGACTACTTTATCCTTTGCAACTGGTCGGCTGTTTTTTAATCTTATTACGTGGAACCGTTGCTGTTGCCCAGCTATGCTTAAAATACTGCATACAAACCAGTTAATTTATAGTTTTTGGTAGAAAAACCAAGAACGGGTCTGTCTTTAGTATCATGTAATAAGCATTTTTGAAAAGAGGAGCCATTCATAGCGATACCTATGCGATAAAAGTAAATAATTGCAGAAATGTACACACATACACACACACACACACACACACACACAACACACACACTGAAACACGTATGTAACGTAGCAGCGATGGCGAGGCATTGCAGAGTCTCTGACCAGAGAGCCATTTATCGTAGTTAGTCTGCGCTTGACCACGCGAGTGTTGCGAGCAGTACGCTAGTAGTCGTCGTGCAGTACAGTGTGTCGATAGTAGTAGCTCAGTTCAGTTGCGTGCAGTATGTCGGTAATAGCAGTCGAGTGGAGTTGTGTGTGTGAGGAGTCGGCGAGCGTCGACATGGCATTCTGGTCAAGATGCTGAATGAGGTATATTGTTAATTAAGGTAATCATCAGATAATGTAAAGTTTATTTATTGTAATTAATTTCCAACAAATGCCCCAATAATAATTTTGATTTCAAAGCAATTTTTTTACAAAAAAAAAAAATTATTTAGTTGAACTAACGATCTCCTTCCACTTCCCTTAAAGAAAAATTTCAGTTAAATTTAAAAAAAAAAAATATTATTTGCAATGCAGTTCCTCCAAGCCGTGCCAACAGTAAGAGCAGAAATTTGACTAGCAGTTTCAATGAGGTAAGAATTTAATTCTGATTTTTGCACAGGGCCAAAGACCGATATTTCGGTTTAATTGAATTTTCATTGTCACTGAAGTTTCATTAGCACTGAATTGTTTTTCATCATTTTCGTGACAGCTTATACTTTCAGTCAGATTGCGATTCTCATTTTTATTGTCATTAAATTTAATTGCTAGGGAGGTTACGCTTGTCTCCCATTCATTTATTATTTCTGTCTTTAAAATTTCAGTGGAAAGGTTACACTTAGCGCAATGTCCATTAGCATTCCTAAATAATATTGTCATTTATAAAATTTTTGTGGGGAGGTTACACTTGGCGACACCCAGTCCAGGATCGTATTTCGTTGAGAATCTTTTGAAAAACAGATATCTGCTCTTATTTGCTTAGATATAATTAGAATTTGGCGCAATGCTTGTACTAATATTGTGACTCTCTTTCTACAGGTCAACGGCAATTCGTTGCTCTGTTGTATTTGTTTGTTGCCTTTTTGTATTTGTGCTTATTTCTTTTGTGAATAATTGTGACTAACTAATATTGTGACTCTCTTTCTACAGCTCAACGGCAATTCGTTGCTCTGTTGTATTTGTTTGTTGCCTTTTTGTATTTGTGCTTATTTCTTTTGTGAATAATTGTGACTATTGTAAAAATGCCGCGAATGACTGTGAATAGTGTATCGCGAAGTATTGTGAACGAAATTACCGACTTAAACAACTTAACCGATAGTAATTGTGACACGCAGTGTAATGATGACAATCCTGTGTTCACTGACAATCAGTGCATTCCAACCACTAGTGATGACTTTTACCTTAATGATGAACAAACGAACTCAATTGTCTCGTCTGTTAATTTGACGACAATTGATGACGCGGAACGGTCTATAGTAATGAGCGCTGCCCAGCGTAACACACCCGGTTTGGAAAATTCAAGTAACGTTCAGACAAATATTTCTAATGAAAATGGACAGTGTACTGAAAGTACGACGGATCTATTTAATTCCGAAATAGTGTCTGACAGTGTACATCCGACTGACAAACCTTTTTCTAAATCTCAGAATAACCAAACGGTTACAGTAAGCGAGAGAGTTCCAGATCCACCACTAAACAGCACAGAGAGTATAAACGCTAACTTTGGCTTTGAACAAATTATGGCAAGATTGCTACAACAACAGAGTGAAGAATTCAAACAACAATTTAGTGAACAGGACAAAAAATTTAATAAAATTGATGAAAATTTCAAACAACTTAGTGAGCAGTATAAACAACTTAATAAAAAACTTGATGAGCAGAACAAACGACTGGAAGAAGAAAACAAACAATTTAGAGAACGGAACAAACAATTTTCTGAAAGTATTAAACAGCCGAGAGAAAAACACGATAATGTTAATGAACAGAACAAACAAGTTAGGGAAGAGATTACAGCTGTTACCGTTCAATGTCAGGACAGTAAAGAACAATTACGTGAGGATACTAAGGGTTGTGCTAATAACAGTAATGAAGAAGTTGGCACTGTTGCACAAGAATTAAGTAGCACACGTGTAGGCACAACAGAGTCACATAAAGACGAAGTTAATGCAGTCACTGAACAATGCCCTAAAAACGCAGTACAGATACGCGACGAGTTTAATTTAGAGTCACTGGAAGTTTCACACACTCCGAATACGGAAGTCAATAATAAAAGTGAACGACAGAACAACCAAAATGTCGAAAGTTTTAAAGTAACAGAATTAAAAACTATTTCAGTCACCAATACGTCACAGAATCCGCCACGTTGCGAGCATTTATTAGAGTCACGCAGCGTGTATAATGTGAACAATTTACAGAGACTACGCGAATTAAAATCCGAAAAGCTACGCGACTTAAAATCTGAAAAGCTACGTAACTTGAAGTACGAAATGACACAGACAAACAGATTCACACACAAACCCGAACGTGTTTTCAAATTCAATGACGAGAACGTAGATTACGAGCAATTTTTATCCGCAAGAAAATGTAAGGAATTTAATAATGACAGAGCACAGATACACGATTTGCACTGTATACGACAATTTATTTTTGTGCTTTCACCGCTATTGCCTGTAATGCAGAAGCTATCTTTGAACCAGATGCGACAATTTATTTTTGTATTTACAACAGCATTGCCTATAATGCAGAAATTTGAATTAGCACGGATACAACAATTTGCTTTTGGAATTTTACCGCCATTGCCTGCAACGCAAAAGCTAAAATTTATTTGCAGTGCGTAATAGACCTCAGGGGATTCATTACGCTTTAATGAATATGTGCCGTAGCGAGCATAGGGCCCCGAGCTGTAGTAGTGCTGTTTCATCTTTAGTTTTCTGCACTGCTGCCTTTTCTTCTACTATCCTTTATATCTATCAAAATAGCTCTTTAACTATTGATCTATGTAGGATTAAGAATATGTAATGAAAATCGGATATGACAAATCTTTACCGAATGTGACAATTTTATTAAGCACTCCCGTAATGACAACTACCGCCGTAACTTTAATAACAGATAAAATCGTAATCATCAGTATGTACAAAATTTTCGGCAGTCGCAACCACATTTTTGTAACAATAGATGTTTTTCACCACAATAGCATGAAAGTCATCCGCTTAGCATACGTAACCAACAATGCAGTCTACAAGGTCAACCAAACTTCAATGTTTCGCCGCGTGCACGTATAGTCCCAGCCCCAACAAATAGTAACGCATGGCAGCAAAGAAATAACTACGTACAGACAACACACTATTTCAACTCGCATCGCAATGCGCCGTATAGAAATTACTATCATGACAGACGTAAAAATAACGAGCACAATTTTCAGCGTACATTTAATAACTGTCGATCTTATTAGCAGCAACAACATCAGCAACAACAAATAATCATGAATGAAACAGACAATAGGTGTCATCGATAGCGTAATACATCAGTAAGAAATAACAGAGCAGTTCAAATAGTCGAAATGCCACAGCATCCTCGCGTAAATAATAGCACGTACGACAGAATTTGACCAGACACAGTACAGGTTTCATATTCCAGTAACGTAAGCAATAATTTTGACACGCAGGATCTTCTTCACGAAAATGTTATTAATTTTGACGCCATCCGACACACGTTTGCATTAAGGACAGAATTACGACGTATGTAGACGACATTCTTATCGCAGAAGCTAACTGGTCTGAACGCAATCTGATTCTTGAACAACTGTTGCAAACTTTTCATGCACAAGGACTTACAGTTAATCTTAGTAAATCGCACTTTGGCAAAACTTCTATAAAATTTCTTGGACACGTAATTTCAGCAGAAGGCATTGCACCTGATCTGGAAAAACTTCAAGCTCTACGTGACATTACTATTCCTACGACAAAAAAACAATTACGCAGTTTTTTGGGTTTAATTAATTTTTTTTCGTAAATTTATTCATCATTCTGCTTTAGACACACCTAGATTATGCCAATTAACAAGTAAAAACACTATTTGGTCTTGGGATAAGCAAGCACATTCTGAATTTGTGAACCTGAAACATGCTTTGTTGAATGCTCCACTTTTATCGCACCCAGATCTTACCAGAAATTTCTCCAGTGCCACCGACAGTTCTAACACGGCTTTAGGCGTACACATTTTCCAGGAAATTGACGAAGATGGTTCTACAGTAATTAAAAACATCGCATTTGCAAGTCGCATTTTGTCACCTGCTGAACGAAATTATTCTGTTACAGAACTTGAGAAACATTATGTGTTGTATGGGCTTTCACGAGATTTAGGCACTTTCTTTATGGCAGACATACCACCGTCTACACAGACCACAGAGCGATACAATTTTTACTTTCGGCTAAGTTCACTCACGACAGATTAAGCAGATGGAAACTATATTTACAGGAATTTAATTTTACAATAGTTCACATTCCCGGCACGCAAAATGTTATAGCAGACGCACTATCGCGTTCTCTCAGCAACAATCAGCAAGACGTAGCAACCAACTTCTGCAAAACAAATTTCAGTGTCCATGTACATTCAGCAAGTTGCATTTGAAAACTTTATTTCATCGTCATTACAGGACATGGCACAAAAACAAAATAAAGACAACGTGTGGAAAGAAATTAAACACCTTTGGCAAGATAGGAATAATGTTACGATTAGAAACCATTACACTGTACGCAATGACATTCTGTTTCGCCGCTCTCATCCTGACAGCAACAATTGGTTATTATGCATTCCTGACGAACTGGTTAACAAATTAATATGGTACACTCATTTAAGTTACGCACATTACGGAGCAAGAAAATGTTTTCTTATACTGAGACAGAACTGTTATTTTACCAACATGGAAAAACGTATACGACGAGTTTTAGCGTCTTGTAAAATTTGCCAGAAAGCTAAATCAGACACCACTTCACATATTCCTTCATTATATCCCATTATACCTGTTAAATTAAGACATATGGCCGCAGTAGACATTTTTGGTCCAATTCCGAGAACTAACAGAGGTTTTTGCTACATCTTTGTCGCTGTTGAGCTCACTTCAAAATTTGTTACTTTCACTCCGTTACGCAAAGCTACTGCTAAAACTGTTTCGAAAGCTTTTGTAAAACATTTTCTATTTCATGTAGGGCATGTGATGAGAGTAATTTCTGACAATGGATCTCAATTTCGTAGTGCCATATGGACACGCATGTTACGAGCTAGAAACATTTCTCCGATCTATATATCCAAGTACCATGCTTCTTCGAACCCCTGTGAACGGTTAATGAAAGAAATTGGTAAGCTGTGCCGAATATACTGCCACAAAAGACATATTGATTGGGATATACACATACTCTCATTCCAAGATGTAATTAATTCCATTCCAAATGAATCCACTATGCTATCTCCGTCTGTTATATTGAAAAACGTTGAACCACCAAACAAAATTAAAGAATTAGTAAACTTCCCTAAATATCGTCGACTAAGACACCACGAAATAATTGACATTGCGCTGAACAACATCAAACGTGCCGCAGAGCGCCGGAGAAGACAGCAAAAACAGGTTTGTACACGCCGCGACTTTCACGTTGGACAGAAAATATTAGTACGTACACACTATTTATCCAGTAAATTAAAAGGTAAGTGCAGTAAATTTGAACTTCTATACGCAGGTCCATATCGGATTCGCAGCATTCCTCATCCCAATGTTGTACACGTCGAAACTTTGAGAACCAGAAAATCGAAAGGCAACCACCATTGGTCAAATATTAAACCCTTTATTGAATGAAGACACCTTATGATTCGACACACTATGATGCCATTTACTAATTTTTTTTTATGACCACTTATGCAATTATATTCACATGACTAATTACTGATGATTATCGTATTTTTTCTTGGCAAGTGCCCGGCAAGGTAAGGTTAGCAGGTCGCTTTTCTTGTCGTTACACATCAGACCGTGCATATTTTTCCAGATGAACTTACGTATTTTATGAATAATTATGCAATTCTATGTAATGACGTAGTAATTTTATCAAATTCTCTCTCCATTAAAGTCTTTAATTCTCGCCTCGATTAACTACACTACATACAAGCTGAACACAACGAACGTCACATTTTGTCTTTTTATGTATGATTGTTTTCAAGTTTGTTTGTATGCACTGTGAAATAGTTAAGATACAACACACACCAGTTGACTTTGACATTTGTTGCCCTATGACACATCAAGATCGTGACTGTTTTACATTTTTGCTGCTGCATTGTGATATTCTCTGTACATTTTGGCTTTGAACACTGTCAATGTCTCTGACATATTACGTTTTCTGTCATGTTATGCTGTATGCTTAATTGTGTCACCATTAACCAGTCATTATTTAGTGGGTATATGATTTACATGCAAGACATTAATCCTTGTTCATCAATTTCAGAAAGAAATGATGCGTGTAAGAAATAAATTCAACAGAAATGGGAATTTCACCTATGGAATAAACGAAAGAAGATTCGATAACTTTATGAGGAAGAGTAAAGGGATCAGGATTAACAAACATTAACAAGAATATACTATACTCATCGTAGAATAGCAGTCTTAACTAATTTTTTCTTTCAGAATACAAGGTGATTGATGCAGGCTGTCAGACAGAACTACACATCTTAGTTCTAGTGATGAAATATGCTAGAGATAAGGAATAGTTATGTAATGAGTAATGAAGTGATTTTTTGCAGATGATAATGAATGCTGATGAATAATGATGAAGAATATGCTGTTATGAATAATGAAGTTTTTCTTTACAGGTGATGATAATAATGAAGTTATGATAATATGGATAATGAAGTGATGGATAATGAAGTTTTTTTTTTCTTTACAGATGAGGATAATGTTGAAGTTATATTTAGGCTATGTAGTTATTTAAGTATTTGTTGCAGTTTGTTTTGACAGCAGGTGTTATATTGCATAGTAGGATGACGGAAAGTTTTGGAAAGGACAGCTATGGAACACATTTTTATACACATTTCACTACCTGTTAATTCGAAGTTCACTACTTTTCAGCATAGTGTGCGTTTCTTCTTTCAGGTCAATAATCCATTTTGTATTTTTTCCAGGAGAAGATTTTCATGATACTTACTAAACCTGTTACATATTATACCTGTTCTAGTACTTGCATTTTTATTTTTTACCCATTTGTGTTTATCATTTATAAATGTGATCACATATACTGCCTTGTTACATAACCTTGCTACAGCTGACTCATGACGAATGACGTTACCTATCCTCATTTGCAGCAATAGGTCAAAAGCAAATAGTGTTATGCCTCAGCAATTAATTATCAATCCCAACGCAATGCATTGCTAAATGAGGTATTACCAGTCCCACATAATGTCACTAGTTTATGATAATTCTGAATAATACTGATCAACTCTGAATAGTATGTCACTTCAGTAATGACTTCTTAAAAATAAAAAAAATATATATATAAAATAATGCTTTGTAACTGGTCAAGGACTGCCACTGTTTATTGTAATGAGACTACTTATAATGGCCATGATTATTAATGCTATGACTGTAATTAACTGATTTTTAATAATGACTTTGTAATGATCTGAATAATACTGAATGATGAACAATGTTTTATTCTATTCAATACTTGCTGGCCACTGAGTGCCAATAATTAATATCACTCAATGAATTATGTTATTAATTATGCCATTAATTAGCTCTTGTTTTCAATGTTGATACTTTGTAACTGGAAAAGAATGTGATTGTTTAATAATGCTTTGTAATTAGGAAAAAGCTAATGATTCTTACTATATTGAAATGACAAATGATTAATTAACTATGCCATACTTTGTAACTGGAAAAGAATGCGATTGTTTCATAATGCTTTGTAATTAGGAAAAGGCTGATGATTAATACTATATTGGAATGACAAATAATTAATTAACTATGCCATACTTTGTAACTGGAAAAGAATGCGATTGTTTCATAATGCTTTGTAATTAGGAAAAGGCTAATGATTAATACTATATTGGAATGACAAATAATTAATTAACTATGCCATACTTTGTAACTGGAAAAGAATGTGATTGTTTAATAATGCTTTGTAATTAGGAGAAGGCTAATGATTATTACTATTGGAATGACAAATAATTAATTAACTATGCCATACTTTGTAACTGGAAAAGAATGTGATTGTTTAATAATGCTTTGTAATTAGGAGAAGGCTAATGATTCTTACTATATATTGGAATGATAAATGATTAATTAACTATGCTATACTTTGTAACTGGAAAAGAATGCGATTATTTAATAATGCTTTGTAACTAGGAAAAGAAGGGTACTGATTCTATGTAAAACAATTAATGAACATTTTTCTGTAATACTACATACATGGTACAGAAATGTTCAATAACTGGGCTATGAATGCCGCAAACTACTAATGAAGAATGGTATGTGACCTAATGTCCTTCACCTTATGAGCTAACTACCCTGAATTACAGCAATGTCCATTTGTCCTGTCTATCCTAGAGATCATGGAGCACTATATTTGGTTTTTGCACTAATTCTACGTTGGTGTGCCTTGTAAGAATGTGGTGTTGACACGACATGCTGTCCACCACCGTGAGCGATGAAGGCGTTATTATGGTCCCACTGTTTGGTGTACCTAGTGTACTGCCAAAATGAGAACATGGAACATTACTACGACAGTTCAGTGTCTTGGCTACGCTGATAAATTCTGATGGGAAAAGAACTTCAAATTGTGTCACTTGGTGTTGTACTTCTGTGGAAAGATATGGACTTTCAGAACAGCTGTGTGCAATCTAAAGTGCTACAACCATGATGCAATCCTTCCCTTCCCTATCCTAATTCTTGTCACATAGTGAAGATCATTTTTTGGTTAACATCATTTATGTTCATGGGCTATACATTTCCTGGACTCCAGTGCGAGTACACTTATGACACTTGTCGACATGATTTTTTTGCCATTATGTTTATTTATTGCGAAAATGCTAAAGACATTTTTTCGATTTGTTCTGAAGTACAGTATATGTGCACTCTTGTCTTTTATATTGTATATACATTTTTTATTTTGATGATATGTTCTGAACTACAGTGCATGTGCACTTATGTTAGGTGTTAATATGTTTTCTACTGAACTTCAGTGCCTGTGCACTTTTCTCATTTTTCAATATGATTTGTACTCATTCTGTATGTTCAGTACTGTGCGTATGCACTTATGTCATTTGTTACTCATTGTATATACATTTCGTCATTTGCTGATATGTTCTCAACTCCAGTGCGAGTACACTCATGTCACTTATTAACATGATTTTCTGCAATTCTGTTTATTTGTTCTGAAAATGCTAAAGAATTTTTTCAGTGCGTGTGCGCTCTGTTATCTGTCAAATAATTCGTATATACATTTTTCTGATTTGCTACTATGTTTTGTACTCACATTTTGTCTTTGTCTGATATATTTTGTACTTGGTGTGTGTGCACCACATTTAATTTATGTACTAAATTTGAATATTTTGTAAATTGTAAAAATTTCTTGCGATGGCAAGTCCAAATGACTCACCATCGCTGCCAAATTTTTGCCCCCCCAGTGGAGGGTTACGAAACACGTATGTAACGTAGCAGCGATGGCGAGGCATTGCAGAGTCTCTGACCAGAGAGCCATTTATCGTAGTTAGTCTGCGCTTGACCGCGCGAGTGTTGCGAGCAGTACGCTAGTAGTCGTCGTGCAGTACAGTCTGTCGATAGTAGTAGCTCAGTTCAGTTGCGTGCAGTATGTCGGTAATAGCAGTCGAGTGGAGTTGTGTGTGTGAGGAGTCGGCGAGCGTCGACATGGCATTCTGGTCAAGATGCTGAATGAGGTATATTGTTAATTAAGGTAATCATCAGATAATGTAAAGTTTATTTATTGTAATTAATTTCCAACAAATGCCCCAATAATAATTTTGATTTCAAAGCAATTTTTTTACAAAAAAAATTTATTTAGTTGAACTAACGATTTCCTTCCACTTCCCTTAAAGAAAAATTTCAGTTAAATTAAAAAAAAACTATTATTTGCAATGCAGTTCCTCAAAGCCGTGCCAACAATAAGAGCAGAAATTTGACTAGCAGTTTCAATGAGGTAAGAATTTAATTCTGATTTTTGCACAGGGCCAAAGACCGATATTTCGGTTTAATTGAATTTTCATTGTCACTGAAGTTTCATTAGCACTGAATTGTTTTTCATCATTTTCGTGACAGCTTATACTTTCAGTCAAATTGCGATTCTCATTTTTATTGTCATTAAATTTAATTGCTAGGGAGGTTACGCTTGGCTCCCATTCATTTATTATTTCTGTCTTTAAAATTTCAGTGGAAAGGTTACACTTAGCGCAATGTCCATTAGCATTCTTAAATAATATTGTCATTTATAAAATTTTTGTGGGGAGGTTACAACACACACACACACACACACACACACACACACACACACACACACACATATTGGAACTGTTGTTCCCAGCTACTGTTCTAATCATACAAGAGTTGATTAAATGAAATACATAAATTTCATTTAGTACAATTTATATTAAATACTGGACGTAGAACAAATCTTATCTCCCAGGCAGTGGCATTTTACTGTAAATGTCTGTAAAGAAAATCTCCTTTGGTTATAAATTCGTCATCTGAATCACCAGCGTTGGACGAAGCTCCAGGTAACATCGGAGTAATTGATGTCTGTGGGGCTTCCAACGAGCTTGGTCTCTTTTTTGTCGGCATTGATTTCATATGGTCTTGGCGTATAAGTCAATTTTTTAAGGGAAGGTCTGTCAACTGAACTGTAACAAATTTTACACACAGAGGTAAGTCAACCTCGTCGGGCTGAGGTCTATTTGAAGCTGATGGGCGACTCTTGGATATTTTCCTTAGCTTCCCAATGGCACTCTCAAATTTTGCCACCTTGTTTACATGGCTTTTATTTTATTGGTCGTTGGCAGAGCAGGCACAAGGGGGGTTGTTGTGAACCATCGGCATTCTGTAGGATATCAGTAGTCTGAGCATCAGATGCGCCAGTTCCGTTATACGTCCCATTACCTGTAGCACTGGTAGTTGTTGTAACATGAAATTCAAAGTTTACCAAGAATTAATCGCACTCGCAACTCTCAATGTTTGAGTTAATGTGTTTGTACCACCTTGCAGATTTTAGTTTGTAACTAATTTTTCTGTTTTAAGTTGCGAAAACATTGCAAGAATGGATGGAAAAAAATTGAAACAGAATAGAAATTTCCTTTGTATTGTGGTGTTACTGGCGGAAACCATATTGCGTTTAAGTGTACATTTGGGAATTCTCAGAGTTTTACAACTACAATGGAGGTTACAACGTTATGCTATTGGCACTGGTAGATGCTGATTGTGACTTCCTATACACCGATCTGGGAACTAATGGAAGAGCGAATGACGCAAGTGCATGCTGGTTGTCCTCGCTTAAGGTGCTGGATTGCATACCCAAGTACTGATATACGTATACCCTACTCTGAGACATGATAGAACACTGGAAAAGGGAGTGGGAAGGTATAACATGAGATAAAGGAAATAAATATGCAACAATTCGTCCATCGGCCACCTATTCCACGAAATCAACAATAATTCAGTACCTAGGCAGCTTGCGTCTACCAGAGAGAAATTTTTTATTCAAGGCTGTTTGCGTAAATATCTTCATACACTAGACATTGCAGACACACTTCTTTTCTCTTGTGGAGAAGAAGAGGACGCAGATCAATCATTCTTTGGGTGCCACAGCCTACACGAGATGACTGCAGTCCTGTTACAAGAGATTTGCAGCATGATTATCCGTTGCCAACATGCGTGATGGATTAGTTAGCAGCACAGGCTCACAGAACTTTGTATGTGGCATACTGATTCACTGTGGTCACAGGTATCCGCAGGTAAGAACAACTTGTCACTGAGAATGGAATGCACAGAATTGTTGTGTAACTGGAACATTAGGGATAAGTTACTAACAATATTCCATCATCAGATACAAATTTTATTTTATAATTGTTGTCCAGCGCGTTTTGTAACTTCTGCACCATTTGAAACGACTCTATGGATGTACACATATGTCGCGTAGCTCATGCCTACTATTCTGTACCCATTTGACATATAAGCACGGATAACAATAGCAATACAACTTGAGTATCGGAACTTCGTTCTTCATGACATTTATTTCTTGTGAAGTATGACTTGCCTGCGAGTCCTATACATTTTTCACCCACTAATCTGCCTCGCAATGCGCTGGATAGTACACTCCTGGAAATGGAAAAAAGAACACATTGACACCGGTGTGTCAGACCCACCATACTTGCTCCGGACACTGCGAGAGGGCTGTACAAGCAATGATCACACGCACGGCACAGCGGACACACCAGGAACAGCGGTGTTGGCCGTCGAATGGCGCTAGCTGCGCAGCATTTGTGCACCGCCGCCGTCAGTGTCAGCCAGTTTGCCGTGGCATACGGAGCTCCATCGCAGTCTTTGACACTGGTAGCATGCCGCGACAGCGTGGACGTGAACCGTATGTGCAGTTGACGGACTTTGAGCGAGGGCGTATAGTGGGCATGCGGGAGGCCGGGTGGACGTACCGCCGAATTGTTCAACACGTGGGACGTGAGGTCTCCACAGTACATCGATGTTGTCGCCAGTAGTCGGCGGAAGGTGCACGTGCCCGTCGACCTGGGACCGGACCGCAGCGACGCACGGATGCACGCCAAGACCGTAGGATCCTACGCAGTGCCGTAGGGGACCGCACCGCCACTTCCCAGCAAATTAGGGACACTGTTGCTCCTGGGGTATCGGCGAGGACCATTCGCAACCGTCTCCATGAAGCTGGGCTACGGTCCCGCACACCGTTAGGCCGTCTTCCGCTCACGCCCCAACATCGTGCAGCCCGCCTCCCGTGGTGTCGCGACAGGCGTGAATGGAGGGACGAATGGAGACGTGTCGTCTTCAGCGATGAGAGTCGCTTCTGCCTTGGTGCCAATGATGGTCGGATGCGTGTTTGGCGCCGTGCAGGTGAGCGCCACAATCAGGACTGCATACGACCGAGGCACACAGGGCCAACACCCGGCATCATGGTGTGGGGAGCGATCTCCTACACTGGCCGTACACCACTGGTGATCGTCGAGGGGACACTGAATAGTGCACGGTACATCCAAACCGTCATCGAACCCATCGTTCTACCATTCCTAGACCGGTAAGGGAACTTGCTGTTCCAACAGGACAATGCACGTCCGCATGTATCCCGTGCCACCCAACGTGCTCTAGAAGGTGTAAGTCAACTACCCTGGCCAGCAAGATCTCCGGATCTGTCCCCCATTGAGCATATTTGGGACTGGATGAAGCGTCGTCTCACGCGGTCTGCACGTCCAGCACGAACGCTGGTCCAACTGAGGCGCCAGGTGGAAATGGCATGGCAAGCCGTTCCACAGGACTACATCCAGCATCTATACGATCGTCTCCATGGGAGAACAGCAGCCTGCATTGCTGCGAAAGGTGGATATACACTGTACTAGTGCCGACATTGTGCATGCTCTGTTGCCTGTGTCTATGTGCCTGTGGTTCTGTCAGTGTGATCATGTGATGTATCTGACCCCAGGAATGTGTCAATAAAGTTTCCCCTTCCTGGGACAATGAATTCACGGTGTTCTTATTTCAATTTCCAGGAGTGTATTTTAACTAGTTTAAATCCTTCTCTATCAACAACATAGAGGAACTATGTTCTTCTGATCTTACCAAACCAGCTACATTCTAATTTGTAACCATCCAAAATGCAAAAGATGAATAAGATGAGTTTTTGCAGACAGTAAGATATAAAGAGATTTTACTTCACAATCTTTTGAGAGAAAGTAGGACACACATTCGTGTGCGATTGATTTCCGCAGTTGAATTTGTTTTCAGTGTGCAACTATCACTTTAAAAAATTTATCTGCTTATTTAATCTCGAAACCAACTGAGCTGGCTTCTTTCACGTTTCGCAAATCATCTGGTGTTCATTTCGTGCGCATCTGAAAAATAAAGCAGATCAACAAATTAGCACTTACATAATGACCGCCATCAGGCAGTTTTACTCAATTATCTGTTATAAACCGGGACTCCCTTAGATAATATGTCGTCTTTCCCCTTTTGTCAGACTGCTAGTGCGTGTTTTAGAAGCAGTAATAGACTTCTTAATAAAAAAATCTGCAGAAATATGTTTCCTGTTGCAAATGCTATGCAGTCAATTCTGCACGCGTTTGATACACAGAAAATGAATAATTTAGTTACTGGTCGATGAGGAACACCAACGGCTTTTGCTTGGTAGCTGTGTGTTGCAAAGTATGACTTACCTGCAAGTCCGATTTTCGATCCCTCAGAATGTCAGGGGCTATTTCAATGAGTTTTAGATGACCTTCCATCGATAATCCTCCAGATTGAGTTTACTTTCTATTTTGCTCATTTCACGCACACTATTTTCAGTCCGTCTGACACATAAGCAAGGATAAGATTAGTTTCTACAGCTTGAGCATCCAAACTTTGTACTGCATGACAATGATTAGCCTACTTGCGAAGCGGACTGCAATGTTGACTTTTGGACTGTTCTATAATGCTCCAGCTAAGAATTTGCTATGTTTCTCGGTCAGTGGCTGAGAATGGTGTCTATGAAATGGATTAACGCCTGTAACAGTGCGTTTGATGCGATTTCACATTAAAATGACATAGAAATCTTTTCTGTTTTTTTGCTGTGGCATTCGAGCATTACATTCAGTTACTTTTGGTTAATTTGTTCTGATTATGTTAAACAAAAATTATCTTCACTTTTCTCGAGTGTCTTACGCTTATATGAAAAAGAAACAGTAATGAAACATAGATACTTTTGAATAGAATTACATACACAATATATTCCGTTCCACATCTATAGTGTCTGTCACCAGTGCAACGTCCGTTGCTTGCGATATGAGCCGAGAGGGAAGTACGAAAAATCTTTCAGACTGAGTAATGTCGAAAGTCGGACTGATTCATTAGCGTATCGTGGTTTCAGATTACATAGAACATAGTCACATCAATGAAAGGCAAAACTACACTGAAGCCCCAAAGAAACTGGTATAGGAATGTCTATTCAAATACTGAGGTATGTAGACAGGCAGAATACGCCGCTGCGGTCGGAAACGCCTATATAAGACAACAAGTGTCTGGCGCAGTTGTTAGATCGGTTACAATGGCATGTTATCAAGTTTTAAGTGAGTCTGAACGTGGTGTTATAGTCGGCGCACGAGCGATGGGACACGGCATTTCGGAGGTAAAGATGAAGAGGGCATTTTACCGTACTACCATTTCACGAGCGTACCGTGAATACCAGGAATCTGGTAAAGCGGACTGAAAAAGATCCTGCGAGAACGGGTCCAACGACGACTATAGAGATTCGTTCAACGTAACGGAAGTGCTACCCTCCCCCAAATTGCTGCAGATTTCAATACTGGGCCATCAGCAAGTGTCAGCGTGCGAACCGTTCAACGAAACATCATCGATATGGGCTTTCTGAGCCGAGCCGAGCAGAGACGACGGCCCACTCGTGTACCCTTGATGGCTGCAAGGCACCAATCTCTACGCATCACCTGGGACCGTCAACACCGACATTGGACTCCTGACGATTGGAAGCATGTTGCGTGATCGGACTAGTCTCTTTTCAAATTGTATCGAGCCGATGGAAGCGTACGGGTATGGAGACAACCTCATGAATTCATGGACCCTACATGTCAGCAGGGGACTGTTCAAGCTGGTGGAGGCACTTAATGGTGTGGGACGCGTGTAGCTGGAGTCATATGGGATACCTGATACGTCTAGATACGTCTCTGACATGTGACACACATGAAAGCATCCTGCCTGGTCACCTGCATCCATTCATGTCCATTGAGCATTGCGACCGGCTTTGACAGTTCCAGCAGGACAATGCGACACTTCATACGTCAAGAATTGCTACAGAGTGGCTCCAGGAACACTCTTCTGTTGGCGACTAAACTCCCTAGACATGAACATTGTTGAGCATAGGTGGGATGCCTTGCAACGTGCAGTTCAGAAGAGGTCTCCACCCCCTCGTACTAGCCCTGCAGGATTCATGGTGTTAATTCCCTCCTGACATTAGTCGAGTCCATGCCACGTCGTGTTGTGGACTTCTGCTCACCCGCGGGGGATCTGCAGGATATTAGGTAGGTGTACCAGTTTCTTTGGCTTTTCGGTGTATATTGACGTTTCTCATAATACATATTTTGCGATACAATATCTTCAAAAATGGCTCTGAGCACTATGGGACTTAACTTCCGAGGTTATCAGTCCCCTAGAACTTAGAACTACTTAAACCTAACTAACCTAAGGACATCACACGCATCCATGCCCGAGGCAGGATTCGAACCTGCGACCGTAGCGGTCGCACGGTTCCAGACTGTAGCGCCTAGAACCACCACTCTGGCCGGCTACAATATCTTCCTCTCACGCAGTAACTAAGTAGGGAGAATACAAAGTATTACCTGTGGAATTAACTGTCTTGGTTAAAATACTCTATGTCCGTGACATTCAAAAATACAACTGCGTCAATTACTGCTCGCACTGGCAAATTGGACTTCCTCAAGATAAACAAGTAGGTTCTATGTAATAGATGTAAATAGTATTTATCTCAATGAGATGGCCACCATGGCGGCTCAACACATCGCGACCAAGACGGCTAATTCTGATCACAAAACCTCATTAGCTATTAAAACGTCATGTTGAAGCATAATACAACGAATTTCGTTTATCGTTGGTCCCTATTCACGAAGACTTACATGGACAATACGTCCGTACAGATACAAGAAAGGAGACCGAGCATAAGAACAGCTGACAAGAGAAGATTGAAACAAGTGACAAGAAAACAAGAGATTCTCCCTTTTACTTATGGAGATGAAAGTCACTCAAATCTAGACACTACGCGAGTTTTTTTGTCGTCATAAAGGTATTGTTTTCGTTCAATAAAACATCATTGTCTATTTCAGATAAGTTATATAGGCTAATAAAGGAAGAAAAAATCATTGTGACGCTTTAACTGCTCATTCATTTCTGCCCTCTGCCCCACTCTCCATTTAGATCTTCAACTCTACACTACTCCTTCATTTCTCTTATGCAGCAAATAAATCCAAACTAACATAATTAAAAGGCATAACTCACATATGACGAATCGTAAAAGAAGAGAACATTTTTTAGAGCGAAGAAAGAACCAGCAGTTGAAACTTAAGAGTACCAGTGGTTTTTGCCGAAATCAACATTTTTAATTGTTTTTTAATGCCAATGTCTTTAGCATGAAACCACAGATTCTGTTGCGCTGTTGCAAGACAGAGACGCTTACTGGTTCGCTGAGCTACTTTTACGAATGCAGTACAATGCAGCGGTCATTGATAGCTTGGAACGGAACAGTCGGCGCGGATATTGTGCTGTGTGATTGTAGGAGACGGTGACATGCGGATTTCTATGGTGGCCGTGCTGGGGAGATAATTGACAGTGGAAATAAGTATATCTGAAGTGATGGTAACATAGATTGGAGTTTGTATTATTGCGTTTATGAGTAATTTTGAAATGCATACAAAATTTATGAAATTTTAGGCCCATTTCTGCTTGTTATTTAGGACTATAATTTTCTCTAGGCATTATGAGTACACGGACGTTCAGATATGTGGATTTGTGACTAGACAATTCGAATTTGCTTTCAAGTATATCACATGAAACTGTTTTCCTATTGGTTTCATAGTGCAACCACCTGCTTAAATCCGATAGACGGTTTACTTTTTGAAAACTACTTCGTGTATTTGTTGCTTATTGTGATGATAAAGGTTACTTTGGTCAAACAATTTTATATTATATTCGTTTTCGTATTTTTGGGACTCAAATGATAACGTTACGCACAAAAAGCACGTAGAGGTTTATCCAGTGAGATACAAACAGTTGTGGTGTTACATTGTGTTATGTTTCACACCTAGAAATGCTTAGTTCTGCAAAACAATGTTACAGTAGTGGAAAACTTCGGTGAAAAACGAAGTAATACCTCAAAATGCGCACGCAGATGGCGTGTCTTGACGTGAGCGGCAACCCAACAGAAATAACATAAGTCAAATCAATATATTTTGTAAGGGACTGTTTCTCGGTCTAGAAAGCAAACCATATTGTAAATATTTTTCGTTACAGACGATTATTGATGTTCTATTTCAGTAAAACGAAATGCATCTATTGACAAAAATAGCAGTTTCTCATAGATGCAAAAACGGAATTAAAGTACCTTCAATAATTATAATGCAGCTATGGACAAGATGGCCATACATGTGAAGAATTCAATTTGAATTGTTAGTAATTGTTTTCCTTAGGTATTAACTTAATCGACAACTTTTAAATACGTGTGAATTATCGCGTAACCGAAATTTTTTTAAATGGTCATGGAGAGGACTTCAGTCGTTTTGTAGTTTAGGGTCAATTACCACTATTTGCACCCTAAAGATAAGTTGTATAAATCATTTTGCAATTCGTTTCGATCTTCTGAAGACTTTAATGGACGGCAGACGGCAGGAGCATCTATAAATAATCTGAGAGGGCTGCTGAAATTTCCTCCCAAATTGTTTGTAGAAATAAAAGCAGATTCCTATAATACTTCCTTGAGAACCCCCAAATATCAATTCTATTTGAATCGATTACTTTACGTCAGTTACGAAAAACTGTGCCCCTTCCGACAGGAAATCACGAATCTAGTCGCACAGGTGAGACTTAAGTCCATGGGTATGCAGTTTGACTAGAAACCACCTGCGAGGAACGGTGTCAAAAGACTTAACGATATCTTAGATGTATGGAATCAACTTCTTTGAGTGTGCGTTAAGCAGCTAGTCAAACGAGCTTACAACATTTCACACCACCTGTGTTTGTGGTGAATTCCTTGTGCATTTCGCGATAGTACACAAACGAGCTGGCTTTCTTTGAACTATTTCGATGTCTTCCGTCAATTCTATCTGATAAGGATCCTTGATCGTACGACCTGGCACAAGTCTGATATACTGGTATAGTATTCAGATATGTAGTTATATAAACTTTTTATATGCAATCTGTTTCGTAGGCATACTCTAGTTTACTAGTATCCTATTAGTTTACTAGTAGCCTTTTACTTGCTCTGCAACCGAACTTATGTCGTCGTTGCACTTGATATTTCTGCACGTTGCTACTTCCAAAGATTTATAGTAGGTGACCCGCTCTAGGTGTGACTCATCAACCCAGTACCCCACTGATAAGTCTCTTGACTTGCACAACTGTACATTTGTCTACATAAAGAGCTACTAGTCCTGAAACTTGCACCAGGCTAATATAGAAATAATATAGAAATTACTGAAACTTTTGTAGGATACTAGCTTAGCGCCCGCTGTTTCGCTCGAGTAGACCATAGGGTCTGCAGCGTCATTTTTCTTTTTATTTCATCGAATTTTTATGTTCTTCACAAATTCCAATACCTTGTAAATTTTTCACTCTAATTAAGGCCGTAGAAGCATGGTCTTTTCCGCATATAGTTCTGCAAGAAGTAATTCTGGTAGCTGGAGTCCAAGGCTTTTCTTAGTCATCCCTTTTACGTTCTTGCGATGACATTTCATTACAAACTTTCATCCACATACACATATTTCTTTACATATAATCAGAAAATGAAATACCAGTTTTCGCAGATTTAGGTTCAAAACTTTTTTAATATAACTAAATTTTATATTAAAATATTTTAGTACCCTATTTTACCCCCCTGAGAATTTGTAACAAAAAAAGTTTTAAATCTCAGTATCTCTGAACTACATTTTTTGCAATAAATAACGCGTTTACTAAAAAAGTACTGGCGGTAGAGACATGAAATTTTCACAGCATTCCAAGTGTGAGATTGAACACATATGGAACTAGAACAATTTTAATATGCTGAGTTGTTTTATTTTTATGTTCATTTATTTACAAAATTCTGTCAAAAAATTGAGAGTGTTAAAAAAAAGATAACATGCCCCACAATACAATTTTAGTAATAACTCTAGTTCAGTGTATCTAGAAAGGTGCGTTCAGTAATTAAAGAAACTTGTAAGTTGCTGTCTTAAGAAGTTTCCAAGATGCTGGGTCACAAAATTCGATAATTTTCCATTGGCGGCATAGGACATACAATGTCCCATTAAAAAATTTCCCAAACGTTACGGCATGCGAACATATTCACGATCTTTTTAACATGTAATTTGCCTCTCACTCGCACAAGTTCCGCTAACTTTCCATCGCTTTATGTCTCTCATACCCATCCACTCCCAGTTGTCCGTCTTTCTGTCACCGTCTTCTTTGTCAAGGCTCCTCGTTCTGTACTACTACTACTACAGTCTTCTCTCGTTACCACTATCTCTGTCTTGCTTTGTCGTACGGCTAATATCTTATTCCTTCCTTCCTACAGCTGCTCTATCTTCTCACTGTAACTATCTGTCTCTTCCTTGTTGTCATAGTCTTTGTCTCTCATTATCACTGGCTCTCATTTCCTTCCATTTTTTCATTCCCTTTATTCCTCCTCCACTGGCACTATCTCCTTCAGTCTTTTCCTGGGACTGTTCTGTCATTGCCAACTATGTTCCACTGCCAATGTGTCCTCTTTTTCTCAACCTGTCACTGTCTCCTTGGCTCTTCCTTTGCCACAGCCACAATCTATTATCTTTCAGTATTTATTACTTTTCCACTTTTCTCCTTTGCCACTGTATACTTCTCTCTCAGCATAAAAAAGCATGAATATGTTCGCATGCCAAAATTTTTTAGAACATTTTAAAGGCGCTGAAGAAGGTAGAATGAGGCAGTTGGTACCTCACTTTTCAGTCAGGCTCTTTTTAAATAGCAGTATATTAACTTTTTTTTATACTCCTATTGGAGCATTTTTCCGCCGATTCATTCTTTTCGCTGCCACAGCAGGTAATGTCACTCATGTGGAGGAACTTTGTGGGTCAGTAAAATTTTGGTAGTTTACTTGTTCGAAATTTAAATGGAGCAAAAGTAATTTCACATCCCACAGCGGATTTTACGGGCACAAAAATTATGCATGTACTTCTGTACTACAGTATAGGGTTCCCAGAACCCTTCTGGTGACAACGGAGACACTTTGCAGCATACGTCTGCGTGCTACGTCATTTTATAAAATATGGTTTTGTCTCACAGCGGACTTTGCTTGCGTATTTTACATGTACAAGTAGCGTAAAGTCAACTTCTGTATTTCGGAAACGGATAAAAATATTAAGAAAGTTTTCAAGCTTTCTTGAACCCGCGGCTCGATTTTCGTACGAAAAAAATAGCAAGAGAGCTTTTTTTGGGTTCTCTGAGGAACCGGCCGTTGGCTAATAACTGTGAACCTCTGTATCTCCGAAACGGATAAAGGTATTAAGAAAATTTTCAAGATTGTTCTAGATCGGATCTAATGAATAAATTATACAAATTTCAGACACTTACTGTGCAAGTGACTTGGAATCTGCGGCTCGGTTTCGGTAAGAAAAAGTTGTAAAAGAAACGCTTCTTCTCAGGTTTTCTAATTAACCACCCATGAACTACTAAGTGTTTTTGAAAACAGTTTTTGATAAATGCCTATACAGTAAGTTGTCAAAATTTGAGCTGTTTTCTGTGGTTATTTATTCTTTAAATTTCGCCTCACGCGGGATTTTACGTAGATATGTTACGCGCAGATGTAGTGTGATTTAGAATCTCTGTAATTTGGAAACGCATGAAGATAGGAAGAAAATTTTCAAGATTATATGAGATCAGGATCGTAGAAATTTATCATATAAAATTCAGCCGTTTCCTGTATGTAGCTGCCTTGGAATCCCCCGCTCGGTTCTGGTACGATAAATTGATAAAACAAAAACCATTTTTGGTCTTTTCTCAGGAGCTGCACACTAATTTCTCGCGCTTAAATATGCCCCTTAAGGACCACTGTAGACTACAACTGCAAAGCAGTTGCCTAAGCAGGAGGAAGTGTGCATTATCAATACTTTTAGCCTGTACTGTTGAGTAGTGACACTAGGAGTATACAAATGGTCCTCAGTCCAAGGCTATCACAAATATTTGACTCGACCTTCCTGTTACCAATAGAACCAGAGGTATGGGACCCGGAAAAATACTGTTTTTATGCTCGGCATTTAGGAACACATGAAGTAACACATATTGTCATGAGCATACCGAAAACTTCTTCGTTGTAAACATTGTACTCGTAATTTCTCCGAAACTACTAATCCGATTTTTCAGAGTAAATTTCCATCGAATTCATATCTTTAAGACTTACTGTGGTAGAAGCAGAAATTTCTACAGCTCCATTTTAAAATGCGATAGTTGATATCAGTGTGTCCGTAATTAATATAGTGACGAAAAGAGACTGAATGTCATTAAGTGAGGACTTTTTCACAGTTGATTTGGGTGAAAATAGAATTATGGTGACTTAAACGGTCAAGGAATTACCTGAGGTGATCAGCTTAGCTGAATCAGTCTCTGTAACACGAACAGCATAGGTGATAGTCAACGGCCTGTGGGCGCCTCAGATTTTGCTTCGGAGTTTATCTACGTCGATGACGCTCCATGTGGGATTACGTTCGGCATTTTGCCTGTCGGGAAGCTTTATATGTAGTTGATCAGACAAAGCACACGAAAATTTTTCTTTTATAAGTCGTCAATATGGCGCTGGACCAAAAGTCAAGAAATCCGGAATCATACTGAAGTCCTCTACTTTAATGTTAGTAACAGCAATAACATTGCTCCATATTGTGACTACATATTAGAAATGAGCTCTGTATACTCGCTTTAAATTGACCAGCGAGTTCTATGACCTCATCTCCGGACACGCCGTGTTCGTGTACTCGCTACGGTCGCAGGTTCGAATCCTGCCTCGGACATGGATGTGTGTGATGTCCTTAGGTTGGTTAGGTTTAAGTAGTTTTAAGTTGTAGGGGACTGATGACCTCAGAAGTTAAGTCCCAGAGTGCTCAGAGCCATTTGCCACTTGTTCGTGTACTCGGAGACTCCACTCGCGAGTGTCCGCCGCTGTCCTTTCGTCCGGAAACTCGTCACTTGAGTTTGTCGTCGGGTGCAAGTGGACTCGTTTTGTATGCAGAATGGTTCCGTAAGAGCGTGCAAAAATTTAACAGGACACAGAAGACGTTCCACTGAGCAATTTGAGGTAGGGAAGCTGGGGTCGAAGTAGCCAGCTTAAGGAGGTAATAGGAATAAAAACACATTACTGTGTACTTTTTTATTTACGTTAGTTACAGTTAACAGTAAATACTCTGATTGACACAATGAACGTACCATTTGTACTGTATCTTACAAAATGTGCTGAAACTGATGGCCATCAACCTCGATGCAAGCATTACATCGGCGAACAACGTTCGACGCACTCTGACAAATATCTCTGGTGCGTTTCGAATGACATTACAGGCAGCTACAATTCTGGCAACTAATTCCATCTCATCCGCTGGGGGCCTCATAGACAAGTGACTTTAGATATCCCCATAGGAAATAATCATGGCTATTCAGAAGACGTGACCTCGCAGGCCATGGAATAGGACCTCCCCTTCCAGTCCAGCGACCAGGAAATACGGCACTGACACGGTTGCGGATAACCATACAGAAGTGAGACGGTGCACCGTCATGTTGTATCCACATCGTCTCACGAACAGCCAGGCGTACGTTCTCCAACAACTCAGGTAGAACTCCTTTAACGTACGTAAAGTACAGGCGGCCATTCAGACGGCCTACGGGATCATGACTTCCTAGTAATAAGTTTCGCTCTCCTTGTTTCCTTGCAGGAAATAAAGAATGTACATGTAAATGAAAAGCACAGTACGTGTAAACTTGTACGCACGTTTGCTGTAAATGAGCTATAAAAACATTTATGTTAGACAAAGCGGTAGACAAGCTCAGTTCGATGTCTCCTTAAGCTGGCTTCTCCGACCCAAAGTTCCCTACCTCAGATTGTTCAGTGCAGCATTTTCTATGTCCTGTTACATTTTTGCAAGCTCTTACGGAAACACCCTGGAGAAAGGAGAGCAAGTATTATTCGACCTTGGCATTATTGCACTTGGTCTCATGTGGAGTAGCTGGAAAAACGCGGTGACGTTACAATAAACAAGTAGTATGGTGGCTAAGGAAAACTCACGGCACTGTAAAAGTTTTAAAGATAGTCATCCATATACTCTCAAGTGTTTCATCGTTTCCTCTTGAACTACCACGATAAAAACTCGCGATAAGCCTCCCACCATTGGCGCAACGTACTCAACGATTGGGGGTGACGACTATTATTATTCGCAGTGGCCCTGAAGGAATGGTCAGTATTCAAGGATATGACAGGAACGATCATTTGGAGCCAAAAAGTCCAGTAAACATGGGTGGGCATACATGAAGAGCTATGAGCTCTTTGTCCTTCTTCGCTATTGCGAAACACATCTCTTCTACAGAATAAATGCATTTTAGAGTCCACGTTTACTAGACAGATGTTTCTTGGTTTGATGTATACTACGTCCTCCCAAAATATTGAAAGCAAAAAGCTTGTAGTGGAAGAGATTTCTTTCACAGTATCGAAGAAGTACTAGAACCTTTTAAGGTACGCATTGTAGAGTCCATAGTTACTTTTTTTGTTTCGAATGATTGTTTCTGTCATATCCATGAATACTCATCATTCGGACACCATGTCTGCCAGTACAACGAGTGATTGGTTAGCAGTGAACACACACATGTGTACACCTATAGGGTGATTCTTACTAACGTTTTAAGCATTCGAAGTGGCGTAGATGACGCTGAGATAAGTAATCTAGTAGAAGACAAATGGGGTCGCAAATATCGGGAAACGTCCCAAAAGTGGATATGACGTCACCAGATGACATACCTCGCCATACGTTTCGCGAGTGGGCTTGTCGAACCTACACTCGCCGGTAAGGGGCAGTGATACACATCTCTCTGCTACACTACTCTGTTGTCGAACACATTTTATAGATGTGATCTATTGTAAAAGTAAAAGTTTCAGAATTATTTTCCTCGCTACAATCGAGCAAAAGTTGTTCTTATTTTGTGTTTCTTCCCATTGTCCCTCCTCTTTTTGCTTACATACCTTGTTTAGTAAAGAACATGTACGTCATTTGTTTGTAGGGATGCAGTTCGAAGGTTAGACTTATTTACTTCTGACGCAATACAGTAGGAATTTGTTATACTGTACTTTGCACTTAACCAGCGGATATCGGGAGAACGGTTAATAAAATAATAAATCTTGCTTCAGTATAAACACGTGACTCAATTTTTTAAAAAGGGAAAAATTGCCTACGAGACTCGAGACTCGAACCTGAGTCCCATGCTTTAAAATGGCGCACTTAGGCCCAGAGCCACACCTAGGTGATCAGTTGACTTGGGTTGGTACGATCAGGTACAACAGACCGATAGGTTCCACCACTGCACGTCTGGCAATGTACGTCACCTGGTGACGTCACGTTTCCAACATTTGACAACCACTTTTGGCGCATTTTCCGACATTTGTCTTGCTTTAAATTACTTGTCTCACTGTCATCTACGTCGCTTCACACACTTCCGGTGCGTTACCGAATCTATGACGAGAGTACAAGAAATCATGACATGAGGATGAAGTGCATTCTCTAAATCGTGATTAATTATTAAAGTAAATTTTCAGCAGTGTTGGAAAAACTTACAGAAATGAATTGTAAGCTACACAACACTCTGTTGCCATGACCAGAAGAAAAGGCTACAGAAATAGCGAGCTATTTGGCCGCAGGGACATAACAGTGACGTTTCTCTGTGCCCGGCTTTTGTTTGACGCAGCACACATATTTTACTATAGTGGAGTCCGAATAAACAAGAATACGAGCATTTTGTTTGCGATGAACGGAATTTGTGTGTTTTTCGTCTCAAGAGTGGGCTATAACTTGGAACTTATTCCAGACGTCGTTCCTCCTGTAATGCAACACATATTTTGCAACTGTATACACTTCACTAGTAAATTTTCGTCTTACACCCTCCACTGTCTCATAAGCCACCGATTCGTTAAAGACAAGCTGATCCCGACAATCGGTCATTTCACCTTGCCAGTGCTAGTTACTACTTGACTTACACTCCTGCAAGCTACTATAAGAGTGAACGAGTCGAGGAGTACGAAACGACCGCGGAGTCAAAGTTCTCAGGTTCGTCATACTTGCGGAATTACAGTGGGAAAGGAGGAAAGCGTTCGATGTAGCACTGATGTAACAGTGGCAACTTGGTTTGTAGAGTACACATCCCGCAACATTGGACTCTGATTTCTAAAAGTGACACAAATTTTTTTTTTTGCAAAAACAGACATAATGTCAGATGGGATAGCAGCTGTCAGTGTTTGTATAATGTTACTTATAATCCGTCTTGATTGCAAAACTTTTTTTAGTCATATGACCGGTTTCGGTTCATTCATAACCATCTTCAGATCTGTAACGATAATGATACTAATTTACTATTTCACGAAAGCAAATCTTTTTCATCCTATCTAATCAACATCAAATGTACCAGAACGTACCTCATATTTCAGCTACAGGAATAACCCGTTCAAATCCAGCAACTTTCACATGCTGCGTCACATAAAATTGGTTGGCAGAATGCACGTCATTTACATTAATTATAACACTATTAACGACAGGTGGCGTCTGGTACATTTGTTACATTCCATTTACAGATACTGTATTCAGTAGATTTTTTTGATTAACTTTTATCCCCAAGAATACTTAATTAAAATCTGTAGATGTTAAGGTTAAAATCTGTATTTATCAAACTTAAAAAAACCGTAAAATTATCGTTGTTATACTATCTAAAAACATAGGGCGATTTCTATATCTATGGCGCTAGTGTGGACTTGTTTTCCTCTACGGTCTGCTTCCGTGGTTCCCGCCATTTCGGTGTTGTGCCGCGATCCGCTCAGTCGTCTGATGTCCATCGCCGTGGGCAAGAGGGCGGCGCAGGAGGGCCCCGTCAACGACGCCAGGCGCTGCTCGCATCTTCCGGCTTCTCCATCACGCACCATCTCTCATCCCTCGGCCTGGATCTCCACACGCAACAGTTGTCATCTTAGTAAGTCGTCATAAATGCTAAAATAGACGTTATGATTGAATTCGCTTTGCTCGTTGAGGATTAAATCCGGATCTTTATTCTTGTGGGTGTATATTTCAATTTCTTCCAAAATGTTAAGAAACTGTCCCTTATGAGCTTTATGCAGATATCTAAATTGTGTTCAGTGTTCGTGACTGAGTGCTTTGAGACGGCCATATGCGCCCCAAAAGCTGTTTGGTTTTGACAGTGTGCTCCATGAATCAGGTCTCAAAGTTACTACCAGTATGCCCTATATATTGTTTACAGCAGTCATTACATTTGATCTTATATACACCTGAATCCTGAAATTTATTCCTAATATTACATATTTTGTGCCGGAGCTTCAATTTTAACGTGTTATTTGTTCGGAACCCTATTTTAACGTCGGATTTACGAAAGCATCTTTCAATCTTATCTGTAATTCTGTAATTCTTAGATCGTATAAAAATGATAATTTTACTGTTTATTAATTTTGATAAGTACAGATTTTAACTTTGACAGCTACAGATTTTAATTAAGTATTTTTGGAGATAAAGGTTAATAAAAAAAAATCTACTGAATACAATATGTGCAAATGGAATGTAACAAATGTACCAGACGCCACCTGTCGTTAATAGTGTTATAATTAATGTAAATGACGTGCATTCTGCTAACCAATTTTATGTGACGCAGCATGTGAAAGTTGCTGGATTTGGACGGGTTACTCCTGTAACTGAAATATGAGGTACGTTCTGGTACGTTTGATGTTGATTAGATAGGATGAAAAAGATTTGCTTTCGTGAAATAGTAAATTAGTATCATTATCGTTACAGATCTGAAGATGGTTCTGAATGAACCGAAACTAGTCATATGAATAAAAAAAATTTGCAATCAAGACGCATTATAAGTAAAATAAAATTAATTTTGATTGTGTGTCCTGAAATTATCACCGAAACCAAAGACTGGAAGCTTTTACTAGTCTGCTAAATTCAAAGATGGATCTGAGAAAGGTAACAGTTGACTCGAATGATGTAAATCGTAGCGATTGCTTCATTCTATTGCTGTTGTCGATAGCTGTACTATTGGAGTCGAGGCTATGTTCACGTGCAGGGTGCCAAAGTCAACGCTTGCAGTTTGTGTTTGAGCTCTACTATTTCTGTCCCGGCAGCTTCGCCAGTGTAATTACTGATCACGCATTCAGCATCTCACAAAAGGCACACAGTTGCACTGAGAACGGTTCTGCCGCGAATAGCAGCTGCCTGCAGCTGTCAGCAGGCAATAGCGCTGCACACAGAGACCTGGCAAATGGCGTTCTGTCTGGGTCCCAGTCGTGCCTGTCTTTCAGTTACGGTATATGTAATGTGAACTGCAAATGTAGCATCTCAACAGCTTTTCTGCAGTTAGATATTTGAGATACGGACGGTGGCGCTTTGAGTGCTTGCCTACAGACAGCAACGCTTTACCTTCATACCATCAGAAACTTATTGTGGATTGGAGCGTGCCACCAGAAATACGAGGCCTGTTCAGAAAGTAAGCTTCGATTGATTGCAAAATTGAAACCACAGTGAACATCAGAAATGTTTTACTTGTAACAATTAGCTACACCTTTCAGCTACTTCTCTACGTAGTCGTCGTTCTGACTTAGACTTTTGTCATAGCGTTGTACCAACTTTTCAATAGCCTCATCATAGAAGGCAGCCGCCAGTGCTTTCCGCCAATTCTTCACGCTGGCCTACACCTCGTTGTCTGTGTCAAAATGTTGTCTTCAAAGACAGCGGTTCATGTGACCAGAGATGAAACTCAGGGGGAGACAATTGCGGACTGTATTGTGGGTAATCTCACATCTCCATTTGAAAACGATGCAGGAGCATCTTCATTGCCCCTGCAGAATGCGGCTGAGAATTGTCTTGAAGAAGAAACAGCACGACAGTTATGTAATGTTAGCTGCATAGCTTCAGGCGAAATTTCTCACCAGGCCCTCGTACTTGGCGGCAGACACTATTTTCTAGACATCTTTACGCACTCACTGCGAGCTCAGAAATGAGAAGAGCGACGTGATGCTAACTGGGGTTATACTAGAGACACTACCCAACACATCTGTGCAAAGCTTTATCGGATTTTCATAGTCGTTTCCATTTCGCGACCGATCGGACCTTACTTTCTGAACGCCCCTCGTATATTGTGGATGGGAGTAAACATTTTTGTAATCTTTGAAAGATTTATTGCAAAATTTTCGAGTTTCGTGTTCGGCTCACTACTAATAAATCCGTTCCCCTACAATGACGCAAATGTGAAGCCTTAAATAATGAACTCTTTAAGAGAATGCTGGCAGAGTAATACGAGGGGTGATCAGAAACTAAGGTTACAAAGCCTGCAGTGAAACGTGTGCAAATTACACTAATGGCCATTAAAATTGCTACACCACGAAGATGACGTGCTATACACGCGAAATTTAACCGACAGGAAGAAGATGCTGTGATTTTCAGAGCATTCGCACAAGTATGGCGCCGGTGACGACACCTACAACGTGCTGACATGAGGAAAGTTTCCAACCGATTTCTCATATACAAACAGTACCTGACAGGCTTTGCCTGGTGAAACGTCGTTTTGATGACTCGTGTAAGGAGGAGAAATGCGAACCATCACGTTTCCGACTTTGATAAAGGTCGGATTGTAGCCTATCGCGATTGCGGTTTATCGTATCGCGACATTGCTGCTCGCGTTGGTCGAGATCCAATGACTGTTGTCAGAATATGGAATCGGTGGGTTCAGGAGGGTAATACGGAACGCCGTGCTGGATCCCAATGGCCTCATATCACTAACAGTCGAGATAACAGGCATCTTATTCACATGGCTGTAACGGATCGTGCAGCCACGTTGTCGTGTCCCACTGACGTGTCCTGAGAGGGAGTGGAAGGACTGCGTTGGTGCGCGTCAGAGAACTTACTTGGCATGAGGTCTCGGTGGTGTGGGCCGCCAACTCCTCTCTGCTCCGTTGTAGAGAAGGCTGCAAGGTGAGCTAGAGTACGGAACTCGGATAGGATCTTATGGAAGCTTTCATGTATGAACACTCGATGTATAGAACGATTATACTGGAAGTACCCCTGGCACTTGTGATTTAAATAAGATTCTATACACAGTCTCCAATGATTGTCTATCTGGCAATGCAGTTGCCATTCCTAACTTCCCAAACCTAAGTCCTAATACAGCAGAGGCGAGCGCACCAGACTAAGTGTCAGCTGTGTCGATTCAGCCTAAGTCCCTACTTGTTGCTGTGGTCAATACTCTCCTGCAAGTCTTGCAGCATCCCGAGGCCGACTAACGTGGACCGGCGTCCCAGGTACCTCACTCCATCACTGTCCTTCGATCTAGCGGCTATCCGCTTTTATAGGGGGTAGTGCACCCGGCACCACTTGTTCTAGAAGGTTCTAGCGCCCCCGAACTTTGAGCCCTGAGTAGGCTAGTCACGCGGCAGCATGTGATGTTTACGTGATGAACTAGCCATTCTCCACTGTTTGCTGTGTCCAAGAGTTGCCACTAACTGTGCTTGAGCCTCGTGATTCTGCATATTTCGCTCTTGTTAGTCGAGTACACATTACACATTACACATGAGATAGTCTGGCCACGTCCGCCTCGCTTGATCTGTAGCAATAATTTTCCAGCCTACAGCCTACATGATTTTAATTCTATCTTCTACTATTCGCGACAACGTCTCGATCCCTGAGTCAACAGATGGGGACGTTTGCAAGACAACAACCATCTGCACGAACAGTACGACGACGTTTGCAGCAGCATGCACTATCAGCTCGGAGACCATGGCTGCGGTTACCCTTGACAGACAGGGGCGCCTGCGATGGTGTACTCAACGACGAACTTGGTGCACGAATGGCAAAACGTCATTTTTTTTCGGATGAATCCAGGATCTGTTTACAGCATCATTATGGTCGCATCCGTGTTTGGCGACATTGCGGTGAACGTACATTGGAAGCGTGTATTCGTCACCGCCATACTGGCGTATCACCCGGCGTGATGGTATGGGGTGCCATTGGTTACACGTCTCGGTCACCTCTTGTTCGCATTGATGGCACTTTGAACAGTGGACGTTAAATTTCAGATGTGTTACGACCCGTGGCTCTACCCTTCATTCGATCCCTGCGAAACCCTACATTTCAGCAGGATAATGCACGACCGCATGTTGCATGTCCTGTACGGGCCTTTCTGGATACAGAAAATGTTCGACTGCTGCCCTGGCTAGCACATTCTCCAGATCTCTCACCAATTGAAAACGTCTGGTCAATGGTGGCTGAGCAACCTAGCTCGTCACAATACGCCAGTCACTACTCTTGATGACCGAGCGAGGTGGCGCAGTGTTTAGACACTGGACTCGCATTCGGGAGGACGACGGTTCAATCCCGCGTCCGGCCATCATGATTTAGGTTTTCCGTGATTTCCCTAAATCGCTCCAGGCAAATGCCGGGATGGTTCCTTTCAAAGGGCACGGCCGACTTCCTTCCCCGTCCTTCCCTAATCCGATGAGACCGATGACCTCGCTGTCTGGTCTCCTACCCCGAAACAACCAACCAATCAACCTACTCTTGATGAACTGTGGTATCGTGTTGAAGCTGCATGGGCAACTGTACCTGTACACGCCATCCAAGCTCTGTTTCACTCAATTCCCAGGCGTATCAAGGCCGTTATTACGGCCAGAGGTGTTTGTTCTGGGTACTGATTTCTCAGGGTCTATGCACCCAAACTGCGTGAAAATGTAATCACATGTCAGTTCTAGTATAATAAATTTGTCCAATGAATACCCGTTTATCATCTGCGTTTCTTCTTGGTGTAGCAATTTTAATGGCCAGTAGTGTATTTCATATAACCGATTCAGTACAGACATAGGTTATTTTTCAACATGATCTCCATTTCGGTTAAGGTGCGTGTCGCTTCGTGGTATGAGTCTGAATGTAGCTACTCGGTATAAATTCAGTCATTTCGTGTTGAGTCACGAGGGTGGGAAGTGTTTCACCTCACTGTCAGCCGCGCAGGGTAGCCGCGCGGTCTTCGGCGTCTTGCCACAGTTCGCGCGGATTTCCGCGTCGGAGGTTCAAGTCCTCCCTCGGGTAGGGGCGTGTATGTTGTCCTTAGCTTAAGTTAGTTTCAGTCAGATTAAGTAGTGTGTAAGCCTAGGAACCGATGACCTCAGCAGTTCGGTCCCATAGGAATTTACTACCACCTCATCGTCTGCCGCGAATCGTCGGCCTCCTAGGGGCTCCTTGAAGAGCCCGTCGTCATCTTCCTTCACGACAACGCCTGACCTCATACAGCCAAGAAGACCACCAAGCTGTTGAATCACTTCCGTTGGACATCGTCGACCACCCTCCCTACATCCCGGACCTCGCTCCGAACCACTTGGCTGAACATTCAAGAGCAGGATTTTCACCAGGAGGGTTTATTAAAACCCATTGCACGAAGCGTGTAAACCGATATGGAGATTGTGTCGAAAAATAGTCCAATGCATGTATTATCAGTTGTCTGTATGAAGTAACGTTTTAGAGGAGGCATTGTAAACTCAGTTTCTGATCACTCGTCCCTCTCTAATATTTCCGCGTAGGTGAATTACGTGGAATAAAATTTCGTGTTTATGCAAGCTTATTTTCAGTACAGAAAAAAGCCATTCTTACACATGACGAATGGTGAGATTACATGAGCTGTGTTGACAGAACAGTTTCTGACATGACCAACACTAAGTGACCGCCTAGGGTAGGAAAATTTTAGGGGTGGCAAAGGGCGGACAAAGTTAATTTCCAATCAGACAGTAATTCATCAAATGAGGAGAAAACCTAAAAACTAAAGCAGCCGCTGATAACGGCTGTAGAAATGCAGATGGGTCATTTATTTAAATGTGAGAAAGTAGATGCTGTAAAAGATAAGATTTATTGCTCATTCTAGAATTATTTCAATTAAAACAAAACGAAATAAGATCACGGTTACTCAAGTGACCTAGTTTGATGTTTGGCATGTCTTTCATCAGTATAGCATAATTATTACATTTAAGGAAAAGTTCGTACGCACCAGAAAATAGTTCCATACCTTTATTAGTCCACTTTCTTGCAATTAAAAATATAAGTAATTGATGCCAAATTTGGTTGCACTGGTATTTTCAGTTAAGTTCTAGTTTAAAATGTTCGACAAACTTTTCCTATTTCAGTTATTTCGGGAAATTTCAAAAAACTTACAAGGGAACCTCCCCATCACACCCCTCTCAGATTTAGTTATAAGTTGGAACAGTGGATAGGCCTTGAAAAACTGAACACAGATCAATCGAGAAAACAGGAAGAAGTTGTGTGGAACTACGAAAAAAATAAGCAAAATGTACAAACTGAGTAGTCCTTGAGCAACATAGGCAACAACATGGACGACGGAAGTTTAGGAGCGCCGTGGTCCCATGGTTAGCGTGAGCAGCTGCTGAACGAGAGGTCCTTGGTTCAAGTCCTCCCTCGAGTGGAAAATTTACTTTCTTTATTTTCGCAAAGTTATGATCTGTCCGTTCGTTCATTGACGTCTCTGTTCACTGTAATAAATTTAGTGTCTGTATTTTGCGACCGCACCGCAAAACCGTGCGATTAGTAGACGAAAGGACATGCCTCTCCAATGGGAACCGAAAACATTTGATCGCAAGGTCATAGGTCAACCGATTCCTCCACAGGAAAACACGTCTGATATATTCTATACGATACTGGTGACGGCATGTGCGTCATGTGACAGTAATATGTTGTCGACCCACCTAACTTGTACGCTTGGCGAATGGGTAAAAGGATTCTTCTACCTTGCCCGATTTAGGTTTTCTTGTGGATGTGATTATCACTCCCAAAAAAGTGATCGCATCGGACGGACAGACGGACAGATATAATTGTCTGAAAAAAAAAATTAAAATTTTAACTCGAGGGAAGACTTGAACCAAGGACCTCTCGTTTCACAGCTGCTCACGCTAATCACGGGACCACGGCGCTCCTACGCTTACACTCTCCTTAATATTGCTTATCTCGTATGGACTACTCACTTTGTGTATTTTGCTTATTTTTTTCATAGTTCCACATAACTTCTTCCTGTTTTCTCGATTGATCTGTGTTCAGTTTTTCAAGGCCTATCCACTCTGCCAACTTATAACTAAATCTGAGTGGGGTGCGATGGGGAGGTTCCCTTGTTAGGACTAAAAATAAGAAAGTGAGGATAACTGTCGTTCTCAATCAGCTTTAAAGGAAATGAGGATAAAGCTTGAAAATTGTGGACAATCTACAGAAAATGAGGACCTCTGGTCACGGTAGTTTAATGATTAAAATTATTATAGTAGATTTGCATTATTGAGCCGTTGAACATTGGTGTTGGAGGAGGGCAAGAGGGTATCGGAGAAACCGACTGTAGTATAAAAGAGGGGGCGTCATTTTTTAATTCTCGCCAAGGGAGGCAAAACAGCTAGCAACGGCCTGTGTATTGGCCGAGCGAGGTGGAGCAGTGGTTAGCACACTGGTCTAAGATTCGGGAAGACAAGAGCACAAACCCGCAAATGCTGGGATGGTTCCTTTGAAAGGACACGGCAAGTCTCCTTCCTCGTCCCTTACAAAACAATCCGAGCTTGTGTTCCTACACTAATGACCTCGTAGTTGATGGGACGTTGGACCGTAACCTTGCTTTCTTCGTTCATGATGGATGTTGTGTGTGCCTAAGGCTACTGGAACTTCTCAGATGCTGATTGCAAAGCAACCTGTCAAGCTTACCGCCATCTTTCGGAGCATCCCAGCGAGAGAGCGCTTAGACACTTTGCTGTAGTGCTATGATTGCAGAACGAGTGGCGCCATTCTGTCAGGACAATAGTGACACTAGAAGCCTAGACACGGCTCCTTCCAGAAGAACTGCATCGCGGGAAGGTCGTAGGCTTGTTAGTCTGATTCTAACAAGTAGACAGATGACAACGCCGGATTACCGGGAAGAGGTTACAAGCAAAGCGTCAACTCTGAACTGTCCGGAACCGGTTATAGAAAGGTGCCTTGAGATTTAGATTTTCTATGAACCTTTTTCCGGTGGCACCGTACTACAGACAACTAAAATTTTCATGAAACCGAACCAGTGTGAATGAGGACACTGAGTGGAAATCGTTGGGGGTGATCAGTAACGAGTCTCGGTTCCGTCTTTGGTGGTCATATCGATGTCAACTTATCGGAAGATGACATTGTGAAAAGTCGCAGAAAGAAGGTTTTATGGAGAACCATAACTTTCTTAGAATCATGGTAGAGTCAGGTAATGTAAATGGCAACATTCTTATTTAGCAACTGTTAAATGAGGATGAATGTTTGCCAGTAATAGGCAAGAATGGTAAACGCTGTTATCATACATTTGTCCCTGAAAGACACTGGACCAAGGTTCGAGTCCTGACCAGATACACAGTTCAAATCTGCCAGGGAGTTTCATATGAGCGTGCCATCCGCTGCAGGATGAAAATTCATTCTGGAGTCTTGGCCTTTTTGCAGCTCATGTAAGCTCTATGTATCGTAATAGACCAAAACCTATACCACAAAATCTTGGTGCACATTACCCGCAAATTTTCTTTTGGTCATTTACTTCACATTTAATTCCAAACCATTCCGTTACATGTTAACCGACGCTTTAAAACGGAACTGTCGTGATCTCAGAGAAACGTTCATCTGCGTATCGTATCTCTTGGCAAGTGCTAAGCCGGAGCACGGTGCTGGTTCTCGCGCCTCCCCTTCTCCCCTCCCCTCTCCCTCGTTCACCAACTACCGCTGGGCGCCCGGCGCGAGTGACAAGGCGCATGGCCAGCATTGTCCACTACGGGGCAGGCGGCGTGCGCGTAACGACGCGTTCCGCGCCGTGTCGCTACCGGGGATGAACAAGTCCATAAAGATAAGGACGGCGCAGCCCCTGCGGGCACTGCGCTCCGTGTCGAGCCTTTACGACGCCCACAAGCACAGCGGCGGGCCGTGTCACGGAAACACTTCACAGTCCCCCGCGGGCCGTGTAGCTGCGTAATCACTGCTGCCTTAAAGGCCACTCCAACGCCATCTCATAAGCACGTGGACTCTCAATGCAAGCAACAACCGTTTCTGTCTCGACGCCAAAGTGTGCGCTACCTGTACGTGAATAAATTTTTCTGTCCTGCTAGATTTCCTTATTTCTAATCTTAAGATTGTTTCCAGTTCCCTCCTACCATCTTCAGAAATATATCAGCTACAAGAGTAATATGTTAGTGCCTATAACATAAGCAATATGTACAATTCGTTGTAAAACTGTATGTAGGGTGAAAATTAATGAAACTGACCAATTCAGGGAGGTTGCATGGGAAATCAAATATTTTTCCCTAATGTCATATTTTCTTGTCATTATTTTAGAAACCGGTTGAGGGAGTTTTCTCTGATGAAAACTAGTTAGGTTACATGGGACATGGAAATCAATTTTTGTAATATGTTTCCCTGCGAGGCACCATTTTACGTAGACCTCAAATGTTACTTACAGTGGTCAAAAAGTAACAAAACAGTTTTTAATTACCAAGGTAAAGCAACATCACCACAGCACAATTACGTCAATTATAGCAGATGTTCAAAACTGTATCCTTTGACTTGTAAACAAAGGTTACACCAGCAGATCATGTTCTGTCTAACACAGGAGTGTCCTCACCTTCTCCTGCTGCTGCTAATACTATCCGGGCAACCATATCCCCTTCTGATTCAACAGTTTTGGAAACAAGGATGCTTATCTCTTCCCACACAAAACGGTCCAGAGAGGTCCAGAGGGGTCACATCATAGGCACAATTAGGTCATGGTATAGAATCACATCTGCCAATTCATTTTTCTTGAAACTGTTGGTTCAAGAATCTACGCACAAGACGACTGAAATGTACCGACGCTCCGTCATGCGGGAATCACATTCGCTCTCTTGTAGAGAGCAATTCTCACAATGCTCTGGCTTGGATACTGTAATAATGCTTTCCATTTAACGGACTAAGTAGGAGATATGGTCCGATTAAACAGTCACCAACAACACCTGGTCACATATTCACGTAGAACGGAACTTGATGGGCGCGAGTAAATGTGGTGTGTGGATTAAACTCATTCCAAACACCTGAATCGTGAATGCAGAAGACCACATCGCACCCGATCGCTGCTTCATATATAAACAGCACAGAAGATGGAAATGTAGGATGCATTTGACAGTTGACCAGGTGCCACTGCGAAAACTATGCTCTGAGTGGATAATCATTTAGTTCCATGTTGTGTACACTCTGTACGTGAAATGGATCCAACAGTTCCTCATGAAGACGTTTCTTACATTCGTCTGATTTGCTCCCACGTTCCACACAATTGCACGAGTGCCGACGGAAGTATCTTTCTCCAGAAGGGGAGGACCGTGCAGTATTGGAAGGCTTACAGTACTGGCCACTAATGTGACCTCCCTTTCCGCCTTCAAATGGTGGAAGAGCTCAGTAAGCAGAATAAAGGTTGTGTATCCATCTCCATTGGAGTCGAATATCTTCCTCCTCTCCTCAGTGCTTTGTCTGCTCTGAGTGTTTGATGGTGTTGCTGCAGCTCTTAGCTCTCGGAGGATATTTTGAGGCCTGTGTAACCAGAATAACTCGAAAAATAAGCTCCACACGAAAAAATGTGTAGAATCCAAAGTTGATTATTTTCGAGGGGGACATCTGCTGGTGCTAAAATTAAAATCAGCCCCTGGGGGTGGGGCGGGAGGCAACTTTAAAATTTCAAATAGGAACCCCCATTTTTTACTGGAGAATCACATTCTACATAAAAATCTACGTACATTCTGTCTTAAACATTTGTTTTGATTCTTGGTAGTTGGCTCTGTAACTCAAGAAAATCCATGTTCTCAGTTTTACGTGGAAAATGGTTACGGATAAATAAAAAATGCTTATTTACTTCGTAAATTTTGATTCGCTAAGACTAAAACTCTCCCTTTCTCCCCATAAGATGGGGTTTGAGAGAGAGGAATTAGAGTTTTACAAATGTTACCCAAACTTATCCCAATCAGCGGAAAAAATTAATATTTGGGTCAACATTTGTAAAACTGAGATTTCTCTCTCTCAAACCCCTTTCCTACGGGGAGAAAGAGAGAGTTTTAGCTTTGGCGAATCAAAATTTACGAAGTAAATAAGTATTTTTTATTTATCCGTAACCATTTTCCACTCAAAAATGAGAACATGAAAATTTTCTTGAATTACAGCGCCTACTACCAAGAATCAAAACAAATGTTGAAGACAGAATGTACGTAGTTTTTTATGTAGAATGTGATTCTGCAATAAAAAATCGGAGTTCCCATTTGAAATTTTAAAGTTGCCTCCCGCCCCACCCCAGGGGGCTGCGGTGCGGGCTCATTTTAGCACCAGCATACGTCGCTCTCCAAAATAATCAACTTTGGATACTACACAGTTTTTCGTGTTGTAATGGTTCTTTATTTACGTGACCATTACGGCACTCCAACCCCAGTTCTCGATACCAGTAATATTGTACTACTTTTCTGCGAAGTAACAGACATATTTTTGTGACAATATTCACATTTGGTTTTATTAATGTATAGGTACTCCGATGTATCGATATATTACAGTGACATGGTTCTTGTGTGTATTCATTTCTGTGAGACTTCATAATCTTTGACTTACTTGTAACCGTTTTGGCGCGATTGCGCACAGGGCAGTCTTTGTTTCACTTTGCAGAAGTTAAGTTGTTATTCCGCTTTGTAAAATAACAGTCAAATCTTGTGTTTGGTTAAAGTGGAAATTAAATATATGAAGATTGATACCCCCCCCCCCCCCCCACCCCCATGAGCCATGGACCTTGCCGTTGGTGGGGAGGCTTGCGTGCCTCAGCGATACAGATGGCCGTACCGTAGGTGCAACCACAACGGAGGGGTATCTGTTGAGAGGCCAGACAAACGTGTGGTTCCTGAAGAGGGGCAGCAGCCTTTTCAGTAGTTGCAGGGGCAACAGTCTGGATGATTGACTGATCTGGCCTTGTAACATTAACCAAAACGGCTTTGCTGTGCTGGCACTGCGAACGGCTGAAAGCAAGGGGAAACTACAGCCGTAATTTTTCCCGAGGACATGCAGCTTTACTGTATGATTAAATGATGATGGCGTCCTCTTGGGTAAAATATTCCGGAGGTAAAATAGTCCCCCATTCGGATCTCCGGGCGGGGACTACTCAAGAGGACGTCGTTATCAGGAGAAAGAAAACTGGCGTTCTACGGATCGGAGCGTGGAATGTCAGATCCCTTAATCGGGCAGGTAGGTTAGAAAATTTAAAAAGGGAAATGGATAGGTTAAAGTTAGATATAGTGGGAATTAGTGAAGTTCGGTGGCAGGAGGAACAAGACTTTTGGTCAGGTGATTACAGGGTTATAAATACAAAATCAAATAGGGGTAATGCAGGAGTAGGTTTAATAATGAATAAAAAAATAGGAGTGCGGGTAAGCTACTACAAACAGCATAGTGAACGCATTATTGTGGTCAAGATAGACACAAAGCCCATGCCTACTACAGTAGTACAAGTTTATATGCCAACTAGCTCTGCAGATGATGAAGAAATAGATGAAATGTGTGACGAGATAAAAGAAATTATTCAGGTAGTGAAGGGAGACGAAAATTTAATAGTCATGGGTGACTGGAATTCGTCAGTAGGAAAAGGGAGAGAAGGAAACATAGCAGGTGAATATGGATTGGGGGGAAGAAATGAAAGAGGAAGCCGCCTTGTAGAATTTTGCACAGAGCATAACTTAATCATAGCTAACACTTGGTTCAAGAATCATAAAAGAAGATTGTATACCTGGAAGAATCCTGGAGATACTAAAAGGTATCAGATAGATTATATAATGGTAAGACAGAGATTTAGGAACCAGGTTTTAAATTGTAAGACATTTCCAGGGGCAGATGTGGTTTCTGACCACAATCTATTGGTTATGAACTGCAGATTGAAACTGAAGAAACTGCAAAAAGGTGGGACTTTAAGGAGATGGGACCTGGATAAACTGACTAAACCAGAGGTTGTACAGAGTTTGAGGGAGAGCATAAGGGAACAATTGACAGGAATGGGGGAAAGAAATACAGTAGAAGAAGAATGGGTAGCTCTGAGGGATGAAGTAGTGAAGGCAGCAGACGATCAAGTAGGTAAAAAGACGAGGGCTAATATAAATCCTTGGGTAACAGAAGAAATATTGAATTTAATTGATGAAAGGAGAAAATATAAAAATGCAGTAAATGAAGCAGGCAAAAAGAAATACAAACGTCTCAAAAATGAGATCGACAGGAAGTGCAAAATGGCTAAGCAGGGATGGCTAGAGGACAAATGTAAGGATGTAGAGGCTTGTCTCACTAGGGGTAAGATAGATACTGCCTACAGGAAAATTAAAGAGACCTTCGGAGAGAAGAGAACCACTTGTATGAATATCAAGAGCTCAGATGGCAACGCAGTTCTAAGCAAAGAAGGGAAGGCAGAAAGGTGGAAGGAGTATATAGAGGGTTTATACAAGGGCGATGTATTTGAGGACAATATTATGGAAGTGGAAGAGGATGTAGATGAAGACGAAATGGGAGATAAGATACTGCGTGAAGAATTTGACAGAGCACTGAAAGACCTGAGTCGAAACAAGGCCCCGGGAATAGACAACATTCCATTAGAACTACTGATGGCCTTGGGAGAGCCAGTCATGACAAAACTCTACCATCTGGTGAGCAAGATGTATGAGACAGGCGAAATACCCTCAGACTTCAAGAAGAATATAATAATTTCAATCCCAAAAAAAGCAGGTGTTGACAGATGTGAAAATTACCGAACTATCAGTTTAATAAGTCACAGCTGCAGAATACTAACGCGAATTCTTTACAGACGAATGGAAAAACTGGTAGAAGCGGACCTCGGGGAAGATCAGTTTGGATTCCGTAGAAATGTTGGAACACGTGAGGCAATACTAACCTTACGACTTATCTTAGAAGAAAGATTAAGAAAAGGCAAACCTACGTTTCTAGCATTTGTAGACTTAAAGAAAGCTTTTGACAATGTTAACTGGAATACTCTCTTTCAAATTCTGAAGGTGGCAGGGGTAAAATACAGGGAGAGAAAGGCTATTTACTATTTGTACAGATCCCAGATGGCAGTTATAAAAGTCGAGGGGCATGAAAGGGAAGCAGTGGTTGGGAAAGGAGTGAGACAGGGTTGTAGCCTGTCCCCGATGTTATTCAATCTGTATATTGAGCAAGCGGTAAAGGAAACGAAAGAAAAATTCGGAGTAGGTATTAAAATCCATGGAGAAGAAGTAAAAACTTTGAGGTCCGCCGATGACATTGTAATTCTGTCAGAGACAGCAAAGGACTTGGAAGAGCAGTTGAATGGAATGGACAGTGTCTTGAAAGGAGGATATAAGATGAACATCAACAAAAGCAAAACAAGGATAATGGAATGTAGTCAAATTAAATCGGGTGATGCTGAGGGAATTAGATTAGGAAATGAGACACTTAAAGTAGTAAAGGAATTTTGCTATTTAGGGAGTAAAATAACTGATGATGGTCGAAGTAGAGAGGATACAAAATGTAGACTGGCAATGGCAAGGAAATCGTTTCTGAAGAAGAGAAATTTGTTAACATCAAGTATAGATTTAAGCGTCAGTAAGTCGTTTCTGAAAATATTTGTATGGAGTGTAGCCATGTATGGAAGTGAAACATGGACGATAAATAGTTTGGACAAGAAGAGAATAGAAGCTTTCGAAATGTGGTGCTACAGAAGAATGCTGAAGATAAGGTGGGTAGATCACGTAACTAATGAGGAGGTATTGAATAGGATTGGGGAAAAGAGAAGTTTGTGGCACAACTTGACTAGAAGAAGGGATCGGTTGGTAGGACATGTTTTGAGGCATCAAGGGATCACAAATTTAGCATTGGAGGGCAGCGTGGAGGGTAAAAATTGTAGAGGGAGACCAAGAGATGAATACACTAAGCAGATACAGAAGGATGTAGGTTGCAGTAGGTACTGGGAGATGGAGAAGCTTGCGCAGGACAGAGTAGCATGGAGAGCTGCATCAAACCAGTCTCAGGACTGAAGACCACAACAACAACAACAACAAGATTGATACAAAACTGTTTTCTTGCTGATATGACAATTAAGAAGAAGTATATGTGAATTTATAAGAAGTTTAATAAAGATATGGATCGCGAACACCAAGTCAAAAATTATTTCTACCATACCATTGTTCTGATCTGGGATTGTTTGATTATTAAGAATTTCCTGAAAAACGCATTTGTTAGGTCTTCAAATATTGCTAAAATACAGATCTGGACCTTCTAGCAGTCCAAGTGGAATCACCCTAGAATCAACAAGATGAGCCATAACAACTTCGCGAAATCTACTTGGGAATCCATTCACGATAAGTGCCAAAACTAATGACTTTTTTACAGTCACTTCATTATTTTCATTCTGACGATACCATCCACAGTCAATAGCTTTGTTGTTGCCCGATAAAGCGAACATATGCTGCGTGAGCAACATTTATAATCTGATATCTAACATACTTTGCAAGTGGTGGTATTGTTAGAGTGTGAAGCTTATTTTTCGAGTTATTCCGGTTTGTCAACTTCAAATTTACACCATGTGTATATGTGTTATAACGAATGACATCTAACAAACGTTTCATATAGTCCTGTATGACTAGATCCTACTGCGTGTTTGTCGTGCAGTACTGGCCAGCCTATTGCCTTTCACTACTGGAAACATGTAATTTCAACTTCTAAATTGTATTATCTTCTTCTTAGTTCTTTTCAGACTGAAACGGTGGAAAATGAGAAAAAGTAAGTGTAAAACAGAATAAAAAGTGGATGAAAACTGATGTAAGCAGGCTTATGCCTAACAAACTAACCGCGAGGGAGGCAGCTGAAGCGTTGTCAACAATTAGAAAAGAAAAATCACCACCGAGGAGTTTAGATTAAAATCAGTAAAAATAAAGTCCAAAAAGGCTGAATTTAAACAGGGTGTTTCCATATAAAAAGGGTGGCCATGGAAAGCGAATTACAAAGTGACGAATAAAACTGAAATTTACTGGAAATAGTAGGTCAACAGAGGAGACTGAAAAGTGCACTATGTGTTTGGAGTGATATGAAGAAGACCGAGTTCCGTGTGCTTGATGCAGAGGCTGGGCACGTACAGGATGAGTGAATCAGGAGAATATTTTGCATTTAATTTGTGATGTCTGTAAAACAACGAGCTAAACAGTGATGAACTGAACTGAAATATTAACAATACGTTCCCATGCTTATGTGTTATATTACTATTATTCAGTAAGTTGCATTGCAGTTTATAATTAACAAGTGATGCTGTCACAGAAAAGACAATGGCCGATACTGCAAGACACTTTCTGCAAGCCTTGTAATTGCAGCTCTTTCAGTTTCGATGTAATAAAGAACTGTAACTAAAAAATAAAAATCATTAAACTGCGCTATTCATAGAACATGTCTTGAGGTAAGCGAATATGATATTAATATTACGATTAATGACCACACTTGCCCTGTAAAGTCAAAAAACTTAACCCAGCCAGTATTGCACAACTTTCCCCTACTGCTGAACAGCTTCCTCATATTGCAGAGTTCGTATTGCGCGACTTCGTGCCTTTCCAGGTATAGCTAAATGACCAGGTTAGAGACCTGGCACACAGCGGTAAACGTAGAATGTAGCAGGGTACGGCGATTAGGATATTGTTGTTGATAAATCCGCTGTGCTGCTCATTCGTTGTGATTCGCTCTTCAGCAAACACCAATCATATCAATGTACTCACTCCAGCCGTATCACTTCAAATGGTTCAAATGACTCTAAGCACTAAGGGACTTAACATCTGAGGTCATCAGTCCCCTAGACTTAGAACTACGTAAACCTAACTAACCTAAGGACATCACACACATCCATGCTCGAGGCAGGATTCGAACCTGCGACCGTAGCAGCCGCGTAGTTCCGGGCTGAAGCTCCTAGAACCGCTTGGCCACAGCGGCCGGTCCGTATCACTCCATTAATAACTAAGTGCTAAGTGAGACTGTGAAACAGCTTCTAAATATCCTTTCTTCCAGGAGTGCTAGTTCTGTAAGATTCGCAGAGCTTCTGAGAAGTCTGGAAGGTAGGAGACGAGGTACTGTCGGAATTAAAACTGTGAAGACGGGTAGAGGGTCGTGCTTAGGTCTTTCGGTCAGTAGAGCTCTTGCCAGTGAAAGGCAAAGGTCCCGAGTTCGAGTCTCGGTCCGGCACGCAGTTTTTATTTATCAGGAAGTTTCATAACAGTGCACAATCCACTGCAGGGTGAAATTTTCATTGAAGATACTGACTAGTTTATGGTCTACTTGCAGGGACTCTGAGTTTTCACCCAGTGTGGTGCATCCTCCGTTATGACAAAATGATGAGCCAGCGACAAATGCACGTCAGTTATCTGTTCAGAGGCTTCTAGCTTCACGTGATTAAGGTCTGGGTTTGTTTTACACTTTAGGCAACCATTTTTAACAAGTATACACAGACGCTTTTCACTTCCGGAAATGTCAGTTGAATAATGTAAGGTTGCACCGTGGTTCCATATCCTCATTAAACATGATATCCCTTAGATTCTGACTGCAAGACCGTCGATGTAGGTTGCGCCATAACAGAGGTGGAAGTTGGGGTAACCAGAAATTTTGTCAGCAGTAGTCTCACTTACATCAAAAATTTTGTCGTTTTAGTGAACCAGTCATCACGTGAGGTCACAGGGTACATATTTCTCGTTGCATTTGAACTCGAGATGTTGAAAGTATTTGTACTGGACTAGGATTCGAATTCAGCTTCCCCCGTCGCGGGATCTGAGCCCCTTCAAGACTGTAGAGTTCTATCATTTCATTGTTTCCTCAACATTCCGAACTCCTCAAGGCCTCCATGAAAGCCTGGTCTGGCCGAAAAATTTTCATGATGTCGACAATTTTTCCATTCTATTGTGGCAGGGTGCTACAGCAGCCAGTTTCGAATTATTTTTAGACATGATACGGTTTTTACTTTGAAATAAGTCACCAGGCGATTTGAAGGTGTACCATGTCGACACCAAACTCGTAGCGAAAAATAATCATGATTCTTAACGCCTTTCGATGCACTGTCAACAGTAACGGTTGGTCGTGCTCTCGATTCCCGGAAAGATACAGAACTTCTCATCATTTCAGGTTCAAACATGTCACTCCTAACTACTAATGAAAAAGAGTTAGATGTTTAACGTCTCTACGTGTGTTGGCAACGACGAGCTGTGTTGAACTGAATTCCAGTAAGCATAAAATTTACCTTTCTATTATTTCTAGTTCAAACATTCGCATATCTAGTTACTGAGGAAATAAATCTATATTTTAAGTCTGTTGGGGTCATGAGAACGAGGGCAATAGATGCAAGTTTCAAATTCCGGTAAGGCAAAACGTTTTCCTTTCATAGATTCAAAAAATGATTATAATGGCTCTAAGCACTATAGGACTTAACATCTGAGGTCATCAATCCCATAGAACTACTGCGCATCAGTGCCCGAGGCAGGATTCTAACCTGCGACCATAGAGGCAGCGCGGTTCCGGACTGAAGCGCCTAGAACGCTCGGGCACAGCGGCCGGCTTTCATCAATTGTTTCAAACGTCTCGTTATTGTGAAATAATGAGATACATAAGAATTGATTACGCTTAATTAACCGATTACGTACTGAGTTCGGGTCGCTCTCCAACACGTAAGTCTACATCAGTTCATTTCGGGTTTAAACATGTCCACCCTTTGTTATTTGCGAATGAAAGCACATTTAAGATTTTTCATTTAACAGGGACTGCGGGATAGGAGTGCTTCTTCATGGAGCAGTACAAATATTTTCGTCATTTAGTTTCAAGTTGAGACTTGCTTTCTGAAATGTCACTTATTGTAGTGAATTCGAGTTTACAACGTTAAACATTGCCTCATGTCTGATAACGTGTTCCTGATAGTTGCAGTGTCGTAGTATTGTATGTGTAGTCGTTGCCATAAAGATCAATGTTTTGTAGTGGCTATTTGCAGTAACCGTTTGGAGTAGTCAAACGACTGTACCGGAAAGAGATTAGAGGAGGTTTTCGTGTCCCGGTCTGACTATTTGGACAGACCGCCAGAAGGAATGGACGTAGACCATGTCTGTCCGCTGGCGGCGCCCCTATAGCCTGCGGGCGCCACAGCGGTGTGCCTGGACCATGCCTGCCGTGTCAGCCTATCGACGCTGACGGGGACCATAAAGCCGGCAGCGCAAGGGCTGCGCTCGTGAATTGTGTATAGTACGCATCGTTTTTGGCTCTTGGTTTCGCTACTCATAGGCCCTCGATCTGGTTTACTCTTTAGACTTGTCTACTGTCGTATCCGTTCGTGGTTGTTGCTGTTTCATCGTTGTCGTCCGTAGCTGTGTTACTGTGGGTTTGGGCGACTCACTGTCTTCGCCCTGGGCCGGTCGGCCGGCGGCTACCGATCGTGTGTGATGCCGGTCTCTAGAGACCTGCATGAGTGTTACGTAATGTGGACTACACTCAAATCAGGCGGAACGCAATTCATATCGTATCTATACTTTTGAACACGGAAGTACAACGTACGAATTCATGACAAGCTGCTCCAGTAATGGTCTCCCGAAGAGGCGAGGGGTAGAGTAGGTCACCTTACGACACCAGCCAACGGCCAGCGCCCGTCAGATGTACTGGAAGACATTGTCATCAGTTCCACTGAGTAACTCTCCTTTTTTTTAAAAAAAAAAAACAACGAAATGAATGCATATAGATTTTGTAATACTTACATATGTGAGCTCGAAGTAAACACATAAAAATCTGTGTCAAGTTTATGTGTTGTCGAGAACATTATTTCTTGTTGGGTAATATCTACGCTTAAGTCGCTGCTGCACTGACACCCAAACCTCCAGATGTCAGACATTCAGATCTGTACCAAACGTTGTATGTCGACAGAGCATCGACCAAATCTCCGATTTAGTTTGTACTACATTGTAATTCTGTCAGAGGCAGCAAAGGACTTGGAAGATTCTTGAAAGGAGGATATAAGATGAACATCAATAAAAGCAAAACGAGGATAATGGAATGTAGTCGAATCAAGTCGGGTGATGCTGAGGGAATTAGATTATGAAATGAGACACTTAAAGTAGTAAAGGAGTTTTGCTATTTGGGGAGCAAAATAACTGATGACGGTGGAAGTAGAGAGGATATAAAATGTAGACTGGCAATGGCAAGGAAAGCGTTTCTGAAGAAGAGAAATTTGTTAATATCGAGTATAGATTTAAGTGTCAGGAAGTTGTTTCTGAAAGTATTTGTATGGAGTGCAGCCATGTATGGAAGTGAAACATGGACGATAAATAGTTTGGACAAGAAGAGAATAGAAGCTTTCGAAATGTGGTGCTACTGAAGAATGCAGAAGATTAGATGGGTAGGTCTGTAGTGTCACGGAATAGTAAAGAGTTGGAAACGTGGAATATTGTCAAAGTTTCGTTGCCTATGCCGAGAGCCAGAGTCAGTAGGTTAGCCAAGAGCTAACAGAATTGCACATATATCGGTATGTGTCGTCACGCAGGGGTAATGGCCTGGTTACGCACAACAGGCGAGAGAGAATTGCTTAGCACGCGGTTTTGTGTTAGACGGAGACTTACGTAGAGTGCAAGACAGAGGTATAGCGTCAGCTGTATTGCATTTCACAACTTCGCTTAAGTCTGCCGCAAAAACACGTAACTCTGTCGCAAGAACACCTAAGGGGCGAGTACGACACATGACTCAGCAGTATAAGTGGAACGAATGCGGTCATTACAAACGAGCATGACGTCAGGACGTCGCTCGTGCTTCCTTTAAATACGCCAGCTTTGATAGCGACAAGGCACTTGCACTCGTAGTTACACTTGCAGTTAGATGTGTACTGGGTCACTGCGTAGCGCTCAGCTCGGTGATCGACATGTTAATCATTATTAAGGAGATGTTGCAGTAAGGGCGGCCCATCCAGCAGCAGACGTGAGGGGACAGTACCAGCTCTGGTCCCCTCTGCTGCCGCTGTCAATCATCAACCCAGGATTAGCAGACTCGCGGCAGACTCGCTCGCCGCCAATGCTGACCACATCAGTAAGCCGTCGTCGAGACCGTGCGGGGCCTAGGCCCTGTGCATCCGCCGTCACAACCGGGTCAGCCGACGACGCTGGGGGACTGCAGCCCGTTCCGCCCGTCCACCGCGGACGAGCCACCAGGAGGAGCAGGGAAGAAGACGGGGTGAGATAGAGTACACTCCGCACTACGAGAACGCTTCTCGTGCCGACAGCACCGGGACTCCAACCCGGAGCCACCTGCTGTCCGCCGTCGAGCCGCCGGCCAGCCGGACGCCGCCAGCCACGCGCGGCCGAAGTAAGCGCATTCCTCCGCTACGTCACAGCACGCGGCGCTGCGCTAGCAAGACTGGCATTACCAGTGCTGTCTGTTCTGTCGCACATGTCCGACAGATACCACACCTAGCTATACAAATGTACTCTATACAGTTTTACTACTTACAACTAACGAAGTGAAAGCAAACTGCCAAAAGAACATTGCTGCAAACAACTTCTTTACATGTCAGAAAAATGTTCTCCCACACAACAGTTTCAAGCGTAAACAGTTAAAAAACATCGTCTTCATTTGGTTTTGGAGGCTGGACCTTTGGCACAACGACCTCACGCTCTATCAGCTAACACAGGCGAGATCTACAAAACCACCACTCACTGAAATGGCTCTGAGCACTATGGGACTTAACATCTGTGGTCATCTGTCCCCTAGAACTTAGAACTACTTAAACCTAACTAACCTAAGAACATCACACACATCCATGCCCGCGGCAAGATTCGAACCTGCAACCGTAGCAGTCACGTGGTTCCTGACTGAAGCGCCTAGAACCGCTTGGCCACCGCGGCCGGCACCACTCACTGATACGCCTTTCCTGTGCTGTGCAGTTAAGGGGAAGGGGGGGGTAAGACGTCAAAATTTGAAAAAAATCGCTTCTTTAAAGTTATGCCTATTTTGTAGCGCACATCTTCCTGAATAGTTTGATGTATACAACATATATATTTTAGAGATTATAAGGCACGTTATTTGGTCTTAAATGTATCGAGATGCTGGTGATAGTGGTAGTAAACCTTTCCTTGAGGTTAAAACAATGTGCTCCATGTGGACTATTGAGCAGAAGTTAGAATGTGTGGGACATGTACAGAAAAGACTTGGCACTAGACTTAGAAGGCTGAGACAAGATTTGTCGGGCAAAAAATACCTGATGGGAGGGGAATAAAAGGGAGAGGGCGACTGACGGATGCAGACATATTACGGCTTGGCAGTAAGAAGGAACATAGGGGACTTCAAAAATATGAAGCAAGTAGGTTGGGCCTTATACTTCCACAAATTGTCCGCAGTCAATAACCCTATCCACAACATGTGCCAAGAAGGGAGTGAATCATGGTGTGGCTACCAAAGGTCAACTGCTGGTGGTGAAGAATATCACAGGAATTCTCTACCAACAACTGTAATGGAAACCATCAGACCTATATTCAGGGACCTTGCAAATCAAAACTTGTTGAAGAAATATCTTCATGGCGGTACGCAAAACCCAAATGAAAGTTTTACCCAATGTGTATGGGAAAGACTGCCAAAAACCATTTTTATGGGAAGAAATGCAGTTGATATTGATGTTTATGGTGCAGTTTCATGTTTTAATGATGGTGTGCAAAGCAGGAAATATGTTTTAGAGAAATTTCACATCTAAAAAAATTTGTTATGTTTCTAAACTTCTACTGCTATGAGTGTGAATCCTGAATCTTTTCTGGTAATGTTGACAAAGTTTTATGAATTTATTTGTAAAAGTAGAGACAGTGGAAATTAAAACGTCCTGTGGTGCCTCTCCTGCTCCAAGTCGGCCCGTTTGACGTGCTATCCACCTTAATTACCGTTTCCTCATCCAATTAAGATAATTACTGGAATAAACATCCTTGTCCAGAAGATCCGAGGGTCAGAATTTTGTGATGAAAACCGCAGTTTCCATAGTTACAAAGCAATACGACCATAATAGATTTTTGTACGACAAGAAGTTCTGTCCCCCATTAGCTTAATACGAAAAACCTTCCTAAATAATGACCACTATGAACAAGAACCAAAGTTTCACCCACTACTGTAGCATTTGGTCGCTTATTTCCATTTTAATGCGGCGAGACCTGAAGTCGAACTGGAACTTAGTGTTATAGTCAGTAACTGTACATCGATTTTTATGCCGTTTTTAAATCCGTCTATATTTTTGATGCTACGATTAGGCTTACGTCGTAGGAATCATAAATTCCAGCCATAAATAATAGGAAGAATAAGTATATGAAAGAGATGGACTCCATGTTATTCACGACGATGAACGGTACTTTAGAATGAGTGTGATAGAAAGTATGCTTAGAGTGAACTAAATCTAAACACAAACGTCTATCAACAAAAAGTAGCGTGTCTGCACTGACGTGACGAAACGAAATTTTTTATGGGGCAACGAGGAAATTTGCCTGCCGATCCTCTTAGATTAGCTCTCTCAGAGTCGTGGTTAAGAGGATCTTGTCGTCCACGTTTTCATCGAACAATGGGTCCATTAAGGAGCATATTTACCTTGGCAAGTACAGATTACTGAATGCCGTTTTACTGAATCAATAAAAGAGGGTCCCTGCCGCCGCCAAAAGTCTACTGTGCCTTCGTCTTCTGTTCCGTCTCTCGCGTCCTTAAGGAACGTCTCTCATCAAACAGATTAGCCCCAGCTCAGAGGACCAGCTAGAAATGTATAAAATGTCTCTCGAGCCACCATATACTCGTAAGACTAATGGAGCAAGCAGAGTAGAATTACTTCAATACAGCTCAGATTTCATTTATTATTTACTTCCTTTGCTTTAAGAATTTCATGCGTGAGTGGCGCATTCATCAAGTAATACCAGAAAATGTGACCTTTCTATTCATGAGGCAATCTGTTACATTACACACTACAGAATAAATAATTAGCTTGTTGAAACTTGACGGAAAATGCTGAAACCACTCAGTACCGAGAGAAACCGTTTTCCTCGGTTGTAAATACTTCGTAGTTGACGATTGACAAACTCTAAACTTTATTTTAGACGTGTTCAATTACAGTATCTGGCGTCCTCGGCGTGAATTATAATACAATTATTTTCATCAATACTCTGTGTTTTAAGAATTGTCTTTTCTTCCAATACTAAGTCGTTCGAACAATGCTTTCGTTTCTTTATTCGGAAAGACACGATGTATTGGAGTCTAACCTCACAAGCAAAAAGAAACTGCTTTTAATATCACAAAACTGAAAAATATAAGCTGTTACAAGTTTGGTAATACAGATTCTGCGCTCCCTACTCACCTGCAGACTTCATTGACCATCGTCCTGCAGCAAGTGCTAGGGATCTCACTGTGTCGTCTGCGATCTAAATTTGTGTTTCTCGCACTATCCGCTTTATTTATTAATGAAAGAACAGCCTAAAACTCAAGGGGCGCAGTGAACAGTCATAAATATTACCGCCACTAGCCGACGTACATTCTGCTCTTTCCTGTGAAACTTTTCTGAGGCCTTAACCACTACTGTATAGAAGTTGCTTTAATGCTGTAATGTTAACGTTATACAATAGAAGAAAACTATTATCTTGGTTTTCTTTTGAGGTAATGTACATCTAATCAGTCCTAGCAAAACATATTTTCCATTTGTAATCTGTACTTAGTCTTTGCTGTTAATCCTTAGATTTCACCCCCATTAGTCAAAGCCACTTAACTTTGTTTTGTAGATTTTAAGCACATCGCTTTTTCCTTCATCCGATTTTTCTGAATGCAGATTGGCCAATACAATTGTTAACAGGTCACCAAATTCCCCATATAATTACGTTTCCAGCATTATGCCGTCCATTTAGCGTTACAGATAGAACATCGTCGGAAAGTAAAAGAATTTGTTGCTCATTTTCACTAATCATTTTATTAAATGGGGCTGTGCACTTATTTGCCACTACTGACAGAAATGACAGCTGATTTTATGCTTCATACATAATTCTTGACACTTGTATTTATAATTTATTTGGTACCAGCAAGGCGTTCTTGCTAAATGAATAATCTATGGAATTTTACTATAAAACTGTATTCATTTACACAGTGCTGTGTTTTGTTTATGGTGACTAACTACATGTTTAGTCAACATTAGGAGGACCACTGGCATAAAGCAAATTAATGATTTACTCACGAAATTAAAAACAAACATTTGTGGAAAAATGAAAATTCACACCGTAAAATGAAAGACTGAAATAGCGTTTACTATAATTACTAAAGACAGCTGATAAACAATCCCAAGGGAGAGAACAAAAAACACCGGCACAGACTAACATTTCCGCAATGAAGTTTCCAGGGTGCAATTTCATTTAGATAACTTTCCCAACTTTTTATGAGATTGTCAATTCCTTAGGAGCGTTTTATTGTTGAATCTTATCTAGTTTCAATGACCTACATTTTGCTTCAAGGAAAAATAGTTTGTCCTGGCTCAGTGATGTTACACTTATGAATGAAGTCTTACCTGTAAAGGTGCTGTGTATCTTCAAAAGGGGACAGAAAAGCAATATTTAATAAAATATTCTCACGAGTCTGAGGTCAGGTTCCTGTTTCAAATATACCACAGTGCAAACGAAGCTCCTTCGTACAAGTTTGTTGTATACTCATACTCAATATTTTATTTTGATATTTTCCATGATTTGTATTCGATGATGCCAATAGCCGAAACATTTAATAGGGAATAAATTTATGTACTAAATAGGGTATTATTAAATAAGATACGATAAAATCGAACATACCTGTTCTTTGGTATTATATCGACATGTCTGACCTGAATACAAATATGGAGTAAATAAGTCATACAAGCAGTAGGTCACAGTCGTAATTTTTCATAATCATTTTGTTACTCAAGGCAATATGTTTGAGCACAGTGTTGCGTCGGAAAATAATGTATTGGTGCAGGCAAGTAAAAATTCAAACACTTTCCCTGGCAACTCAAGTTGGAACCCATTAACAGCTCGATGGAGTTTCAACAAAGAGAGCCCGCTGACACTGCAGATATTACGGCCGCATTACTGAGGCGACTACTACACACCGTATGAGCTGGGTGGTTCCAGATGCCAGTGCAGCAAAACAACATCAGAGGGAGAGATGTGATATTATTAATGAGACCACACATGATTAAGTAAGACAGCTTAAGTCGGACGTCTGAATAACTATTCAGTACGCTGAAGCTGTAAAATATAAGCTAAGACACAAAAAAGACGCACTTCAAAGGATTGCCCAAATACGGCGGAAATGTACATGTACAGAGAAACAAATTATTACAATTTCAGAAAAGTTGGATGATTTATTCAAGAGAAAGAGGTTAACAAATTGAGAAAGTCAGTAACACAGCCGGCCAGAGTGGCCGAGCGGTTCTAGGCGCTACAGTCTGGAACGGCGCGACCGCTACGGTCGCAGGTTCGACTCCTGCCTCGGGCATGGATGTGTGTGATGTCCTTAGGTTAGTTAGGTTTAAGTAGTTCTAAGTTCTAGGGGACTGATGACCTCAGATGTTAAGTCCCATAGTGCTCAGAGCCATTTGAACCATTTCGAACGGGGAGTTTTTTCGACATTTTGACAATATCGATTATTTTTTAAACGTTTAGGTTCTTAGTGTGTTATATTACAAGGAGCGATCAAAAAGTTTCCGTTCGAAAGGCATACAGTCCAGAATCGTTATACCAATCAGGCAAGAGCTCTATGGCCATTGAGACAATCATCCTGCCGACGCACCAAGTTGGAGAGACCCGTTTGGTAAAACACTGCCCCTTCTGCCTGAAGAAGTCTCAACTGCCTGCTGCACGTCCTCGGCCGACAACTCTATTTTTAAGGGACCGCATGTGTGATAATCGCATGGGGAGGGATCAGAACTATAGGGCAGGTTCTCGAGTGTCTCCCTCATGAGTTTGCATAATTTCTGTGTTACGACATTTGTACAATGGGGACGTGTGTTACCATGGACTTGGTGCACCGTTCCACAGCGGTGGTTTTCGGTAGACATTTTGCCCGGTACGCATTTTTTGTTCTCCGATGGATGTCTACCGGTGATTGTTCTTCTGCAACTAAGATAAGAATAACGTTTGAACTATTTGGACGCATTTGGTAATAACATCGCCAATGTTCACATTTCCTCATTTACAGCCGGCTGTTGTAACCGAGCGGTTCTAGGCACTTCACTCCGGAACCACGCGGCTCTTACGGTCGGAGATTCGAATCCTGCCTCGGACATGGATATGTGTGATGTCCTTAGGTTAGTTAGGTTTACGTAGTTCTAAGTCTAGGGGCTGATGACCTCATATGTTAAGTCCCATAGTGCTTAGAGCCATTTGAACCTCATTTACAGTACACACGTCGGAAAGACACGAATGCCACAATAATCCCACGCAAGACAAGTTTTGCTCATTTTTAAAAATTATACACTCCTGGAAATTGAAATAAGAACACCGTGAATTCATTGTCCCAGGAAGGGGAAACTTTATTGACACATTCGTGGGGTCAGATACATCACATGATCACACTGACAGAATCACGGGCACATAGACACAGGCAACAGAGCATGCACAATGTCGGCACTAGTACAGTGTATATCCACCTTTCGCAGCAATGCAGGCCGCTATTCTCCCATGGAGACGATCGTAGAGATGCTGGATGTAGTCCTGTGGAACGGCTTGCCATGCCATTTCCACCTGGCGCCTCAGTTGGACCAGCGTTCGTGCTGGACGTGCAGACCGCGTGAGACGACGCTTCGTCCAGTCCCAAACATGCTCAATGGGGGACAGATCCGGAGATCTTGCTGGCCAGGGTAGTTGACTTACACCTTCTAGAGCACGTTGGGTGGCACGGGATACATGCGGACGTGCATTGTCCTGTTGGAACAGCAAGTTCCCTTGCCGGTCTAGGAATGGTAGAACGATGGGTTCGATGACGGTTTGGATGTACCGTGCACTATTCAGTGTCCCCTCGACGATCACCAGTGGTGTACGGCCAGTGTAGGAGATCGCTCCCCACACCATGATGCCGGGTGTTGGCCCTGTGTGCCTCGGTCGTATGCAGTCCTGATTGTGGCGCTCACCTGCAACGCGCCAAACACGCATACGACCATCATTGGCACCAAGGCAGAAGCGACTCTCATCGCTGAAGACGACACGTCTCCATTCGTCCCTCCATTCACGCCTGTCGCGACACCACTGGAGGCTGGCTGCACGATGTTGGGGCGTGAGTGGAAGACGGCCTAACGGTGTGCGGGACCGTAGCCCAGCTTCATGGAGACGGTTGCGAATGGTCCTCGCCGATACCCCAGGAGCAACAGTGTCCCTAATTTGCTGGGAAGTGGCGGTGCGGTCCCCTACGGCACTGCGTAGGATCCTACGGTCTTGGCGTGCATCCGTGCGTCGCTGCGGTCCGGTCCCAGGTCGACGGGCACGTGCACCTTCCGCCGACCACTGGCGACAACATCGATGTACTGTGGAGACCTCACGCCCCACGTGTTGAGCAATTTGGCGGTACGTCCACCCGGCCTCCCGCATGCCCACTATACGCCCTCGCTCAAAGTCCGTCAACTGCACATACGGTTCACGTCCACGCTGTCGCGGCATGCTACCAGTGTTAAAGACTGCGATGGAGCTCCGTATGCCACGGCAAACTGGCTGACACTGACGGCGGCGGTGCACAAATGCTGCGCAGCTAGCGCCATTCGACGGCCAACACCGCGGTTCCTGGTGTGTCCGCTGTGCCGTGCGTGTGATCATTGCTTGTACAGCCCTCTCGCAGTGTCCGGAGCAAGTATGGTGGGTCTGACACACCGGTGTCAATGTGTTCTTTTTTCCATTTCCAGGAGTGTATTAGCCTGCAAAATAACAAGCTTCCGTCAAAGTACAGAGACTCTCATTGTGTTCCGTTAGGGCAAATGGCCTGGAATCAATGCTCTACAATATAGCCGAAACTGATTATTTTCGAAATAAATTTGAATGGCGAAGACTGAAAATTCTGCGGTTTACTTAGCTATGGACGTCATCTTTGTGATGCAAGGGTCAAAATGACTTCGTTTCGTCAGATTTCAGAAGTGTACCATCAGAAGAAAACGACAGGTACCTTTGCTTCTGGCCTACGTGGTTGTCTGACATTTCAGCCACTGGATATATATGGCTGTTCGCCATCCTGCTTGTGACTATCCTCCAGAACCATTGTTTATACTTTGTTGACACTGACCAAAGCTGCCTGGAAATTCTCCACTAAAATATGAAGGCCTCTCTGATTCCACGGCATTGTTTTAAATCTCTCTTAATGTATCACTTGCGGGCTGCAAACTGTACTGATACTACGTTGTCTTTTGTAAAACTTGAAACGTCCGCTTAGAAAAATTATACGTGACTGTGCTTAAACTGACACACAATATTTTTAGCGCAACGTAATCTGACTTTCAATAATCCCTACAAAAGAATGGCCCTGACTAACATTAACCTATACCTTTCACAAATCACTCACCTCACAAAAATCTCCGTTACTCGAAATACTGCAATACAGCGAGCGCCACTACTGCCAACTAAATAAAAGATTCAAACTACTGAAGGCACTAACTACTGATAGGCATAGTTAGCAAATGAAAGATTTTCATAGAGAACAAAGAATGTATTTACCTTAATAGTGTTCAAAAGTCATAATATATATAGCAGTTCATGACATCCATTCTTACAAATGTACTGTTTATGATGGACACACGTCCAGATCATCCGCCCTAAAAAATCCGCCATCTCTCTCCCCACATCCACCACTGCTGGCTGCTCACCTCCAACTGCGCAACTCTACGCGCTGTTAACAGCCAACAGCCCAACACTACAATAGCGAACAACAATGCAAACTAGCCACAGACTGCACACATCACAGCCAGTGATTTTCATACAGAGCGCTACGTGGCGTTACCAATAAGAAAACCTAAACAGCCTACTTACAAACTGAACGCGTTATAATGTTCAGCCGCGCGGGATTAGCCTAGCGGTCTTAAGGCGCTGTGCGGCTGATCCCGGCGGAGGTTCGAGTCCTCCCTCGGGCATGGGTGTGTGTGTTTGTCCTTAGGATAATTTAGATTAAGTAGTTTGTAAGCTTAGGGACCGATGACCTTAGCAGTTAAGTCCCATAAGATTTCACACACATTTGAACATTTATAATGTTCATTTCAGTCACATCCATCCATCTATCATAGCATAACAATTTACACAAGTGCCGTTGTGCTTCGGGCGATTGCCGCGCAGACCAATGCATCGTCACCGTGGCAGCCGAGGTCGCTGCGAGCAGGGGGTCGCGAAGCAGTAAACAACGCCGCGGGGGCGGCGGGCGGCCGGTGCATTCTTCAGCTGGTGTGCGCCGGGGCCGGCTGGTCTCCAGCACCGTTTTAATAACGCGGCCACTCATAACTTTCTGCCGAGCTGCGGTCAGCCGCAACGCGCCTGCGCCGCCCAGCGCCCCTAGCGGCGTTCCGGGGAAGCTGTAGCCGGGGGTGGCGAGCGGAGGATTTGAAACTTATTGTCTCATAATGCGGAGACCCTCATGCAACTGCAATCTTTGGCGCCGTTGCCAAATGGGCGATTTTTCTGTGTGACTCTCTGGTCGTCTGCAGCACGGAAAAAGGAAATGTGTGAGCGGTCACTTCCACTTTACCCATTTTGATATCGCTGTTGTTATGGAGCGTAATGAAAAACTTCAAGTCAGTGGCGCTCGTTGTACGAACACTCGTCCTAAATTCACAACTGCGTTACATTTTAGTGCTTAAACTTCCACTGGCGTATTGCTTACACTCCGATGCTCAAACCGTCGCAACCTTATTGTACTTTGTTACTTATTTTACTAATTTATTTATTTTGCTTTCCGTCAGTCAGCAGTCAGTATATCCACCATTCCACTTCCCCCCCCTTTCCCCCCATTCTTTATAATCTAGTACAGAACCTGATGGATGACGAATGCAGCCAGATATGTACTGTCGTGGACAAAACGAGCGAGACCCCTCCCCTTTCGTTATGCTGATCCGCACAGGTTTTAAGTCTGCTACACAGAATAACAGGTAAGGCGACGAAGTGCTACCAACATACTATGCACAGGCGTGAAATTGACAAAGTATCCGAACTTTGTCAGACTGTTTTCAATCATGTGTAAGACTATATTAATGCTGATTAGTGTGTTAAACACAACAAGTAAATATAAGATATAAATGAAAGAAGAAACGCTAATTAGTATGAACTGTACTAATAAAAATGAATTTCAGCTTATCGAGATAACACAACTGGTCTAGTAAGACAAAGTACCCCAGATCGTTATGAATTAGCAAAATATTATGCGCATTCGGCCGCGAAACGGTTTGTGTCAACTTTCAGACTAGTCATAGTGGATTACCGTTGCTGACCTACCACGAAAGTGTGCAAATTTAGCAATGCGTGAAGATTCATAACGAAATTCAGTTAAAAATCATTCAGTGCCACGCATAAGTAAATTCAATTATTGACAGAATCGGAAAAAAGGAAGGCAGTAACAAGTATGAAATTATACAAGAGTTTCGTATTGACATCCACAGGGGCGCCAGTACAGAATAAATGTAGCAATAAAACGTATTGGGGGCGAGAGAATGTCTTAAAATTGCTTTACTAATAGTCCATCTGCCTCCATCGAGATTAGAACCGAAAATAAACCAGACCTCCCTTGCAGTAGCAAACACCTTTCACTATGCTAGCAGACAACCCAGGCAAACAGCCCTCTATTATTACCTCAGACATGAATAAGCCGGCAATTTCGCAATGAAAATGGCAAAATGATCTGCAGTTTCTGCTGCATAGAGCTTTCTGGACTCTAAAACAAGAATGTTCTACCTCTATGTCACCGATTATGTGACAATCATTTGGGATGTTTATCGCAATAACAAAATACTGTTATTAGCGAGTAACAGCAACGGGTTCTACACAACGCTGGTGACTACTTTGAAGGACAGGAACAGGTGCAAACATGTAACTCTTTTTATCGGTTGTGAATAAATAGTTGCCACTATTTAAGTTCCAACCCTCGTATAGTCTTACATATGATTGAAAACAGTCTGACAAAGTTTGGATTGTTCCTCAATTTCACGCCTGTGCATAGTATGTTGGTAGCACTTCGTCGCCTTGCCTGTTATACTGTGTAGCAGACTTCAAAGCTGTGCGAATCAGCGTAACGAAAAGGCGAGGGGTATCGCACGTTTTGTCCACGACTGTACGTATGTAAATAATTTTACAATTGTACCAAGCGATATTAAAAGGAAGGAGGAAGAACCACAAATGGACCCAATTTAAATAAAATTCAGGTAAAGTATATGGTGGTGAAATAACTGTAAGACAAAATGAGCACAAAATGCACTCAACACATAACAAACATTTGGGTTACTTCGGCGGAGCCCTTCCTGCAATGAGAGTACGATAAGAGGCCGTGTATCACACAAGGAATACAAACAGAGGCTGTTATGGGAATTTACGAGTATTCAACCCTTAGATGCATGAGTGACTGGACTCGTAAAAAATGCATGAGAGGGTTTTATGAGATTCCTACTTCATAAATGGAAAATGATGTTTATTAAAACAGTATGATAAGATTTAATGGGTTTGGTGACACAGACTGAATAAGGTAATATTTGTTACGATAATGTTCCGTTTATTTTAGTATACTAAATTCAATATCTTAAATTACATTATAATTTTTCCGAGATTAAATAATAATCTTTCAAATTACTGCATTCAAACGAGAAGCTATGTTCATTAATGAAGCATTCTTTACTAGTAATTACACTCTGTACTCTGCAAATGCTTTTCTTTTAATTTGCTCATGTTTGATGACGTTTTCTGTATCATCACTGCGAGCACGTGAATGATCTAGCACTTTCTGCGATCATCGGCTGCCGGCGACTAGCTCTACAACGTGCCGTGGTTTGTAGAACATTCATTTGGAGGTGCGGATTATTGACTTCTTCTAGGTAAGAAGACGTAACATTCCTTGCCATAATTCCTCAAGGAAACCTATTCTTTTATCAGATCTGCTGGGATATTGATGCTAAAATAAACACGGAGAGCTACATTTATTATATTTGTCCATAAGTCAGAAGGCTATCTTCTTCAATGTCTCTCACATTTTACGTACGAGCTTTCTGGTCAAGATCTACTTTGTTGTGGTTTTATTACAGATTTAAACTATCTTTGGCTCCTTTTCTTGTCCTTCATCTATTACAGTGAAGAGAACTTAGCAGTATGACAGTTTTTTTCTTTTTAAGAACACAAATCCCAGTTGTCAAAACGCCTTTAAAACCAGATGATAGGGATAAAACTTGCCAGAATTTGAATGCTTTAATACTGGTGTCGTTCCCTTTCAGTTTTGTCTCAATGCTCCAACTGCTTTTTAACCTTTCTTGCCACATTTCTTCAAATAACGGAACACTTTCGAAAAATTATCTATTGTAATATATGTTGAGGTTCCTCTCTATGTTTTTGTTAGTGTCTGTAGTGTTGTGGGAGCAACACTGATTTGTTCTGACTAATCAGGTACAAACTAAGCCATCTCTGCCGTATGAAGTCAAAATATATTGATCCCATGAAAGTCTTTTCGGGTTTGCTGCCGGATCCTAAAATCAACTTGACTCGATATTTCGGCGATCCAACTGTTCGCCATCTTCAGGAAATGCTGCTTCTGCTGATGAGTCCCGCTGAAAACTGACGCAAGATTGCAATTCGACGTCGAAGAGTCCCGCTGAGAACTGACGCAAGATTGCAATTCGACGTCGAATTGCAATCTTGCGTCAGTTCTCAGCGGGACTCATCAGCAGAAGCAGCATTTCCTGAAGATGGCGAACAGTTGGATCGCCGAAATATCGAGTCAAGTTGATTTTAGGATCCGGCAGCAAACCCGAAAAGACTTTCAACACTTATTACGCCGGGAAAGCCTACGTAGTCATATTTTGATCCCATATTTGCCTGGTTTTCTGCTATACTAAATAACCTTGCAACGGTCTCTGTAGGCGACAAATTGATCATCAGTAGTTAAAATTTCATTGGGATGCGTACTTTAACGGCAGTTCTATATCAAAAGTTCTCAAATATAGCGAATTAGTGCCATGTTGTCACTCTTGCTCCAGGCCTCTCTGGTCCGTTTGTCATCGAATCCGGAGGCTTTTCGTACATCTTCAGATCTGTTAACTGAAAATGTTGCCGGGAAAACAGGAAAAGTGAAGTAATCATTAAACGTCTCTCTTTGACGCTTTCCACTTTCTAACTACATCAGCAATAATCTAGAGTCCATAAACGGATGCATTTCCTCAGACGTAACATTCAGCTAATTTTTTCTTGGTACTACCATTACGCCTATCTTCTAAATTAGTAGAATGAACCTCTCTTCTAGCATTCTTTGGGAGACAAAACTGTTCCATGCATTCTCTGGAGTAAAAGTTACAGGACCTCTTACTGGAACTGGTGGAATTTTCATGACTTTGTGTACTCGAAATCTGGTGGATGATGGCAGTGTTTAACTACGCCCAGTTCCATTACTATCGACAAGGAAATCAGCACCTGTGTAATTTGTCTCATCTAATTCTTCACTGCTTTCATCACATGGGACGGTAGAGAACACGGTTTCTGTATTCTGTCGATCATCAGTGTCTGAACCGCTGTCATCTTTCTGATCAAAGAGATCTTCACATTCAAGTGAGTCAAGAATTATTGAGTCAAAATTTTTAACACATCTTCTGAATTCAGATGGTTTTCTTTTACTTCTAACAGATAATACAGAATCCATTAAAACAATAAAAGTATTTTACATAATCAAGATGTTTATGAAACGGAAACTGCTCTTACACGAAACTATTTTGACGTAAAGACGTACAATTACCTTTCAAAAGAATGTTCGATTGTAGCTTTCAAGAACATCTGACTTTTCGACAATGACTGTAACTTGTGCCAAACTGCTAACTTTTGCCAGTAACCCTACCAACACAACGCCATTAAGATCCAAGGCAAATAAAGGAAGAGTTAATTTTCGCTATGGAATTTAAAAGAGCCCTGTTTTGTGTTAGATGTGTAGGGTTACACAGTTACTCCAGGAAAATATTTTATTACATTTGCGCTAGGTAATGCTTTCCCTAAAGAAAGTTAGTTGTATTTCCAAGCGTTACAAAGAGCATAAGCTAAAATAATTAACATCAAACACAGTTTATTGATTAAAATGAAAACTGTCCAGAAGGCCCGTCTTACGCATCCAAGGGTTAAGAACTCTTTAGATAACATAGTAATTGAGTTAAAAGCATGCTATTGCCTTGATGAGATGTTAGATATATGGGGATTTGGATATTTGGAAATGTGGATTGTGACATTAGAGAACATAAAAAATTTCTGAACGAAAAATTACTTGAAAAATATACGAACTGTAAAAGATGCAAAGGCTTGGATATTATAACCACAAGTTAAACGACATATGAGAAGTGAAATATATGGTTTGAATATCAAATTAAAGAGAATGCGCGCAGGATCTAAGATTTCCAAAAGGATAATATTAAGAAAGTTGTGTTACACCAGACGGAAGCGGCAGTGAAGGAAATGATGGATGGATGTGATGAGAAATTAGCTCTTTATTATTAACACAGTTTGACCTTAAACAGTCATAACACTGTACTTCATTTGCTAAAACATCCAGAAACCAATTAAGATTTTAGAAGTAATAACGACTCTACAGTGTAACGATTCTTACAGTGCAAATAGTAAATGCGAATGTCGGTATTCTACGTATCAAACTTTATCTGCATAACTGTTGGTTCTGTTCTTCAGTCCATTCTTCTGCTGGACAATGTATAACTGATTGATTATTGCGTGGAGTGCCATAGTGAAAAAGGCACTGGTAACGCTTTCGAGCCGGCCGGTGTGACCTTGCGGTTCTAGGCGTTTCAGTCTGGAACCGCGAGACCTCTACGGTCGCAGGTTCGAATCCTGCCTCGGGCATGGATGTGTGTGATGTCCTTAGGTTAGTTAGGTTTAAGTAGTTCTAAGTCCTAGGGGACTGATGACCTCAGATGTTGAGTCCCATAGTTCTCAGAGCCATTTGAACCATTTGAATGCTTTCGAAGGAAAGAGTTTCGAACTCATTCCGACGAGCAGTGTTTAGGTTTCCCTGAATCGTTTAAGACAAAACTTGGGGAAGTGCTCTTGAAAACGATACAGCCTATATCCCGTGCAAGTATTACCGGTATGAGTCTGTGGTTCGTTTCTAAAGACATTGCCCTTGACGAGACATTAAATTACGCGTCTCCTACTGATATATACCTGGCGATTTCTTCAGATCCATAGCATACTGTATAAACATGCCATAGAATTTTTAATATCAAAAACACCTACTTCGGAGGCAAAAGGCAGCACATATTTATTTAACACAAGAAAATACACTTTTCTATCTTGTAACTGCCCAGCTGTTGTTGTGGTCTTCAGTCCGAAGACTGGCTTGATATCACTCTCTACCCTTGTCTACCCTGTAAAATCTCTTCACTTGTAAGTAACTATTTCAACCTACTTACAATCGACAGTGCTTACTCTAATCAAGTACGTCTCCCTACACAATTCACACCCTCTCCCCTCTATCCCTCCCCCCGCCCCCAGCCTCCACAGACGCACACATACTGCACAACTAAGTAGACGGTTAACATCAAGCCTCGTCCAGCCTTCTCCTTCGGCAACAGCTCTTACCTAAACCGTTTTGTCTGTCACCAAAAGCGGTCGTGCTGCTCTGATGACCTCTTCCTCGCGTAGCACCCTGCATAACAGTGTTCCTCACATATCATTCGGCATATTAAGAGGCTGATGAAGCACGGTTTAAAATTAAGGCAGTTCGCTGATTCCGGTGATCGTAGCGCCAGTAGAAAACACAAATGGTCCACAACATCATGCATGGATCTCAGAACTAACTCCAGATTCTTTCATTCGAATTATTAATTTTTGAACATGAATACGTGCTACATCCCTGATACGGAAAGTACACGAAGGGAGAATGGTGTTATTTGCAATTAATGTAGTGTAGTAATACAATAGTCTCTGCGTTGTGCTCCACGTCATTTATATAACAGATTTATGTCTGTACCACTAAAAATACTTCTGTAAAACTTCATTATATTGCCACTAGTTTTTTTCGAGTTCGTCATTCTTAATTAAAGATGTTGCATTGTAACTAGCTGCATAAAGGCCGCAGTTTTGAACAAGCTGTACGAAGTAGTACGCTCTTCTGATCCGATAATATGGTGATCCATTTTTGAGTACGATGAGACATTCAGGACGACTACGACGAATGTCATGTCATATATGGAGCAGAGGGCAAATCTGGTGCACAGGAACGATTAATATCACTAAAATGGAGGAGGACTCTCATGTCACAGCTAAGCACAGAATCTCCACGCTGGAACTCGTTTCTAGGGGATGAGCGTACTAGTATTCAATAACCAGAGAAGGCTTCGTCGGCTACAGGTGGGTGTGCTTCTGGTGAAGCCCAAGTTAGAAGTATGGGCCTTTTAGGAAGGGAACTAAGTCCTTTGTTTTTGGCACGGATACAAGAAATGCAACGTATTTTCTACTGCCCAGCATTTACGTTCCAAATTACTCTTGAAGATCTATTGAAGGTATACAAAAGTATTGATCTCAGTATGTATGGAAGAAGTTGATAAGTCCCAGAAAGTAAAATCGAAGAAACAGAAGGGGGGGGGGGGGGGTGCACCAATGAACATTTCTGTTGTAACTTGAAATAGTTACCGAAAAGTTGAACTGTAAAGCAACATGTAGACGTAGGAACCATTACTGATGATGAAGACGGCAACTGAAGAGTATGCTAGCACATTTTGTTTGTGACAGATCATCCGAGGGTTCATTACCTAGTTCATAGAACGTAGCTAATTATTCATGCTTGTCTGACGACTACTGTTATAGAGCATTAGATTTCTTTCCGCGGTACGTTCTGCAGTCGAGTTTAACGTAGGAAACGTAAGTTCTTTGTTCGTACGTTCAAATTGTGGATTCAGTATCCAATTTTATCTCAGTCATCCAAGGTTTCAAGTAGCTTAAGTCGCAGCTCCTCCACTCACCAAATAACACTTCGGGTATCAGTGCTAATCTGTGGCAATTTCTGTTTGTCTATTGTATCCGGACGGTAATGTAAAGGCACATGCTCCGTTGAATTGGATTTGTAAGCGTAACAGGGTAACTTGTATTCAGATGTTGAACAATAAATTGCGCGTGAGCTTAACTTGGGATGTTTACGAGCTTATCTTCATTCCTCCTGGTCTGCGTTCAAGTTAAATTTTCCCGTGCTGCATATATCCTCATGTGTTCACTCAGTAACTGCGTTGTCGAAATGTACTACATTTTACGTGCATTCAAAACGGTGAGTGGATAACTTCCGTTAAGCAGAGATTACAGCTTTATTAAACAAGCTCAGTCGTCGACGTCGCCTGCGTATATACTTATTCCAATTTTATACTGGCCAATCTCCTTCTCCCCACTCTCTTTGTCAATCCGATCCTCCCCCTCTTCGATCTACTTCTTCACCCTCTCTGTCGATCTCCTCCTCCCTCCCTCCTTCATCCCCCCCTCTTCGTCCATTACCTCCTACCCCCACTCTTTGTCCTTTACTCCTCTCTCTCTGTTGATCTCCACTTCCTCCTTTCCTCTGCCTATCTCTCTCTCCCCCCTGCCATTGTCCATCTTCTCCTCTTTCCTTTGTCTATCCACTCCTTCTCAACTCTCTCTCTGTCCATTTCCCCTCCCCTCTCTCTATCCAGCTTCTCATCCCCCGCCCCCCTATATGAGCCTATCTCCTCCTTTCCTCTCGCTGTCTGTCCATCCCCACCTTCTCTTTCCATATTAAGACGCTCATCCCAATAGTTCTTACTCCTACAGTATTTCATTCCAGACTGTCACTAATATGTGTACCCAATCTGGGTGAAATCGTTCTGGAGGTTTAGGATGAGGTTTCCACACTTGGCTTTACATATGCACATATCAAATACGTCTCACATATATTTAATATATTTCAGACGTATTTGTAGACATACTTCACCGGTACCTCTAGTGAATTTCACCCTGCAGCTCTGTTATCAACCGAGAGAGGTGGCACAGTGGTTAGTACACTGGACTCGCGTTCGGGAGGACGACGGTTCAATCCCGCGTTTAGCCATCCTGATTCAGCTTTTCCATGATTTCCCTAAATCTTTCCACGCAAATGCCGGGATGGATCCTTTGATAGGGCACGGCTGACTTGCTTCCCTAATCCGATGAGACTGATGACCTCACTGTCTGGTCTCCTCCCCCAAAACAGCCCAGACATTTTATTATCATGCAGATCAATGTTTATCACGTCATACTTCATTAACTATGTTCTGTTCAGGGGTATAATTTTCCAGGTATGCCCAGCAGTATATGTAGCAACTGTCTGCGAAACATGTTACGAATGATATTAGTAGCAAGAAAGTAATAAATTTAAACGTCTTGCAGTATACAGCAGTTTTTCACGCAACTCAGTGTTTACAACATATCCTCTGAACTATGTCACGTACAATAATAGAATTTGTCTGGTACATTCAGTGGTACATATAAATATTGTGTACAAAATGTGTCGCGAATACAAATGGCAGTAAAGGAGTAATAAATTAAAACGTCATGCTTCATGCGGCAGCTTTACTGCATAAATAGCAAAATTGTAATAAGCCGTAAACTTTTCTCATTTCATAATTTTGTGTGGGTCACCAGCGAGGAAACATTTCGTAAAGGTTTGAAATTATATATAAAGTTTGTTGCAAGTCGTGGGCTCCACTGGCTTTTCACCTCTACTCCCACCCTTTTGATAGGTGGGTGATTCTTACCCCAACAGCGATGACCGCCAGACAGTAAGTGTGTAACAAGTTTGGTTGAAATTGGTTCAGTGGTTCAGGAGGACAGGTGACACACACATACACACATATATAAAGAAATGTATACGTAGGTCCATTTTTATAATATGTAGGAAAGTTTTCAACTTACAGGTAAGTTCATGACCCCGTTGAAACAGAGTCAGCGGAGGTGGAGGCATCTCAGCTACCACATTAGGTCAGGGCTTTCACATCATTACATGTTGTAGAACAAAGAGGGCAACAATGTTTGCTTAGCACAAACTGTGTTTATACGATGAAAATTCTCACAGATTTATAGTTAGAAACTGTGTACGACCTATCGTACAGATTATAGTTTCAGTTCCGTCTTGGTTAACTCTTTGCCACACCCGCTTTAACTATCCCGTTCCGCTTTACGATAGTTCTTGCCAGTACCAAAGTTAAAATAAAATTACTCTGATTGTGTTAATTCACATATCCGTCGGATTTCAGTAAAGTTTCAGGACATAAAACCCAACGTCATTGTCTCTTATGAAACCGCATGTTAAAGTAAACACTGCTAGCAGACTTTCAACTTGATGAAGTAAAAAAACAAATGAGAGCTTTTTCGTGTTATTATGTGTACGCAGGGAAGGGTAAGTACCCTGGAGGTTCCGCTCACACGGCTGATCTCTTGAGTGCCGCTGTGGTTACTGGCCCGCTCACTCACTCGGCTGCGCCCAAGTTTCGCGGACCAGTTTCCTGAGGCTAGCGCGCGGCAGACCGCATTAACTCCGTTATTAAGAGGGCGGCCCAATTATCTTTATTAATTTGCACAGTTGGTCAGTATCCAGTGCTAGCGAAACGCGCCGAATCAATTACACCGAGTTGGGGCAGAAGTTTTAATTACGTTACCGGCGCGCTCCTCGCGGCTCACCAGGGAGGTCGAGTCCATATTTAAATGAGCGCTCTGTTATTTCTAGGCCCCGAGTGAATAAGATATCTGCACAACTTTTCACTTAATTTCAGTCCAGTTTGTTATTCTTAGGTGTTTTTCGTGAGGTTGGGGTTTTACTATTAGGAGAATGAGAAGTTTGTATTACCAAGAAATTTTGTTCCACCAGACAGCACCCTCATATTTAGGGGACCCCCGATGAACATGACGAAACCGAGTGTAACGATGAAAAAAGTTGTTGTGTTTTAAAATTAATCCGCGTGGAACACCTGAGCTTCCCAAAGCAGTTGAAATTTGAAGAGGCTGAATAAATAAGCCAAGGAGCCGCAAATCAAAGGTTCATTGAGCCCTTGACCTAGGTTTCGACATTTATAAAAATATCTACTTTAGACGGTGTGGGTCTTGTTACATCACATTGGTCTCTTCCCCCACATCAACTCAAGTCATCTCATGCAGTACAATGTACAGTGCAGAGGACATGCTTTGCATTGAATGTATGTGGGTTAACAAGTAAGGTTACGCACAGATGGTCCATGGTTACAGTCGATGTATTATGGTAGATGTGTGATGGCAAGCCAGGTATGCGAATGTGTTCTCTACAGGAGAGAGCCATTTTGATTTTGTTGATTAAACACAATGGACGTGACTCACTGGTGTATTTTATTCTAAAGAACATTATATTGTTTCTTTTACGCTGTGATTTTTGACTTATTTGGTTTATGACATTTGTACCGGGTGGTTATAATTAAAGTGCAGCTACTTTCGAAGGTCTAGCGTGGGCTGTAATTATTGTATGGCAACGAAACTTGGTAGATATGCTAACGCATTAATGCAGAATAGGTATATACTGAAAAAATTATTTCCTATTTTGGTCATCAGGTGCAAATCTACCTTGTCGGAGATGTATCCCGTGCTGAAAAGAAGGAGGAAGGAAGACTGCGTTTAAAGTCCCGTCGGCATCGAAGTCATTAGAGGCGGAACACGAGCTCGGATTGGGTCAAGGATGGGGAAGGAAATCGGCAGTGTCCTTGCAAAGGAACCATCCCAGCATTTGCCTAGAGCGATTGAGGGAAATCACGGAAGTCCTAAATCTGGATGACCGGATGGGGATTCAAGCCGTCGTCCTCCCGAATATGAGTCTAGTGTGTTAACCACTGCGCCACCTCGGTCGGTGTTCATACTAAATGAATTGTGTAAGGACGCTTAATAATGAAATCTCTTGTTTGACCTTTTCTGCCCACCTCTCATTCCTAATACGTTAAATATGGAAACATTTCCTTATGTCTGTCCTGCATTCACAGCGGCAGATTGCACCTTTGGCCTAAATTGGAACTAATGTTTTCCAGAGTAAATCAGTTCCGCATTGATGCATTAGAATGTCTACCAAATTTCAATGCCATACGATAATTACAGCCTACAATGGACTTCTGTGAGTAGCTGCACAAAGAAACAAGTTGTTTTGCTCTTTGAGAGTGAACCTTTTGTTTTCCAATAGTAAAATACCAACATCCGTTATTTTGGTTTTATTTGTTAGGCAACCAGTTTCGACATTACATTGTTTCATCTTCAGGCTTGCGTATATCGAGTAACCCTCGTGTTAGAAACCAGTGCAGCATTGTCAACTGGAATCATGAAGATTTATTTTTTCACGGGCATGGGCGCTCCTTGGACAGCTGACAGCTGCCTGATTTGCTTACCTGTTTTTGCTGGTGCAGGCGCCTATGGTTTTACCACCCTGGATTTGAACCAGGCATATTACCAAATTCCGATTGACGAGGAATCTAAACGCATCATGACGTTTACCCCCGTTTGGAATTCGAGTTTAATAGGGTGCCTTTTGGGCCTGTCAGTGGCGCACCAATGTTATTACAGCTCTTCGATGTTGTTTTCTGGTATCAAGTTCAAATTCTTGTGCCATTATCGGGACGATGTGGTGATCTTTAGTAAAATTTGGCAGTAGTGCGTGCAACAGTTGAGAGGTGTGTTCATGGGCTTTTTGAAAGCGGCACTTATGTTGGAATCTGCAGAGAATAGGGTTGGGTTCCCCGACAAGTCGTTTCTAGGGTATATAATGTTGCTAAAGGCAAGAAAAATTGATTATCTACATACTTAGGCCAAGCCATTGAATGAATCCATTGAATGAGTTACAGAAAATGGGTTGCAAATTAGAGTGGAGTGAATCCAAACAGACATCGTTCGAGGGGTGTAACGAGGTCCACTGTTCGAAATACCAGACGTTGATAAAGGATTCATCGTGCAAACCTATGTTTGACTCGTTTACAGCAAAAGTGCCCAGAGGGAGAAGGCCAGTACCATTTGCTTCTAGAGAACTAATACCACCAGAGAAGAAGTGCTGAGTTTTTGGACTTGAGGCACAAGGAGTTATGTTTGCTACGGAATGAGTCAGGTTCTATGTGGGACATAGGCCCCTCCTGTTAGAGACCAACCGCCAGGCTCCGAGGAAGGGTTTTTCAGAATTTTTCTAATCATTGCCAAGTATGAAGAAGAGCACGAATCCATGAGGACAGTTATACAGAAAATAGAAAGAGAGGAAGTGATTAAATCGTATTTCGTAGATAACAATATGCTTTATTACAAAACTTTAGTTAGAAGTCTGCCCTGGATAGTGGTATCTAAGGAATTTGTAACGAAGTTATTCTCACCAATAGGCTCCCACTGGGGAGGAAAGGCAGGCACCTGGCTGTTTCTAAACTGCCTGTAAAGGTCTGCGAAGGGTTGATATGAAAGGGTATGATGGAATACTAGAACTATGATCTGAATGTGTAAAACTTGTTTTATTAACGAGTCTCTACAGGACACAAAACACTACGCTGACTTCTAAAACTGTAGAAAGTACTATGGAGATAATGTATATGTCGATTCTGTGAATCCACTTCCCAGGCTGCAGGCAGGAAAAAAGTAAGTTCTGGTACAGTTGGTTGCCTTTTCGACATTCTGCTGATTTTTACCTACTAGATCAATAACCATACAGTCTCTAATATGTTGATTGAAGAGAGTTTTTGATAACTTTGTTCTTTGTCGAATTTTAGTTACTGATAATGCCACATTCTTCAAAAATTTAGCGTCTGGGTTGACAATCAGATATTTTACTACTATGTCAGAGAACTTGGTGGGCAGAGTAAAATGTAAATTGAAGGCGCATTTGATTGTTCATCAACACTCCAACCACACCAAGTGGGATAAATGTCTGGAATGGCTATGGATACCTTCAACACGGCGTGAGATGCATAAGAACATGCTTGTGGCATTAATGTCTGCACTTAGAATTAACTCTCCGTCGACTAAATTGTGGTCATTTTATTACCCAGTAAGATATTCTGTAAGGAGATAAGAGATAGGTGGCCATGAGCAAATGGGTCAGGCGTCCAACAAGGAAAGACGTTCGAATACATTTAGAGAGGATGATTAGGTATATATTAAGAATTGCGGGAAGCTGAGTAGAGCGCATGCCAGGCTGATGAGAAAGCTCATGCCCCACTCTGAAGTGCTTTTCTTAAATTATTCGGTTTGTCATTTAAGGATATTTCTACAGATAAGGAATGGAGGGTGCGTATCTATCACCTTAAACCAGTTTATGATTAGTGATCACGTTGAAATTTCCTAGCAGATTAAAACGGTGTGCTGGAATGGGAGTCGAATCTTGGATCTCTGCCTTTCGTGGGCGAGTTCTTTACCGACTGAGCCATCCAAGCATGAAACAGAACTCACTGTCACGGCCCTCATCTCCTATCTTCCAAAATTCATAGACATTCTCCTACATACCTTGCAGGATGAGCACTAGTAGAAAAAAATGTTATGGAGATGAGGCACTGGCGAAGTAAAGCTGTGGTGCCGCGTCATCAGACGTGTTTGGAAAGCTCAGTCGGAAAAGCACGTGCCTGTGAGAGGCAAAGGTCCCAGATTTGAGACACAATTCAGCACACAGTTTTAATCTTCCAGGAAGTTCCAGACCAACACATACCACTGCAGAGTAAAAATTCATTCAGGAAACAATCCCCGAGGCAGCGGCTAAGCCATGTCTCCATATATTCTTTCTTCTGAGAGTGATATTTCCCAAGATATGCAGGAGAACTTGTGTGAAATTTGGAAAGCAGAAGATAAGGTACTGGCGGAAGTAGGGCTGTGAGGGTTTGTCATGAGCCTTGTTTCGTTGGCTTTGTTGTTAGAGCACTTGGCTGTTAAAAGCATTGGTCAAAGGTTTGAATCTCAGTCCAGAACACGATTTTAATCTGCCAGGAAATTTCGAATCGGTACACCTTCCACTTGTAATGAAACTGGACAGCATACCATTACTTATTGTAATATCCAATTTACGCTGTGATTCTTACATTTTTATAAAATTACATAAATTTTAAAATCTTACACGTGGCTACGAAACAGCACATGTGTAAATGTGAAGAGTTTGAAAAAATCAGGCACTAGCTGCAAAGCAAAGATTTATTAGAACTAGTGCTGCGTTTTGCAGCTGGTTGGCTGATTTTTTCAACCTCTTCACATACATTTTAGTATTTTTGTATAATCAGTTAGCAAAGCATTGTTCTAGTTGTGTTCCAACAGAAAGATTTGTATTTGTTCCATATGTTCAAGAAGGATTGTTTTCAAATTTTCTGTTTAACCTGAAATCGTGGATGCATCAGAGATTGGCGTCATTACTGCTGTTTTGTAGTTAATTATGAAAACATTCGTAAAAAGGAAACAATTACTACCAAATGTAAACTGTCTAACTACAATTTTTATTTTGATATCTTTGTTCTTATTGATCTATGCAACGAACTGTCGGAAAAGTCTGTTGAGAGTAGTAGTCGTATGAAGTCAGCGGCCAATGGAGAATATACTTTGTTAGCAAGATCGAGACTGATATATTATGTGAACATATAAAACGAGGAAAATTCGAATAACAGATGAAAGAAACAGAAACTAGCAGTATTCAAATTTGAAGTGTAAACCCGATTTTACCGCCTATGGAGAATGTTTCACCGAGACATGATTTCCAACGAGACACAGTTTCAACGGGGAGTAACAAGAAGCAGATAGTGAGCGACTTTCCTTCTCGCCTATTTATTAGCTGCACACAGCTAACGATGTAAGGCAGAAACGTCCACTTCCCCTGAGCTATTGTTTTTTTATTGTTTTTCAACAACAATATAAGGTAGATCGGCTCACATTGTAGAAAATGATCATGCTGTTACATGTGCGGCTTTGAAGACTGCTACAGATATTTATTGGATTTATTGCGCGAATGTTGTGATACTTGCTTCTGTCTGCTGGCTGGGGGGAAGGCAGGATGAGGTTGGGAGGGGGAGGGAGATTGTGCCGTGTCAAGCAGTACGTTTGGCTTTGCCACGGCCAGAGAGTCGTGCTTGGCCTTGTGTTTCACTGGCGCCGTGCGAGGGCGTGTCATACATGCACATGGTTGCCACCAGTAATGCTGGGATCAAAGTGAAGCAGTGACATGTAACTGGAAATCATGTGGTGCCCGGCCACGAACGGGAAGACTTCTCCAAGTTGGTACACCAGGGAGCTGTCTGCAGGACATCGCTAATGGTCAGTGCGGAACGTTGCCACTGTGTGGACACAAACAACCCGGTAGAGCTGTTGTTGTGTATTTCCGGTCCAAATGACATCGATTCCAAAGGAAACGGAATAAAAGGACTTCTGCATGTCAAGGGGATCATTGTCTAAGTTCCTCAGCAGCCGATGGCTGCATATTGGTGGTTAAGTGATCAGGTATATTGTATAATGTAGAGTACAAATGATACATTGAGTGAATTGGTTAACAAGTGACTGGAAGGTACGTGGTTATAGTACGACGTGATCTTGTTGTTGTATGATAGCACAATGGGCGTGCAAATGTGTTCTTTAAAGGTGAGAGCCAATTTGATTTTGTTAATTACACACCTTGAACACGACTGATTGGTGTATTTTATTCCAAAGTAGATGCTCTCCTTTTATTTCGTTGTGAGTGTGATTGATATGGTTAATGCCATTGGTGCGTCCACATCTACACCTGTAGTCTGCTAACCACCTTACGGTGCATAGTAGAGGGTTTTTTGTGTACCAATGTCACTTGCTCTTTCCCAGTTACAGTCGCACGTGGTTCACTGGAATGATTGCTGGTAAATCTCCATGAGGGCTCAAATCTCTCTGATTTTACCTTGATGGTCTTTCCGCGAGATGTACGTCGGAGGAAGCAACATATTGGTAGACCCATCTAGGAAAATACGCTCTCGGAATTTAACAGTACACCTTATAGAGATGCAGAGGCCCTCTTGCAGCGAATGGAGTTGGCTGACACTTTCACGCTTACTAAATAAGCCCATAACGAAACTTGCTACTCTTCTTTGGATTTTCTCTGCTTTCTCAGTCGATCCTATATGATATGGATCACATACTGATTAGCAATATTCAAGTACTGGTGGAACAAGCGTACGTTACTTCCTTTGATAATGGACTACATTTGCAGAGGATTCTTCCAATTAATCTCAGCCTGACATCCATCTTACTCGTGATTACTGTTTCACTTCAGATCGCTCCATACGCATACTACTCGATATTTTGCGGAAATAACTGCTTCTAGTGACTGTTCTGTAATTGAATGATCGTACAATAAATTGCCTGTCTATATATATATTCGAAGTAAGTTATATTTGTAAGTTACCTTGTCATTTACTCCGTAAGAGTGATTCATTTTCATGTTTTATTATTGTATAGAGGATTGTGTTGAGAAACATGTGTAGGTAGTCCTGTAGATAGATCGCAGGAGATTGTCGGAGTGATTATTTCGTTGTAGGGGTGGTCATAGACCAATGTTTAGCTGCGTACTATTTCAGTGACCCTAATTAAGTCTGAGCAATGTCTTTGTGTCCTGTAGTTGACTGCAGAAACAGTATTTATCGTCTTATATTGTAATTATTATTGTTGTTTTCCAATTATGTGTTCCAGGGCAAACGTAATTTTTAATTCTGCTTGAATAAGTCCTGTTTCATTGTTTTGAAGGCATTTTGACTGTTATTTTCTTCGATAAGGTTAGAAGCTGGAGTAATGAATTAATATTTGTGCCAAGGCCACGACTTGAACCCAGGTCCCTAGCTTAGTAGGCATTGTGGCTCACACGCCTGCATGGACCACCCTAGTCCAATGCCCTCCCTAACACAAATCTCAGTTCATACCTTCCAAACCTTGCTACACTGAACATTTAAGAGAGGGAAAATTGGGTGTGAATTGAAGTTCTTGTTAGGAAGGGTATTGGATTACGGCAGTCTGTGCAAATGCCAGAGTGGTGTAGTGGTTTTAGCATCTGCCTACTAAACAGAAGACCTGGTTCCTGGTCCTAGCTTTACACAAATTTTGATTCATTGCTTCAGCTTCTACTCTTATCGAAGTTAAAGTTGAGACTCATGTGTCTCCAGGAAAACATAATTCCATGCTATTCTCTTGGTTGAACCTTAATTTCTAGGACTATCTTAGGCTGCAGATTAAGTTTAGTTTTTATTGTTCTGTTGTCAAGCAGATTTTATATTTAATAAATCAGTTGTTAAATTTTGTTCGCTCCTACACAACCCCTAGACGGAACCCTGCGCCATCCAAAATATTACGCTAAACCCCGACTTGGACCAAAATGTTAAATTTACTTTTAACATGAACAATGTTAATTTCAGCTTTCTCGGAGATCAAGAATTGCTCTTTATCATCGTTAGTTTGCCAAGGACACTCCCGACTTCCACGATAACATCAGCCATGTTCCAGGTGCTGCACACATATAATCTGGGTTTGAGAAGCACAAGAACCCGATCTCACTTCAAGTGGCCCACTAAATCACCAGATCATAAGCTCATCGAAAATATGCGCGAATATCTGGAAAAAATTGGAAATTTGTGCTAAGGTTCTATGGGACCAAACTGCTGAGGTCATCGGTCCTTAGGCTTACGCACTAACTTAAACTAACATACGCTAAGGACAACACACACACCCATGCCCGAGAGAGGACCGAGCCTCGGACGGAGCAGCCGCGTGAACTGTGACAAGGCGCCCGAGACCTCGCGGCTCCCCCGCGTGGCCGACTATCTGGAATAGCGAGTGAAATTCGGCAGTTAGTGTCGCCTGTATTTGGCAACTTTATGTGATGTAAAGATCTATGAAGGTCTTCAGCAGGATACGCCGTATCTGGTGAAAGTTGTTTAATTCCTTCCTCACTGAATTTAGGCCACCGGCAAGTGGTATTTCTCAGTATTTGCATGATGTCTGCTGTTTGAACTAAGGCTGTATTTATGCTACACGAAACAGCCTTGCATAGCAGTTTCGGGTGGCAAATCTCGAATATCGTAGACTAGAGGTGGCCATACTCGCCCATCTGTGGGAATTAATTCACTGGATGTCACTCGTATTTGGGGCCCATTTATTTATTTTCGTCCACTGTTCCGATTTTTATATAAGTATCTAATACTGTATGTAAACGTACACAACACTCACGCATTAACATTTAGGTAGATTCCGAGTGGCTGACTGCTGCATTCAAGGCAGTACGAGGAGCAATCTGTGATCGTTGGACATGTGATCAGTATGTCGCCAATCTCCGCTAATAATCTATGTCTGTATCAAGCTGAGGGAATTAGATTAGGAAATGAGACACTTATTGTAGTAAAGGAGTTTTGCTATTTGGGGAGAAAAATAACTGATGATGGTCGAAGTAGAGAGGATATCAAATGTAGACTGGCAATGGCAAGGAAAGCGTTTCTGAAGAAGAGAAATTTGTTAACATCGAGTATTGATTTAAGTGTCAGGAAGTCGTTCCTGAAAGTATTTGTATGGAGCGTAGCCATGTATGGAAGTGAAACATGGACGATAACTAGCTTGGACAAGACGAGAATAGAAGCTTTCGATATGTGGTGCTACAGAAGAATGCTGAAGATTAGATAGGTAGATCATATAACTAATGAGGAGGTATTGAATAGGATTGGGGAGAAGAGAAGTTTGTGGCACACTTAACTAGAAGAAGGGATCGGTTGGTAGGACATGTTCTGAGGCATCAGGGGATCACAAATTTAGCATTGTAGGGTAGCGTGGAGGGTAAAAATCGTAGAGGGAGACCAAGAGGTGAATACACTAAGCAGATTCAGAAGGATGTAGGTTGCAGCAAGTATTGGGAGATGAAGAAGCTTGCAAAGGATAGAGTAGCATGGAGAGCTGCATCAAACCAGTCTCAGGACTGAGGACCACAACAACAACATCAAATTTTAATTTGTTTCCATATAACCAGCGATAAAAATAAAAACACTTCTATTAAAAAAGTGCAATTTATCATTAGTTGATTAACATCTTAATTTAATAAAATAAAAGTTATTGTTAATAAGATAGGAACCAGCGATTTTATTGTTGCAAAACGTCTAAGCTACACACCGAGCTACCACCGACTAATATGAAGAGATTAGTTTTGTACTTACAGGAGCTTAACACTCTACCGCTATTCAAGGCCGGCTTGTCACGATTTTTGAGTACTGCGTCTTACTATTTCAGGGATTTTATCTCCAGACTCTAACCTTCAAACTAGGAGTAAGAATAAAATGGAAGAGTGTTAGACCGTATGCTACCCTTGTTAGAAACATGTTGTATGCATCTCAAACGCAAGTGGGATCAGAAATTTTCTTCATTCCAACTATAACAACTGGTAACTTGACCGGTTGAAATAAAAAAGGTAGCTACCTAGGTTTATTTATTGTCTTCTCATGAGAGGGAGAGTTGATTTTGTGTAAAAATTTTTATACTTACGCGTTACGGTTGGCATGGACTACGAATTTTATATGATGTAGTCCTTGCGCTTAACGTGCTCTGTGCATTGTATTCCAATTGTCGGTGGTTTCTTCCCATCATTTTGTTCTTTGCGTTGCTGTGTGCTGCACCTTAAGGTATTCTGCCATGCCTCCTAGACTTCGAGTTTTATGTTAATATTTTTAAATAACGCTCATCGCATATGCTAACTTAACGATTCCATTGTAGTACCAATCTGTTTACACACTAAGCATTGGATATTTTATTTTATCTCGGAACTATCAATTAATCCTCTTTGATGTCTACATTTTCATTAAATTACACCTAGACATCGAGCGACAGTTTTATTTAATACCTGGATTTAATGCTATATGATTTGTGACGTGTAATATAAATGGTTGCTTATAATGGTGGACAATATAGCAGTTAATTCTCAGCATGATAATTTCTGTACTTAACATGTACTGTCTAATTTTATCCATAACCTTATTCCTACATCTTATTTCTTAACGTAAGATTCAACTATCACTGAAGCGCCAAAGAAACTGGTATAGGCATGCGTATTAAAATACGGAGACGTATGAACAGGCAACGCCTATATAAGACAGCAAGTGTCTGGCACAGTTGTTAGAGCGGTTACCGCTGCTGCAATTGTAGCTTATCGAGATTTAAGAGAGTTTGAACGCGGTGTTATAATCGGCGCACGAGCGATGGAACATAGCGTCTACGAGATGGCGATGACGTGGGGATTTCCCTGTACGACCATTTCACCAGAGTACCGTGAGCATCAGGAATCCGGTAAAACATCATATCTCCGACATCGCTGCGGGCGGAAAAAGATCCTGCAAGAATGGGACCAACGACGACTGAAGATAATCGTTCAACGTGACAGAAGAGCAACTTTTCCGCAAATTGCTGCAGATTTCAGTGCCGGACCATCAACAAGTGTCAGCGTGCGAACCATTTAACGAAACATCATCGATATGGGCTTTCGGAACCGAAGGGCCGCTCGTGTGCCCTTGATACCTGCAAGCTTTACGCCTCGCCTGGGCCAGTCAACACCGACGTTGGACTGTTGATGACTGGTCGGACAAGTCTCATTCCATATTTTATCGAACGCATGGACGTGTACGGGTATGGAGGCAACCTCACATATCCGTGGACCCTGCATGTCAGCGGGATACTCTTCAAGTTGGTGGAGGCTCTGTAATGGTGTGAGGCGTGTGCAGTTGGAGTGAAACGGAATCCCTGATACGTCTAGATACGACTCTGACAGGTGACACGTACTTAAGCATCCTGTCTGATCACCTGCCTGCATGGATGTCCATTGTGCATTCCGACGGACTTGGGCAATTCCAGCATGACAATGCGACACCCCACACATCCAGAATTGCTACAGAGTGGCTCCAGGAACACTGATCTGAGTTTAAACATTTTCACTGGCCACCAAACTCCCCAGTCTTGAACATTATTGAGCAAATCTGGGATGCCTTGCAATGTGCTGTTCAGAAGAGGTCACCACCCCTTTGTACTCCTACGGATTTATGGACAGCACTTTCAGGATCCGTGGTCTCAGTTTCCTCCAGCAGTACTTCCGGCATTAGTCGAGTCCATGCCACATCGTGTTGTGGAAGCTCTGCGTGCTCACGGGGGTCCTGCACGATATTAGGCAGGTGTACTAGTCTCTTAGGCTCTTCAGTGTTTTATGCTTCACTTGCACTTTGGTGCATATTATGCTTTTAATGCTAATATCCGGCTTAAAAAACTTCTTGACATCCTTATTTCCCCTCATTTCACCTAGACCTGGTTTGCCATGCGAGGACCTACACTTCAAGCTATATGTTAAGAGCTCAATACTGTATGGTGTCTATAATAGCTTATAGACTCTATTTGTAAAACTAATGGTTAAATGATTTTTACATGTAACAAGAAGTGGGACAGTCTTTTTTTCCTTTAGATGTTTACATTCTGATTAATTTAACCTAGACATCGAGCAATAAATTACCTCGTACCTCGATTTCATACTGCACTTCAGATAGCATGTAAGGTAAATTACTTACATATGATCATTAGGAATATAGCAGTCAATTCTTTTTATGTTGTCTTTGTAATTCTTTTTTAATTTTAAGTGAGCTTCCTAGACTGTATCTATTCCTTGCCTTCTAAACTTTAAGTGGTATTTTGCGACTTGCTTGTCGACGTATTTAAAGTGACCATGTCATGTTTGGTTGCTTACACATACCTTAAGTGATAAATATAAATATCCAAAGTTTCTCTTACATTTTACAAGGAATTGCAGAAACTGGAATTAATTTAAAAATAAGTGTGAAGTGTCAATGGACGACGCAGGATAAAGGAACAGCTAAACGGGCATGGGAAAGGTCCAAGCCATTATCATAAGTCATTTGTTACTTCCCAATAGTCCAACTAACTTCTATTGCACATATACTAATAAAATACAAATGATAATAGCTGCCTGCAATAGACGTGATTAAGACGGCGCAATTAATGAGTGACAATAATAAGCGGCAGCAACAGACGAAAAATGTTAACAGCAGCTCAAATTTCAGCAGAAAATTAGATAAAATAATTAATGGAAGGTATTCTGGAAGTTACTCCAAAATTTCTTCAATTAAACTAATTGATGATTAATTAGTTAATGTAAACGAATAAGTTGCTCCAATTTAGGAAGGACTAACAAGCAAGTAGCACAATCAAATATAGCTCAAATACGCGCTTAGCTCCGGGCAAACAATGACAGCAGTGATGCTACAGATTAAAATTCTAACATTTGGCTGGTCAAAGGTGGTGGTGCTTGAAATTAATAAATATAGTTGACAAGAAGTGTTGTAACATGAAATTTCACGAATTTGGTATTTTATGCAACGAGCATAGGAACAATTCTGTACGCAAATATTCAGTATCTGATCAATTAGAGAAGCTCCTTTGGCATAATCAAGATCCTGAAGTGAAAAAATAATACGTTTTAACAAATTGAGCATTACACCAAAATTAAAGTTATTACGTTGAAACCAAACTTCAGACAGGGAAAACATGGAAGGCTCAGTTACGGCTGGCGAGGTCTGATTAAGATTGTTTAGAATAACGGGAATTTCAGGCTAAATTGATGCCAGATTGCTACGAGACACAGAGTTTATGAGGGGTGCAGTAGCAAACCAGGAGCCGCAACGTCTCAGACGCCGGCCGGAGTGGCAGAGCGGTTCTAGGCGCTACAGTCTGGAACCGCTACGGTCGCAGGTTCGAATCCTGCCTCGGGCATGGCTGTGTGTGATGTCCTTAGGTTAGTTAGGTTTAAGTAGTTCTAAGTTCTAGGGGACTGATGACCTAAGAAGTAGTCCATAGTGCTCAGAGCCATTTGAACCATTTGAACGTATCAGACGCTACGGTGAGACAGGAAGCGGCGCGCCGCCCGTGCGCACATACACAGCCCACGCGGACAGGCTAAGTCCGATGGACCGATGAGTAACAGATGACAGCCCGGGGCAGCGTCTCCAAATGCTACGATCAGCTCGGAAAGCCGAGACCAAACAAGCAGACATATAATTCATGCGTAATAATTACAGAACATATGAAAAAGCTGAAACCAAAAGAAGAAACTCAATGTGAGCGTGGTCCCAAGCCCCAACCAAAACTTACGTATTACGATAAGAATATTACGATAAGAATTAATAAGAGGATTAATTGGTTAATTTTACAATAAAATATAATAAGTTAATACAATAACTAAAATATGACAGGTCTACTCAAACACATTAACGTATGTGACTTAAAAGGTAACAGGTAAATCCTGAGGGCTCACAGTCAAACAATTGCGATAGTAATTGTATTTAAACAATAACTTACTTTTTTTTGAAAGGGACAAAATCTCACCAGAGTCACGGAACTTAAATACCCAAATGAGTCAAGATTCACCGGGTCGCTAGCGTTTGCTTACCACGGACGCAGGCAGTATTATAGTCGTTACCTCTGTCAGGGGAGCAACAATTTCGAATACAAATAAGACTAAATTTCCACCTCAGTGGTAACTAATACACGTGGCGGCCTAGAACATATGACACAATTAATTTCAGGCCAGAATGGCAAGATAAGCAGACACTGAACAAGTTGCAATTAAAAGAAATTTTAAAACACATCAAGCAAGGTACTCAGATGATTTCAAACAGAGGCACAAGAAAGTAAATTTAATACGTAAGACAGAGCTTCAAATAATCACTGGCAGTCCAGCGTAGCGGGAGCAACTTCAACACGGGAGCACAAGCGGCAATCAAGTAACGAGTACCTTACCCATAAAGGGCAGAACAGACGGCACATAAAATGAACAGCACTCCAACCCCGATATCAGAAAGCATGATTCCTTGCCGACCGCGGTGGTCGTGCGGTTCTAGGCGCTCCAGTCCGGAGCCGCGCTGCTGCTACGGTCGCAGGTTCGAATCCTGCCTCGGGCATGGATGTGTGTGCTGTCCTTAGGTTAGTTAGGTTTAATTAGTTCTAAGTTCCAGGGGACTGATGACCACAGCAGTTGAGTCCCATAGTGCTCAGAGCCATTTATGATTCCTTAATCCAGGGTAAACCGGCTGCATCGACATGTATTGCCGACTAACACAACTGCACCGACTATTGGCCGCTTAAACAATCGTGTGCCCGTTTGCTCCGCGAATAGTTCACCGTACGTCACATGTGCCTCTTATCTCTCTCCCTCTGACAGCGACCGACTGCCTGCCCATGTAGGCAACAACCCGCTCCAAGAAACGACAACCAAAGAGTCAACTAACAGGCTACCGAAGCACCATCGCACAGAGGCGGATCGTGCCGTTAGGCAAAGATGTAAGAACGTGGAACGAGCCGACACGACTCAAATCATATAACGGAATTCTTACGTACTCTGAGACGGATGACCCTTGTATAGTAAAATAGTATAACTGCATCGCAAACAATTTCAAGGATCTATATTTTACTTATGCTTTATACTATACGATGTATTCCCCCTGTTAGTTAAGTATTCCCTCTGATGGTTACTACTACAGTGCCACCTAATTTAATCTTCTGTAATGTTTACTCCCGAATCTGTTCGAATATGTGTGAAATCTTATGGGACTTAACTGCTAAGGTCATCAGTCCCTAAGCTTACACACTAATTAACCTAAATTATCCTAAGGACAAACACATACACCCATGCCCGAGGGAGGACTCGAACCTCCCCAGGACCAGCCGCACAGTCCATGACTGCAAACCCAGACCGCTCGGCTAAACCCGCGCGGCTCTGCCGAATCTCATTCAGCTCTTACGGGAACATAAGCATGTATATTCGGTGCACTACACGTGATGTTTTATATAGTGGTAGGTTTTATTTCTGATAAGCATACATACTACTCCTTTCAGGTTCTTTAAATGTCTTTTTACGATGTTCCACGATATATTGCGCACATGGACGAGATTCCACGAACTGTGGTGCATAAGTTATGTTATACATCCACATTTAAAAAAAAAGTAATATAGATATGTCACACCTGACCTGTATGACCACACTGTGCTTGCAGCCCAGTGTTTGCTTAACAGATCCGTAGATAGTAACGTAAATAGCCGAAACCGGTAATCTAAATAAACGCTCTACAAAAGTGATCGTGGCTGTTTGAAGATTTTTCTTTCTGTTTTAAGACCGGTACAGTATGAAGTATATAGATGAAAAACGGTCCAGGTTGTACAACTGCCCAAATTCTTTCAAAAGATTACCATCTGAGCTTCGAAAGCTGTATAGTGAAAATGAAGCAAGGAAAAGATTTTATGAATTTATTTAATTTAATTTTCAGATTTTAGTTTTTGAATACTCGTAGCAAATATACACACACAAAGTTAAATATTGCCGTTGATAAATATTGTACACAAATTGTAAAGAGTATATCATGGGCACATAGTCTTCAAAAAGATACTCTAGCATACAAAAAAGGGAGCTGCAGCGACTCGAGAGTTCTTGTTAACTTTAATATAAATGTGGATTACCGCTCGTGAACGTTGGACGGCCTGGCTTCTCTCATCCTTGGCTATGAATTGGTTGTCATCTCGTAAAGCGGCAGCCGTATGAATGGTGACATAAGCATCTTCCTTGGCGTTTCTGACATCATGTTACGATACGAACGGAGGCAGACTGGTATGCACTTGTCTAACCCTCTCCGGCTGAGCTCGCTCGCACTCACACACAGAAGTGTTACTGGGGCACTCTTGGTGACCAACTAATGCCTTAATGTTAACGTCAAACGGCTGGGTCGTGTTGATATTTGGGTGTGCTTGAGCAATGCCGTTCTGTTCGTACTTTGGAAATCTCACTCTCCCTTTCCATTAGTACTGATGAGCTAGCTATCCTTGCTGAAAGTGAAGAAAAATTACAGACTCTATTAAATGGTGTGATCTAACGAGTATAGGATATGGACTGAGAGTAAACCAAAAAGAGGAAAAGGTAATCAGAATAGCGAGAAACTTGACATCAAAATTGGCGGTCACGAACTACACGAAGTTGGGGAATTCTGCTACCTTGCAAGCAAAATAACCCTTGACAGACGAAGCAGGAGGACGTACGAGTAAAAAGCAAACCAGTGGAGGAGAAGAGGGCTTTCCTGGCTATGAGGTCTGATAGCATCAAATATTGCCCTTAATTTAAGAAATTTTTGAGAACGTTTGGAGCACAGCAGTGCATGGTAATGAATCATGTACAGTGGGAAAACCAAAACAGAAGCGAGTCGAAGCGTTTGAGACGTGGTGTCGTGGAAATAGGTTGAAAATTAGGTGGCTTAATAAGATAAGGAAATTAGGACGTTCTGCACAGAAGCGGTAAAGAGAGGAAAATACGGAATACACTGACGAGAATATGAGGAGGATGACAGAACATGCGTTAAGGCATCATGGAATAATCTCCGCGGTACTGTAGAGGGAAAAACTGTAGATGAAACACATCCAGCAAATAACCGAGGACATGGGTTGCAAGTCCCACTTTGAGATGAAGAATGTGGCGCTGAAAAGGAATTCGTGCCAAGTCGCATCAAACCAGTCAAAAGTCCGATAAAGAAAAAAGTAGACTTCCCGTGTTACACAGCACACATCGATGGGCAGTTCGGTCACTAAGGTGGTTGAATTGTGCCGGTGTGGTGCGGATGTGACACAACCACAACACTTGAAGCAGTCGTTACCACGTCGTACATCCTCAGCCTATTGCTCCAGCGCTTGGTGCCAACTAGTCAAGGCCCGCAAATGGGGGACAAGGAGCTTCAGTGCGATTCTTTGCGGCCTATTGTGCGAGCGTATCGCCGTGGCTGTCGCGGCGTGTGAGGGCGGAGACGACCGTCTGGAAGCTCTGCGGCGATCCGCGGCCTTTCAGTCGGTCCGCTTTTATGCGGCCGGATAGCCCGGCGTGCCTTCCCTTTTACCGGAAGGCCATTGAAGGGAAGACAACGGGAAACCGACCAAGTAGCGGGGCGGGGGCGCGGCCGGCGGCAATCAATAGGTCTTTGCTATCGTCTGCGCCGGGGGCAGCGCGACTGTCTGGAGGCGGGAGGCGGAGGCGCTATCTGGCCCGCCGGGGGCAGCAGCTGCCAATTTGGAGGCGGCTTACTGTGCGACTCATCTGGGAGCCGCCTCCAGCCGGTCTCCACTTCAGTCCGAGATGGCAGTCCGATTACTAGCCAGCTGTGGTGACTAATTACTCACCAGTCCTTGACACTATTTTTTAACATTACTCTATCTCACTGTGTTTGAGAAAGTGATTTAACAAAACGCAAACACATAGAACCTCATGGATAAACACACGGTTGTAACTTAGGAAGTAACGGCACTCCTTAAACAACAACTACCAAATTCATTGTTTATTCAAAACGGGTAAGAGACGATCAACGTGGGCATCTTTTATAAAATATTACAGATATCTTGCTTCTCAAGCAAGACAGCAGATAACAATTGCCAACAGACTTAAAGAGATGACCCACAGAGACTTCAAATAAATTACAGTCTGAAGCTGATTTAAAGAAATGGTACAAAATTTAAAAAGAAAAGATATAATTTAGAATATGAAGCTGGTTTACGAAAAGCATCAGTTCGTTTAGAACCCCCAAAAACCCAACCACCAGAACAGTGACTAGAATTACAATTCATACTCAACAAATTTACAACGCTTTTTTTTTTTACATGAAATAGGTTACGTTTATCAAACGGGCAGTGACCCCAGATTGCCCTGGGCAAAGGTGACTTAATTTAAATGCCGGAAGTAGCAGACCAGCCGTCCAAACAACACCTAAACGCCGGAGCCCAACCGGGAGTCACTTCCCGTTAGACGGCACGTCACAGCTTCTGTGCACCGAAGCGGGACGTGGCGCCGCACCCACGCACCCCAAATCGCAGAAACTGGAACACAATCAGACCGCAGGAGACACGGCAAACACCAAACTTTAAGAAACCGATAAACAATAAAATACACAAACCAATTACTGTTGAGTGAGTGCATTCAATAAGTGCACGTATATGTGGAAGTACATATAAATGACTAGCTTTACAAATACAAGTTTTACTAATAACAGAATAACTGGTTGCAAATTTTTTTTTCTTTTACAGCAATATACCAGGGACGTCGCTTGATGGCAATAACCCTAAATCACGCACGCCTTCGTGCTAATCTGCCTTATAATAGTCATCCAACCAGCGGATTTTAAAGCACATAGTAACTGCTGGTCTGCTAACAGTCACACAGACTCTGCCGGCTGCTCTTACTTCGACAACACGTACATTAGAACCAACCGACCGACAAATACACTCGCTGCAACGCAAATCGTTTGAAGAAACGAAGGCACCGAAACCACTTACACGTACTATGGAGAGCGTTGTTAGAGATGGTCTCGAGGGATGGGTCTCTCCGAGAAAACAGGCCCCAAAGCAATGCAACGAGCAGTGCCCGAAGTTGACATCAGGCAGGTCCACCACAAACTCGCGACTGTTCTACAAGGTAGATCGGCCGCGCCACCGCTGACCCAGCCCTCGTGTTTGCTCCGTCGTCCCCTCAAGCATGTCCTAGAGCCTCGTAGTGAGTTCGACGACCAACTCGCCTACCGCAAATACCCGCCAGCAGATCACAACAGGGGCAAAGATCGTAGTACAGCCGGGTATCGATAGTCGTGTCTAAGAGCTGGTGAGCCAGGAAAGGCGCACCACGGCTCAACGGTTAATTTTCCGCATCCAGTTTAGATGAAAGGTCAGGAGCTATCGGGAAACTGGGAAGGCTCTCACTTATATGCTCAGTGGGCGCATCTGATTAGCTTGATTACCTCATGGAGATGAAAAATGCTGATATGGTGCCCTCGACATCCGTAGACAACGATTTTTTTCGTTTCCCTGAGTCTCTTGCAGGCCACCACTCATAACATGCAGTAAACCGTTAAACTGTGTGAAGTCTTCGTCTGAGATCTTCCGTTATCACATTCACGCTTGAGCAGTGTGCGGCTCGCTTTCGTGCAGTTTATTGCTTGACAGCTTGTCTTTGCGGTGCCGCCGTCTCCTTTTCTTATTCGATTTACTGGGTTGAGCCGTGTTTTAGGGCTCCGGAAAGGCTCAAAATCATGAAAAGTTCAATTTTTACTTTTTTGCGTTTTCTGAATCTGCAGACTATTACCTTTTAATAGATATATAATTTATTCAATTCCGAAGACTACAACTATTTTTAATTTTTTTTTTTGAAATGTGTTCTACATGGGCGTGACCCACTGTGGCGTTGTTAAACTGCTGTCAAATGGTGTTATTATTAACGTCCGTGTTCATCAGGTACATTTTAGTGATGTGAGATAAAGTATGTGTTGTGGCTAACCTGTGATGGTTCAATATATATCGCTGGTGTGATTGTCGATTGTTTCATGTTTATTTACTCTGTCGTTATCTCGAAAATATTCGTAATTAATTCTGTTTCTTGAGTCTCTGTTTTGTTGAAGTATAATAATGAGTAAAAGTAAAGTTATTAGAAATCCTCTGAAGGCTTTTAAGAAAAGGAGGAATGTTGGAAAGCCAAAGGTATGTGTTATTACTGCAAACAATAAAGACGATAACCAAGTGAGTGAACCTAACCTCTCAAGTACACCTGCCCATAGCAGTCAAAGTGGGAAAGAAAATACTTCACAGAAGAAGCTTGGTTCAATGAGTGAAAACTATGAATGTTTTATGGGCGAATCGGATGTGAATGAAATATTTGATATGTCGGTTCTCAAAGGAATTTTTTCAAACTGTGTAAGATGTATTCATTGTAGTGAAATTGGTCTGGAACTCTCCATAATAAAGCACGTAGGACTTGCTAGTGAAATACAACTGAAATGTGATAAGTGTTCATACATGACCACCTTTTGGAACAGTGTTGCAGTAACTGCAACTGAAGAAAATGGTATCAAAATCTACGAACACAACAACGAGCGATGCTTTGCTTTAGACAAGGAACGCCTTCGGGCTGCAGACAGGGCTGTAAAGAGTCTAGAAATACAAGCAAGAGTAAACAGGAGGAGGAACAAGAGGAAGCTGGAGGAGGAGTTTGCAGAGGATGAAGATAATCCATCCTATGGACCTGGAATGCACTAAAAAGTTAATCCAATCTTTGTCGCTCGATTCCCAAAACTTTTATTTTCTCATACTAATTACATGTTTTCTAAGGATCTTCCAAACATATTTGTTTCAAACTGTCAGTAAATGTTACACAGTACCTTCTGCATAATTTAACACAGCCTTTTACCAAAAAACTGTATATTTTTGAATATATAAATAAAAAATTGAAAAAAAAAATGTTGTGAATTTTCATTACAGTTGGAAAAAAATCATCCTCAATAACTGAACTGAAATTTTGTAAAATCCCTGTGTTAAGTTGTAGCCCATATTCAAATAAAATTCAACTTCCTACCTCAAATACTTTGTGAGGAAAGATGTAATTTATAAGCGTTATTTTAACATTGCAAGTATAGGGCGTTCCGGAGCCCCTTAAAATTTGCTGTTTTGAAGAGTGCGCCGCAGCTCGTAGTGTGAGGCAGTCGCCCTCCGTTTCTGGAGGTGGCGCCGCTGTGGCAATCGCAGCTTTGGTGTCTCCCTCCGGTGAAAAAGGGGAAAGGCTGCCTGTTCACGTGCATTTAAGGGGCGCTATAAGCTCGCCAGTGGCGGTTGGTCAGTCGGAGTGAGGTTGGTCAGCCTCACGTCACCAGTTGCTGGTCTGTCTCTCGTTTGCATTTGTGCGGCAGTTAATGTGTGTCTGTCGTCGGAGTGCTAGTATATCTGTCGTTTGGATCAAACTTAAAGCCAGAAAATGAGAGTCTTTCCACTCCGCCAGTAACAGAAGTGGTCGCCCGGTCGGGGCTGAGTTCCTGCATCTGAGTCTGCGCGTTGGGCCACCAGTCTGCTCGAGTTGCTCGGGCAACGGTCATTGGCGGTTGGATCGATCGGTTGGTCGGTCGCGCACTGAGACACAAGATGACTTGTCCGCCTTGAGCGTCGGCGTATGTGAGGCCCCCACGTGAGTCCAGTGGGCCGCGCCGTATAGAAAGGGGTAGTGGCTCCGCGGTCGACACGAGAGCAACAGGAGTCAAACCACGACATCGGGCTGGCCGGTGCGAGCTGCGACGCCGTGAGACTGGAGATCGGCGCGCCTTCCTGCGTCCGTTGAAGCGGCTGGCAGCCGACGGTTCGGGAGAGCGTTGGGGGGTGCTGCGCCAGGTCTTCGCCGGAAATCGCAATTTATTAGAAGGTAAGTAATTGGAGATATGTTGTTTCATTTACTTGTTAAATTCTACTTGTTTTCTTGGTGAGGTGGTTATTTATGAATTGGGAGGTTCGTTTTTCCCTTGTGGAGTAGGGGCGGGTTAGAGCAATTCCGGTTGTACAGTAATCCCCCTGTCAATCTGCCATACGTTAATAGCTGCCTCTGTCCTGTTTGTAGGATTCGGTGTTAACGAATTTATTGCTTAAGGTGTAAAGGACTAACTCCTGAAATATGTTTTTATCTTGCCTATCATCTTGAGAGGCGGTATATGTGTAATGTAGAGCATGTTTGTACATTTCATTTAAGAGTGCATTTCATTGGTTTTTATTTAAATGGTCATTTTAGTATATAACGTTGCCACCCTTCCACCGTAAGAGTTTTCTTTTAAAAATAAGTTGCACTTTCGGTGGCAAGTAATTTTTTTAATGTGAGTGTTTTGTACCATTTCCATCCCTCCTACGGGGTGCATAGTTTATGTGTTTGTGTGAGTTGTCAAAATTTTTAGTTTCAAGTAATCTGGTGCGTTGCAGGTTTGCACCAGTAGTCTTTCAGAGGTTGTTGTGAGCGGTCGTGACTACGGCCGTGTTAAAAGGGATCGGCAAGGTTGTAAGCCCGAAAGCTCATGCTGTTAAAAAAATTGTTATTTGTGCCTCTGAATAAATTGTAACTTGATATTTAGAGGGTGCTCTCTGAACAAAAATATTAAATCTGTTTTTTAAAAAAGAAAGGGTTTTTCGGAATAAAATTTCCATTTGTTGAAAGAAATTTGATTTCATCAGTTACCCACTGGCAACTACTTCCACGCTCACATAGTGTGATTAAATGTGTTAATGTTCTTGATGAATCGCTAGTAAATACAGTAAATTCTATAAGAAAAGATTTTGAAAGTAAATCCACGGCTCAGGACACTAAGTTGCTTTTTTGCTTGCCCGTGAGTGGCAGCAGCAGCGCTTATCGGTAAGTGCACTGTCGTACTACCTCTGGAGTGACCGCTAGTGTTTTCCGGATCATGGTCTGTCGGCAGTGCAGTCGGGACGTAGCGCAAGTGAGGTCCGGACAGCCGGTACTCACCGACCGCTTGCGACACACATCCACTGTCCGATGGAAGGAGACTGGAGTGGTAACGAGCGTTGGTTGGTCGTTCGATCGGTCATCTCATCGGGCGACTTGTGTTTCGTCTTTTGACCGTTTATGGGCCTCGTCAGTTGGTCATCTTCCCGGGCGTGGGTGGTTCCTTCCTTGTGCAGAGATGTCGGGTGGCCAATGGGCAAGTGTTAACTCTGCATGGTTAGGCCCGAGCCAGTGTGCCCGGGTCGTCGTTTCTCCGAGTTCCTAACGGACATGGAGTTGAGTCGGGATGGAGCTGCAGTGAGGTACGGACAGCCAAGACTCGCCCGACTGTTGCTGACACACATGACGTGAGTGGGGACGACCTTGGTTGGTCGTTGGGTCGGTCGCCTCATCGGACGATATATATTTGGTCGCCGACCGCTTATCGAAACTCTGCGTGTGTCGACTTGTGATTCGACCTTGTTGTTCCTGTGGTGTCACCGTCAGACACCACACTTGCTAGGTGGTAGCCTTTAAATCGGACGCGGTCCGTTAGTATACGTCGGACCCGCGTGTCACCACTACCAGTGATTGCAGAGCGAGCGCCGCCACACGGCAGGTCTAGTCTAGAGAGACTCCCTAGCACTCGCCCCAGTTGTACAGCCGACTTTGCTAGCGATGGTTCACTGTATACATACGCTGTCATTTGCAGAGACGACAGTTTAGCATAGCCTTCAGCTACGTCATTCGCTACGACCTAGCAAGGCGCCAGTTCCTACGAATGTATTCTGAACAGGTAATATTGTGAATCATGTACCGTCAAGAGCGACGTTCATCATTAATGGATTAAAGTTAAGTATGAAACTAATTCCGTCCGCTTTCTGAATTCAAATTCCTTGTCATGTTCCAGACCTCACGTCAGTATAGTCCTTCCCTCCTGTAATATTAGTAATTTTCGCCTCACAAACATTAATATACGCTCAATAGTAAACGCCTGATGGCCTAAAGTTATCGAACAATTGTAAAGTAAAAGAAATGAACCATCGCATAGCATCGACAGAAACTATTATTCTTTATCTTTACCGTTCTTGCGCGGTGCCAGTAAATCTCTATGTACATGTATCGATTAATGGTGTCAAAAAGAATTCTGTTGTTTCAAGACAAATGAGGCTTTTCGCGCCTCACCTTTTACTGTTTGTATTCTATGAGAGGCGGACGCGGACTTGCTGCGTTCCGCAACTGTATTTTATATTCTATGTGTAAATATTGAGTGAAAATGCTAAATGTTATTTCTTTTTCAATCAGAAAGCATGTAGTTTCTGGTAACTGATTACGAACAGACAGCATCAAGAGGACATTTTGACTGTTATGTATAGAGTATTTAACCACTATGGTCATCTATTGTAATTTAATATGAAAAGGTACGTAGTATTAAAAAAAAAGTGTGTTAAAAATAAGTGTGCTTATTTTCGTAAATTAACCTTGATGATTCCATCTCCTTATTTAACTGAATGATAATTATTTTTGTGTTACTTCATCAGAAATTACGATCACGCTGATGGGCCGAACGCAGCATGAGGCAGAAGGAACATTATCGTTTTCCTATTATTTCTGAACCAACTTTTTCGTGTAGTGTTGCATTTCTTTTAAAGTCTATAAATCTTCTGGTCCCTTAGTGTTGATCCGGGTATGACTACATCGCGACTATAAAAATGCACAGAAATGATAATGTTTCTTCCGAGCGATCTCAAATATATATATATATATCAATATGCTGCTCTTATTCAGGTATTTAATGGTCAACGTATGTTATTATAATAGCGTAATAAATCCCTGATTCTGTTGCCAAGTGGCCCACCAAAATATTCACTTTTTCGACATTAAAAAAAAAAAGAAACAATTCTTTTTATTTTTGTCCCCCAAGAGCAACGCTACACTTGGCGCCCGAACAGGGACTTGATAAAAAAAAATCATTTCATGTATGTGTTTAAAAAAATTTTTCTTTGCTTGTTCTAATAACTGTTTCATTTTTTCATGTGGATGCAATTCAACTGAGAAAGAGAAGTGGGAAAAACTTTTAATTAATTCAGAAGAACGATTGATGAAATTACCAAAAAACGCGAGTATCCAGCTGTATCATTATCAAGACAGCCATAGTAAGTCAAATTTTTATACGCAGTAGCCAAGCTTTCGTAGTGACGTAGCATCTTTCGAGTTGATCAGAACGTAAACCTGTCTTTCCTTGCCTTGAAACAGCTTTATTTCAATTTGTCCATAGTCCATTCTTATGTAGTTAAATTCAGTGAAAGTGTACCATTGTTGTCAGTGCATAAAAAAAAAATTACGATATGGCGGATAACTACGCTCAAAACTGGTAAAACGTGTGATATTTCATTTGTTTGTAATTAGTAGGAACCATCTTGTCTTCTTGGCGTAAATGAACGTCAGTTGTTACCCAGAGTTAAAATTTTATCTTAGGTCCCAGTAAGCCATAGCACTACGTCACAGACAAACGACTGACGGCAGTGACAAACAATATCTGTAGCATTTTGACGTTTGACAAATAATTCATGAACATGGCTGACGGTAAACAGCGGACACAAACAAAACCAGACGACAGCGGTGATGCGAATGGACCTCACTATCCATTACGATCACGCGCGATAGGTACACGAGCGGAGGCAGAAGCAGCCTCGACCGAAGTTTTAGAAGCTGGTCCTAGTGTGCAAACTATTCCCGATTTTGAAAAAAATGACTTGGCTGCAATGATCGAAGCAATAATGAAACGCAAGTTCGAAAGCCAAAGACAGAGAGAGGCGCAAAGACAGGAACGTGAAAAGCAGGAAAAATTAGATGAAAAGGCCCGCGAAGAAAAAGAGAAGGCCGAAAGACGGCATAATAAAAATCAGGTCCTTACAAATCTGTGCAATTCAGTAAAAGAAGACATAAATTCGGTAAAAACAGACATAAATTCAGTAAAAACAGATCTGCAAACGGAGATAAATGACCTAAATACACGGTTAGATTCGGTAAAGGCCGAACTAAAGGCAGACATAACAGCTGATTTAAATACCCTGTTGGGTAATGTCCAAAACCAAATCAGCAGTCAGATCACGATCATGAGGCTAGAAATTGACACACAAGTAGAGTCAAAAATAGAGGATATTTCAAAACGGTTAGATGAAAAAATCGAAGCAGCCAAGGGGGAGATAAATTCAAAAGTGATAGAATATCAAAAACAAGCTGCGACCTTAAAAGAAGATTATACTGCAATCTCTGATGAGGTCAAAGGAGTTAAAACCGCAGTAGACACGATCGAGAATGTTGTTGATGATCTTTCGAAACAGATTGAGACTCTTAATGTAGAGGACCAAATAGAGAATACTGTTAAGGCACATGCTGAAGCATTGTCTGATCACTACCAAGAGTGGATTAAAAACAAAGACGGATTCATAGAAAACAAGGTCAAGAACGAACTCAGGGAAACGGTCAAAAACGTGGCCTTTGAAATATTGGCAGCCCCTGGAAAAACAGGAGACACGGTGATGTCAGAATTAGGCCAGATAAGACGAACGATAGCTCAAGATTTACCTGAATGGCGTCAACAGATAGTTGATGAAGTTCGTACACTAAAATGTCAAGTTGAAAATTCCCCACCTCCCGTGTCAGGAAACTGGAATAATTCACCACGAAGTAATGAACAACAGCAGGTACATTACCGTTCACCATTTGATAACGCTCAAACTCATAGTTCTATAGAAGCACAAGTTAACCAGACTACCAGCCCATCCACTTTTGTCAGTTTGATGCAGGAGGAAAGCGTGATCAAACATCGTATTTTTCCGACCTTTCACCCACAGAAAAGAGAAATTCATCCTATAGTGTTCCTCCGAAATTTTTCAGGAATTTTCCCAAGTAGCTGGAGTGACCGCCAGCGAATTCAATTTGTTAGTGGATTTATCGTAGGCGATGCTGCCTTATGGGGAACCGAAATGGTCGACTCTTGTAAAAGTTACAAAGAGTTTGAACAGATGTTTTTAGCTAAATTCTGGAGTTCTGGTGTGCAGCAGCGCCTGAGAAAAGAGGTTTACAACGCCGAAGTGTTTAACAGTAAGCGCGGTAGTTTGAGAAAATATTTTGAAAAGTATTTAGCGAAAATCAAGTTCTGGGATTCGCCGATCACCGCCAAAGACGTTATTATGATTCTAAAAACTAAGCTACCGATTGCGATCAGAGAAAAGTTAGTAAACGTGTCTGAGGACGATACGGACACTTTCCTATCTGTGTTAGACTCGTTAGATCTGATTTACGAGGACGCTAGAGTTGATGTTGGCAACGCCCACTTCAGTGCAGGCGGCCAGCACAATACAGAATACGTAGGCAACAATGGTGGCCGAGCGAAAGCGCGTCACAGCGACAACCAGTACCAACCCCACAACGGTTTCAAAAATAAACACACTACGTACTCCAACAGCAAATACAAAAATAAGTACAATAACGGCCAGAGATACAATCCAATATATAATTCGTCACCACCTCAGTACGAAAATGCACATTATAACACACAGCTCCAGCAATATGGAAACACGCAACCGATCAACGGGAATTATCAAAACGATCAGTCTTACGATTCAAATCGTCAGTGGAAAAGAAATAAATGGCATAATCAAGGTGGAGACCAATGTACACCTTTCAGTAACGGTTACAATCAACACAAGCCACAGCAAAATACCTTTCAGCCACAAAATATACACTTCACGCAACAAGCGAACGGACCTTCGGGAACTCTGAAGCCTAAACGCCCGCATAATACGCAAATTTATTATGCGCAAGCGAATACGCCAGGACAACAAGATCCGTTTCCAACCGAGTTCGTACCACAAAACCAACACCAGTTCCAGACGGAAGAAACATTAAGAAATATAAATCAGCAGGAAAGTAAGCGTCGAGCGGAAAATTAAAAGCAGCACCTTTGAGCCTCCTAGAGGATGCTGCAGGTTTGAATGGGGGCACCCTGTCCCTTAGTCCACACGAAATTAAAGCAATTAGGTATGACAAAGAGACAAACTTACGGGATGATCTAGTAGCAGACACTGAGACGAAAGACAATGATGACGTATGGGACGAACAAGTTCAAGCTTCCATAAGGGTATCAATTGCCAACATACCTGTAACAGCTATTGTAGATACAGGAGCTAATATAAATGTCTTATCTTTATGTTTATTTAAGCAAATATCCTCTGTATGCAAAGTTTTATCACTTCCAATTCAAGGTTGCACCATATCGGGAGCAATTGGTCCACTAACACAACGTGTAAATCTTCAGACTCAGCTTCAAATCCAGATAGAGTCTATTTCAGTAACGTGCATTTTTCTTATTGTTAAAAACCTATCAGTGCCATGTATCCTGAGTATGGAATTCTTGAGGCAGACGAAAGCTAAAATTGACATCGAGTGTGGAATCTGTACTCTAGTAGCGAGCCAGCAACAAGTAACTGTAAATTTGTTAAGAAGTAAGGTGAAGACAAACTTTGGGGTGCTTCAAACAGCAGTACGGCCATGGACTAAAAGACAACAGTACAGTCAGACAGAAGACATGACAGATCTTGAAAGTGTTAATGACGATGAGTATAAAGACCTAATTCCCGGTCAGAATGAATTATACGGTAAAGCTAGTGAGTCCATTGAATTATCCAAACAACAGAAGAATGAGCTTTACAATTTGTTAACAGATTACGTTCAAGTGTTTTCTAAGAAACCTGGACTAATAAAAGGCTTTGAATATCGAATGGATGTCCTGCCCCATTCAACCTACTGTAGAACAAGCTATTCCATTCCATATGCGAGACGCGAAGCTGTCAAGTGCGAGATCAAGAAAATGTTACGCTGGAATGTGATAGAAGTATCTCATTCACCTTATTCGAGTCCTTTATTGTCTGTGCTAAAATCAGATGGTAGCGTAAAGCTAGTCCTAGATGCAAGATTAATCAATAAAATTATAGTACCCATAAGAACGAGACCAGAGGCTCTTGAAGAGCATCTGCAGAAGTTTCATGGAGTTAAGTATTTGAGTACCCTTGATTTGAAAAGCAGTTACTGGCAAGTAAAACTTGCGCAGGAGTCTAGGAAGTACACTGCGTTTATATTTGCAGGTAGATATTACCATTTCAAAGTTGTACCGTTTGGACTAAATGTGAGTTCCGGAATTTTTATTTCTGCCCTTGACTATGTACTAGGTCCTGAACTTTTAGATGAGGTAACAGTCTATGTGGATGACGTTCTTGTAGCATCGAAAAATTGGGAAGATCATGTGGCCCTTCTGCAAAAGATATTTCAACGATTCAGAGAGTATGGTGTTACAGCAAATCTTAAGAAATCCAAGTTTGGAAAAAGTGAAATTAAATTTTTAGGGCACATCATCACCCCTGAAGGAATTAAACCCGACCCGGAAAAATTATCTGCTATAAAAAACTTTCCAACCCCTGTTACAAAAAGGCAACTGAGAGGATTTATCGGTCTTACGTCATTTTTCAGACGTTTTGTTCCCAATCAGGTATTGAACAATCCCGCTCTTCACAACCTTTTAAAAAAGAATTCACATTGGAATTGGACGCCGGAATGCCAAGACGGATTTAAGAAAATTAAAGACAGTCTGGTTAACAGTAACATTCTCCATCATCCTCAGATGGATAAGGAATTTTGTATTACTGCAGACGCTTCCTTTGTGGGTATCGGCGCTTGTCTTTTCCAGATTCAATTAGTAAATGGACACGAGCAAATCCAAGTGATTAGCTTTGCGAGTCGAGTGTTATCAGAGTGTGAGAAGTCTTATTCGGTTACGGAGTTGGAGGCACTTGCCGTAATATGGGCTTTTAGGCGATTTAACTATTATATCTATGGAAGAAAAATTAAAGTCTATTCAGACCATCAAGCCTTATCATTCCTCCTTACATGCAAGTTGCAACACCCTCGTCTTACTCGATGGTGCTTATTCCTGCAGGAATATGACTTTGATATTGTATATATAAAAGGTAAAGATAATGTTATAGCAGACGCACTTTCTCGCTCACCTGAGGGCTTACTAGAAACCAGCGAACTGGTGGAACAAATGTCTAATTATAAAGTTTTGTTAATGAAAGATCCAATTCACGGAAAGTATTTTCTTCAGTTATGTAGGCAGATTCAGATTCTTCAAAATACAGATCCAAAATGGAAAAAGGTTATACAAATTCTTCACGAAAATCCAGCCCACAAGTTGTCCAAGTTTTATAAAGTTCATAACCAAGTGCTATTTCATAAGACGTCTGAGTCATCTGAGAGGTGGTGTGTTTGCATCCCTCGAAATTTCATTGAACATCTTCTGTGGTACACTCACATTTCATGGGGTCACTACGGACCAGAAAAATGTAAAAGGAAAATCTCGACTTACTGTTATGTTCCGAATCTACACCAGAGAATTCATAAATTATTGAGAAACTGTGTCATCTGTCAAAAGGCAAAATCCTTAAACATTTCCACTTCAATTCCACTAAATCCAATAGTTGCTGAAAGGCCAAACCAGCTTCTTAGTATTGATTTAGCAGGTCCACTACCCACCGGTAGGGGAGGCGCTAAATACTTAGTGGCAATCCTGGACAATTTTTCTAAGCACATAAGACTGTACGCAGTAAAATCTTCTTGTGCAAATCCAATAATTCGTCGCATTGAAAATGATTATTTCCCACGATTCGGGGTTCCAGAATCAATTTTGTCTGATAATGCTTCAAATTTCACATCACGCCCGTGGCGTGCATTTCTTGCTCGCCATGGAATCAAACAAATTTTGATATCCCTGTTTCGACCGCAATCGAATCCGACAGAAAGAATCTTCAAAGAATTTAACAGATTTATAAGGACGTACATTCCGAATAAGCAATCTAAGTGGGTAGACTTCGTAACACCATTCGAACAGATTGTAAACCACCTTCCTCATCTGTCGACCGGATTCACGCCACATGAGCTAATGTCAAGATCAAAAGAGAGGAATGAATGGATAGACCCCCTTCCAAAGCTACAAGACAACGAATTGGACCTAGACGCAAAAATCAGGCAAGCACTCATATCATTGACAACGTATGCTAACCTCCGAAAAAAGGCATTTGATAAGAAGATAAACAGAGTTATAGATTTCAAAGAAGGAGAAAAGGTATTAGTCAGGACTCACTTTAAACCATCCCTGTTGTTAAAGAAGAATCGTAAGTGGCAACACATTTATGAAGGTCCCTTTGTGATAATGAGGAAACCACACATTGGTAGCTATTTGTTATCTGACCCTGCCACGAATAAAATCAAAGGATTGTTCCACCATCAAGATTTAAGAAAATTTTATAACGCCAGGAATTAAGTTAATTTAAGCTGTAAGAAAATTCTAAGGTATTGGAGATCAGGATTAACCAATGAGTAACAAGAACGGATCTGAACTGACTACGGACGTTAGCCGGTGCTAAAAGGAAACCTTATGTATCAAAACAACGTGTCTGGAAAATAAAATACAGAATAAGTTGCAGACAAGTATTTACATGAATAATCTTTATGTAAACAGGAGGACATGTCCTAGAGGCGATTTTCAATTTTAGTTGTAAGTTAGTATGTAAGGAAAATGATGTACTCGAGAGGTATTAATTAGCCCCGAGGTACTAAAATGAGGAAAGAGGAAGGAGCGAATAATGCACTTCTCTCGCTAAATAGTAATTTGAGAATGAGCAGGAAGGAGCGAATAATGCACTTCTCTCACTAAATAGTAATATGAAAATGATGATTATATGTGCTTAGTATTAGTAAGTGAAATTTAATCGAGGACAAATTAATGACCTGTTTTAAAAGGAAATACTTAAACGTCCAGACAAAAGAGGAAAGTTGTAAGAAAAGATTCGATTCCATGAGGTTATTCCCTATTTTCAAATGTGACGTAAATAAGGCACCACCTGTTAGCGTAAAATAGTCGGTAGATTTAACTTGTAAATTCCAGCACAGTGCTGTGCCAGCGATAAAATAACATCTCTTTGAAGTGAACAGATACCTAGGATTAAGCATGAACAGATTGATAACGCAGTGCAATTGTTCTAAAAAAGGCCTGACGTTAACCTTAAGTAAAAGCGTGATGGAATAAAAAGGAAGTTTATTGTATAACGCAAAGTAAGATGAGTCTAGACTATAAACAAGCTGAGTCAAAGAAGATATGAGTAACATGGTTTATTATGCCAACTTCACGGTAATATTGAGCATTAGCGATACTGCAAATTCACAAGCTAGCAGCACATATAATAAGGATCTCGCCCAAGCTTCACAGGTAGCGACAGCAGCAAAAAACAACACTCTAGTGAGAGGCTTATATATACAAATGATAATTAATACCCAAATGCGTAATGCATAAACTTGACTTAGTCTAAGAAATGAGCAAAGAGTAGTAAGCAAGCTGCAGCAAGATACATATTAGATATACATGCTTGAAGTGATAGATTTTATTTTAAGTGTGCACTGCAATATTTATTGTTTTCTCTGTGATTATGTGATTATTGAATCCCTTTCCTAAGTGCAAATCCTTTAAGATCCTTGATCCTATCCACTCCTCAGGATCAACTTGTAAAGATGCACGTGTGCTTAGGAAGTGAGGCACTACATATAAAAATGAGTAGGTTCGCGACGCGCATATTGCTTTTGTAATGTGCAATGTAAATTAAATTTTCGACCTGGTTGAGGAGTAATTTAGATTCTGTCGACGATCCGCGAGTAGGCCCGCTTTTCCCATTTTTTTTTCGACTGTTTGTATTTCTACACGAAACTCAGAGGCGGAATTGCTATTTTCAAATCTGTCCTCGAACTTTCTTTAAAGACAAGCACATACGAGAAAAACATTTGACACTAAATAAGACGAGCACTAAAAAAAAAAAAAAAAAAAAAAAAAAAAAAAAAAAAAAAAAAGTATTGGTTCTACAAAATGAATAAGCAAGCGTGATAAAGATTACTATGAATGAAATTAATTTGTAAAGGAGATTGGAATCGATTTGGTCAAAGAAAAAGTACTTATAATAGCCTACCTGTGACCGTAGGCTTAAATAAAAAAAAAAGACTAATTGAGAAACAATTGTTTTGATTCAAAGTGGTCAATTAGATTATTTATCGATTTAAATGAACTCTTGTAAATATTAGTATGTACATCAACTTGTAAACACCGTGTGATGTTATGACGCGAGAATTTCTGTTAATACACCGTTCACGCAGACGCTCACCACAGTGCAAGTGAAGTTTTAAAATTCGACGATTTTCAGTGGCAGTATTCTACTGCACCATATGTGTGAACAATTTCGTTGATGTGTGCAGTGTGTAATAATCAGTGTCATTCCACACATGCAGTTGCAGCGGTAGCTACCACTTACCTGTGAATCCGTAACTGGATAGTGGACAGGAAGTGATGTGAGGCAGTTTCGGTGGCAGAAGCTCCCTCCAGCAATCTAAAAAAGCACAAAGCCACGATCCGCCAAACAAAAGCGACGCACGGCACCTCAAGCGCGAAATCAACGCTCTGCAAGAAAGCTCCGGTCACGTGCGCGCGCACAGACTGAATTTCAAGATTGCTCGCAACAGTGGAGGCGGACAGCCACCACGTGACGAAATAATGTAAACGTTCAACCGCCAACACAGTTGCTGTGCGCTACATTCTGTAGCAAAAACATTCACACCCAGAGAGACTCTAAAATAGAGAAGTTAACGTAATTATTATAATGACTGATTGTACACAGAGACAAGTCACAAGGTCACGATACGAATGAAAATAAGCACACGAAAATACGTCAAAGGATCCGATCCTTCCTATATCCCATCGCACATGTATATAAAATTAGTTTTGTAAGCTATTCTAATATAAGACATTTTATCTGTTTCATATGTGAAATAATTCGGAGAGCCACACTCGAGACTTGAAAGTGAAAGATATGGACTTCCTTTTCGAAGCCATCACCAGTGGCCGCTTTACAATCCAAGTCTATCATAAATAGTGTATGTGCGACGAAAATAAATGTATAATTAAGTGCGACGACGGACAAGGCAATCAATCGACAAGACGATGACAATATAATGAATACTGTCAAAACAGAAAGTTGTGTACCAGTTGTGATAGTCAAATTACTTTTGCAACGATGAAAAATGAAGTGTGACTCTATTTCCTTATAAATTTTGTAAATATGTGTACTTATAGCCTTAATTTTAAGAATCATCAAGATAGAATGAATCCATACAAACACTGATAGAAACACAGAACAAATTCACAATGATCCACCGTCAGTAATTACAAATTGAAACGTTAATTCTTTTATTATGGAATGAATATGAAATGAGACTTTTAATAACCTGTATGTTACATCCGAAAATTACAAATATTCCAATGGGCATGAGGATGAAAGTAATACCTTCGGTATTGCTTCCCTCCTCATGGGAGGCAGTGTAATATTAGTAATTTTCGCCTCACAAACATTAATATACGCTCAATAGTAAACGCCTGATGGCCTAAAGTTATCGAACAATTGTAAAGTAAAAGAAATGAACCATCGCATAGCATCGACAGAAACTATTATTCTTTATCTTTACCGTTCTTGCGCGGTGCCAGTAAATCTCTATGTACATGTATCGATTAATGGTGTCAAAAAGAATTCTGTTGTTTCAAGACAAATGAGGCTTTTCGCGCCTCACCTTTTACTGTTTGTATTCTATGAGAGGCGGACGCGGACTTGCTGCGTTCCGCAACTGTATTTTATATTCTATGTGTAAATATTGAGTGAAAATGCTAAATGTTATTTCTTTTTCAATCAGAAAGCATGTAGTTTCTGGTAACTGATTACGAACAGACAGCATCAAGAGGACATTTTGACTGTTATGTATAGAGTATTTAACCACTATGGTCATCTATTGTAATTTAATATGAAAAGGTACGTAGTATTAAAAAAAAAGTGTGTTAAAAATAAGTGTGCTTATTTTCGTAAATTAACCTTGATGATTCCATCTCCTTATTTAACTGAATGATAATTATTTTTGTGTTACTTCATCAGAAATTACGATCACGCTGATGGGCCGAACGCAGCATGAGGCAGAAGGAACATTATCGTTTTCCTATTATTTCTGAACCAACTTTTTCGTGTAGTGTTGCATTTCTTTTAAAGTCTATAAATCTTCTGGTCCCTTAGTGTTGATCCGGGTATGACTACATCGCGACTATAAAAATGCACAGAAATGATAATGTTTCTTCCGAGCGATCTCAAATATATATATATATATATATATATATATATATATATATATATATATATATATATCAATATGCTGCTCTTATTCAGGTATTTAATGGTCAACGTATGTTATTATAATAGCGTAATAAATCCCTGATTCTGTTGCCAAGTGGCCCACCAAAATATTCACTTTTTCGACATTAAAAAAAAAAAGAAACAATTCTTTTTATTTTTGTCCCCCAAGAGCAACGCTACACTCCTCACGCCAGCCTGCGTGAGCTAAAACGCGTGCATTTCGGCCTCCACTAGTAACACGGTGTTGACTCTTCTGCCAACACAACAGTTCCACAGTGATTGGTTTTAGGATTGTCGGAGTTCTTGGTGCAAGTGTTTACGTGGAACTGTGTGTGTCGTTTCTGTGATTTCCACTGAGCAGTTACGAATGCTGTCTGCGTACTGGAGTAGGCAGTCGGTCGTTTGGGACAGAGCAGCGAGTGTGTGTGTGTGTGTGTGTCCTCGCCGTGTTGAAGCTGTGTGGTACGGCGTATAGCTCGACAGCCTTTGGTGTTTGTTTATATTTTTGAGTGGTTATTGTGCCTTGGCTGTAAGTAGACGCTAATTTCGAAGACGTAGTACTGCTGGTATCTTCGTCCTGGGCTCATATTTTCCGTTGTCGTGCCGTGTTGGGCCGAAGGGAATTGATTAGGTTGTTCGTCGGTCCTTCGGCCGTCCCTGGGTCGGGCTGCCATTTGACTACTTAATCTTATTCTTGGCTGCCCATCTCACCGCACCTTACGTTAGAGCTACCTCCTCAAAGCGACCTTTGGAGCACTTCTGAGCACCACTGTTCTGTTGTTTTTAGATTGTGATTTTCTTTTGTCTCAAGTACTATACGAGGCCTTCAGACGTCTATTAATTTAGTATTTTTTAATTTTAAAATAAGAACTTCAGCCGACTTAAGGTTTCAAGATTAAATTGTTTAAAATTTATTTTAAAAAAGGAGATTTGGCTCTGTTTCAAATTTTTCTTATTCAGGCCTTAAGCCTTCAGTTCTTCAATATTCAGTATGTGGCCTTCAGCCGAGTATTTATGTTAATTTTTTCTTTTTTCATTAAGGCCTTCAGCCGTGTGTATTCGTTAAAGCAATTTTAATAACTTGTGTTCGGGCCTTCTGCCGTATTGTTTTTGAATCCTTTTAAGGGTATGTGTGATGTAGTGTCTATACGGAAATAGTTTGTGTGTTTTGTGCAACTAACAGTAGCTGATTTTGGCCCCTTTCCACAATCACAACCGGATCCGCTCTGTCCTGCGAAATCAGATTTCAACGCTTCCATACATTCATAACTCCAATAAAGATTTCACGCCAACGATCTTGTCGCTGTGGTACCACCGGTTCCTGCCAATTCACTGAAGTTCATCGCTGTTCGGCTTGGCTAACACTTGGATGGGTGACCGACTAGGTCTGCCGAGTGTTGTTGGCAAGTGGTGTGCACTCAACTGCCGGCCGGAGTGGCCGAGCGGTTCTAGACGCGACAGTCTGGAACCGCGCGACCGCTACAGTCGCAGGTCCGAATTCTGCCTCTGGCATGGATGTGTGTGATGTCCTTACGTTAGTTAGGTTTAAGTAGTTCTAAGGTCTAGGGGACTGATGACCTGAGAAGTTAAGTCCCATAGGGCTCAGAGCCATTTTTTTTTTTTTTTTTGCACTCAACGTTTGTGAGGCCAGTTGAAGACCTTGATTGTGAAGCATCAGCTCCAGTCACGAAAACTGACCATGGCTGGGAGAGCGATGTGCTGACGACATGCCGCTCCATATCCGCATCCAGTGATGCCTTTCAGCTGGGGATGATACGTCGGTCGTTGGGCCTTCCGAGGCCTGTTTGGACGGCTTTTAGTTTAAAATTTTTAACGTAGCAGTTCTTCAGCAACTGTGAATGTAAATAAATGATTTGAGAAAAATCAGCCAGCCATTTGCGTGGATAAACCTTTATTAACAGCCCTTGACCATGGTTTCAAGAATTTTAAAATTGTCTTCTTCAGAAGTATATGGGCCTACTGAGGAAGTTTTTTAAATCATAGTTAAAAAGAATTCTCAAAACAAAAATTACCTACGCGTAAAATCACATTGGCGACGACAAACTTCAGAGCAAATAAGCTCAAGTACCATTTACTCCCTATTACTCATTGCTGTAAAGATCTAGACGAAATCATGATTTTGTTTAAGGAGGTTAAAGGGCGGGTATTAGTCTTACGTGAATAAATATAAGTTTTTAAACACGCACTCATTAGGGATGGCAACATGTTAAACGGTCAGCTGCGACTTGCGAGTCAACAGTTACTTGCAGGTTTTAAGCCGGTATTCCAGGCCAATAATGTAGTTGTAGTTTATTGCTTGCCTCAACTAGTAATTCATTCTCACCAAATTAATATTTTTCTTGTAAAACACTTCATCTCTTTCTGTTTATCCTCCTTTTAGCTGTTATAGTTCATTTTTAAAATTTCCCCTCCTCCTCCATACAACCCATATTCCTCCTTTTTCTGCCTAAAATTTTCACAGTCACTTTTCGATATAGCGTCGCGATTGATATTTTACACTTTATCTGTTTGCTATGCGGATATGTTCTCGCGCAGGTACTCCACCTACAAATGTTTCTTATTTAGCGCATTGTGACAACTTTGTCAATTCCCGCATGGCATCTGCCATACACGGGCCATTTCACTGCCTGTTAGCTCCATGTGCGTTTTAATGTAAAGACTTTTATGCCTAGCCCAGCTCTACTAGCAGATGTGTAAAACACTTACACTTTTAATTTGCATTGCCATGCCCTACCAACACTCTTAAGTGGTGTTGTTTCTTTCTCAGTGCCCAGGGTAATCTTATTGTGTGGCAGCCTAATTTTATCTACAGTTGCCAGCCTTCCGGCGTTGATTTTCTTACAGTCCACCGATCCGAAACAACGGATGCTGGGTCTTCACAACTGTTGGAGCGGTCCGTTATTCTTATTTAAAATACAATGACGGAAAAAATTGCAACTACAAAAATGATTAATGTAGAGTTATGAAATTTTGGGCATAAGTTTGGCTAGGTGACATATTTAAGTGATTAAATTTGCAGGATCACAGCTTAATGTAAGCGCAAGGAAAAGTCATTGCGATTGTAAAATGCTGCTACAATAATAACCGATATAACTGCCAGAATGTTGAATGCAAGCATACAAATGTGCATGAATTGTGTTGTACAGCTACAGGACGTCAGCTTGTGGAATGCCTGTTGCACTTGGTCCCTCAATACAGGTACGGCTAATGCCGTTTGTGGATGACGTTGAAGTTGTCGCACGATGATATCTCATATCTGCTCGAATGGAGACAGATCTGGTGATCGAACAGACCAAGGAACAGTCGACAATCTGTAGTGCATGTTGGTTTACAACAGCGGTATGTGGACGAGCGGTATCCTGTTGGAAAATATGCTCTGGAATGCTGTTCATGAAAGGCAGCACAGTAGGTCGAATCACCAGATTGACGTATAAATTTGCCGTGAGGGTGCGTGGGATAAGCACGAGAGTGCTCCTGCTGTTATATCAAATCGCACCCCGCACCATAGGTCCAGGGGTGGGTCCAATGTGTATAGCACGCAAGCAGGTTGTTTCCAGGCCCTCAACTGGCTTCCTTTTAACTAACAGACGCCTATCGCTGGAACTGAGTCAGAACCTGATTTCACCAGAAAACACAACAAGAGCGGCAGCGGCATTCAGACGACAGTCAACTACTTGACAATGGCAGAGGATATCTCTGACGAAAGCTAGTGGGCTGTTAACCACTTACGCGTCTTGAAACACGAGAATATTTTTTTAAGTCTTGTAATGTTTGAAGGCAGAATTAGTTGAGTCTTGCTTGAGACGTCGCTTATATTGTTACTGTTGTGGTCTTCGGTCAAAAGACTAATTTGATGCAGCTTTCCATACTACTCTATTCCGTGCAAGCCTCTACATCTCCAGGTAACTACTGCAACCTACATTCTTCTGAACCTGCTTACTGCATTCATCTCTTGGACTCCCTCTACGCCTTTACCCCCCCCTCCCCCCCCCCCCCCCCCCACGCTTCCCTCCAGTACTGTACTGGTGATCCCTTAATGCTCCAGAATGTGACCTACACACCGATCCCTCCTTCTAATCTGGTTGTGCCACAAATTTCTCTTCTTCCCAGTTCTATTCAGTACCCACTTATTAGTTACGTGATCTACCCATCTAATCTTCAGCATTCTTCTGTAGCACCACATTTCAAAAGTTCCTATTCTATCCTCGCCTAAATTGTTTATCGTCCATGTTTTACTTACATGCAAAATTACACTCCATACAAATACTTTCAGAAAAGACTTCCTGCTGCTTAAATCCATACTCGATATTAACAAATTTCTCTTCTTCAGAAATGCTTTTCTTGCCATTGCCAGTCTACATTTTATATCCTCTCTAATTCGACCATCATCAGTTACTTTTACTTCTTCTCCCTGGACTTTAATTCCTACTCCAAACTTTTCTTTTATGTCCTTTACTGGTTGCTCAATATGCAGATTGAATAACATCGGGGATAGGCTACAACACTGTCTCACTCCCTTCTCAACCACTGCTTTCTTTTCGTGCTCCTCGACTCTTATAAGTGCCCTTTGATTTCTGTGCAAGTTGTAAATAACCTTTCAATCCCTATATTTTACCCCTGCTACCTTCACATTTTCAAAGAGAATGTTCCAATTAGCACTGCCAAAATCTTTCTGTAAATCCACAAATGCTATAAACTCAGGTTTCCCTTTCCTTAAGCTATCTTCTAAAATGAGTCGTAGGATCAGTACTGCATCGCGTGTTTCTACACTTCCTCGGAATCCAAACTGATCTTTCCCGGCTTCTGCCAGTTTTCCATTCTTCTGTAAAGAATTTGTGTTAGTATCTTGCAACCGTGACTTATTAAACTGGTAGTTCCGTAATTTTTACACCTGTCAGCACCTGCATTCTTTGTAACTGGTATTGTTATATCCTTCATGAAGTCGTCGGTTAAGCATCGAGGCATATTGTTATTAAGCGATATGCAAGGCAACGAAAAATAAGATCAGCTGTTGGAAAGCCAAATAGTCGACTTTGATTTACTGGCAGACTTCTAGGAAAGCATAGATCTATAAAGCCCAGACACAGAACTCTTGTGCGACCCATTCTTAAGTAATGCTCGAGTGTTTAGGTTCCCCACTAATTCGGATTACAGAAAGATATCGGAGGTGGGTTGCTATATTTGTTACCTGTAGGTTCCATCAACGCACGAGTGTTAAATAAATTCTGTTAACTCAAATCAGAATCCCTCGAGGGAAGAAGACGCTCTTTTTGCGAAACATAGTTGAGAAAGTTTAGAGAACCGTAATTTGTGAGAAACTGCATTGCGATTACGTTGCCACCGAAGTATATCTCGTGCCAAGACCCTTCGCTATGCTGGCTTCATGTGTATATACATAGATATACATGTATAAATCCAGTCTTTTCTATGTTGTTGTAGTTTTAGAATATATCTTACCCATTTGCAGAAATGATCCACCCACCAGGGTAACCGAGAGCGCTAATGCTCTGCTTCTTGGATTCGGGTAGGCGCGCCAGCCCCGGATCGAATCCTCCCGGCGTATTAACGACGGGGGCCGGTAAGTCGGCCAGCCTGGATGTGGTTTTTAGGCGGTTTTCCACGTCCCACTAGGTGTATACCTAGCTGGTCCCCACATTCCGCTTCAGGTCCACGACTCATAGACATTTGAAAACGTTTAAGCTTTTCCATGGCTTACACTAGACGCAGACAGCTGGGGTACATTAATTCCGACTCGGGGGGTTTGGGGTGGCGGCAGATAGGGCATCCGGCCACCCTCTGCAACTAACACTGCCAAATGGATAGTAACACGGTTCAAGAAAGAAATTTGCAGAAATGCTCACGGCTAATCTATTTTTATTGTAATTTTTTTCTGTACATCGTTATGCCCTGCTATAGAGTTCGACTGAACTTACTTCGCTGACTTGCTTGCTTTCTTCTTCTTCCAAAAACTCTTCATCTACTCAAGGCTGCTTTTAAGTTCTCCTGTCCATGTTCTCTTAGATGTAATACATGAAAAAACTTCAACCTGATGCTTGTCACTTAAAGTTTTGAATGCAGCTCTGTCCTGTAGAATTTTGTTTCTAATGCCTAACTACTGAAGATCTCTTCAATTTCAAGTATCCAGTTGTTTCTAACGTTTATTGAGAGGGAAAGGTAGAGAATTTTTTGGCCAGTCTATCATTCCATCTAAGAATGTAAATAAAATATTTTAATCATCTTTTCCTTAAAGAGTTAGAGAGTTTCTCGAAATTTTTGTACAACTCTTTAGACTTAAGTCTCATCCAGAGTCTCTCAACACAAACCGGGGCAAAAATTTGCCCTGTAATTACGAATTATCCATACAGGTATCGAGAAACATCCACGTTTTGGGCTTTGCATAATATATTTTCAGGCCGTTTATTGCTGCTATTTAATGTTTCCCCAGGGAATTATTCTCCTCTTCTGTGTTGTTTGAAAGGATCGTTAGATAATCTGCATAAACCAAATATAGTAAAATTAATAAATTTTAGGTTCTCGTAGTCTTTCAGTGGTTATTCCTTTTAACTCTTTTTCCCATGTGATAGTTACTTTTTCAGTACAAGATTCATGTCGCGTCTCTGTTATTATATCAAAAGGTTCAGAGATTTCGTCTTAGAATTCAACTTTTGATCTGGTATTAGTTAATATTTGTTTAATCAATTGCCTTGTCTTTCTGTCCACTTCAAATCCTTCCAGTATATTAAACAGTGTGCATCTATCTATTGAATAACATAAAATTTTGAAATATGCAGAGCTGATGACCATTCGTCTGTCCTTAATCATTGGTAAGCTCGTCTTGAGATTGAAAATTTCTTCCAGACAGGATCTGCCTTTCCTATAACCTGCTTGATATTTGCCAATTAAAGCTTTTTAATTATGATTTTTGAAAGAATTTTGTAAGTAACTGACAGCAGTGAAACCACTGTGTAGGTGTTTACATCAGTTTTATCCCCTTTATTGTTTAAGGGATGGAGTATGGCACAGTTTAAATTTTTAGGAAGTGTTCCCTGCAGCCTAATATCTGCAACTACTTTATGAATTTTCTGCGTGAGTAAACATCTGCAAGAAATGTAACTAACCCAGGCTATAGTAAATTTCGAGTGTAATTATTGTTACAGATGTCAGTGTTGCTCTTTATATAGATCTATTACAACTGCGAATTTTAGATACCTAATTTCGAGAATATGCTGGTGTAAATTTCTTGCTCCAGTGTACAAAGGTTCCGAATAACCTAGATTGATTTACCTGCATAACTAATTGGGCTCTAAAAAATGGCTCTGAGCACTATGGGACTCAACTGCTGCGGTCATCAGTCCCCTAGAACTTAGAACTTCTTAAACCCAACTAACCTAAGGACATCACACACGCCCATGCCCGAGGCAGGATTCGAACCTGCGACCGTAGCAGCAGCGCGGCTCCGGACTGGAGCGCCTAGAACCGCACGGCCACCGCGGCCGGCATAACTAATTGACGAAATAAAGTAACCTCGCCCTTCGAACGATGCTCGGTATCACCGAGCGTTCACATTATATTTCTCGCATTTACCTTCAGGCCCTGAATAATCCTGAAATAATTTAATGTAGCCTAAATTATACAGACACTTAAAATTTCCAGACCGTAGTGCTTTAAGTATTTCCTGTACTCTGCGAGAGTATGTATACAGTAATACATGAAATATGTGCCAAATATTTCCCAAACAGCATTCTGTATGTAAAAGATTCTGCATATATGCGTTTACTGATTTTGTTTAATTAACTAATGTGTATTCAGATCAACAGCAGTTTCATAACAAAATAACAGTAGCTCTACTTCAGTAATTGTTATGATGAGAGTGCATCAGTGCTTACATTCTCTTTTTGGCGAACAGACGTATAATGCCAATACGGAATTATATTCGAGTGGTCAATGCACAACTGTATACAAACAAGAATTGAAACACAACGCTCTTCACTGCCTAAGCACGGCATTTTAATGGCGTCGTGTCGTATATAACGTCAAAAGCTTGCAGGCATTAGCAAGTAACCTTCCTCCATGGCAAAAACAATGTGAAAAAGAGGAATATCTTACCTTAATGTTTACCAAGCTGTGTATTTCGCATTTCATTCCTGTTGTGATTTTATTAAATATCCCATGTTTCGAGTATACCTTGTCGTTTTACAAACGTCAGAAATTTCACTCCAAATATTTTATATTTATATTATATATCTTAAGAACTGAAAAACGAACAGTGAATTCTTGGAGCCGTTTCTCAGGTGGAAATGTTTTGAAATTACTCCATAAATGACATTTGCTGGTGATTGCTAACAATTATTACTGTAAAACGTAACAACCGTCACCTAACATCCTTATTGGATAGTATTAAATACTCAATATCATTTATTTCATTTCTGAAGAGATATCGCATATTCATTATTTTGCTCCATCATTGAGAGCTCTGAATTTTGGTTCTGAAAATCTGAAGTATCTAGTGGACTTCTGCGTGAAGAAAGAGGAGCCTCCTGAAGATTTTTGTTGATCCATCATATGGATGTGGGACTGTGATTGATCAGTAATTTGTAGAAAAAGGATATCAACAGCCGTAATTCTTCCTAAAAATTTTGTTATTTAAGCAACCGGTTTCGTCGCTTCATTAGCGTCATCTTTTGGCCCCTGTATTCCAGAAATCAACAAACATACAGTATACTGTAGGTCCGATGTAAAATTGTTGATGACATTATAATGAAAAATATAAAAGGTTGTTGAAACATGTATAACATGTATATCAACAGATATGTAGAGTTAAATGTGCAAATGACCTATAACAATATAAACATGCAATAAGATATTAGTTGGCGTTAATAAGAAAATCTAAGAGAATTATAATAAAAAAGAGGGACGTAATATACAACATCTAACGTTTGATATTATAAAAACTGTGATACGTTCTAGGTTTCTTGGCGTGGGATATGGAGTGATGAGAGAGGGGTGGGCGAGGTTATGATGATATAGGCAATGCAGTGGCCCAAGATTGTAAAGGATTAAGAAGTAAATCGGGTTTTGTTCTTAGAGTTCACGAAATGTTTCGGAGTGAGATAGATGTGATAAGAAGTAGTGAATACAGAGAAATTTCAAAAGCTGGCAACAGATATATGTGACTGAAGGAAAGTAGATACGGGAAGCGAGATGAAGAGCAAAACATTGCACAACCAATAAGAGTGGTACAATTTTGAGGATCTAAACAACCAAGCTGTGATGGAAGAGATGAATGTGGATCAAAAGTGAAGAATGGTGAAAAGATTTGTAGTACTTTTAGTCTGTTGTGTGCTTCATTCTGTAGGAAGGTCAATAGACGGATCACGCCGGCTATTTGAAGTCAGCAGTTATATCTACAAGGAATTTAAGAAAAGTAGCACATTATCTTACGGGAGATAGTGTTGAAGAAATAATCCTATAACGATATGACTGGTAAGCTATACCTGTTCCGATACGGGTCAATCCGTCCTCTAAATTCCATGTCTGTTGCATAGCAGACACTATAGAAAGTGCTGTATGAGGTTATTAGGCATCCTGATACATCGGTGTACCTGACTACTGTCGTTGAGCTGCGCTTACAGCCATGTCATTAAATGTCTTCATAACCACAACGAATGCTACACACGGTTGTTTATGTGGACTAACAAGAAAATTCATAAGCAGGTTCTCCGCAGAATCGGTAAGGAAAGAGATATGTGATAAACACTTACTTTCTTGAAGACATCTGGGAGTACGTTCCATGGCGCTAAAGGGAGCTGTAGAGGGTAAAAACTACAGGGGAATGTCATGAAGTGACAGGAGAGTGGTTTAGATGATTGATTAATTGGATTATTCTTAACAACTATTATTAAAAGAAGACAAAAAGGACACTTCTTTAGAAGTTAGACCCAATTTTAAAATTGAATTTAAGTGAGCAGACACAACAGACAGCGTAACAGAAACTTATCTAAGTTCAATGATTAGGCCGAACTGACACTTTACCAAAATTTCAACAAAACCTTCACAAATTAAATCTTTGTAATAGATGGTCGTCTCTTTTGGATTTAACTTATTTACAGAACCAGTTTCGGAGTTCCATTACACCATCTTCATGCCCCTAGAACCAACGTAAATTGGGAGGAATCTCGAGCGCAGTCATAACAGGAGCCAATATTAAATACCAGGTGTCCGTAGATATCTGGTTTACACGACCCTAGCCCTTCCTTCGTCAACCGACGACAGTCAGGACTAACTTCACACCAGAACGTCAAAAGATGAAAGATGGACGTTGTGGATAAGCTCACAAACTGCAGACTTCGAAGATTCTGTAACAGGTTGTCTGCTACTAACTAGACTTAACGTGATAATTCTGAGAACTGTGAGGTCCCCCAAAATGGCTCAGGGATGTACTGCATCATAGAGCTCCTGCCCAGGCAGCTGAATGTCTGTCTGGTGCCTACGACGGTGGTTTACATTAGAAAAATCTCCGTCCAGTCTATGTGATATTAGCTGTAGACACACCAAATTACCTATGTTAAGGGAAAAAAAGCTCAAGATAGCTGTGGTGCACATCTGCACGTTAGAGTATCTGTATAACTACTGCAATCTACATCCACTTGAAACTTCTTTTATTTTTGAGTCATCAGTCTTTTGACTGGTTTGATTCGTTTGATACGGCCTGTCATGAATTCCTCTCATGTGCCAACATTTTCATCTCAGAGCAGCACTTGCAACTTACATCCTCAATTATTTGCGGGATGTATTCGAGTTTCTTTCTCTACAGTTTTTACCCTCTACAACTCGCTCTAACACCATGGAAGTTATTTCCTGATGACTTAACAGATATCCCACTATCTTGTTCCTTCTTCTTGTCAGTGTTTCCTATATGCTTCTTCCCTCGCCGATTCTGTGGAGTACTTCCTCATTGCTTACTTTATCAATCCATCTAATTTTCAACATTCTCCTGTAGCACCACATTCCACAATGCGTCGATTCTCTTCTGTTCCGGTTTTTCCATTGTTCCAAAGTCCATGTTTCACTACCACCCAGTGCTGTGCTGCAAACGTACATTCGGAGAAATTTCTTCCTCAAATTAAGGCCTATGTTTGATACAAGTAAACTCCTGTTGGCCAGAAATGATCTTCACCAGTACATGTTTGATTTTGTTTTATTTTTCTGCCTAGGCAGCAGAATTCCTTAAGCTCTTCTTCGTGATCACCAAGACGGTGCTTAGGACTTATATGTTCTTTCAGATGGTTTACATGTTCTGTATGTTGAAGGTCAATGCTTATGGAACTGAGGAATTATCCTCATAGCACAGCTGCATGTAACAAGCAGAAAGCCTACATTTGTTCAGTCTGGTCCACTGTCTTTACAAATCAGAACTCACCATGCGATATATGCAAACCCATTCATAGTCAGAAAAGATAGCTCGGAAGGCCACTCGCAACGGAACTGAATAAAATCTAATGGCAACAAATAGCACTGATCTACTGTAGGACGTGGATTCGACACTGAAATTGGTGTCAGTAACCATGAGGCACTTATAGTAATTGATTACCAAAGTATAAATAAACTAAGACAAGTAGAACGTAGAAAACTGTCGAATAGCTATACTTTGCCAAGCTGTGGACAGATGTGTACCAAGGAGAATATTTTATGGTGGGAGAGACCCTCCATGGAATAGAGTCTCTGTAAAGGAATTTCTAAAGGACCAGCTACAACCGCACAGTAGATCTAAAACAAGTTATAGGATGGAGATAGAGAAATCTAGAAGCAATTTGTCTGGCTGTCGAAAGGACAAGGTGTGAAGCCCTCAATGACTACCGTTGCAGAATATTGTAAAAGGATGTCTCACAAAAGCAAAAGAAATGATGGTCATTTGTAGAGGCCGTCGTTGGCATCATAATTAGTGTTCAGACTGTCATGGATAACATAGTGAATGAAACTGAGGGTAAAAAAGCAAAACAGACATGGGAAACAACGTTTTCAAATGTCCCTTTACTGAGAAAGGTTACTCATAGCCTGAAAATGTGGCAGTGATCCATTTTAACCCCTTCAGTTCTGTTTTCAGATAGCACAACGTTGTTACGTTAAACAACTTGTCAAATATCAATAAGAAAGTGACGGATACTTTCTAATTTACCTAATCACTTGTAACTTACATTTGTTGTTGTGAACCAAACTGGGGTGGTTTCCTATTTTTAAACTTTCATATATGTCTGTGTTGAATGTGATACTGAACCATGTAAGTAGTGTGATTACGTAAACTGTCTGGTAAAAGAGTCACCAAATCAATCATAAAATGTATTGCAATTAACTTTTACCAAAAATAATTAGAAAATGTAAAAGTGTATGCTAAAGAAGCTGTCCTGTGAAGCGGGCCGGAGTGGCCGAGCAGTTCTAGGCGCTACAGCCTGGAACCGCGTGACCACTGCGGTCGCAGGTTCGAATCCTGCCTCGGGCATGGATATGTGTGATGTCCGTAGGTTAGTTGGCTTTAAGTAGTACTAAGTTCTCAGAAGTTAAGTCCCATACTGATCAGAGCCATTTTAACCATTTCTGTCCTGTGAAACGGTGTATTACTTATTGCAGTGGACGGGAGCAACAATGCGTGACCTCACAGTATGTGACTTGCAGTTCCAACACATAAAAGAACATAATAAATGCTCTAATTAAGATTAAAAATCGATCTTTGACAATATAACTGTCCAAAACACTTCCGCTAAAAATGTCCTGTAGATTTACGAATGCAAACTGACTAAATAAAATTGCCAACACTGAACGATGCTCACGCGAATATAACATTGCACTGTAGGAATGGAAATGTCTGCACGAGGAATGAAATCACAGTTAGGCTTTACCTTAACTGAACCTGGTAACAGTTCTGAAATTCCAGGCTTAACTGTGAATGATCATATTGTTTTCTGGCCGTCCGTAACAAATTATGTAACTTACTTGTGGCAACGGAAACACACTACTGCTCGAAAGTGACGAAAACGACATGCAGCGCAGTAGCAACACGGCTAAAGAAAATGAAGCCTTATGCAAGTGCAGTGCAAGGACACGCAGCTATGCTAAGTAGATTACAATTTACCTTTAGCCACTGTGTTCCGTAAAGTAGTAGTAATTTGATTTATTAAATGAGTGAAAGAGACTAACATTCAAAAAGTGTATTGCAATTCAAATTCCTTAAAAATTTCAATCACATTTACACAAATCACTTACACAAGAATATATTATTCAGCCATGAAACTAGTTCATATATATACATGCGCATCAAAAAAAGTTTTGCATTACCGCGGTTCCGAGAGTTCTGGAACCTGTACAGAAAATTGGAAAAATGGATCAACATAATTATCATTTCCTCCCTTTTTATTGCTCATGAAAACCACACAATACATGTTGTTCCACCATACAGCGTGATCTTCAGAGGTGGAGGTTCAGATTTCTGTACACGCTGGTACCTCTAATACCCAGTTGCACGTCCTCTTGCACTGATGCATGCCTGTATTCGTCGTGGCATACTATCCACAAGTTCATCAAGGCAGTGTTGGTCCAGATTTTCCCACTCCTCAACGACGATTTGGCGTAGATTCCTCAGTGTGGTTGGTGGGTCATGTCGTCCATAAACAGCCCTTTTCAATCAATTCCAGGCATGTACATAGGGTTCATGTGTGGAGAACATGCTGGCCACTATAGTTGAGCGATGTCGTTAACCTCACGGAAATAATTCACAATATGTGCACGATGGGGGCACGAATTGTCGTCCATGAAGACGAATGCGGCGTCTATACGCTGCAGATGTGGTTGCACTATCGGTCGGAAGATGGCATTCACGTATCGTACAGCCGTTACGGCGCCTTCCATGACCACCAACGGCGTACGTCGGCCCCACATAATGCCGCCCCAGAACAGCAGGGAACCTCGACCTTGCTGCACTCGCTAGACTGTGTGTCTAAGGCGTTCAGCCTGACAGGGTTGTCTCCAAACACGTCTCCGACGATGTCTGGTTGAAGGCATATGTGACACTCGTCGGTGAAGAGAACGTGATGCCAGTCCTGAGAGGTCCAATCGGCATGTTGTTGGGCCCATCTGTACCGCGGTGCATGGTGTCGTATTTGCGAAGATGGACTCCGCCATGGACGTCGGAAGTAAGGTTGAGCATCATGCAGCCTATTGCTCAAAGCTTGACTCGTAACACGACGTCCTGTCACTACACGAAAAGCATTATTCAACATGGTGGCGTTGCTGTCAGGGTTCCTCCCAGACATAATGTGTAGGTAGCGGTTATCCACTGCGGTGGTAGCCCTTGAGCGGCCTGAGCGAGGCATGTCACCGATAGTTCCTGTCTCTCTGTGTCTCTATGTCCGAACACCATCACTTTGGTTCACTCAGAGACGCCTGGGCACTTCGCTTGTACATAGCCCTTCTGGGCACAAAGTAACAACACGGACGCGATCGAACCGCGGTACTGACTGCCTAGGCGTGGTTGACCTACACACAACACGAGCCTTGTACATCCTTCCTGGTGGAATGACTGGAGCTGATAGGCTGCCGGACCTCCTTCGTGTAATAGGCGCTGCTCATGCATGGTTGTTTACATCTTTGGACGGGTTTAGTGACATCTCTGAACAGTCAAAGGGGTTGTCTGTGATACAATATCCGCAGTCAATGTCTATCATCAGGAGTTCTGGGAACCTGGGTGATGCATGGCCTTTCCGCAGTGATGACAACAGTTCCCTTTAGATCCCCCAAGTTAAGGGCTGTCGATCTTGTCTATCACTTGAATGGGTCGCCGTCCTGGTCTGCCGAGTACTGTGGCAAGCAGGGCGCCCTGTGGAGCTTTTTGATTGAACAATAGAGGCATTGGACACGAAAACTGACATCGACCGGGAGAGCGGTGGGCTGACCACACGCCCACCTATTCGTATCCGGATCCGGTGATGCGTAAGTGCTGAGGATGACAAGGTGGCCGTTCTACACCGTAGAAGTGTAGATAAGAATCTGGATCTGACCGGAGGCGTGTTAGTGTATTCTGTCCAGATGCAATGACCATGCTGTCCAGATGGTGTAGTGGTCAGTGCATTTTCTTGATAAGCAGGCGACGTGGAATCGATCCCGGTCCAGCACAAATTTTCAATTTTTCCCTTTGATTTCAGCCGAAACCTCAATGTCTGTAATCCCTTTTTGTCTTAAATAATTATAAATTGCTCGCAAGCAAGCAATGCAGCAATAGTATTACCTAAATATCTTCACACTTCTCAAGCCAATCTTTATAAAATCACATTTCCGAAATTCTATATCCTCTGCATTTGCTTCCCTGTGTTTTGCTATATATTTGCAGACAGCTCAGTGGCGAGAGCAATACCTATCTCTCTCTGTCACTTCTCAGTGAATGCTACTGGCAACTAACCCGTATTCAGAACCTCCGGGCGTAACACATCGACTATTAGACTTCATCTAGGGTTGTGCCTCTGTAGTTAACAACCATAGTTGTAAGTCGGAGCTTGCTCCACCCAACGTTAACTACCTTCGAAAGTCAACGATAGAAAGGACTTTTAGGAAAAAATTTCCACCGTCCTGTCCAAGAATGCAGGGAAAGGCTACATCGGATTCGATGGGTAGCCTCCTAGAAGGCGTCAATGAGTCAGAGCGTTGACAATTTTCATTCTTATTCCAGTTCATAAGAACAAGATCAAACAAGATCAGAGCAACTACATTGTAACTCATAATATTCTCTACTTAAAGCAGGAAACCTAAAGAATTTGATGAATGAATTAGATAAACAGAAAACTTTAGTAGCAGGACTGCAGGAAATGAGAAATACTACAGAAGAACCATTCGAATCACAAGGCTACAGAATTTACAATGGGAAACTTGGAATAAGGGTTATGAAAGAACGTCCCCAATTCGGAACTGGGTTTACAGTCAATGTGAAAATAATAGATTCGATTATCGATTTTCAAACCATATCCCCTAGAATTGCAGCTTTGAGTTTAAAAGCATCCAGCAGAATTTATACCATCATTAATGCCCATGCCCCTACTAATGTAAAGAATTGTCTAACAAAGACTAGGAAGGAGGTGGAAAAGTTTTGGGATCTCCTTGACCAAACAATAAACCAAGTAAATATTAACAATGGTAAGATCCCGTTAGGGGACTTCAGTGCCCAACTCGGAAGATAAAAGAAATATAAGGATATCATTGGGAAATGGGCTCTACATAAACAAACAAATAAGAACGGTCAAAGACGAGTTGAACTCTGTAGGGAGCACAAACTGATCTCAAAGTCCACATACTTCAAAAGAAGGCCAAAAAAAACTTAAAACTTGGGAACATCCTGATTGGGGAAAAGGATATTGACAGCTGGATCATGTATTTATGGGCAAATTCTTCTACAGAGAAATTTAAAATGTTAAAGTATTAAGAGGGGTAGATACAGGCTCAGATCATTACACTGTCAAAATCGAAATTAAGTTCACACCACTAAAAAGAAACCAAAGTGCAATAAACGAAAGAGGAACTTGGATCTGCACCAATTAATTAGAAATGATGAATGTAGAGAAGTCACACAAGACATAAAACTGACAGATATGTAGAAGAACTGGTTCAAATTCTCAGGCAACAAGCAGAAAATTTAGCCCCATTGAACCGACGTAAAATACATGTCTAGTGGAGCTCAGAATGTGCCAAAATTCATGAAGAAAGATATGATGTATGGTTAAAATTTCGAATACACAAAACAGAAGACAATGCAACCAATCTCAAAAATATCAGGAATAGCTCACACAAATTATCAGGTAAACAAAGAGACAATCACAGAAAGATCTAATCGATTCAGTAGAAGAAAATTGCCATAAAACCAATGCCAGAGACTTTTACAAAATGTTTGAAGACAGTCACAAAAATTTGCCCCTCCCACGTTAATGCTGAAGAGGGAAGATGGAAAAGTGGCATATAATGACAAGGAACATGCCTAAATCATGGTAAAAGCATTTAGTATACTTTTGAATTGTGAAGAACCCCAGGAACCTTTAGCAATTAATACACACACACTCATCAAGACTCCACCTGATCTCATAAATCCTCCAACAATACAAGAGGTGGAAACGGCACTCAGAGAGATGAAAAATTATAAGGCATGCGGAGAAGACCAAGTTTTCGCAGAAATGTGGAAATATGCCAGTGATACAGTTCAACATCCTTACACACAGTCCTAAAAAAATCTGGATAACAGAAAAGTTTCCCAAACATTGGACCACAGTCATAATCCATCCGCTCCACAAAAAAGGAGATAAAGGCAACCCAGATAATTACGGAGGTACCTCTCTCTTAGACTGCCCATACAAGATTTTCTCCAGAATCCTATACAAGAGGATCAATGAGCAACTAGAGGAAGAATTAGGTGAATACCAAGGAGACTTCAGACCTTGGAGAAGCTGTGCAGAACAGATCATCACTTTAAAATTAGCCATAGCATATTACAAGAAACGAGGTAAACCTCTTGTAATAACCTTCGTGGACTGTATCCACAGACCTTCAATGCAAAAATCTTAAGAAATTTCGGGCTCCATACAAAATTAATCAAATTGATAGAACACACCTTAACCAACACTGTATCAAAAGTCGAGTTCACGGGGGAACTCTCTGAGCCATTCATCATAAAAACAGGCTTAAGACAAGGAGATTGCTTAGCACGCCTGCTGTTCAACTGTGCTTTAGGATACATTTTACATGATTGGAAGACCCAAAGACAACATAAGATTAAATTGTCTGGGATTTGCTCATGACCTTGTTCTCTTGTCCAACAGTATTCAGGACACCAAACAACAAGTTATCTCACTACAGGAAATAGCACAGAAAATTGGTTTTCGAATATCCTTTGAAGAAACAGTCATCATGTTAACTGACCCACCACTCATAAACAAAATTGCCGTAGGAAACCAAGAAATCAAAACTGTAGATAAATTTAAATATCTAGGAGAATTCATAACATATAACCTCAATGGAAAGCCAACAGTCACTCAACCAGAAATAACATAGGCAAGTGAACCCATTTTAAAACAACTGACACTGCACAAATAGCCAAAATACTCAAAATAGAGAGAAAAATCATCAGAACGCGCATCAACAAATCTGATCAGAAAGATGGAAATGGAGAGTGTTTCATTTATAGCTAGTCTACAAGGACGTAGAACCGGTAATGAGTACAATCAGGAAGAAACGCATTTCATTTTTCGGACTTCTAATCAGAACATCAGAGAATAGGATCATCAGGAGAATAATAGAAAAATTGTGGAATAGTAAGTGCAACATTAAGTGGATTACAGAAATCAAGGAAGAAGTGGATGAGCTACAGATTACATTGGAAGACCTAAGAAACAAAACTCCCAAAATCAGGAAACTCACAGACAAACAAACCAGATTGTAAACGAGAATCAACAAACAGACAATAGGCAGGGTAATTTCCGATGAAGAAAGAAGGATGAGATCCGAGAGAATGAAGAAGTACTGGGCTGACAGGAAACTGAAAAATTCCTTGTATAAGGTTTGCTAGAGTGATCCAATGAAGGCCATAAAATGTAAATAATAATAAAGACTTCTGTTTGAAAAATATCCAGTGTACTAATATGAAGCATGACACATAGAATAAAAATAGAGCTCACATCACTTGCAGTTGATACCAAAAATAAGCTAGTAACCTTACACACTAATTAAGATGAGCGTTCTTCGGATTGAATGTTAGAATAAATTTTTTCACCCTGCCGCTCTGACGGCATACTCTATGCCAGACCAATTCTTCAAGTACACTGAAATGCGTGTCATCACTGTGAATGAGGGAGAGGGACACGCTCCTCTGATGTGCAGACGATATACGTGTACGTATTGTTTAATTACCAATTCCAAATTGTTCGGACATAATTTTATTTTAACATTTTGGCGCATTTATTGATGAAATAATTTCGCAATTGCAGGACAGTAATCTAATTTATATATCTGTTAAGCGCTTTACATAAATCATTTACAAAAGTTATAATTAGCTATGCATGACTGGATCAGGATAATAGATATTATCGCTTTCGATTTACACAGTGACGAATACCTCATATTCGGCAGTATGTTATCTCTTCAGCAAATAATAAAGGATTAGTAACACTATGTCGCAGTGTGTTTATTGGTCATCATTTCTCACAAAAGTAACTTTACCAGCAAGCCGCGTACTTGCCAGAGCTCCAGGAAAAGTCATTTCTTCTAACCTAACTCGTCTTTTCAAAAGTTAAATTGCAGCAATCAGTAACGACAAGCGCGAGCTTCTTTATTCATGCGATCATTGTAATTTTTTTAGCGGGCAGGGACCGTAGGGGTGAGGGAAGTAACGGGACTTTCTTGTTGATTGGTTTGATGCAGCCGGCAACGAATTCCTCTCCTGTGCAAACCTCTTTACCTCAACGTACTATTTGCACGCAGCGTCCTAATTTCTGCCTCCCTCTACAGTTTTTACCCTCTACAGCTCCCTCTATCACCACGGAAGTTATTGCCCGATATCGTAACATATGATCAAGTTTCAGTACCGTACAATGCTGTGTTCCAAACGTACATTCTCAGAAATTTATTCCTCAAATTGGGGCCTGTGTTTGATACTAATAGACTTCTCCTAGTAAGGAATGCCCTTGTTGCCAGTGATAGTCTTCTTTTCAATTCCCGCTTGTTACATCCACTTTGCTTTCTAGATAGTAGAATTCCTTAAATTCGTCTTTTTCATGACCCCCAAATTCTGATGTTAAGTTCTTCGTTGTTCTCATTCCTGATACCTGTCATTACGTTCATATTTCTTTGATTTACTCTCAGTCCAAGTTCTGTACTCATACCCCGTTTAACAGATCCCGTACCGGGATAGCAATGTTATCAGGAAAACTTATAGTTGGCATCCTTCCATCATAAATTTTAATCCCGTTTTTGAATCATCCTTTTTATTTCTGTCATTGCTTCTACGATGTATAGATTGAACATGATGTGCGAAAGAGAATATTTGTCTTGCACTTTTTTTAATCGGTGCATTTCTTCCTCGTTTTCATTCGTATTGCTCCTTCTTGGTTCGTGTACATATAAAATATTATTCGTCTTACCCTATGTATGTTCTTACCCAAATCATTGAAGAAAGAAGTCACTGATGTAACGCCTAGTGGAATCAAATTGCTGGCAGAAACACACTACTTGCCTTTTTTCCGAATGCAACTCTGACATGGTGTACAATGTCTAAAATTCTTCTTCGTTCTCATTTTTATTTATCCTTTATGATCGACAATCGTGTAACCACGATATTACAAAATATTTTTATTTCTACTTTCTATCTTAAAACGGAGCGAGGCTTCGCAAAGGTTAAGGCACTGGAATAGCATTTGGGAAACTGGGTTTAGTATCCCCATGCCTTCATTGGGTCATCCCTATTTAGGTTTTCTGCGTTTCCTCTAAATCGTTGAAGTCAAATGACACATCGGTTCCCTTCAATAGGACTTTAATTATCTCGTCGTCTTCGGGATGTCGAACACATCCTTATTTTTCATCATCATTCTGAAGGAAGGAATGTCCTCGCACCGGCATCTAAATTGTTTTACCTTAGTTCTGCATGTATACGTACTTAAACATTATGAGGTGGCAATCAGCTGATCAGATTGTATTTACCTGGCTAAGAATAGAGAAACCACCTAAAAGTCTTTGCCAAGCTGACCTCTGTACCAAATAAACGAGACTAGATGCGAGCACGTGTATTCGACCTATGTAGAAGCCGATATGCGTCTTGTCAAATACGCCTTCATCTTAGTTTCAACGGGGTACCGTAATTGAAGCTGAAATCTGATCTTTTTTTTTTAAAAAGTCTCGAAATGAAAAAAAAGTAGTCATGTTTTCAACTCAGTCTCTAACCAGGAGCGTGCAGATAGCAGTTTTTGTGATAGGTGACTGTACTCACGAGTATAAACTTTGTTCTTATTACTTCAGCGGGCGAAATTTGTTTTGAAACACAGATATCCTGCGCTATCGATAGACATGAGGCAGGAAAGTCTTTCTGCTCGGATCGAGGGTACGTTTGACCTTATTTTGTTCGGGAAGGTTGATCAGAGAATGCAACGTCGACCTCCGATGATGGAAAATGCAGGTAAAAGTTTCTGTGTGAACGTGTTGTTTTTCTTTTCTGATGATTAGGGTAGAGGGAAGACCTATTCCGGAAATCTACGAACTGTAGTATTGGTAACAAAAATTATCACTATTTATTACACATGTTGCGTATGGCCTTTAGCCTGCCCCTCATTTAATATTGGGATGTAAATGGTGCAGTTCCTTCCGAGACGAATGCGCTGTCATTAGTCTCATTCTCCCTTCACAACAAGCACGTTCAGGATAATATTAGGAAATCTGTAAATGTGTCGTAGATTCTACATCTTTTTTAACTACCCCTACTTTCTTATTACCGATTAAAACTAAACTTACAGTTTCGTCGTTTGTTGGATAGAGAAGTGCACTTAGTTGTCGTTTGCGGGCCTAGTGCTTGAATCAGCACTGGTTTAACGACCAGCTAGTAATCAAAATCGTGCACAGGTGCCTACGGACCATGATTAGTGTGTATATTTCTTGTTCATCAGTCACGTTTCATAACGCATTGTGTCCCTTGAGTTTAAGGCCCCCTTCTCCCACTTCTGCCTTACTCCCCAACCCACCACAAACACACACAAGCAACTCTACCCACTCCCCTCTCCCCGCCATCCAAACGCATACACTTCTCTTTCAGCTCTCTACGTAAGTTCGTAGTTGTATGAGTTCACAGGACATAGAATACACAGAGCACAGAATATCCGTGCGCATGATCACAGTTCCAGCTAAAAAAAAAATCCTTTTCAAGGTATAATTCTCTGTCAGTAAATGCATATTAAACCCAGAGTTCAGTTTCTAAGTAAGTTCAGTACATTTCAGTAACGTCTAGTTCAGATCAGATTAGGATTCAACTTATAATAATTGTTTAAATTCCAAATTCAAGCGTAGTAAGCCGTTTTCATTTGTTTATAATTCCAAGCACAGCACTCTCAATCACTTTCAAAACAACTTATCAATTTATTACTTGTGTAGGCTTTTTTGGATTTCGTGCGTCTCCCAAGGCAAGCTCTTATCCGCTGATGTTCCCGCGCGCGTGAAGAAGCGATATCTTTCTTCCCACAGAGATTCCAGAGAAGCCCTTTTCCGCTTTCGCGGGCGGCCACTGCAGCTCCAGGAAGGGAAAGACGGGATATACGTCATCATAACACCTCCGGCGAGAATGTGCGGGAAATAAATCCTGTTTTTGTTCAGAAAACAGAGAATTCTTTCCCGGGATAAAGGAGAGAGCAGAGGGAAGCGAAGAAGACTCGGGCGTGGAGGAAGAGCGACTTCTAGAATTTATAGCCACTTGTTTGAGTCTTAATCGCAAAAGCAATCCGCTCTGACACAAAAATCCTTTTTCGCCACATGGAAATCCCCGAAAATTCTGTTTGTTGTTTTAACTATTTCGCTGCTTCTTGAGTTACACGTATTCAGTATATCTCCTCGAATCTTAACATACTAGACTTTAATGCAAATAAAATACTTTTTTACTGATTTAGAAGTGAGAGTGTCTTTATAATAATTTCTGCTGACTGTACTGCGTGAACAATGATTTCAGGAAAACACACTTTTTTCTACTTATTTTGTTCTGTGACCTAGGTTTCGGGTTATTAGCAGTTGTTTATCGTTGGAAACTTCTCACTACTTTAGATTTTAACCTTCGAGTTCGTGTATTACTATGTCCCCGGTTTAACGTCCTGAAACTTTCCGTTTTATTTGAAATCTGACACTTAAGTGAAGAAAAACGCGTTCTGACTAATTTTATGTTGTATGCCGTAGTGAGCATGAACTTCCGCATAGCGCAGCGGAATGATTGAGGAGATTTAGCATAATTGAACATAGATAAATGAAACGATAATCGTTATAACAGATACTATGTAGCTACTCTCTATCCGTGTCAATGAGTCCTCGTAATATGGTTTGCTGGAAAACCTCAGAGCTTAAGTGACTTCCTTGAGACATGCAATTTCGGTTTCAAATCAAAGATAGAGCGCTGCAACAGCTCCCAGTTGATTCCTTCCGTGTGGATTGATGCTAAACTTAAGCCGAGATTTGCGTAATATCAGCACACACTCGACCACTGAGAGTCGTGGAGGGTATGCACGAAACCTCTTTCTCAACTAGTTGCACGCCATCCGAAATGTTGGTGCTATGTTGAGGATTGTTGTTGTGTTTGATTCCTCTCTCTGATTATAAAGCACAAGCTTATGCCCTGATAGAACGCCTTCTCCAGCATATTAATGTGTAAATTCGGTTTAGAACATCTCTAGATCTGTCGTTATGTAGTATATTTGAGATCAAATACAATAGTAGTTTCCACTACATTGTAATAAAAGTTCCTGTTGTGCAGTTTGAGAGTCGCGAAATATCACTATTGTACAGGCACTGGTACATCGGATCATTTTATTTCCATCACTTATAAACTTGCAGTTGCCTAACAATAAATGCATCTTAAATTCTCAAATGGTATTTGGTTATTTGTGGCGTTATGCCAGTCATTCTGCACAGTTTAATTCCGTTGAGAGTGTTATTTGTTGGTGTGGTACTAACACCGTTTTTAGTTAGAAATTAGGGGAAATTGTCCTTCTTCTACGTTTAGCAAAACACAAGCGCGGGTGACAAATTTATCTAATGGCTGTTAGTTTTATATGTGTAGGTAATGTGCCTTTAACATTCAGATTCGGAGAGATCATTCGTTTATTTTTCGAATGATCAAAAAAAAACTTTTCTGGAAGCTTTTGAAAATACAAAACTGCGAACATAATCTGAATAATGACAGTTATGTGCGTCTGTATTTTACTATGGTGCGACATCTCGAACTTGAAATTACAAAACACGCAAAACATTTTAGAATGGGTTATACGTGCAGGACCTCGGCTATATCGTATACTCTAGATAAGTCTGTGCCACGAGACCATCTTCGATCGAAACATAGCATTCAGGGAACTTCCCTCTCCGTTGCCCACTCCTCCCGCAACATATTTTAATTTTATCTAGTTGATAGCTGTTTTAAACTTGTAAAGTTCCTTAATGCTCAAACTAGTTGACCAATTGCTGTTGAAAGGATTTGGTCACCAGACTTCAAAGAAAGTGTTATGCTGGGAAGATTCGCATTATACACTTGTCTGTTGCAGAAGTTCATTTAGAATTATATTGAGGAGAGCTATTAGTATTCTTTATAAATCAGAAATAATGTCAGCGAATGATCAGATCTTTGGCTAAGAATAAAGCGCCAGATCTTTGTGACACAAGTTAATACTATCTTTCGAAACGTGAGGATCCGTTCTGATCCACGACCACCCAACAGCCGTCGAGAATAACAGACTCTGGTGTGTCCCTGTCAACAGACGTGCTCAGTATGTTTAGATGCATGTCTGAGAGAAGATACAATGTTTAAGATCTACAGCCGTACGAAATACTTTCGAAATTAATTAGCTGACTGCAAATTCTTTAAAATCAGATGTGTTAGTCATAAATATACCATCCAATAGCGACATACGAAAATTTGTCCCGGATGGGGACTCGAAATCGGTTTTTTATTTTAAAAAGTTCTTTATTGATAATAATTTTAATAATACATCAATAACCCACCACATCACTAATTATTTCATCTTACGATTTTACAGTAGTGTTAAACATGCGGTTAATGTCTGTTAGTATTAAAGCAGCTAATTTTAGAATGAAATTTTCACTCTGCAGCGGAATGCGCGCTGATGCGAAACTTCCTGGCAGATTAAAACTATGTGACGGTCCGAGACTCGACCTCGGGACCATTGTTTTTCGCGGGCAAGTGTTCTACCACCTTTCTTTTTTCTCATTTTGTTCGTTAGTGTTCGTTACGTTTGATCGTAGCGGACGTCACATGACATCCGCTGAAGTTCGTTGCTGATCCTTTTACTCATTTTCTATTACAGAGACCAGCCAGGTCTCGACCGAACACGCCGAGCTACCGTGACGGAAAACCATCTGAGCTACCCAAGCGACTCCTTAGAGCGTCAATTCCGCCAGTACCTCGTCTCCTACCCTCCAAACTGTACAGAAGTCATGTCTTCGCCGCATCCTTTCTTCCACAAGTGCTAGTCTTGCAAGGTTCGCAGGACAGCTTCTGTAAAGTTTGGAAGGTAGGAGACGAGGTACTGGCAGAATTGAAACTGTGAAGACGGGTCATGAGTCGTGCGTGGGTAGCTCAGATGGTAGAGCACCTGCCCGTGAGAGGCTGAGGTCCCGAGTTCGAATCTCAGTTCGTCACACAGTTTTAAGCTGCCAGGAAGTTTCGCATCAGCGCTCATTCCGCCGCAGAGTGAAAATTTCTTCTAAAATTAGCTGCTTTAACACTAACAGACATTAACTGCATGTTTAACACTATTGTAAAATCGTAGGACCAACTAATTAGTTATGTAGTAGGTTACTGATGTGTTATTAAAATTGTTATTATAAAGAAGTTTTTTAAAATAAAAAACCGATTTCGAGTCCCCATCCAGCACAAATTTTCGAATGTCACTATTGGATGGTATATTTATAACCAACACATCTGATGTTCAAGTATTTGCAGTCTTAGTTATTATGGGCAAGCTACTACTGTACTATTTAGTCTACTGAGAATTACAATTCAACTACTTTCCTACTGTACTACATTACCTGCAGCGTTACAGGTGTGTCAGCAAACTACGAGGGCTGGAGCTTTAATAGTGACAACTATTTATTTACAGCTCGTACAAAACAGATACGTGTTTCAAAGTTTTACTGATCTTCAGAATAGTCACCAGCATTGTGTATAACCCGTAGCCAGCGATGTGGAAGTCGTAGGATACTCTTAGCAGTGCAAGTTGTGTTGACAGCTCGAGCGGCGCGGTCTGTTGCCTGACGAATTTGTAGCAGTTCTGAAGCGAACGCTGTGAAGTGTTTCCTACAGTTTAGAAATCGAGTTGAGCTTATGAGGGCTTAAGTCAGGGGAGGGCAGTAGTTGGTATACCACTTAGCAGCCCCATCAGTCAAACAAATCAGTAACAGCTTGCACTGTACGTGCTTGAGCATTGTCCTGCAAAATGATGGTTATGTCCTGTAGAAAGTGTCATCACTTCTGTCTCTAAGCTGGTCGTAGGTTGTGTTCAAAAAATGAACAGCATAGAGACACAAGTGATGACACTTTCTGCAGGACCTGACCATCATTTTGCAGGACAATACTCAAGCACATACAGTGCAAGCTGTTACTGATTTGTTTGACTGATGGGGCTGCTAAGTGCTATACCAACTACTACCCTCCCCTGACTTAAGCCCTCATAAGTTCAACTCGATTTCTAAACTGAAGGTAACACTTCATGGCATTCGCTTCAGAACTGCTACAAATTCGTCTGGCAATAGACCGCGCCGCTCGAACTGTCAACACAACTGCCACTGCTAAGGGTATCCTACGACTTCCACATCGCTGGCAACGGGTTATACACAATGCTGGTGACTATTTTCAAGGTCAGTAAAACTTTGAAACACGTATCTATTTTGTATGAGCTGTAAATAAATAGTTGCCACTATTAAAGTTCCAGCCCACATATAAACATACTATTTAGGCCGTGCCCACCGAGTTAACCCCAGTGGGCGTGTCCCTGGCACTGGGTTGCCCCTGAGAACTTGATTGTCGCTGCAGGATACAAACAACTGCTTTCAAATATCTATACTACTTTATTCTATTACTAACTAACTTACAGCTAGTGCAGTTTCCTCCGTTTGGTAAGAAACGCACCTCCCTCCTAGTCCATGACGTGGTGGATTCCGATCGTAACGGCGATCGGGCAGTCTACGCCCCGGCGGTGCAGGGCAAGTGCGTAGGTACTTTTCTTTTCAGTTTTATCTTTATTGGTTATCCCTCAAGTATTCCCTTAAAAACTTAGCTGATACCTTGTTGGCCAGGCTGCTAAGGATTTCTACGTTATTTTGACGTCTAATCAGATGATGGGTGTCGTGGTCTGGTAGTTGACGTATCTGATCAGCTGCCACGTCGTCGTTAATGGGGCACTCATAGACCATGTGGTCAGGAGTGCTCTTCAAAACTGCTTGCTAAACCGGCTCGAATATGTGGGATAGGACACATGTCCCGAGAGAAAGTGTAACAGGCCTCTGTCATTTTGAAAATACTTAAGTTGCATCCGTTCCCTGATGCTTGGTAGGAATTGATATGTACTTCGACATGACGGATGCAACTAAAGTATTTTCAAAATAGCGGAGGTCTGTTGCAATTTCTCACGGGACATGGGCCGGTTTGGAAAACAGGCTACGCCTCCCTTGTCATTGAGCTTTGGAAGGCACTCCTGAACGAACATGTGGTCTATGAGTGCCTGTACACGACGATATGGGAACCGATTTGAGATGTCAATTAACAAACCATGACACCCATCACCTGATTAGACGTCAAAATACCTCAGAAATCCTTAGCAGCCTAACCAACGAGGTATCACAGGTCTCTTGCCACAGATCCTCCCCTCACCTTTTGCTCGAAATTTTGTCCCTTACTTGAACCCCCTTGCTCTCGGCTGTCTTTTCAGCTCTGCCCCTCTTTACTCAGGTTGTCTGCTCTTGTATTTTGATTTCGAGTGGCCACAGCCCCATTATGACTAGCTGGTCCCCTCCCGTACTTGCCCCGTATGCCCCGATTGAACGTAGTATAATATTCCGTTATACTCTTCGTCCGCTCATGGCCGTAAGGATACTGTTATATTACAGTTTAATTAATTTCGCTTGGAGGTGGAGTCCAATGAGATTGTTAAGTACTTCCAGCGATCTCTGGTTCACGATTTCGACGCGTGTAGCGAAGTTTCCCGTTTGTCACGAGTCGTCGCGTTAGTCACTATTTTTTTAATACAACGAAAAGGAAAGACAACTGAAAATCCTCGTCACGAGCAGGAGTCAACGATCATCTGCTTCACATTCTCAGGAGCACTCGGTGATGTGACATGAAATCTTGCGTCCAGCCGGACAAATTTAATGGGACGGCATCCCTACTTTGGGTGCCGATCATTTATCGGAACAATATTTGAGTCGTTGTAATCGTGTACCATCGTTTGTACGATTCGTAAAGATTATCCAGTCACATACGGCGTCAACACCAGGGGGCCAGTCGTTTTCTCAATGTGCAATTCCGCTTCCGCCATTTATACACGCTCAACGGATGGACCGAAAGTAGCATTTCTCACACTATGTTGGACTCTGACAGAAGCATACGAACAGTATGACATCTGGAAGATTGGATCCCTCCAGGCAGCATGTACGGATAACCGAAATGGTTAAGGCCAGCGCTCGCCATAAGCGGGAAATTCGTGTTCGAATCCCGGTCGAGCACAAACTTTCCTAACTCGCTACTGGATAGTAGAGCTATACTTAATGCAGGTAATGTCACGGAATTTGCAGTCGGCGAACTAATTATGAAAGTATGCTCATTAGGATTGATATTAATGGCACAAGGGACCAAGTAATGTCCTCCATATGCGTTCTGACCTCAATTAATAAGGAACTGTGCCAACTCGAGAGTAGCAGATTGTGCTCTTCTTGCTTGAACGCAGAACAGTCTAAGAGTTTGTAGACGATAAAGGGAAGTGTTCCATATTCTAGCCGACATTCTTATTGTTCACCTGTGTATAACATTAACCGATGTGGTAAGGAATCCTACTAAGCTCAAGGGAGTCTTGGACTTACGGAGATACAAAACTGAAAACTATGATCTTAATAAGACGTTTCTTCCAAACACAGGTAGCCTCTAAGTATTGACGAAATTTCTTCCTTTGTGACCATCGTCGCTCTAATACCAACGGCTAAACTCTGTTTGATTACACTTTCGAAGCGATCGACACTACCTGGAGGCAGGAGACCTAAAATATTTATATGAAACTGACAACAGGGAAAGAAACGGAAACCAGTTGTCATGAGTGATTGCCTTAAACACTTTTACCATTAGCGCACGATCCGTGAGCGACTCAAATTTCCAACTTATCGCACCATGCAATGCAGTATCTCTTGTTCATTAACCTCCTGTTGTTGTTGTTGTTGTTGTTGTGGTCAACAGTCCGGAGACTGGCTTGCTGCAGCTTTCCATGCTACTCCATATACGGCCGGGAGTGCGGGGAGGGGGGGGGGGGGCTATCCACATGCCCCTTCATATCCGCATCCACTGACGCCTATGAGCTGAGGATGATCCGGCGACCGGTCGGTACCGTTGGACCTTCATGGCCTGTTCTGGAGGAGTTTAGTTTCTGGTTCCATCCTACTCCATCTTGTGTAACCCTTTTTATCTCTGAATATCTACTGCAACCTACTTCCTTCTGAAACTGCTTATTGTACTCGTTTCTTGGTCTCCCTCTACGATTTTCAACCCCGTACCTCCCTTCAATACTAGACTGATGATTCCTTGATATCTCAGAAAAGTGTCTTATCAACTGGTCCCTCCTTCTGCTCAGGTTGTGCCACGAACTGCATTTCTCCTACTTCTATTCAGTACTTCTTCATTAGTTATGTGATCTATCTTCTTCAGAAATTTTCCGTAGCACCACATTTCTAAAACTTCTATTCTCTTCTAAACCATCTATTGTCCATTTTTCATTTCCGACCATGGCTACACACTGAATAAATACTTTCACAAAAGACTTCCTAAGATTTAAATCTACACCCGATGTCAACTAATTTCTCTTCTTCATAAACACATTTCTTGCCGTTGCCAGTCTACATTTTATATCCTCTCAGATATTTTGCTGCCCAGATAGCAACCCTCATCTACTACTTTGTCTCCTTTACTAGTGTAATTACCTCAGCATCTCCTGATTTAATTCGACTACACCCAGTTATCCTTGTTTTGCTTTTGTTGGGGTTCATCTATATCTTCTCTTCAAAACACTGTATATTCCTTTCAGCTGCTCGTCCAAGACCTCTTCTGTCTCTGAGAGAAAGACAGTGTCACTGGCAAATCTGAAAGTTTTTATTTCTTCTCCCTGAAATTTAATTTCTTCTGAAAATTTTGCTTTGGTTTCCTTCACTGCTTGTTCAGTGTCCAGATTGAATAAGATGGTGGATAGTCTACAACCATGTCTCATTCCTTTCTCAGTCACTGCTTCCCTTTCATGCCCCTCGACTCTTCTAACTGTCGCAGGTTCTCTTCAAGCTCTAAATAGCCTTTCGCGCCCTGCATTTTATCCCCGTTCCTGTTACCTTCAGGATCTCAAAGAACGTACTGCAGTCAACAATGTCAAATGCTTTCTCTCAGACAACAAATGCTACGTACGTAGGTTTGCATTTCCTTAACCTAAAGATAAATCATAAGGTGAGTATTGCCTCGCGTGTTCCTACATTTCTTCGAAATCCAAACTGATCCTCCCCGACGAGGCTTGTGCCAGTTTTCCCATTCTTCTGTAAAGAATTCGTTTTAGTATTTGGCAACCGTGACTTACTAAACTGACAGCTCGGTAATTTTCACACCTGTCAGGAACTGCTTTCCTTGCAATTGGAATTATTTCATTCCTCTTAAAGTCTGAGGGTATGTCACCAGTTTCATACATCTTGCACACCAGAGGGAAGAGTTGTGATGGCTGGCTCTCCCAAGGCTGTCAGTAGTTCTGACGGAATGTCGTCTACACCCAGGTCCTTGTTTCGACTTAGATCTTTCAGTGCTCTGTCAAATTCTTCTCGCTGTATCGTATCTATCATCTCCTCTTCCATGTCTTCAAGTTCACCTCACTTTTGTAGCTCCTCCGTATACTCCTTCCACCCTTCGGGTTCCCTTCTTTGCTTAGGACTGGCTTTCCATCTGAGCTCTTGATATTCATGACGCTGCTTCTCTTTCTTCCAAATGCCTCTTTAATTTTCCTGTAGGCAGTATCTATCTTTCCCCTGCTGAAATATGCTTCTAAATACTCACATTTATCCTCTAGCGATTCCTGCTTAGCCATTTTTCTCTTCCAGTCAATCTCACTTTCAGACGTTCGTATTCCCTTCCGCCTGCTTCGTTTGCTGCATTATTATATCTCCTCCTTTCATCAATTAAATGAAATATCTCCTGTGTTATCCAACAATTTCTACTGGCCCTTTTGTTTTGGCCTCTTTGATGTTCTGTTACCTTCGCTATTTGTCTCATATAGCTATACATTGATCTTGAACTGTATTCCTGTAATCAAGCGTTGCCTAAGCTTCCCTCTGAAACTCTCAACAATCTCTGGTTCTTTCAACTTTTCCAGGTCCCAACTTCATCATTTCGTCCCTTTTTGAAATTTCTTCAGTTTTTATCTGTAGTATATAGTCAATAAACAATGGTTAAGGACCACATCTGCCCCTGAAAATGTCTTACAATTTAAAATTGGAATCCGAAATGACTGGCTTTACCATTATGTAAACAACCTGTAACCTTCCGAAGGCTCCAGGTCTCTTCCACGTACACAACCTTCTTTCACGACCCTAAAACCAAGTGTTAGCAATAATTAAATTATGCTCTTTCCAAAATTATACGATAAGGCATCCTCTTTTATTCCTTCCACCCATTCCATATTCACTTACTAATTTTCCCTCTCTTCCTTTTCCTACTACCGAATTCCATTCGCCCATCACAATTATATTTTCGTCTTCCATAATTATCTGTATAATTTCTGTTACCTCATTATTCATTTCTTCAGCCCCTTCATGGTTTGCAGAGCTAGTTGGCGTACAAACTTAAACTACTGTGGTAGGTGTAGGCTTGGTATCTTTATTGGCTACGATGACGCTTACTCGCAAATTAACGACTCCGGTAGGTGTTCAGAAGATATTAGTACATCCGCATTGAAGCAAACACCAAGGAGCCGACACGCTCATACAGAAAACTACATATTTGAGTAGTGTCTGTGCTGACGTACATGTGTGATAGAACAGACATTACTCAAACAGAAGTATTTGTAAAATATTCATCTTACTTGTTTATTCTTGGTTCATCTACATTCATACTCCGCAAGCCACCCAACGGTGTGAGGCGGAGGGCACCCCACGTGACACTGTCATTACCTCCCTTTCCTGTTCCAGTCGCGTATGGTTCGTGGGAAGAACGACTCCCGGAAAGCCTCCGTGCACGCTCGAATCTCTCTAACTTACATTCGTGATCTCCTCGGGAGGTATAAGTAGGGGGAAGCAATATCTTCGATACCTCATACAGAAACGCACCCTCTCGAAACCTGGACAGCAAGCTACACCGGAATGCAGAGCGCCTCTCTTGCAGAGTCTGCCACTTGAGTTTGCTAAACATCTCCGAAACGCTATCACGCTTACCAAATAACCCTGTGACGAAACACGCCGCTCTTCTTTCGATCTTCTCTATCTCCTCCGTCAACCCGATCTGGTACGAATCCCAAACTGATGAGCAATACAGAAGTATAGGTCGAACGAGTGTTTTGTAAGCCACCTCCTTTGTTCATGGACTACGTTTACTCCCAATGAATCTCAACCTGGTACCCACCTTACCAACAATTAATTTTATATGATCATTCCACTTCAAATCGTTCCGTACGTATATTCCCAGATATTTTACAGAAGTAACTGCTTTCAGTGTTTGTTCCGCTATCATATAATCATACAATAAAGGATCCTTCTTTATATGTATTCGCAATACATTATATTTGTCTATGTTAAGAGTCAGTTTCCCCCCTCCCACACAAAGAACCATGGACCTTTCCATTGGTGGGGAGGCTTGCGTGCCTCAACGATACACATAGACGTACCATAGGTGCAACCACAACGGAGGGGTATCTGTTTAGAAGCCAGACAAACGTGTGGTTCCTGACGAGGGGCAGCAGCCTTTTCAGTAGATGCAGGGGCAACAGTCTGGATGATTGACTGATCTAGCCCTGTAACACTAACCAAAACGGCTTTACCGAGGGCATGCAGCTTTACTGTATGGTTAAATGATGATGGCGTCCTCTTGGGTAAAATATTCTGGAGGTAAAATAGTCCCCCATTCGGATCTCCGGGCGGGGACTACTCAAGAGGACGTCGTTATCAGGAGAACGAAAACTGGCCTTCTACGGATCGGAGCGTGGAATATCAGATTCCTTAATCGGGCAGGTAGGTTAGAAAATTTAAAAAGGGAAATGGATAGGTTAAAGTTAGATATAGTGGGAATTAGTAAAGTTCGGTGGCAGGAGGAACAAGACTTTTGGTTAGGTGAATACAGGGTTATAAATACATAATCAAATAAGGGTAATGCTGGAGTAGGTTTAATAATGAATAAAAAAATAGGAGTGCGGGTAAGCTACTACAAACAGCATAGTGAACGCATTATTGTGGCCAAGATAGACACAAAGCCCATGCCCACTACAGTAGTACAAGTTTATATGCCAACTAGTTCTGCAGATGATGCTGAAACTGATAAAGTGTATGATGAGGTAAAAGAAATTAATCAGGTACTGAAGGGAGATGAAAATTTAATAGTCATGGGTGACTGGAATTCGACAGTAGGAAAAGGAAGAGAAGGAAACGTAGTAGGTGAATATGGATTGGGGCTAAGAAATGAAAGAGGAAGCCGCCTGGTAGAATTTTGCACAGAGCATAACTTAATCATAGCTAACACTTGGTTCAAGCATCATGAAAGAAGGTTGTATACATGGAAGAACCCTGGAGATACTAAAAGGTTTCAGACAGATTATATTATGGTAAGACAGAGATTTAGGAAACAGCTTTTAAATTGTAAGACATTTCCAGGGGCAGAAGTGGACTCTGACCACAATCTATTGGTTATGAACTGTAGATTGAAACTGAACAAACTGCAAAAAGGAGGGAATTTACGGAGATGGAACCTGGATAAACTGAAAGAACCAGAAGTTGTACAGAGTTTCATGGAGAGCATAAGGGAACAATTGACAGAAATGGGGGAAAGAAATACAGTGGAAGAAGAATGGGTAGCTTTAAGGAATGAAATAGTGAAGGCAGCAGAGGATCAAGTAGGTAAAAAGACGAGGGCTAGTAGAAATCCTTTGGTAACAGAAGAGATATTGAATTTAATTGATGAAAGGAGAAAATACAAAAATGCAGCAAGTAAAGCAGGCAAAAAGGAATACAAACGTCTCAAAAAAGGGGTCGACAGGAAGTGCAAAATGGCTAAGCAGGGATGGCTAGAGGACAAATGTAATGATGTAGAGGCTTATCTCATGAGGGGTAAGATAGATACTGCCTACAGGAAAATTAAAGAGACCTTTGAAGAAAAGAGAACCACATACATTAATATCAAGAGCTCAGATGGAAACCCAGTTCTAAGCAAAGAAGGGAAAGCCGAAAGGTGGAAGGAGTATATAGAGGGTCTATACAGGGGCGATGCTCTTGAGGACAATATTATGGAAATGGAAGAGGAGGTAGATGAAGATGAAATGGGAGATACGATACTGCGTGAAGAGTTTGACAGGGCACTGAAAGACCTAAGTCGAAACAAGGCCCCGGGATCAACATTCCCTTAGAACTACTGACAGCCCTGGGAGAGCCAGTCCTGACAAAACTCTACCATCTGGTGAGCAAGATGTATGAGACAGGCGAAATTCCCTCAGACTTCAAGACGAATATAATAATTCCAATCCCAAAGCAAGCAGGTGTTGACAGATGTGAAAATTAGCGAACTATCAGTTTAATAAGTCACAGCTGCAAAATACTAACGCGAATTCTTTACAGACGAATGGAAAAATTGGTAGAAGCCGACCTCGGGGAAGATCAGTTTGGATTCCGTAGAAATATTGGAACATGTGGGGCAATACTGACCCTACAACATACCTTAGAAGAAAGATTAAGGAAAGGCAAACCTACGTTTCTAGCATTTGTAGACTTAGAGAAAGCTTTTGACAATGTTGACTGGAATACTCTCTTTCAAATTCTAAAGGTGGCCTGGGTAAAATACAGGGAGCGAAAGACTATTTACAATTTGTACAGAAGCCAGATGGCAGTTATAAGAGTCGAAGGACATGAAAGGGAAGCAGTGGTTGGGAATGAAGTGAGACAGGGTTGTAGCCTCTCACAGATGCTATTCAATCTGTATATTGAGCAAGCAGTAAAGGAAACGAAAAAAAAGTTCCGAGTAGGTATTAAAATCCTTGGAGGAGAAATAAAAACTTTGAGTTTCGCCGAAGACATTGTAATTCTGTCAGACAGTAAAGGACTTGGAAGAGCAGTTGAACGGAATGGACAGTGTCTTCAAATGAGGGTATAAAATGAACATCAACAAGACAAAACGTGGATAATGGAATGTAGTCGAATTAAGTCGGGTGATGCTGAGGGAATCAGATTAGGCCGGCCGGAGTGCCCGTGCGGTTCTAGGCGTTTGTCTGGAACCGAGCGACCGCTACGGTCGTAGGTTCGAATCCTGCCTCGGGCATGGATGTGTGTGATGACCTCAGAAGTTGATTAGTGCTCAGAGCCATTTGAACCAGCCAATTAGATTAGGAAATGAGACACTTAAAGTAGTAAAGGAGTTTTGCTATTTGGGGAGCAAAATAACTGATGGTCGAAGTAGAGCGGATATAAAATGTAGACAGGCAATGGCAAGGAAAGCGTTTCTGAAGAAGAGAAATTTGTTAACATCGAGTATTGATTTAAGTGTCAAGAAGTCGTTTCAGAAAGTATTTGTATGGAGTGTAGCCATGTATGGAAGTGAAACATGGGCGATCAATAGTTTAGACAAGAAGAGAATAGAAGCTTTCGAAATGTGGTGCTACAGATGAATGCTGAAGATTAGATGGGTAGATCACACAACTAAAGAGGTACTGAATAGAACTGGGGAGAAGAGGAGTTTGTGGCACAACTTGATTAGAAGAAGGGATCGGTTTGTAGGACATGTTCTGAGGCATCAAGGGATCACCAATTTAGTACTGGAAGGCTTCATGGAGGGTAAAATCGTAGAGGGAGACCAAGAGATGAATACACTAAGCAGATTGAGAAGGATGTAGGTTGCAGCAGCTATTGGGAGATGAAGAGGCTTGCACAGGATAGAGTAGCATGGAGAGCTGCATCAAACCAGTCTCAGGACTGAAGACAACAACAACAACAACAACAACAACAACAAGGGTCAGTTGCCACTCCCTGCAGCAAGTGCCTATCCACTGCAGATCTTCCTGCATTTCGCTACAGTTTTCTAGTGCTGCAACTTATCTGTATGCTACAGCTTCATCCGCGAAAATCCGCATGGAACTTCCGACACTAACTACTAGGTCATTTATATATATTGTGAAAAGCAATGGTCCCATAACACTCCCCTGTGGCACTCCACAGGTTACTTTAACGTCTGTAGACGTCTCTCCATTGAGAACAACATGCTGTGTTCTGTTTGCTAAAAACTGTTCAATCCAGCCACACAGCTGCTCTGATATTCCGTAGGCTCTTACTGTGTTTATCATACGACAGTCCGGAACTGTAACGAACGCCTTCCGGAAGTCAAGGAAAATAGCATCAACCTGGGAGCCTGTATATTTTCTGGGTCTCATGAACAAATAAAGCGAGTTGGGTCTCATACGATCGCTGTTTCCGGAATTCATGTTGATTTCTACAGAGTACATTCTGGGTTTCCAGAAATGATATGATACGCGAGCAAAAAAAAAAAAAAGATTGTAAAATTCAACAACAGATCGTCGTCAGAGTTATAGGTCTATAGTTTTGCGCATCTGCTCGACGTCCCTTCTTGAAGACTGGGACTACCTGCGCTCTTTTCTAATCATTTGGAACCTTCCGTTCCTCTAGAGACGTGCGGTACACGGCTGTTAGAAGGGGGGCAAGTTCTTTCGCGTACTCTGTGTAGAATCGAACTGGTATCCCGTCAGGTCCAGTGGACTTTCCTCTGTTGAGTGATTCCAATTGCTTTTCTATTCCTTGGACACTTATTTCGATGTCAGCCATTTTTTCGTTTGTGCGAGGATTTAGAGAAGGAACTGCAGTGCGGTCTTCCTCTGTGAAACAGCTTTGGGAAAAGGTGTTTAGTATTTCAGCTTTACTCGTGTCATCCTCTGTTTCAATGCCATCATCATCCCGGAGTGTCTGGATGTGCTGTTTCGAGCCACTTACTGATTTAACGTAAGACCAGAACTTCCTAGGATTTTCTGTCAAGTCGGTACATATAATTGTACTTTCGAATTCCCTGAACGCTTCACGCATAGCCTTCCTTACGCTAACTTTGACATCGTTTAGCTTCTGTTTGTCTGAGAGGTTTTGTCTGCGTTTAAATTTGCAGTGAAGCTCTCTTTACTTTCGCAGTAGTTTCCTAACTTTGTTGTTAAACCACGGTGGGTTTGTCCCGTCCCTCACAGTTTTACTCGGCACGTACCTGTCTAAAACGCATTTAACGATTGCCTTGAACTTTTTGCATAAACATTCAACATTGTCAGTGTCGGAACAGAAATTTTCCTATTAATATGTTAGGTTGTCCGAAATTTGCCCGCTATTACTCTTGCTAAACAGGTAAACCTTCCTTCCTTTTTTTATATTCCTATTTACTTCCATATTTAGGGATGCTGCAACGGCCTTATGATCACTGATTTCCTGTTCTGCGCTTACAGAGTCGAAAATCTCGGGTCTGTTTGTTATCAGTAGGTCCAAGATGTTATCTCACGAGTCGGTTCTCTGTTTAATTGCTCGAGGTAATTTTCGGATAGTGCACTCAGTATAATGTCACTCGATGCTCTGTCCCTGCCACCCGTCCTAAACATCTGAGTGTCCCAATCTATATCTGGTAAATGGAAATCTCCAGCTAAGACTATAACATGGTGAGAAAATTTATGTGAACTGTATTCTCTCAGTTGTTCTGCCACTAACGCTGCTGAGTCTGGAGTTCGGTAAAAGGAGCCAATTATTAACCTAGCTCGGTTATTGAGTGTAACCTCCACCCATAATAATTCACAGGAACCATCCACTTCTACTTCACTACAGGATAAACTACTACTAACAGCGACAAACACGCCACCACGATTTGCATGCAATCTATCCTTTCTAAACACTTTCTGTGCCTTTGTAAAAATTTCGGCACATTTTATCTCTGGCTTCAGCTAGCTTTCCGTACCTATAACGATTTCAGCTTCGGTGCTTTCTATCAGCGCTTGAAGTTCCGGTACTTTACCAATGCAGCTTCGACAGTTTACAACAGTACCGATTGCTGCTTGGTCCCCGCATGTCTTGACTTTGCCCCGCACCCTTTGAGGCTGTTGCTCTTTCTGTACTTTCTCGAGGCCATCTAACCTAAAAAAACCGCCCAATCCACGCCACACAACCCCTGCTACCCGTGTTCTGCACCCCACACGGTCGTAGAACCAACCGTCTCAGCCTCTGATTCAGACCCTCCACTCGGTTCTGTACCAAAGGTCCACAGTCAGTCCTGTCAACGATGCTGCAGATGGTGTGCTTTGCTTTCATCCCGCTAGCGAGACTGGCAGTCTTCACCAAATCAGATAGCCGCCGGAAGCCAGAGAGGATTTCCTCTGATCCATAGCGACACACATCATTGGTGCCGACATGTGGGACCACCTGCAGATGGGTGCACCCTGTACCCTGCATGGCATCCGGAAGGACGCTTTCCACATCTGGAATGACTCGGAGTGCACATTGGTTTTCTTCCCCTCTCTTGCTGCCATATCCCTAAGGGGCCCCATTACGCGCCTGAGGTTGGAGCTTCCAACTATAAGCCCACTCTCTGCGACCGCCCGGATCTTGCAGACTGAGGGGCAACCTCTGGAACACTACAAGCAGCAATGTCCGGCCGAAGATCAGTATCAGCCGGAGACAGAGCCTGAAACCGGTTCGTCAGACAAACTGGAGAGGCCTTCCGTTCAGCACTCCAGAATATCTTTCGCCCCCTGCCACACCTCGAGACGACCTCCCACTCTACCACGGGTGAGAGGTCAGCCTCAATGTGGGCAGTATCCATGGCAGCCACTGCCGTAGTCCAATCGGGGGATGCGTGGGACGAGCTGGACGTCCCCGACAAACCCCCATCTGGACCCCCACAGTGATGCCCTTTGGCCACAGCCTCAAGCTGTGTGACCGAAGCCAACACTGCCTGAAGCTGGGAGCGAAGGGATGCCAACTCAGCCCCATATTTTAATATAGCCACACGAGAAGACTACATGATCTTAATACAACATCTTCTGATACAGTAGAGTACATGATCAAACACAATGTTTACGAAAATCTTTGCAGTCCCTATCCATTCTAAATTGTGTTGTGCAAAGAATGTCTGAACTAATCTACAGAGAGCACAAACAATTCGACACAAAATTTAAACGGTTATTAAAATACAAGATTGCATAGGAAATGCAGTGATGCTGCTACTTGCGCACTGCTGACAGACTGCTCGGCGGCGGAAGGAGACTACGCGATTTTACACTATTCAGGTACTAAAACGCGATGCTACAACTCTCAAATACTATAATACGCCCGAAATTTATGAATTAAACAATGCAAGTACCCAAAAACACGCAAAGAAATGAAGAATTAAACTATGTAACAAATAAGTCAGCTAAGAGTATGCGACTTGCTGCTGGCAGCTGCTTATCCAACGGCGGTACGGACCACACTCTGCTTTTTGGTATAAATATTACAGCAACTGGGGAATCTATTGTATTTTACGACGTATTACTGAACATTTCCCTACTTCTTGCTCCGGCTTTTGACCAACCGCCAGCTTCTAGTATTGCTTGTTGGTGAGTGCATTCTTAGAGAAACGTGAGTTCAGAGACAATGCAGCGAACGTATTAACAGTTAACAACTTGCCACTAAATAATCTCACTCTTTACATTATTAATCATATAGGTTTCAATTTCATCTGCAGTCCGAGGTCCAAATTACCGTTAAAAGAATTTGGAATAACGTATAAACAAGTGAAAGTTTATTTTTAAGAAATCTGCTGTTCTTTGACTTTTGCGCCTTTCAGCAACCGGCGTCAGTGTGACTTGAAGCTGACGAGCACCAGCTTGTCAGCATAATGCGAAGTTTTTAACAACACTGTTTGACACCACGTTGCAACATTTATTACTTCCGGAACACATTGTACACATTTCTTCGTAGTGTTGCAACATTTGTCGACAAATACACAAATTGCAGACTTGAGTGAGTTTATAAATATTGTGAATATTCAGTGTGTATCATAACTAACACCGAAAACTGTCCCGGAGGAAACTATACAATAATAGGTGTAAAAACATTCCGAGAAACATGAATCCGCAAACTAATAACTCGTGAGATATTTGTGAATTTGCGGTCACGAGCCGTCACTGACGTCAGTACGAAATGCTGTCATTTTTTCCTGTGCGTTGGGTCGCATTGGCACGGCTGTATGCGTATTTGGCATCCTTATTCACGTGAAAGTGAACGAAAGTATTCTGAATATTTGCACATATTGTAAGTGAGGCGGGACGTGGTTACCAGCCCCGCATTCACCTAATGGGATGTGAGAAACCGCCTAAAAGCGACGTCGACTCTGGTCGGTATACCGAACCGTCGTCATTAATCTGTTGGGCAGATTCGATCCAGGGCCGAGACGCAGCTGCACATCGTGGTAGCACCACTTTCCACGTGCAGCTATCCAAGGGGCTAAGCGCGCAGCTTTTCGTAATCAGTATAACTGAACTTGAACGTAAACTTTCATATCAATGATCTATTTGGGCTGAAATCTCACACAAGCTCTACATTAACAAGAAAGACAATACTATTTCAGCGCGTTAAGTTTTACGGTGTCGTCCTCTCTGTTTGATGCAATATTTCTGTCGTCTCTTCAGTGAAGTATAAATTCTTTCAAACTCTCCTGGATCGCATTGTAAATCTTGAAAAGTGTGTACAATGCCCTTCTCTATGTCTCTGATCGTGTCAACGGGAGGGCAGTGCACTTCAGAGATAACTCCAGACTGAAAAATCCAGAGGACCGAAGCCAGGTGATATTGGAGGCCAGGGTACAGCCCTACTCGCTTTATCCATTTAGAAAACTGCTCGATTGCAGGAACATTTTGCTGGAAACATTTTCATCTACATCTACATCTATACTCGGCAAGCCACTTTACAGTATGTGGTGGAAGCTACTTTGTGTCCCACTGTAACTTCCCCTTTTCCTGTTCCAGTCGTGATTGGTTCACAGGAGGAACTATTACTGGTAAGCCCCCGTGTGAGCTCGAATCTCTCTGATTTTACCCACATGGTCCTACAGCGAAATATATGTTGGAGTATGCAATATGTTTGTTGTCACCTCTAGGACTGTGTGTCCTCGGAATTTTAACAATATACCTTACCGTGGTTTATTTTTGCGTCTGCTATTGGAGCTGGCGGAGCATTTCCGCGACGCTTTCGCGCTTTCTAAATGATCTTGTAGCGAAATGAGCTGCCCTTCTTTGAATTTCTCTATTTCCTGTACCGACGCTATCCGTTGCGAATCCTAGACTCGGGAGAAGTATTCACCTGCTGGCCAAACGAAAGTACTGGTTGCCATCTCCTTTGCGGGTGAACTACACTTCCTGAGGATTCTTCCAATGAATCTAAGCCTGATGTTAGTCGTACGTGTAGCTAGTTTTGTGTGGACCTGTTTAAATCATTCTGTACGCCTTCTTCGAGATATTTAAATATGTGTCTGCTTACAGTGTTCTGGTAATAATGTGACCATGCAATAACGGGACTTTCTGAGTAATGATGCGCAATACTTTACATTTGATCATGTTGAGGGAAAACTGCCAGTACGAGCACCAACCGGGTCTTCCTGCATTTCACTATAATTATATATCGTTGCGATTTCTGTGCATAAATCATCATCCGCAAAAACGTGTGTTGTCTTCGAGAACATCCCAATTTTAGGAAATTTCAGAAGGAAAGGGATGTGTCGCTTAGTCAGTCACCACATTAGGCTAAAAAGCTGTTCCCACTGCAGTGGAGATGTGAGAAGTATATACACTCCTGGAAATGGAAAAAAGAACACATTGACACCGGTGTGTCAGACCCACCATACTTGCTCCGGACACTGCGAGAGGGCTGTACAAGCAATGATCACACGCACGGTACAGCGGACACACCAGGAACCGCGGTGTTGGCCGTCGAATGGCGCTAGCTGCGCAGCATTTGTGCACCGCCGCCGTCAGTGTCAGCCAGTTTGCCGTGGCATACGGAGCTTCATCGCAGTCTTTAACACTGGTAGCATGCCGCGACAGCGTGGACGTGAACCGTATGTGCAGTTGACGGACTTTGAGCGAGGGCGTATAGTGGGCATGCGGGAGGCCGGGTGGACGTACCGCCGAATTGCTCAACACGTGGGGCGTGAGGTCTCCACAGTACATCGAAGTTGTCGCCAGTGGTCGGCGGAAGGTGCACGTGCCCGTCGACCTGGGACCGGACCGCAGCGACGCACGGATGCACGCCAAGACCGTAGGATCCTACGCAGTGCCGTAGGGGACCGCACCGCCACTTCCCAGCAAATTAGGGACACTGTTGCTCCTGGGGTATAGGCGAGGACCATTCGCAACCGTCTCCATGAAGCTGGGCTACGGTCCCGCACACCGTTAGGCCGTCTTCCGCTCACGCCCCAACATCGTGCAGCCCGCCTCCAGTGGTGTCGCGACAGGCGTGAATGGAGGGACGAATGGAGACGTGTCGTCTTCAGCGATGAGAGTCGCTTCTGCCTTGGTGCCAATGATGGTCGCATGCGTGTTTGGCGCCGTGCAGGTGAGCGCCACAATCAGGACTGCATACGACCGAGGCACACAGGGCCAACACCCGGCATCATGGTGTGGGGAGCGATCTCCTACACTGGCCGTACACCACTGGTGATCGTCGAGGGGACACTGAATAGTGCACGGTACATCCAAACCGTCATCGAACCCATCGTTCTACCATTCCTAGACCGGCAAGGGAACTTGCTGTTCCAACAGGACAATGCACGTCCGCATGTATCCCGTACCACCCAACGTGCTCTAGAAGGTGTAAGTCAACTACCCTGGCCAGCAAGATCTCCGCATCTGTCCCCCATTGAGCATGTTTGGGACTGGATGAAGCGTCGTCTCACGCGGTCTGCACGTCCAGCACGAACGCTGGTCCAGCTGAGGCGCCAGGTGGAAATGGCATGGCAAGCCGTTCCACAGGACTACATCCAGCATCTCTACGATCGTCTCCATGGGAGAATAGCAGCCTGCATTGCTGCGAAAGGTGGATATACACTGTACTAGTGCCGACATTGTGCATGCTCTGTTGCCTGTGTCTATGTGCCTGTGGTCCTGTCAGTGTGATCATGTGATGTATCTGACCCCAGGAATGTGTCAATAAAGTTTCCCCTTCCTGGGACAATGAATTCACGGTGTTCTTATTTGAATTTCCAGGAGTGTAGATGAGAAAGACCGCCTGCATAATGCTACTGCTCTATGATTGGCTGCTGTGTTCGGAGCAACGGAGCCAAAACGTTAAAATATAGTTATTATTATTAGTTAAACTACTCATTGGAATGACCTCACTTTTTAATATAAATGTCTCTCAACAGCTGACTATCAATCAGTCCTTTTAGAAATATTAAAAACAATTTAAGTCAAAAACAAAATACTTACGAAATTGCAGACGAAGCACTTCGGAAGCGTCCGGGTCACGCCTTTTCTGGTATGGCACGCGAAGTGTTTCGGGCTGTTCGTCACTCTGGATTAGGCAGTCGAGATGTACAGTCATGTTGCCTGTGGCAGGATGTGTTTGCCAGTATTCAGTATTAAAAGATTCCTCCGGTAGTGTTGAGGCACAGACAAGTGCCACAAATTGTGTAAAGATACAGTACATTGTGTTTGATCATGTATTTTGCTGTATCAGAAGGTGTTGTATTAAGATCATGTAGTATTCTCGTGTGGCTATATTAAAATACGCGAGTGGTATCCCAAAGAAGTGAGTGATACATTATTTCAGAACAGAACCTCGCTAAAAGTCAGTTTCAGCCTCAAGATACAGAACCTACGACCTCTGCGTGCCGTTTTCTGCGCTGGGGACATCAACTTGAAGACAGCAGGTTAGTGAACTATAACAGAACTTTCGTATTCCACACAGTGCAGTGGAAACAACTAGGTGCCTCACGTGTATTGCATGCACAGAACAAATGTGCTCAGTGACACGCCATCTGCAGTAATGCACAGGAGATAAATGAGGATGATCGTTATTAATACCAACAATCAATTCATTCTTCCTTTCTTGCCGTAATTGGTATGGTTGGAGAGGGTGTCATGAACCTGTTGTGTCCTCTACTGAGATAAGGTGGCCCACAGATATTGTAACTGGTCGTTGATACACTGAATACCAGCACGGGTTCGACATATGTTCTACCGGAGTCAGATCTGGGAATCTTGGTGGCTACAGCTGCACCTCAGCATCAAGTAAACAGTTTATAGAGACCTGTGCCGTGTGTGGACGAGCGCCACGATAACGTCGCGTGAGAGCTAACACATAGGGAAACAGGGTGTCTGAGGTATATCGTTGTAGAAGAGTTCCTTCGATCACTACCAGCTGTGATCTGAAGACATACCTGATGGCTCTTGATGACGCTAGGATTGACACTGATGGGCTTCTCTAGAACACTGGTAGCACGGGACCTCTCCTCATACTCGCCTACTCGCCATCGATGGTCATCCGCGATTCGTCGCTGAAGACAATGTTAAGCCATTCCAAATGCAACCGTTTTTGTCGTGGAGTTTGCGGCAGCGTACACATGGGAATGTAATTTCATAACTCGCCTGATGGTAGTGTCCGATTAATGGTGCTGAATGACATAGAACTTTGGAGGGAGTTCAGTAGTTGTTCGCGGATGGCTGGCGCCAACGTGAAGGAATTAAGATGCTCATACGGTACTCATACCGCGATATTCCCTTGTGGTGGTCGACGAGAATCTTGGAGACGAGCTTACCTGGCCTCATGTTCCCAAGCTGCCCAACGTCGGGCTACTGTGACATTCGAATGCACCTTAAATCTGGATATTGCACGATTCAGCCAGATGGTTGAATGGGGTCCCACAATGAGACTTCTTTTGAACTTCGTCAGCTGCTGATAACGCTGTCTCACATGAATAAGCGCTATCTCCATTTTATTCACAGTAATCACTCAACCAATGGCGCTTTTCATATCCCTTATCTATCCTACCTGGCCTGGCAACAACACTAAACAATGCTAACAGTTACGCAGTTTGGTGGCCGTTCTACATGTCACAGAGAATTGCAACTCTACTGAATTACATAGCCGCCGATGGTGGGTACGTGTACGAACTGACATCGACATCCGATCATGTGCTCTAGATGCTTCACTTTTTCTGGAATTGTGAAGTGATGGTACTGTAACACTCTCTTGGTGTAGGTCTGAAGACATGCTGACATGCTGTGTTCACTTTTGCAGATTCATCTCTCCAATCACATAGCTGATCTGATATACCATGCGCTTATATTTTGGTCGTTAGGCAGCAGTGTGGAACTGTATCGAACGCCATCTTGAAGTCTAGTAATACTGGCTTGAGCTAGGCGACGGTATCTGCAGCTTTCTGGGCTCGTGGGCGAACATAATGAGCTGAGATACAGACGATCGTTGTTTTCGATACCCATGTTGATTCCTACAGAAGAGTGTTGATCACTAGAAATATCGTTTGACGCAGGCATAAAACATGTTTCAGAATTTTAAAACATGCTGATATCAGAGATACAAGTTCATAGTTACGTGTGTCTGTTCGGCGACCCTCCTTGGTGACATCTTGGTGCCTGGAACAATGTTCCTTGTTAGTCCTGGAGACCACAGACAGGCGACAACTTACTGAAGGCTGTGTCTATCTTGCATACAGCGCTCACCAACGGGCCAAAACTTGCCTCTGTTGATCGACAGTATGCTGACAGGAAACAGAACAAGCGCTAGTGCTACTAGGCGTACAGTGGCAACGGATCACTACAAAGATGTCCATGTTCTTGTAATGTCTTTAATTGACTTTCTATGTGTCTCGTTACACCTGGTTATGAGTCTCATCGTTAACATAATTTCGTGTAGACCTTGGAGTAGCATAGATTGAACCAAATTAGTATTTTGGTTTTCTGATGCACTTGCATTTGGAGGATAAGAGTTTTGAGGTAAATTAGCCCAATAATGTCGGTTATGCTGTTAAATTCAGATTTAAATTTCATTGTCAGTACTGGGCTTCAAGCCCAACAAACTAGAGCCCAATTATTCTGTGCAATCTGTAATCGTGGTTCTAATTAATTCTGCTGATTTTATGGATTCGTAACTCAGTCGTTAAAAACGGAAGCCTTACAGGATGACATTGTTTTACATTTCTCTGTCTGCCTATCCGACTGTTAAGATCACTTTTCCTTAAGAACGGGTACAGGTATCAAGCTGAAATTTATATCACATACTAAAGTCGACGGCCCCTAGGCAATGTGAAATATTTAAGCTTGTAAGTGAATTCAATCAAAATATGCAAGCTACGGCAACTTACGTCACGTATTTCTGCGCCGACTGTAATCGTCACAAGTTGCGGCTATTTGGATTCCCATGGCCGCCTCTCGTGAACTCGCCACTGTGTGGGGCCGCGAGCAGCGCCGATTGTGGCGTTTGCCTTTTTGCAAACGCTGCTTACAGGTAGAGATGTGTCGAACTCGTTCATTCCCGTGAACTACTTCATTCATTTCACTCTTTGCCGTGAAGCGTTCAAATGAAGTAGTTCATTCACGAAGTACGGAAGCCTGGCGAAGTTGCCCAGTTCGCCGCTCAGCCGCGGCTACGCTCGCTTCTCCTCGCTCGTACAATAAAGCTTCATAATACTTCATAATTTTACCAACAGATGGCCGAACTATGCAGTAACGTGCACGCAACGTTTTACGCTCTTACAGCGTCTGAGTTAAATAGAGCATGGTCGAAGGGGACAAAGGAAAGATAAACAGAGAAGCCTGTCACGTATAAAGAAGGTATTACATTTAATTTTGCTCGACATTTTCTCATGAAGCGCCCAAAAAAGTCTTTATCTGCCAAATGAAACATTATTTGTTGTGAAACTTCCTGGCAGATTAAAACTGTGTGCCCGACCGAGACTCGAACTCGGGACCTTTGCCTTTCGAGGGCAAGTGCTCTACCAACTGAGCTACCGAAGCACGACTCACGCCCGGTACTCACAGCTTTACTTCTGCCAGTATCTCGTCTCCTACCTTCCAAACTTTACAGAAGCTCTCCTGCGAAACTTGCAGAACTAGCACTCCTGAAAGAAAGGATATAGCGGAGACATGGCTTAGCCACAGCCTGGGGGATGTTTCCAGAATGAGATTTTCACTCTGCAGCGGAGTGTGCGCTGATATGAAACTTCCTGGCAGAGGTCCTGGCAAAGGTCCCGAGTTCGAGTCTCGGTCGGGCACACAGTTTTAATCTGCCAGGAAGTTTCATATCAGCGCACACTCCGCTGCAGAGTGAAAATCTCATTCTGGATTATTTGTTGTATTCATGGACTGAAAACTAGGGCTACCAACGAAATGCAGTCCAATTTTATGTTCCTTTTAAAATTTAATCCAAAATAGAATGAGTATGTTTACCACTGTCACTAAGTCTATATACCTACGTTAAGCAATTATGCAGAAGTTTTCCTGTAGATTTTATTTTTGTTGAGAATAATAACCCTCCAGATTCAAAACGTAAACTGTCACCTGTAGCCATTGGTACGATTTCAGGTAAAATCCCTCTTTCAGTGTTATTAACAAACCTTTTATTTTCATTTTGGCTGTGCGTGCTGACACAGCCAGCCTCTTCGTTTGTATCTTTAACATTCATTTGTCCGCAAGCGCTGCCAACGGTAGGCTACCCGTAGACGCGAAGTTGAACTGCACAAATAGTCACGGGTAATGATGTCAGCACTGCAGGAAGCAACTGACGCTGCTTTCCCCTCGCCCCTCACCTTCCCAACCCAACCCATCGTAAACCTATCGTTCCCCACAAACAGCGCGCGATTCGTCGACAGGCAGTAGAGGGAGGACTGAAGTGAGGGGAGGATGAGTGACGTAGCGCCGATGTAGTGGGGGAGGGAGAGGGGTAGAGAGTGAGTGAACTAGAAAAAAGTGTGGAGTGTGCTATCTGTGAAGAGTAGTTCACTGAAATCGAGTGGATAGTTCACACTTCACTGGTGTGAAGCGTTCATTTGAACGACTCATTCACGAGCTCCCCATCACTACTTACAGGACACATCGCGGGAGCTGCTGTCGGGATGCACGCTGCGACCTGGAAGAGTCAACTTCGCCTCGCTGTCCCTGCAGCACGCCGTTCGCTACACCGACGCACCTTGTCGACTTGGTCGGTATCGGTGGCAGTGGCGGTCACCACCACGCTTGTCATTGGTGTCCCCATCGTCAAGAAAGCTTGATCCTGAGGTTTAAATTTGTTGGGCGATACAAAACGACATGGCTGGTGTGTCTGTGCTGCGTCTGTGCTGGTTGTGGCACGTAAAGAGGGCCGACGGTATCGTGAAGCAAGTAATGTTGACTGGGCTGTTGATTAAAAGACATATTTTGAAAACTGTGAATGGTGTTGAGTAGTAACGTTTTCTCATTTGGTAAATCTGACAGGTAATGTTACTCGTGTGCCTTGCAGAGCCGTTATACACGCACGTTCTTCGTAAATTGAGTATTTGTCTATCTACTGTTCAGGTAAAACTTTTCTGTTGTAAATGGGGTGCATCCTTAAAATCATTTGTGTTTTACCTCAGTCGTAAATCATATCAGGATTTCTTTTGGTTGCAAGGGAGCCGTGGTGGGGTTGCTGACGTCACCTTTCGAATTCCTGGCGCCACTAGCTCGATCTGTCGTGTGAGGACCTTCTGGATTGAGGCCACTAAGATCTTTGCTCGAGGTTGTTGGTGGGGTCAGGGTGTGTTGTGACGTGGCGAGTTGGGGAGTGGCAACGGAGCGAGGAGGACGGTGTGAGAGATCCACCCAGTTAATAAGGCGAGCACTTGTGCAAGCGTCTTCGGAACGGACTCCGGCGATTGGCTGCTGTGCATATTTGTGAGCCTATTTGAATCCGTGGCTGGCTTCGAGTGCCGTCCTCGTGCGTAGCCCGGCCAGCCAGCTCTGGGACGCGGCACAGCGATGAGAGAGTCAAGACCAATTTCGCTGCGCTGAATTTTGGGCCCTCTTTGGAACAGAGAAGATTCAGCTTCGATTCGTGAACTTCAGAAAAGTTTTGGACTTTGAGGACTTAGCTGTTATTATTGGTAACTTTATTATTTGGTAACTTTACTTTACTGAAGCTGCTATTAAAGAAGGCCTCCCAGTTTTCTGTTTGGTGACTTCATTTAACTGTTTCCTATTTGGTAATTTCACTAACTGAAGCTGTTATTAAACTACACCTGCCTGTTCTCCATTTGGTAATATTAGTTAACTGAATCTGTTTATTATTGAAGGCCTGCCTGTTTTGCATTTGGTAATTTTGACTCACTGAAGGTGTTATTAAAGAAGGTCTGCCTGCTTTCTATTTGCTAATTTCACTTAACTGAAGGTGTTATCATTGCGGGCCTACCTGTTATCTATTTGGTAATTTTATTTTACTGATTTTGTTGTTATCGAAGGCCTGTCTGTCCCCTTTTAATTATATTAAGAGCTATTTCATAATTTCGGTTAGCTGAAGTTCTTGTTAATCAAGGCCTACCATTTTGCTACACTGTTATTGAGTTCTGATATCTTACTCAATCTGTGATGTAATTAACTGAAATTGTGATTGCCAAAGGTTTACCTGTTTCAGAGGTATTTATGTCAATAAAATAGGGAACAGGAAATGACACATGATGGTACATGGGTCCTAACCTTTCGCCTTATTTCCGTTTATTCGTAATTGTAGATTTCGACTGGTAGCAGAGCGCAGTTGCGTTCTGTTGGCAAGAGGGGGTTTTAGAGTTGTCTACCGTTTCTCTGGTCATTTGTCATTTCCTCTGATCATCTCCTTAGTGCATAAGAATCCCTTACTGTCAGTCGAACATTAATTTATTCCGTTGTTCGCAGGGAGCTAGCTTGCTTGGATCCAAGTTGCTGCCCTGGAATCGGACATCTAAATAAGAAGCAACTGCTATATGAACTTAAAATTTGGGAGATTAGCACCGAGGGTAGTGTTTCACAGCTGGTGGCCAGTTTGCGCGCGGCATTGCGTTTTGGCGAGCACCTAGGTGAGGTAGGTGTTTCTTTCGATAATATTTCCACGGTGTTGGATGAGGTCAGGGGAACCTGTCTCGCAAGACAGTCAACCTACTGTTGGGCAAATTGGTAGAATTCAGACCCACCTAGCACATTTGGGAAACTGTTTGAGGGACATTATCTCCTTGCAACTTAGCCAGCCTGAAGTTACCAAGATGGGGCAGTTGAGCGATCAAGCGAGGGATTTGCAGGTCCAAGCAGCGTGCAACCAACTTCAGAAGCTACACCCACAAATCAGTTCTTCGATCAGGTGTCTGGGACCCAAGGTTTAGATTGCCTCCGGCTAATCATTCCGCTAGACTACCAAAACAAATTATATGCCTACTCAACGGTGTTGCAGAACTTTCACTCGATACCTTGGGCCGTGTCCAGCAGTGAATGTTGGTGCGATTTGGATTTCATGCCGATGCCTTCTGGACGCTTCACCATGTGAGATTAGCATTACTTTACCCTTGGCGAAAGGTACTCTGAGTGATTTTATATCTGAAGCCCTGAAACGCGAGGGCTCCACAGGACAATTAAGGGGACTGATTGTCGATAGGAAGCTCACGACGTCGATGTGGAGCGAGCTTGAACGGAAATACTACAGGCGGGTGCACGCATCATTTGAATCGCTGAGCCAGTATGTCGGGCGCCTGCGCCTAGCCACCTTGCCTCTTGGCATGTCGGTTTCGGAACTCAGTATTGTATCTAGAGGACATGCGTCCCGAGGGCAGGTCGCTCTTGGCCTTTTCTTCTGCTCCACTAGCTCCCAGGAACTGCAAATATTGGTTCATTCCACTGAATCCTTGTCATTTGCCGATGAGGTGCGGAAGCATGAGGAGCACTTGGAATCTCCTCCGCCCATCTCGAGAATTAACGGGGCTCCAACACATTTTCTGGGAGAGATTCATTTCTTTGAGGCGCCCGCAATCTCTTGGTGCGCAAGTGTCCCGTAGCATGAGCTCCCAGACCCAGCAAATGCCACCAGTTGAAGAAAGGGGGGGGGGGGGGGGGGATTGTTTTCGTCGGAGGCGTGCGCCATGATGCGTGCGTATTCAAGCTCCCTCCAGATCTGCCCCCACTTTTATCTGTGTCCATCTAGGACAAGAACCCTTGTGGGCACTGTTGGATTCTGGTAGATCCGTGTCCTCGTTAAATTATAACTGTTGTTTGGAGTTTGGGTATTTGTGTAAATTATCTTCCGTGCACCCCTGTCCTCAGAGATGTCGTGTGGCCAATGGGTAAGAGTTGCCTACGGTCGGCGAGGTGCGCTGTAGTTTGTCCATTTGTAATTTCTCATGGCCCATTATGCTCTTGCTGTTAAAGATCTAGCGCTCAATTTGTTACTCGGTTGTGATTTTACTTAGAAAAATGGATTAATTCTCGACTTCGCGAGCCACACCTTCTCTTTTGGGTTTTCGCCGAGTTACAAGATAGCCTTTTTCTCTTTCCATTGCGCAAGTGCGAGGGATTCGATAAATTGTAACTTCGATGAATTTGATGTGGCCTATCTTGAGCTGGGTTAGGTGGAGCAATTGTTAAATTTATTAGGGGCGTTTCCTGAGGTTTTCTCTAAAATTTTGGAGGTCATTAATGTCATTCAATACCACCTACGCTTGGCTACCTATATTCCGGTGCGACAGTCTCCTTATCACCTCTCGACACCCAAAATGAAACTCTTGAGGCTAAAATTGGCAAGTATGTTGAAGGATGGGGTCATTAGACCGTCTACATCTCCCTACGTGTCACTGACTTTTCTCGTTCTTAAAGTTAATGGCCAGAACTACAGGCGGTTGATTACACATTCCTTAACAAAAAGGTTATCTTACAATCTATTCCCTTGCTGGATCTTCACAACTGCTTTACCTGGTTTTCGAGGGTTAAGTAGTTCACGGAGCTTAATTTCAACCCGGCTCATTATCAGATAACTTTTACCGAGGAGACTAAACATGTCACCGCGTTCTGCGCTGTTTGAAACCTTTATAACTTCAACTGGCTGCCGTTCGGCTTGTGGACTAGGGCGGCCGCTTTGTCTCGTTTCTTACATCATATCCTGGACGAGAACGTACCCGTGGTCTAGCGGTAGCGTCTTTAGTTAGTAACCTAAACGTCATCTGCCCCGGGTTCGAATTTCCACACCGCTTAAATTTTGATTAATAATCAGCATTGGCGGACGAAGACTTTCGGCGTAAGAAATGACCCTCCTTCTGCCAACGGCCTGGTCAAAGAGGGCTCAGGAGCGGATAGAGTTTCAAGACACTCGCTTGTCCTTGGGGTGGGAAACTGCCCCAAAAGATGGGTCAGCAATGATCAACGGCATGAGGATGCAGAGGGCAAAGGAAACCACTGTATTAAAGACACATAAAGTGTGTCCACAGGGCATGTGGCCTGGAATTGAAGCAGTGTCATGATGATTTCTCTATTGGCAAAAGATTGCGGAATAGTCCCCCATTCGGATCTTCGGGAGGGGATTCCCAAGGGGGGACATGACTATGAGAAAATGATTGAATGGCCAACAAAAGGGCGTGGAATGTGAGAAGCTTGAATGTGATAGGGAAGCTAGAAAACTTAAAAGGGAAATGCAAAGACTCAATCTAGATATAGTAGCGATCAGTGAAGTGAAACGGAAAGAGGACGAGGATTTCTGGTCAGATGAGTACAGGGTATTATCAACAGAAGCAGAAATGGGATAACGAGAGCAGGATTTGTTACGAATAGGATAACAGGGCAGAGGGCGTGTTACTGCGAAAATTTTATTGATAGGGTTGTTCTTATCAGAATCGGCAGCAAACCAACACAGACAACGATTATACAGATATACATGCGGACGTCGCAGGCTGAAGATAAAGAGATAGAGAAAGTGTATGAGGATATTGAAAGGGTAATACAGTACGTAAAGCGAGATAAAAGTCTAATAGTCATGGGGGACTGGAATGCTGTTGTAGGGGAAGGAGTAGAAGACAAGGTTACAAGATAATATGGGCTTGGGACAAGGAAAGAGAGAGGGGAAAGACTAGGGGAGTTCTGCAAATAATTTAAATTAGTAATATTTTGTTAAAGACACAAGACAAGGCGTATGCTTGGAAAAGGCCGGGTGATACGGGAAGATTTCATTAGATTACATTATGGTCAGACAGATTCCGAAATCAGATAGTGGATTGTAAGGCTTATCCAGAGGCAGATATAGACTCAGATCACACTATAGGAGTGATGAAGAGTAGGCTGAAGTTTCATTGATTACTCAGGAAGAATCAATACGCTAAGAAGTCGGATACGGAAGTACTAAGGAATGACGAGACTCGCTTGAAGTTCTCAAAGGCTGTAGATACAGCAATGAGCAGTACATCCGTAGCCAATACAGTTGAAGAGGAATGGACATCTCTAGAAAGGACAATAAAAGAAGATGGAAAGAAAAACAGCTACAAAGAAGGTAACTGCAAAGAAACCATGGGTAACAGAAGAAATACTTCAGCTGATCGATGAAAGACGGACGTACAAAAAAGCTCAGGGAAATTCAGGAGTACAGAAATACAAGTTGCTGAGGAATACAATAAATAGGAAATGCAGAGAAGCTAAGACGGAAGGGCTGCATGAAAAATGTGAAGAAGTCGAAAAAAAAAAAAAATTGCCAGAGGGACAGACTCAGCATACAGGAAAGTCAAAACAACCTTCGGTGACATTAAAAGCAAGGGTGGTAACATTAAGAGTGAAACGAGAGTCCCACTGCTAAATGCAGAGGAGAGAGCGGATAGTTGGAAAGAATACATTGAAAACCTCAATGAGGGGGGAGATTAATATGATGTGACAGAAGATGAAACAGGAGTCGATTTAGAAGAAGTAGGGGATCCGGAATTAGAATCAGAATTTAAAAGAGCTTTGCAGTACTTAAGATCGAATACGGCGGAAGGGATAGATAATATTCCATCAGAGTTTTTTTAAATTAGTGGGGAAAGTGGCGACAAAACGACTATTCACATTGGCGTGTAGAATGTATGAGTCTGGCGACATACCATCTGACTTCTGGAAAAATATCATCTAGACAATTCTGAAAACTACAAGTGCTGACAAATGCGAGATTATCGCACAATTAGATTAACAGCTCGTGCATATAAGTTTGACAGAAATAATGTACGGACGAATAAAGAGGAAAATCGTCGTTGTTTTACATGACGATTGCTTTGGCTTTAGGAAAGGTAAAGACTGCAGAGAGACAATTCTGATGTTGCGTTCGATAATGGAAGCAATGCTAAAAAAAATGAAGACACATTCATAGGATTTGTCGACCTCGAAAAAGCGTTCGACAATATAAAATGGTGCAAGATGTTCGAAATTCTGAGAAAATTTGGGGTAAGCTGCAGGGAGGGACGGGTAATATACAATATGTACAAGAGCCAACAGGGTATAATAAAACTGAGGGACCAAGAACGAAGTGCTCGGATTAAAAAGTTTGTAAGGCAGGAATGTAGTGTTTCGCCCCTAATGTTCAGTCTGTACATCGAAGAAGCAATGATGGAAATAAAAGAAAGGCTCAGAACTGGAAATAAAATTCAAGGCGAAAGGATATCAATGATACGATTCGCTGATAAAAGTGGAGAAGAAATAACAGGATCTGCTGAACGGAATGGACAGTGTAATGTGTACAGAATATAGATTGAGAGTAAATCGAAGAAAGACGAAAGTAATGAGAAGTAGCAGAAATGAGAACGATGAGAAACTTAACACAAGGATTGATGGTTACGAAGTAGGAATTCTGCTACCTAGGCAGCAAAATAACCAGTGACGAACGGACCAAAGATGACATCAAAAGGAGACAAGCAATGGCAAAAAGGGCATTCCTGGCCAAAAGGAGGCTACTAGTATCAAACAGAGGCCTTAGTTTGAGGAAGAAAATTTCGAAGTTTGTGATGTCTGAAGATGGGTGTAATCCCGAAACGCGTAACATGTTCTAATAAAAGACTCAAATGAACATCTCATGACTTAATTGCGATTGTACAGCATTGGTTGCCAATTATTATTTTTAACAGATTTGCTTGTTTAGAACTGTTTACGATATTTGACAAGAAAAGTATACTCCCTACAATCCCCAGTCACTTACAGTCCTGAGGCTATCCTGTTGCTGATCTTGCTGCACAACCGCACTACAATCCATCTCAGTGAAACAGTTTTGGAGAAAGGTGTTCATTATTTTACTCCTCTCTCTCTGTCTGCCAAGGCTCAAATATCTTGGATTTTCTGTCAAACCCGTAGACAGAATTTTACTTTCGAAATCGTTGAACGATTGACGCACGGCTCTCGTTACGTCACTTTTCGCTTCATTCATGTTTTTTGTTTGTTTGTAAGTCTTTGGCTACGTTTACATTTGCAGTGAAGCTCTGTTTTCTTTCTTTTCAGTTTTTCTAACACGTATGTCGAACCACGGCAGATCTTTCCCATTCCTGACAACTTTTATCGCAACATATCCGGCTAAGACATACAGTGAAATGCTGTTGAACTTTGTCAGTTGAGACTCAAAACTTTTGGTCTTGGAGATGAATTTTTCATGTTGATTATTTTGAGATCTGTGAGCCGTGAATGGCTCGCCATCTCACCATTTGGCATTTTACACCCTGTTTTAACGTATTTCCATCTCACTACGTTGATTTAAATTACTGGCGTTTCTGAGTTGCTCTTTTGCCAGACCGTCATCGGCGCTATTAGCGCGTATCGATATATCCCTTCTGATAGGATCTTTGCTCGGCTGCTATGACTTCCCGGATGTCATCTGTCGTGGTGTGAGTAGGCACGTGCGAGGAGGAGAGTTCACGGCGGCAGTTTGGGTCGTGAGTTGGGCCCTGCCAGGGAGTCGCAACGCGTCTCGAGCGCAGCCCGGGACAGGCAGTCGCCGGCTTGCAGCAGTAGCAGTGAGCCCTGCGTGGACATCGCCCGTCCGACTGCTGCCGCCGCGCATCACTTAAGCCTGGCTGACCTTTGGTGGATTGTTGGTCGGTCGGTTGGTCCGAGGACATCTCCATGAGCCGTAGTCGACTGGGCCGTTGGCGGTCTCTGCGCAGTATCGGAGTCTGTCTGGAGCTGTCCGATCGGTACGAGCTTCGTCGCTCGCCGACCCAGGACGTGAAGGTTAAGTGGTTTTGAGCATTACGTGGTTGGTTATGGAGGTTTTCCTGTGAGCAAAAACAAGTGAAGTGTTCGAGATAGCCGCCGTCAGGTGGAATTGATTAAATTAATTTATCCATAGTCAAGTGCACCAGCGGAATTTTCTGCGTTGCAGCCGTGAGTGTTCTGGTTATCTGCCCTGGCCGCTAACGTAATTTTTAAACAGTGTCTTTTCCTCACCGGTTGTTGCTGCCCAAATGGTTTGTACATTTCGCAGATCGGTTCACATACGCTCTTGAAAGGTTATTGTAATTTCCTCTGAAAGATTTTACAAGTTATTGTGGGCCTTCCGCCGTTGGTGTTGCAAAAAGAAATTTTGTAAACTTAATGTATTGTTTTACCGATTGTTGTGATATATATATTTCATTAATTTTCAGAATTTAACTTTGCGGCCTTCAGCCATCTTATTGCTTTTGTTTATCTCTTTCTGTGCACCTTGTGGGCCCTCAGCCCTTTTAGCATCTTAAAACATTGTGGCCTTCTGCCTTCAGTAATCATCATAGTATATTTGAAATTTTGAAGATTTTATCCGGCGGCCTTCAGGCGCTCCACATGCTGATTTCATAACTGTGTGTCATACCTTTTCAAAATTAAACTTATTCTAAAGCACCTGTTTGGAGGCCTTCAGCCGCGAAGCAAATTTAATTCTTTGAAAAGTGTATTTGTGAACTAAATGATAATAAATTACAATTGTGAGATGAATCCGACCGCATCTTCTTTGGCCCCTTCCACAATCCTAATTACCTGTTGGCCCTGCATGATTTAGCGGGCATTTCAATCGGTTTGGTTTTCTCCTCCTTTTGTCGCTAAGCAGAAATATCCGCCTACGTTTTTTTATCCCTCAGATGCTGTAACGGTCTTATAGTCACTGATTCTCTCTTCCACACTAGATGAGTCGGAATGTTCGGCCAATGGGTGGTCAGCAGATCTAACATGTTACCTTTGAGAGTCGGTTCACTGATAAACTGCTCAAACTAATTTTCTACTAAGGCATTAATAACTATTTCACACCATTCCCTGTCCCTATCACCCACTTCAATCAATCGAAACACTTCGTCTATGGCTCTTGATTCTCCACCAAGTACTATGATATCAGTTCCATGTTTCGCCTCTAACGTTCTGTCGCTACTGCTTTTGAGGCAAGGAAGTCTATAAAAGCATCCGATGACCATGCCTGATTCAAATTTGACTTTTGCCCACACGTAAGTTATTTCGAATTCTGGATGTGTACTAATCTTAATAGGTATTATTCATTTTTTTACAGAAATAAACACACCTCCGCCGCTAGCGTTCAACCTATGATTGTGTTGTACATTCTAGTCGGAGTTTAGAATTTTATTGCTTTTAAAATTTGATGTGTCAGATTTCTTTCCTTAGTAATATGTGGACGCTGTTGCCGTTTATAAGGAAGACTATTTCAGGAACCTTTCGATAGATGCTCCTGCAGTTAAATAATACTACAATAAATTTTCTTTATCCGTTTTGCCGTAATGAATGGTAGTCTCTGTAGTTAATGGGGAAAGTATTCTTCCTTGTCTGAAGTCAGAACGTGTCTTAACGTGTCCTAGCAACCGCTTCCTGCGTCGGCACTCAAGACCTAAGAAATCCGCATACGAGATCATCATAGAATCGTCTGGGTATGTGTTTCAAGCCCTCCACTGGGATCCAAATCAAAGGGCCGTAATAGATTCTGGGAATGACTCTGCAGAACACTAGCATTGCTTCCAGTCAACGCATAAGGTTAGCTGTTTTCAGCAAAGCCGGCAGCCGGTGTAGTGTAAACGACGTAAGTTTTTCGTTTGATATATGACCATGTGCAGACTTCGTCACCCACGTCAGTTACAACCCACTTCAAAAATGATTTATATGCCTTTTAAATTGTCATAGAATGGTTCTTGAACGAAACTGTAAAACATCAGTTGAGTCGTATGCAAAGAATTACATCACTTGGGCCAATTGGTTTTTTGTAAACTTTTCGATTTAAATTTCGTTTGTTTTCTCCTCAGAAATTATATTGACACACGTTATCTTGATCTAATCGATATCAAAATCACACATTAAATAAACTTTTGAGATTCAAAGTTTCGGTGAACGCCGTAAGAATCACTAATCTTGTCAAATATATTATTAATCCGTTCACATAATTCTTCATAAATAAATCTTCAAGACACGTGTTTCAACTTTAGTAGCATACACTATTTTATTAGCTTCATACTCATACAGATGTGAACCTGAGCGTTGAGAGTTAGTGACTGACTTTTCAATAAGATTAAGCTCTATATGACGTCATTGTTGTACAAAAAGAGTATAAAAATTCATTTTTAATTTTTAGAAGCACGACGCAACAACTCGGTTCCAGGATCTTCTGTTGCTCCTTGGCTGTCGACCCGCGACGTATAGCGGCCAGCAATTTCCTCTCTGGTCGCGGCAACGAAGATGCTGTCTCCGTTCGTTGCGCCGCCCTCTCCGTACATGAAACACATAAAAAAATACAAAACTTTTAGATAATTCACATCTATTACAAATAATAAGAAAAACACATAAACAAAACTAAATTGAACTTATAGTCACCTGCAAACTGGGCTGACTTTGGTGGATGGGTGACGCTTAATTTCGTCCCACTACACCGTCTGTAGGAATCGAGGATATCCTCTGAACCCAGATGGGTGGCGCCATGCTTGCTGACGTGAGCAATGATTTACAGCCGGTTGCACGCAGTACCCTTAACTGCTCCCGGAAAAGCTTCCTTCAGATTTCGGGCATGGTCCCCAAGCAAGCGTCCAGGGTGGATACTGAACTTTCTTCCTGACCTGCTCACTATTTCTATAAGGGTCTCCACCTGCCGCCTAACATAGGAGCTTCCAATGAACAGCGTCTGTATAGACCTTTCAGTCCCAACACGTGTAGCTTCAGCAGTGGGCAATACCTCAAACCCGTTTTTAAGGCGTAATAGGAGAGTCGTGCGGCCAGCATCTACTTTCTCCTTCCGCGCATATACTCCCGACCCCACCACTGATCTTCATTCACAGTTAGGTAAGTGTCGGCCATCCAGAATGAGCGAACCGGTAGGCGCTGCAACATAAGGGTTACAGGCGATGCTGTAAGTGTGGTATCGTGCCCACTCGAGTCTTACTGGTTGCCTAGGAAGCTGTTTTCTCGTATCACTAAACAACATACAAGTAAATCATACTAAAGGAGTTTATTACAGGAACTGAATTGACAAGACTTTCGTTTTTACATTATGGGTCGCAAGCAACTGGCGACATACAAATTACCAATGTCCTTTGATAGATGCAAACTAATTACACGAGTTTATGAGACACTGCTATCGGTAATATCACTGCGGCTCTTTTAGTGCGACTCTTCTAGTCCTCTATTGTAGTGCTCATCTTCTACTGTCCGGGTCTGCTCAGTGCGGATCTACTAGTGTGTCTTTTAGTGTGGCCGCGGCTAGGCGGCGCATCGCTTTTATTCTCTTCGTGATGATGCCGCTCCTATTGTGGTAACGGTAGTCAGCGTGCTATTGGCTGACGTCGTCTCGCAGCCCTCTCTGCTTTATCGTTACTCCGCAACAACAAGCACCAGAGGTCATGATTAAGTTCCACAAACGTTCGATGGTCGCCGTGACACGGCGCATTTGTCATCCATAACAATTCCATTGTTGTTTGGTAACTTGAAGTCCACGAATAAAGTACCATTTCCACTCAATGATCGGTTCAGCTGGACCAGAAGACCCAGTCAAATCCCATGTAAACACAGACCATACCGATGCGAAGCCACCACCAGTTTGCACAGTACCTTGTTGACAACTTGGATCCATGGCTTCTTGGGGTCTGTGCCACACTCAGACCGTGCTATCAGATGTTACCAACTGAAATCGGGTTTCATTTGACATAGTCTCGGTGTTCCACTTGTCTAGGGTTCAACCGATGTGATCACGAGCCCAGGGGAGACGCTGCAGGCGATGTCGCACTGCTAGCAAAGGTTCTCTCGCAGGTCGCCACAACCCAATGTAGCCTGAAGCCTGTCGACCGTAGCTAACACAGCTTCCAGTTGTTCATAGGCTGTGGCCAGTTTACCCTGGATCAATAAAAAATAGGGCCCGCTATTATCCTTCTTTAATCAGTGTTTGTTGGTACCACAAACAATAGAGCACTAACGTAATTAGTCGCCAGATGTAATATAAGTACTGCTGCTACGCTACTTTCGTCTTTTACAATACCCCAACATCACATCACGCAATGGAAATGCTGTAACAAGCATGATAGACTGTAGAGTTCGTTTGCGTGGCCATCCTACGTAGCAAGCACTCTATTTTGTCTCTCCGAGATGTGTTTCGCCTTTCTTCACTTTAATGCATCATCAGTGGGATAGTTCTTCCCGTGTTTAGTTGGCGTTTGCGTTTCCTCTCATTTGGGCACATGCTGGAGGTCTCAGTATACCTCTATTTCAGAAACGTAAGCAGGTTTTTATGTTCAGGATTTTTTTCTTCACACTTTTCATCTTGCTTGCCCTTTTTGTTGTGATACACTATCAGTCTTCTGTTACTAATTACACACACATCAAAAAATATTTTGCATCACTTCAGTCCCAAGAGTTCCGGAAACTGTACAGAAAATTGGAATAGAGATAAACATAAACATCATTTCTGCACTTTTTTGTTGCTCATAAAAACCACACATTACATGTTGTACCACCATACAGCGAGACCTTCAGAGGTGGTGGTCCAGATTGCTGTACACACCGGTACCTCTAATACCCAGTAGCACGCCCTCTTGCATTGATGAATGAGTATATTCGTCGTGGCATACTATTCAGAAGTTCATCAAGCCCCTGTTGGTCCAGATTGTCTTACTTCTCAACGGCTATTCGGCATAGATCCCTCAGAGTGGTTGGTGGGTCACGTCGTCCGTAAACATCCCTTTTCAATCTATTCCAGGCATGTTCGTGTAGCGTTCATGTCTGGATGACGTGCTGGCCACTCTAGTCGAGCGATGTCGTTATCCTGAAGGAAGTCATTCACAAGACGTGCACGTTGGGAGCGCGAACTGTCGTCCACGAGGACGAGTGCCTCTCCAATATGCTGCCGATATGGTTACACTATCGGCTGGATGGCATTCACGTGTTGTACAACCGTTACGGCGCCTTCCATGACCGCCAACGGCGTTCGTAGGCCCCACATAATGGCACCCCAAAACAGCAGAGAACCTCCACCTTGCTGCTCTCGCTGGACAGTGTGTCTAAGGCATTCAGCCTGACTGGGTTGCCTCCAAACATGTCTCCGACAATTTTCTGCCTGAAGGCATATGCGACACCTAATGCCAGTCGTGAGCAGACCATCCGGCATGTTGTTGGGCCGACCTGTACCGCGCAGCATGGCGTCGTGGTTGCAAAGATGGACCCCGCCATGGACATTGGGGTTGAAGTTGCGCATCATGCAGGCTATTGCACACAGTTTGGGTCGTAACATGACGTCCTGCAGGTCCACTAAAAGCATTATTCAACATGGTGGCGTTGCTGTCAGAGTTCCTCCGAGCCACAATCCGTAGGTAGCGGTCATCCTCTGCAGTAGTAGTCATTTGGCTGCTGAGCGAGGCATGTCATCCACAGTTTCTGTCTCTCTGTATCTCCTCCATGTCCGAACAACATCGTTTTGGTTCACGCCGAGACGCCTGGTTACTTCTCTTGTTGAGAGGCCTTCCTGGTACAAATTAACAATGTGGACGCAATCGAACCACGGTATTGACCGTCTAGGTATGGTTGAACTACAGACAATACGAGCCGTGTACCTCTTTCCTGGTGGAATTACTGGAAATAATCGGCTGTCGGTCGCCCTCCGTATAATAGGCGCTGCTCATACATGATTCTTTACTTCTTTGGGCGGGTTTAGTGACATCTGTGAACAGTCAAAGGGACTGTGTCTGTGACACAATATCCGCAGTCAACGTCTATCTTGAGGGGTTCTGGGAACCGGGGTGATGCAAAACTTTGTTTGATGTGTGTAGATATTTGATATAAGACTGTGATTTCAAAACGTAGCTACTTTCAGTTCACAATGTGTCTCATCTTATTTGGATGTAGTTACATCTTGATATCACAGTAATTAGTGATAGATAATCTAAACCGGTTGAAAATGTTAAAATTTTTACTTGCATTACTTCAAGATCTAATAAAATCGGTAATGTTTTATATAGAAGACTATGGGTTGCTGTGTTATAAAAGTTAACATTGTTGCTCATGTCTAGAAGAGGATGGGCACCAGGTTGTGGAAGTTGAAACGAAGTTTGTGAGACAAGAAACTTTCTGATGGTAAAACCATAAGAGTCTGGCTGACAGACAAAATGATTGATCAACTACAGCAGTATTATGGAATGGTCATTAGAAGTAATATTGAGGATTTGTTGAAAATGAAGCAGGCAGTATGGACTAACTTCTTCCACAGACCTTCAACTGATGATATATTCGGAAAATTGCAGATTTTATAATAAGATAAAAATCTGAAAAGGTGAAAAACAATTTTCCGTTCTAAATCCCCTTCAGTCAAGGCCATCGGCACAGCAGTATCCGTGTTGACAGATAATGCCTGAAATTTGGTATTCTCGGCATAGTGTTGTCACTGTAGATCTCGGAATGTTGACTCGTTAACGTTTTCCGAAATGGAATGTTTCATGCGTCTAGCTCCAACTTCTATTCCGCGTTTGAAGTCTGTTAATTGTCTTCGTGCGGCTGTTCACGTTGGAAATGAACCACCTGGGTTCAAGTGACAGCTGCGCCAATACTCTGCTCTTTCATACCTTGTGTACGCGACACTGCTGCCATGTGTTTATGTGTTGCTGCTGTTCCATTACATTTGCAATCTCAGTGTACTCATTGTATGCGTGATTTCCCCTGCTCTATTAGTGTTACAGGGCCACAGGCATACGACAATGAAACTAATTGATAGCGCTGACACCGAAATTTAGGAATTCCCACTGAGAAATTCAATTACCCAGTCTTGGAGAGGAGAACGGCCGGTACCGAGAGGCCACAAAAGGCGCCCTGGAAGGAACTGTGCCACCACGGAGGCGCGGTTATTTTCGGCCATTATCTGATATCGATTGTGCGGCCTTAACGCGCTGATAGTATTGTGGGGGCATTCTTCGCCGGCGCCCCACCGCATCGACCGGGCCACTTGCATGGGAAGGCAGGGGGCGGGCAGGGAGAGGGCCCAGAGATTAATGCGTAACGGAGATTTATGGCAGGGGGCGCTGCCGCTGCCCGCACTTGCCCGCCGCAACCAGAGGGCCCGCCCGGCGGCTAAGTGTTGCTGGCAGCCGGGAACCCCGGAGGTGAGCCCACCACTCGCCACTCTTCCAAGTAAGCCAGCAGGCGAGGGCCTGACACACACACACACAAGGTTTGTTTACATCCAATTTTACACTGCAGACGTGTGCACAGGTTGTCCAATTACACTGATGAGCAAAAGAAAATTTCGTTTCCTACCATGGCATCCAGCTACAAGACAGTTTTAACATTATTATATTATTCATGCTGGATCGTTTGAATTCCGCAGTCGTTCACTATTGTTTAAGAAGCTTTATTGTAATGTTATTGACGCTTTCGGGCTATAATGCCACTATCAGATTGCAGACTTTTCCAATTACAGTAATGTATTCGCCAGCAACACGTCTTCTGCTTCTGAACAAGAATATTTGAATGTTTAGCACGACTTTATAAGCTTTTTGGGCCTCATAAGAACATAATGAGCACGCATTTGATTTCATATATATCTATATATACAGGGTGAGTCACGTAGCCAGCCGCTGTGGCCGAGCGATTCTAGGCGCTACAGTCTGGAACCGCGCGACCGCTACGGTCGCAGGTTCGAATCCTGCCTCGGGCATGGATGTGTGTGATGTCCTTAGGTTAGTTAGGTTTAAGTAGTTCTAAGTTGTAGGGGACTGATGACCTCAGATGTTAAGTCCCGTAGTGCTCAGAGCCATTTGAACCATTTTTTTGAGTCGCGTAACACGTAACACCCCCTTTATTCCGGGGGCAATTGCACGTATCGGCATGTGATTTTCAGCGAATCATGGCGGACTATGGGGCACATACGTTGGTACATGCACAATAATCACAACGTTTATATTGACCTAGATAATGAGGCACGAACATGTTTTTTAAGTGGGACGCTATACTTTTTTCCCATCATTCGAACGCTCTGGAAAAGATCGTATAGTGATGTAGCGCATGTTGCTATTGTGATTCAAACTTCGCTTTAAAGAGGGCGGATGAGGATTTACCTTCGTAGCGTAGGCCATGCATGCTGCATAGAGCACGGCAACTCTGCCTGTGGGTCGCGCGAGGCGTGTTTACATTCTGCAGCCGCTCCCGACAGCCTCGACCTTCAGTCGTACAATATTTCCCAGCGTCTTTTAAGCGAAGTTTGAATCACAATAGCAACATGTGTTACATCACTATACGCGTCTTTTCCAGAGCTTTCGAATGACGGTAAAAAAAGTACAGAGTCCCATTTAAAAAACATGTACTTGCCTCATTATCTCGGTCAGTATAAACGTTGTGATTATTGTGCGTGTACCAAAATATGTGCCCCATAGTCGGCTATGATTCGTGGAACACCGCTTGTCGATACGTGCAATCGCCCCCGGAATAATGGGGGTGTTAAGTCTTACGCGACTCACCATATATATATAGGGTGTTACAAAAAGGTACGGCCAAACTTTCAGGAAACATTCCTCACACACAAAGAAAGAGAATATGTTGTGTGGACATGTGTCCGGAAACGCTTACTTTCCATGTTAGAGCTCATTTTATTACTTCTCTTCAAATCACATTAATCATAGAATGGGAACACACAGCAACAGAACGTACCAGCGTGACTTCAAACACTTCGTTACAGGAAATGTTCAAAATGTCCTCCGTTAGCGAGGATACATGCATCCACCCTCCGTCGCATGGAATCCCTGATGCGCTGATGCAGCCTGGGAGAATGGCGTATTGTATCACAGCCGTCCACAATACGAGCACGAACAGTCTCTACATTTGGTACCGGGGTTGCGTAGACAAGAGCTTTCAAATGTCCCCATAAATGAAAGTCAAGAGGGTTGAGGTCAGGAGAGCGTGGAGGCCATGGAATTGGTCCGCCTCTAACAATCCATCGCTCACCGAATCTGTTGTTGAGAAGCGTACGAACACTTCGACTGAAATGTGCAGGAGCTCCATCGTGCATGAACAACATGTTGTGTCGTACTTGTAAAGGCACATGTTCTAGCAGCACAGGTAGAGTATATGAAATCATGGCGGTGAATCGAGGAAGTACAGTACATACTAACGAGACTAAAATGAGCTCTAACATGGAAATTAAGCGTTTCCGGACAGATGTCCAAATAACATATTCTCTTTCTTTGTGTGTGAGGAATGTTTGCTGAAAGTTCGGCCGTACCTTTTTGTAACACCCTGTATATATATCAGTCGCACATGTCTGAAAGAACAGATAGCACACATATAATTAAGGTGAGAAGAACCAATTGATCGCTTCAGTGCGGATGCACACCACGCTAGAACTCTTATTGGGATCGACGAAATGCCGCAAGTAATGGGCAATGGGCACTACATCAGCAGTGTGTGGAAAAGTTAAGAATTTGGGTCTGACTGGAAGCGTGCTTCGGTACTCCGCGCAGTTGCAATGACCACTGCATCTGGATGGCGCAATGGTCAGTGCACCTGCCTAATATGCAGAGACCTGGTTTTGAATCCTGGTCCTCTACAAATTTTCAGCTTTCTCCATTGATTTAAATCAATGCCAACTATCAGGTAATGTCATTAATTCTTTTGTCTTAAATCAAAATACAGTTCACGTCAGTTTCCGCCTCAGGTATATGCTCTACATTGGATGATTTTGTTTTCAGTACAAAGACCATTATTAAGTAAGGATATGACACATTTCTTATCAAGCATAGAAAATTTTTGGGAGGTGCAATACGTTAGTAACAGAACACGAATAACAGAACATACTGATTCATGAAATCCAAACCGTTTGTTCCTACACTACAATTCTTGCCATAAAAATTTCAGCACTATGAATGTAGCATTCGACAAACACCAATTTGACAAGCTTGGGTACTCAAACGATTAGTATTTAGGCACAACCATCTGGACAGGAGTGTTGCCAATCCTGAGAGAGATTTATATTGTTGGATATTGCTGCTCGCGTTGGTCGGTCTCTCACAACCGCCACGCGAAGTGGAATCGATGGGTTCAAGAGGGCCATACTCATCACCATGCACGATCTAAATGGCCCCGCGCACCACAGAAGAGAGATATATTGTTCGCTGGACCATGTAGGATCGTACAGCCACGTCAAGTACCTTGAGTTAAAAAAAAAAAGATCTTGCTTGCAGCAAGATCAGTATCCACATGGCGACGTCTCGGTACCACAGGCTTTAGCACAGAGACGACTATCATAATACCCGATGAGCGTCAACGGAGATAGGCAGCACACCGTATATCTGGGATTTTCAACAAGACATCGCAATGCTGCCTGTGGTGTCCTGTCCTACCTCTATACAGATCACGTTGGACTCTTTCCCCTACCAGCACATTTTCTAGATTTCCTACCCACTGGAAATGTCTGGTCATGACTTCCCAAGAGACTGTTACACCAAAACTTGCCAGCCACGGTGGTTGATGAAATCTGCCATTTGGTTGAAGCTACATCCAAAGTCAGCTCACTTCTGTTACCAGCCACGTTGGGATCATTGTTAATAATAATGACTCTCTTGCCAACCAGCTTAGCGTCATTATTGGTGCCAGAGATAGCAGCCTCGTACTCAGTTTCGACCTCTGTATACTACCAAATCACCAGCAAATTTAATCACGGTCTCTTACAACTACATATTATATATACAACAAATGAAATGTTATTTGTTGTCCTTCCCAGTGTTACCCTCTTAAAAACGAGCAATGAATTTTCCATCGTCCTAAAGATGTGACATCAACCATTTATGTACGA